>NC_084485.1:89463503-90093920 GCF_030035675.1 Rhineura floridana | reverse complement strand
CACCCCATTTCTTTTAAAGCATTCCATAGTTGTTCATGATCTACACAATCAAAAGCTTTGCTGTAATCTATAAAGCACAGGGTGATTTCCTTCTGAAATTCCATGGTCCGTTCCATTATCCAACCTATGTCTCTTGTACCTCTTCCCTTTCTAAATCCAGTTTGGACATCTGGCATTTCTCGATCCATAAATGGAAAGAGTCTTTGTTGCAGAATCTTGAGCATTATTTTACTTGCATGGAATATTAAGGCAATAGTTCGATAATGACTGGATTCCCTGGGATTCCCTTTCTTTGGAATTGGGATGTATACTGAACTCTTCCAGTCTGTCGGCCATTGTTTTCTTTTCATATTTGTTAACAAATTTTTGTCAAAATTTGGACAGATTCTGTCTCAGTCGCTTGTAGCAACTCTATTGGTATGCCATCTGTTCCTGGTTACTTGTTTCTTCCAAGTATTTGGTTACAAACAGTGCTCCAGAGGTGGCCAGTTGCATTCCGGTCTGCTGGGATCGGTTTCGCCCTCTTCTCTCTGATGAAGTGGACAAGGTGTTCTCTACTGTGAGGCCAACCACTTGCTTACTTGATCCTTGCCCTTCTTGGCTCATCATGAGTTGTAAAGAGAGACTGGGCAATGGGATCAAGGTAGAGGTAAATGCATCCTTGGAGGAGGGTGCAATGCCATCAGCCCTCAAGGAGGCAGTGATAAGACCTATTTTGAAAAAGCCCTCCCCAAGAATTGAACAACTTTCGCCCAGTCTCTAATCTACCATTCTTGGGCAAGGTGATTGAGCGAGTGGTGGCTAAACAGTTACAGACACACTTGGAGGAAGCAGATTATTTAGATCCTTACCAATCGGGCTTCAGGACTGGACATGGAACTGAAACAGCCTTGGTCACTCTGGTAGATGATATGAGGAGGGCGTTGGAGAGAGGAGAACACACTTTCCTCGTCCTCCTGGATCTCTCAGCGGCTTTCGATACCGTTGACCATGGTATCCTTTTACATCGCCTGGAGGGACTGGGAATAGGAGGCACTGTTTTACAGTGGTTCCGCTCCTATCTCTCCGGCAGATACCAACGGGTAGCATTGGAGGAGGTTTCAGACCCTTGGCCTCTCAATTGTGGAGTGCCACAGGGTTCTATCCTCTCCCCCATGCTATTCAATATTTATATGAAACCGCTGGGAGCCATCATCAGGAGTTTTGGGCTGCAGTGTCACTAATATGCGGATGACACGCAGCTCTACCTCTCATTTAAATCTTCACCAGAGTTGGCTGTGGATACCTTGTCCAATTGCCTGGAGTCCGTAAGTGGATGGATGGGAGAGAACAGGCTGAAGCTGAATCCCGACAAGACCGAGGTGTTACTAGTGGGGGATAAGAGAAGGTTGGGAAATTTAGACTTGGTACTTAATGGGGTGAGATTACCCCAAAGGACCAAGTCCGCAGCCTAGGGGTCATATTGGACTCCCAGCTGTCTATGGAGGCTCAGGTTTCGGTAGTGAGCCGGGCAGCTTGGTACCAACTTCATCTGGTACAGAGGCTGCGACCCTACCTTCCTATACATCTGCTCCCACGAGTGATACATGCCCTGGTCGCCTCTCGATTAGACTATTGTAATGTGCTCTACATGGGGTTACCCTTGAAGACGGTCTGGAAATTGCAACTGGTACAGAATGCGGCAGCTCGCTTGATAAAGCAGAGCCATCGCCGGGACCATGTCACCCTAGTGTTGATGGAATTACACTGGCTGCCAGTTGTGTACCGGGCCCAATTCAAGGTGTTGGTACTTACCTTTAAAACCCTATACGGTCTTGGCCCAGTCTATCTGAAGGAGCGCCTCCAGTATCTCCAAATATGCCGCCAAACAAGATCTGCTTCACAAGACCTCTCGGTCCCACCGATGAAAACAGCTAGGTTGGTGCGGACCAGAGAGAGGGCTTTTTTGATCGTGGCCCCCACCCTCTGGAATTTACTTCCATTTGACCTCCGACATGCCTCCTCCCTGATGGTTTTTCGCCGAGCCTTAAAAACCTGGCTATTCAGGCAGGCCTATGGGATTTCTGGGGTGGGTTAGGTTTTTATATTGTATTATTGAAGGGATGGTCTTAGATAATGTGATCTTAATACTGTGATTGTTGATTTTATATGTTTTTATTATGGCTTGTATTTTACATTGTTGTACGTCGCCCAGAGTGTCCTTTAACTCGGACAGATGGGCGACTAACAAATAAAATTTATTATTATTATTATTATTATTATTATTATTATTATTATTATTTTATCAGCAGCTTTCACCTCATATTCTAAAATTTCTGGTTCTTCCTCATATGGTTCCTCCATGAATGAATCTGTCATCCTTGCATCTCTTTTACAGAGTTCTTCAGTGTACTGATTCTATCTTCCTTTTATTTTATCTCGGTCAGTCAGTCTGTTGCCCTGTTGATTATTCAACATCCTTACTCTTGGTTTAAATTTCCCTTTAATTTATCTAATCTTTTGGAATAATAATAATAATAATAATAAATTTAATTTTTGTGTCGCCTATCTGGCCGAAACCACTCTAGGCGACGTACAACATTAAATTCAACAATACATAATAATACAATACATAATAAAATAGGGCTCTTGTTCTCCCTTTTTTGTTGTCCTATTTCTATGCTCATCTTCATCATCAAGCTTTATTGCCTAGCCATGGGCCATTGCAACATACATAAACAAACAATCAAGACATACTTTAAAAACAGTAAATAAATATAATAAGAACATACAACAATACAACTCAAGTTGGTTATCTTTAAATCCCTCTAGGAAGTACTCGGCAATTTTTCTGACTGCTTCGCATGTATTTTTTGTGCCACAAAGGCAAAAAGGGCAACCCTATGGGTAACCGAGAAGTTCTTAGCTGCTAAGAGGAAGGCTATGGTGTCCTGCAAAGGCCTCCCTTGTGGCAATGACAGCCAACCGCTCAAAAATTTGGTCCGTGGATGGGAGTATAAAGGGCATTCTAACAGATAGTGGGGTAAATCCTCAACCACCCCAGAGCCACAAATGCAATAACTATTGTAATAGTTCTCTTTGTCCCTACATGCTAGCTGCTGTATTATTGCAGTTAGGGTTCTGATGGTGTTTCTATCTCCTTTTGCTTTTGCTTTCATTTTCTCTTTAACCATTTTAGGAGTTTCTTCAGTCATCCATTGAGGTCTTTCTCTCTTTTTAACAAGAAGTATGGTCTTTTTGCATTCTTCCCTGATAAAGTCTCTGACTTCAATCCATAGTTTATTTATTATTTATTTAAAACATTTCTATGCCACTCTATCTTCGAAGAAGCTCAGAGCGGCGAACAATTCCGTGATAAAAAATACAATGTAAAAACAACAGTAGCAGCTAAGAATACCCATTTAAAACAACGTTAGATAGTAAGCCCTATACAATAAAATGATCCTAATCATCTCATAGGTAAAAGATTTCCTAATCCTTAATCCGGGTTAAAAGCAAGACGAAAAAGATATGTTTTAACCTGGCGACGAAATGCAGGGAGTGAGGAGGTTAACCGTGCCTCTATAGGCAGGGAGTTCCAGAGTCTCGGGGCGATAATTGAGAACGCCCTGTCTCTGGTTCCTACCAGATGAACTTGGGTGGAAGAGGGTATCTTAAGGAGGGAGTTATCGGAGGACCTAAGAAAACAGGGAGGGTTATAAAAAGACAGCCGGTCAGATAGAAAGACAGGGCCCAAGCCATAAAGGGCTTTAAATGTCAACATCAGCACCTTGAATTGAGTCCGGAAGCAGATCGGCAACCAATGCAGATGTTGCAGCAGAGGAGTTGTGTGAGCACGAATATTGGCTCCTGTTAGCATTCTTACAGATGCACGTTGGACCAGTTTAAGCTTCCGAACTGTCTTCAAAGGCAGCCCCACATAGAGTGCGTTGCAGTAGTCGAACCGGGATGTAACTAAGGCATGAGTTACCCTCGTCAAATCAGATAACTCTAAAAACGGGCGCAGTTGGCGGACCAGTCTTAGCTGGGCAAAAGCGCTCCTGGACACAGCAGCAACCTGTGCTTCCAGGTTCAAAGCCGAGTCCAGAAGCACACCCAAACTGCGGACTTGGGTCTTCAGGGGGAGTGTAACCCCGTCTAACACAGGTACATTCCACGTTTCCAGGTTAGCCTTGCGACTGACAAGGAGCATTTCTGTCTTGTCTGGATTTAATTTCAACTTGTTCTTCTTCATCCAATCCGTCACTGAGGACAGACACTGGTTTAGGGGATGAACGGCTTCCTTGGCTTCAGGGGGAAAGGAGAACTAAAGCTGAGTATCATCAGCGTATTGGTGGTAACGAACTCCAAACCTCCAGATGACCTCACCTAGTGGCTTCATATAAATGTTAAATAACAACGGAGACAGGATAGAACCCTGTGGAACACCACAGGTCAGTGGCCAGGGGGCTGAACAAGAGTCTCCAATTAATACCTTTTGAGATCGACCTTCCAGGAATGAGCGGAGCCAGCAAAGCACAGTACCCCCAAGCCCCATCCCCGAGAGGCGATTAATAAGGATACCATGGTCGATGGTGTCAAAGGCCGCCGAGAGATCCAGGAGAATCAACAGGGACATACTCCCCCTGTCTAACTCCCTTCGAAGGTCATCCACCAAGGCGACCAAAGCCGTTTCAGTCCCGTGGCCAGGTCTGAACCCAGATTGGAATGGGTCAAGGTAATCCGTTTCCATTAGGAAGCGTTGAAGTTGACTAGACACCACCCGTTCCACGATTTTACTTAGAAAAGGTAAGTTGGATACTGGTCGATAATTGCCCAAGCATGATGGGTCTAAGGAGGATTTCTTCAAGAGCGGTCTCACGATGGCCTCTTTCAGACATCCCGGTAGGGAGCCTTGTTGGAGTGAGGCATTAACTACTCCACAGACCCATTGAGCCAGACCTCCTTTGGCTTGTTTAATAATCCATGAAGGGCAAGGGTCAAGTGTGCAGGTGGTAGGTCTAATTCCTCCAAGGAGGTCGTCTATATCTTCAGGTTGAACAAGTTGAAAGGAATCCATTTTAATTGGACAGACAGAGGTCGAAGGTACATCCATAGACACTGCATTGAAATTGGCTTCTAAGTTGGAGCGGATCTGATCGATCTTATTCGTAAAATAAAAGGCAAACTCTTGACAGCGATTTGGGGGAAAATCCCTGTTATCCCCAGGGTCAGTTGGGTTAAGCAAGTTTCTAACCACACGGAATAATTCAGCCGGCTGGTTAATGGCTGATGAGATGGAAGCTGTAAAAAAGGCCTTTTGAGTAGATCGTCTAATAGTTGAATAAATTTTTGAAAATTCTTTAACGACAAGTCGATCAGATTCGCTTTGAGTTTTCCGCCAACGTCGCTCTAGCCCCCGACGAGTGTGTTTCATCACCATCAGTTCATTTGAGAACCATAAGGCTGGTTTTCTTCTGGAATGCACGAGGGGATGCTAGGGAGCGATTGTGTCTATTGCCTAAAAGGGATACAGAGTGTTGGGAAGTAAGCCCTAGCAGGGGGATCTTCTGAGAACTGTGCTAGAGCTGTAAAGGGTAAGAAGAAAACCTGACGTTCCTGTCTGCTGGTAGCCACAAGTGAGAGCTTCACAGGTGGTGCCGGGTAAGGACGTCACAAATACCATCCATAATAAATAATTAACATAGAAATCTCTTCAGTAATTTCTTCTTTATAGCTTCAGTTCAGGAAGACACTTGCTAGATTCACACATCACAGGAAGTTGTAGCTACAAGTTCAAGTTAGTAAAGGATCCCACAGCACTCTGGAAAACCTTTAAAATTGTGCTGGTTCAAAAGAAAGGAACAAAGAATTAGTTGAAACACCTGATTTACACAGTTAAGTAAAAAAGGCACCCACAAATCTTCTTGTATGGCTAGCTACAATAGATTAACACTTCATCATGTAATCACCACATTTTCAATTATAGGTGTCTGCCCTCAAAATTGTGAGGAGGAATGGAAGGAGGAAAACTAGTGGGACAGTTAACTTTTTGAGTACTTACACACCCCACTCCACAGATTATAATGTGCAACTGCACATGAGGAACTTTGCACATTAATCTGCCAACAGATTATGGTGATAGATTTCATTTTGGGGGGTGGGGGAAGAGAAATGGAAGGTAATGTAATTTTCTAAGTGAAGCCTGAGTTCAAAAAGTTCAAAAACATAGTGTTGGGGTGCCAGTTTATTGACTGGTCAAATATTTTCAATTAACTGCCTATGATCTGACCATACTAAAATGGTGTCAAATATTCCACACAATCAAGAATGCCCTTTAAAGTTGCAATGTCCTACAATCCCAAATCGAGTATCTCTCTCTCTCTCGTGCACACACACATACATAATGTTTAAACCGTTTGGCCTTAAGCTGGAACTGATATATAAGGTTCATGAAGAAAACAGAAACAACAACCAGAGTGGCACAGGTCAACCTTGGTAGCCAGTCAAAATTTTCTGTCCTGACGAGAATGGTACATCTTGGTTATTTACCAGAAATGAAATATGCACTGCCAGAAAAAAGGTCACTCCTGCTATTTATATATACATTTATGTATATACCAGTCTTGTGTTTAATCATTTCCCTGATAGCCATTAGTAACATGCAGCAGCAAGTATATGGAATTCTATGCTAGCAAGTGAGACTGACAGAGGGGGACCCTACCACTTCCTTCATACCCATCATAGAAATTCAAAGGGCTAATGGAAAAAGGGTATATCCATCCCTTTTCTGCCAGTTCCTAGCAGGCAAGTGATTTTTTCCCCCAGGCAAGTTTTGAGGGCTTTACTTACAAGGCTGGTGTATACTGCTCTTTACAACTCTGCCCTTTAATTAGAAAAAACATGATAGTAGCTGACACCATTATATATTTGGTATACCTTATGTGTGTGTCTCTGTGTTGGTCACCTAGGCCTGCACAGATACACCAGGAAACTCAGAGGAAAACTGGAATATCTGCCCCTGAATTAAGCAACTTTCTTCCATTTCATGTCACCTTTCATCTGCAAAGCCACTGTCATTCTGCAGTCTGCACTGACGCATTGGCAGACTGCAACACAGTCCACCAGACAATCTCTGCACAAGTATGGAAGTAATCATTTAACAAAAGTAGGGGTCTCTGTGCATATATCCAGGAGCATCCTGTCCCTGCATTTTTTTGCAAAATGTCTTTGTCCAGGGTGGGTGGCGGGGTGGGGCAGAGGAACTCTGCAGATACAAGGAACTTAGCCTTAATGTGACCAAATCTTTGTTAACAAAAGATGTAATAGGTCATAACTGTCCATAACTCAGGACTGCCATTGAAATTGAGAGATGTCCATGTACTTGGGCATGATGTTCAGTGAAATTTGTAGAAAGGATTATGGTCAGTAGTTGCTGAATTTTCGCTCACTTTTCTTTATTACTGTTCCAGAAAATTAAGGTTATTATTATTATTATTATTATTATTAATAATAATAATAATAATAATAATAATAATTACATTACTATACCGCCCCATAGCCAAAGCTCTCTGGGTGGTTCACAACAATTAAAAACATTAAAAACAAATATACAAATTTAAAAACACTTCGAAAAAAAACACAAAACAATTTGGGGAAGATTCCTGCCTGGCCAGCTCTGCACCTTGAACACCAGCCCATCTGTCCGTTCAAGAACATGAAGGATAGTCTAGCAGCAAAAGTCGGCAGCTCTCTTCCCTCCACCCTCAAAGGCAGCACTCTTCCTCGTCCATTTCAACCAGAGGCTGGTGGTGAGGCTCCCTTTCAGAGCCTTCCTTTGCAGCCACCTCCTGTGGGGCAGCTGCCTGAAGCAGGGCCACTTTGTAGGAGGCTGAAGAGGGGCCAATTCCACAGAGAGAGAGGGAGGCTGTGCAACACCAGGCAGACAAACTGGCTTCCACTGCTGCCATGAAGAAGGAAGCCAAAGGACCAGTGCTGTGTCATAGACGCGGGTAGTGTCAAAAGGGCACTTGTTTGTTATCACAGTGTGGGCATCAGCTGGAAGGGCAGAACTGCTGCAACCAGTAAAGAGATGAAGGCCACCGTTGACAACAGTGAGGGAGATGACAATTGCCAGCCCCACGCAGCAGGCTCCTGAGATCAGGACATTTGTCAGGGAGATAACAACCAGGATCCAAGGCAGGCAATGGTGGGAGAAGCTCCGGGACACCAGGATCGCCAGGACACCGGCAGCAACGCTCAAGAGCCCAGAAGCCACCGCAACAACATTAGCCACGGCGTGATGGTGTGCGCGGGCCGGGCCACATGGCACAGGAGGGAGCCATGGACAATGGCCCCCAGCACCAAGGTCAAGTGGCCCAGGACCACCAGCGAGATGCCGCTGCGAGCTAGCCTCTGGGCTCTGTAGCCAGTCTCTGCAGGGAGGGAGGGTAGTGAGGACTGCTGCACCATGGGAGGCAAGGAAAACCTGGGGGCGGGGCACTAAGCCCCCAAGAGGAGGAGGGGCTCCCCAGGGCGGCACTAGACCAAGGCTTGAAGGAGGGCTGGGACTAAAGACACTTGGAACCCCCACCCTGTGGCAGCTGCCCTTCCTCACCCTGCGACCTCTCAGAGCTCGGAGTTGCTCTTCGGGGGCCCGTCCATTAAATACTCTACTATTACTTGGTTACAGTTCACCAAGTTTTTGGACTGATTAAATGCCAATCCTAAAGGCACTACATGCCTAGTGGTGTGTAAGGGCATATGGGGCTGGCACTAATGCAACTCTATCTCCAGCAAATCTACGAATGGCAAGAAAACATCAGAGGGGTATTTTATATTTCCTTGTTTATAACACATTTTATTCTTATCAATGCACCTGACAGGTAATCAGAGCTACATTTAATAACTTCCAAAAATAAACAAACAAAAGTGTCTTATTTTCAGGATGCATGCATAGTGCAAAACTGTGCAAAAATCTAGTATTTCTAGAGATCTTGTTTACAAAATTGGGGGAGGGGGGAATGACACATGTAATATGCATAACAGTGATCAATTTGAAAGGGATTCAAAACTTCTATTTTCTAACTAGTCCCTGAGAAGACAGTATGAAAGATAACCATCTGTATTTTAGAATGAGGCTTTTAATCACTTCCCGCGCATTCACATCCAGTCTTACCCTTCTAAAAAAATAAAACTGTACGGTAGTTCACAGAAGCTGACGATTTAGAGCAGCTGCCAGGAAAATAACAGGGTACAGATAAAGATCAGAGAAATTATCTTTCCACTCCCTCCTAAAAGAACGAACATACAACTAGGGTTGTTGAAGGCTTCTGATTTGCTCTTCATTAGAGCCAGCCTACCCATTTCAGCCCCTCTGCCCAGACTCATGTGTGGATCAGACCACAGACATGGGGATTTGTCTGCATAATCTACAAACCGATACACACATAGATCTGGCAACATCAAGTACTACTTGTGAGGTAGTCCAAGGGTTTCCGCCATCTTTCTTTAAAAACAAACTCAACACTTTTTATTTTCTTGGAGTAGTTACTAACTTCAGCATGTCAGGACAGGGGAAAAAAACTTTTTAAAATGCTTCCTGGAAGTGACTGTGTGTCCTGGAGAATTATACAGAAAAAACTGGACCCATTAAAGCAGCCATCTCCTATTGCATATTATGTTCCTGGTAGTCTTACTAAGACAGTATGGAAAAGAAATGGCTGCCCCATAGGTACATGAGGCAGCCATATTTTAACAATGAGAGCATTTTAAAATACTTTTTTTACTATATTGGTAGACAGCTGTAAAGTGTTTTTTCGAAAAGAAGGCAGCTCAGATCACCTCATAAGCATCTGATCTTTATTTTTTAGTAGAACTGCACAGATTGTAAGATTTTTTTAAAAAAAAAATCCACACACAAATGAGGTGGCACAGACCCATTTTTGCATGCAGGAAAAACCTGCTATTGGACAGAAATAAACTGTCACCCATCTCTACATGGAATTCATTGTAGGGATGAAGATCCAGATGTTGTTGGACTACAACTCCCATCATCTCTGACCATTAGCCCAACTGGATGGGGCTAATAGGAGTTGGAGGTTCTATAGATGAAACATCACTAGACTGCCAAGAAGGCAAATAGCAGAAATACCAGCTAATTCATTTGGCAGGATTGATACTTTCATTTAAGTGAAAGAGTCTAAAGGAAGTTGGCTGATGAGGATGTAAGCACAACGTCCCTGGACCATTATGACTGAAATGGTAAATAAACCAGCAAGGTCAACAAGCAGTTATCACAGGCAGCAGTTACTTTATAATATATTGTTTATTAAGCTTATTAGCCACTTTATACAGTGTCTCAAAGTGACCTACAAATAGTAAAATACACAACATATGAAAACAAAATAATTAAAACAAAGCACAATACGAGGTAGTCGAGCCATAAAAACAGCTCCTCCATCCCCTAACATGGGTTTAACCAACACAAGGAGCCCCCCAAGGAGGGGCACAAATGCTGTAGAGAAAAAACTCAAAATGCCTGGAAGAAGGAAAACATCCTCACTTGGCACCAAGAAGATTCCATGTTGGTGCCACACAAGCCTCCCTGTGGAGAGCATTCCATAGATATGAGGCTACTACTGAAGAGGCCCCTTGATGCCACTGTCTAGGAAAGTGCCAGAGAGGGAGGGCAGAGATGAGCCTCTGATGCTGATTTTCAGGCTCATATAGGAAAAGGTATTCTGTAAGGCAGTGGGGTCCTGAGCCATGTAAATTTATAAATTAAAATCAGAACCATGAAGTGGGCCTAAAAACAAATTGACAGCCAATGCAGTCAGGTCAGAACAGATGTTCTATGTTTGGACTATGCAATTCCAGTCAATAGTCTGGCTGCCAAATTCTGCACCAGCTGAAGTTTCCAAATGGTCTTCAAAGTCCATCCCATGTGTAATGCACTGCAGCAGTTCAGCTCCAAGGTAAGTTTGGAAGAGGGGAAGAATGAGTATTCTGTAAAGCAATTTCCCCCCTTCCTTATTAGTGATGCTGCATGAGCACCATGTCTCAATGGTCTAAAGACGTGACAAAAGGCTAGTACTGCATCCTGTTAGGTGAAAAAGTCAATAACCAGAACAAGTTCTAGTACAGCTGCTTTCCCCCAACTGCTAGTTCATGAAATCTTACCTGCCCTTTATTCCTTTGTCTTAGCCCCAGCTCCCTCCATTTTTAGATTGGAGGGGGCAACCTCAAAACAACAGCAAAACGAGCTTTAAGGGAAGGCAGCTTTAACAAAAGTGTGGAGGGAGCTTAACAAAGGCTGAGACACAAACCTGTGCTTCTGTCAATATCAGACAAGACAGGGAATGTGCATCTTCTCTGTGAAGAGCAAGTGGCAGAAAAAGAGAAATACAGGATGGTTGCTCCTTGATAAAATTAATGAGGACTTCACTGATTCTTTCTGATTCAAGGTGAGGGCATGTTGTCTTATCTGCTCAAAACACTGGGCATACGTTAAAAGAAAATGCTAAAAAGAAATAGTAAAAAGGCACTTAGCAGATCTCCAAGCTCAGCTTAAACACTGCTAAAAGCCTTTCTGTGTATTAAAAACCTCTTCCTATGAGGAGGGATAGCCCACTGATCTCCAGGACAGACAAGCTATGTAACAGAGACACTCCAAGTAAAATAAAAAAACCCAAAACCCAAAAAACACTTCTGGAACAAGAAGTGGATAGAAAACAAACAAACAAAAAATTGTTACTAGCAACCAGCAAACCAGTCCAGCTCTACAATACAGGGTAGGTAGATTGAAAAGGTGTGAAATGAAACCTACAATTTTTATTGTATATGCAAACAGCAGAAGGCTTATGAGAAGAATTAATACCACTCTGGGATAGCACTCAAAAGTTATGAAGCCCTGCCTTTCAACCTCCAACTGGCCAGATGGATCAGGTGCAGATGAGTATGAAGAAGTCACTGATGAAGATCCAGAATTACTGGAAATGTCAGAGAACCAGGGATACCTGGGAGTTATGGGAATCACATTTGCCCCAGTGCAAAATCTCTGGATTTTCTTGCCTGTTGCAGAGAACAGTGGGACAGGTGGGAAGGCGTATGAAGGGTTGGGGGCCTTTGTGTTTGGCAGAGCCTCAATCAGACTTGCATCCCTCTCATGACTTCTTCTTGTGAACCTTGTCATCTGCTTGTTTGGATCCATGGTAAACAGGTACTTGGCCCTAAATCTGACTTCTACTTGGTGGAACATTCCCTGGGTTCAGTATCCATTCTGTCTAATCCACTGACCTTCAGCTCAGCCATTTAGTTCATGCATTGAGCAACTTTGTCAGAAGTTTGCCGAAATAAGACCTTTTTCCACCCAGGAAAAGCAAACGTTTTCTCAAGCAAACAGGGTAGCCCTCTGTCATTTCAGGTAGCTCTCTGAACAGGTGTTGTCACAGTACAATTTCTTAGTCCCCATTGTCTGGGAGCAAAGTTGTTGAAAAAAGCTTTAAGAAGCTGATTATGTGAACTACTTCCACACTGGACCATATACCTTGAGTGAAGGCATTTTAAACAAAGGCCTCCAATTCAGCCAGGCTGGCATCCATGACTACCCCTCAACCAGTTTGACTGAGTGAGCCTGTTATGACTATCCTCTGACTTGCCCACCAGGACTGGCAACCAAGAGGTCTTCTGTATCTTTAAAAGTTGTGCAGGGGAAAGGGAGAATTCCACCTTGTGGTTTTTCCCATTACACTGTTGCAAGAACACCTGCACTTGGGTGACTTTCTCTTCTCCTAAAAATACAGGATCAGTCTCAGGCGCTGAACCTGGCAACCCTAGTTGTCAGGTAATTGTGACCAGAACATTGAACAATGGATGAAATTTCAAGACAGATGACCTTTTTAGAAAGTCAACCAGGTAGAGACAAACATAGAATCATAGAATAGTAGAGATAGAAGGAGCCTACAAGGCCATCGAGTCCAACCCCCTGCTCAATGCAGGGATCCAAATCAAAGCATTACCGACAGAAGGCTGTCCAGCTGCCTCTTGAATGCCTCCAGTGTCACATGAATGTTTGCCAAAGAACTATCAGGGCCACACAGTACGAATACTATTCATACCTAAACCTCAGGAACCTCATAGGGCAAGATCAAATGGGGATATGTAGGCCTTTTGAAATATAGTGGCAATAGCCTGCCAGATCAAGCTTTGTACCACGGAACACAAAGCATTCATCTGAAACATCTTTTTAACCACAAACTCGTTGAGGTCCAAGATCAATCTGGTGTGTCCAAATTTCTTTGTGTTGCTGAAAAAAATAGAAAGCACTCTGAGGAAGTGGTTTTTGGGTGACACATGTTCTATAGCTGGCATCTCCAGAGGGTGCTTAATGGCACTGAAGATCCTCGTGTTTCTTTGCAGACTGCTAGAACACAGAGAAGGGATGAACTGATCAGAGTAATGTGGGAAAACTCTAGGGAGTAGCTTCTATCACCACTTTCAGGGCTCAAAGGTCTGAAATAATCTCTTTCCATGTGTTTGCAAATTTTGGTTGCCTCTCGTGTACTGGCAGGGAAGAGGCAGAAGAAATCTGCCAACCAGGAAGAAGAGGACCAAGTGCTTCTTTCCAGAATGATGTCAAGTAGCACAACTACTATTGGGCTGGGAAGAAGAATGCTACTTGAGTCTAGAATATCTGATGTGGTAGGAGACATACAATGGATAATAAGGATAAGGATTTGACCTGGAAGGCTTCTTCTTGGGGGCTATTGAGAGTGCCTCTCCCCCTTAAATCTGATTTTCCAATGTGGCATCAAACAGATTACCACACAATGTCTGTCCAATGGGGAGTGTTGGTATTGGCTTTCAATCAACATCTTTTCCCCAATGCAAAGTCATATGTTCCACATAGCCAACACTTAGAAGCTAAGGATCTTGCCTCCATTTGCATCCCATCCCATCTGCAAGGCTGTGATTAGGGAAATCTTTAACTGGTCTGGAGTTGTCTGATTAGCTCACTTGCCCACATAAATAGACTGACTGCTTGAACAAAGACTGGCTAATTAGACGAAATGCACTGCATTGCAGAAGATTCAAAGCCCCATGCTGAGGGCTGTTTCAAATTTGTGACCATTTTGGTCTGTTAATAAGTAAATCGGAAGTACAGCCTTCAAGGCATGAGAGGCCTCGGAAGCATTTAACTTATTATATCCACAGGGAGAATGATGGAATTATTTACATTTGGAAATGGTCACCCCACTTTTTCTTGACAGTGGCTTGAAAGCATACTACAAAAGGAATAAATAGTCCTGTTCTTGGGGCTGTAGGAAAAGTCACATGTACCTTTACAGACTTCTTTTTTGAAAGGGAGGAGGTAGGATTCATTGGACCGATCTTAACTAACAGTATTGAAAACATAAATGGCATTATTCCTCTTCTGACCACCGATCCTCTTCCCTGTTTGAAACTTAGAATCCTACATGGAGACTGACTGTTCTAAAATGAAAAATAATTTTCCTTGGTTTTTTTCCTGCACCTTTTCCAGTTCTACAACATCCCTTTTGCTTTTGAAGACTTTCTGATAGATATATGGTTAGTGGGGACAAGGGGAGGGCATTTTTCAATGTGGCATTAAAATTATGGAACACTCAGAGAGGTTTGACTTGGCCCACTTTTAAGTAGGCACTGGAAACTGTATTGTTTTGGTTTACTTCCTTTTCTTTATTTCTCCTTTTGGCAGCATCACTCAAAATAAATGTTAATATAAAATACGGGGTGTCCACAGAGCTTGGAAGATTACTTTTTAAAAGTAATAAATTACAGTTACAGTTACATGGCCCCCAAAAAGTAGTAATTACTGTTACAATTACAATTGCTCTGAAAGTAACTGATTACTTTACTTTTACTCAAAAGTAATTGCTACAATTACATTTTAGTTACTTTAAAAAAATTGCCTACAAGGTGCTGGCCTTGGCTGCTGCACATCTAAGTAGCCTAAAACAACATTAAAAATAAGCACACACACACACACACACACACACACACACACACACACACAGAGGGTAGTAGAATATTTTTTTATCCGTAAGATTAACAGAATGGCATAACAGAACCTCACATCCCCTCACCCCAACCCCAGCAATGGTGATACCCCAAAACACATATTTTTGTATATATATATTGCCTCCAGCTCTTTTCTCCTTTCACTCCTGTCAATTTTTAAACAAATGTTTTCTCCACGCCGTCTCGCTCTCCAACTCCTCCCTCATTCCCTCCTAAGCACCCATAGAGCATGAAGGAAGAACAATGCTGCACAGAAGCCCAATTTGAAGCACATGATTTTTACTCACAAATCAGAGGAGCAGAAGACTTCCCCTGCTCTCCCCCAAGTAATGCACAAAAGTAATGCTGGAAACATTACAATTACTCCTCAAAAGTAATGAAGTTACTACTCGTTTTATTACTAGCAAAATGTAATCCACTCGTTACTCAAAAAAGTAATAAATTACAAGTAATAAGTTACTTGTAACTAGTTACTTCCAAGCTCTGGGTGTCCAGAACTGTAAACAATATTCCAAATATAGCTGCACCATCAAGAGTAAACCCTTTGAAACTAATGAACACAACTAACCTAGGCCCATTAATTTTAATGCGTCTACTCTGAGTACAATTTAGTTGGATACAACTTTTTAAATTTGTCTTGTTCACCGAGTTGGTATTTGAGCTACCTACCATGAACCCCTCTTTTTCTGGAGAGTCATAGCCAGTTCAAATTCCACCAGCATTTCCGTGAAATTGAAATTGTTTGTTTCAATGTGCTGCACTTCACACTTCTGCATAATATCATCTTATATTTCTTTTTGCACATTCACCTAGTATGGAGATATCTTTTCAGAATTCTTCACGGCGTCCTTGCGTTTTTACAATCCTGAATAATTTGGTGTCATCTGCAAACCTGACTACCAAACAGAGACTCCAGATAATTTATGAATAAAACTTTCCCTTGATTCCTAACTTCTGTGTTTCATTCTTTAACCAGTTAACAATCTGTATGGGGATCTTCTTATTCCATAATTATGAAACCTAGCTTGGTTTAAGCCCAAGAATGTGTATTCTTATGGCTAATGCTGAATCGCTGTAATTTTTGTTGTGAATACTGTTGGTTTTTTGTTTTTATGTGTTAAAAGATTTTACTCTGTGGTTATGTTTTGTATCCAATTTGATTTTTGTGTAAATCACCCTGGGGTCCCGTGGGATGAAGGACAGTTAAAAATGATAAATAAAGAATACAGTTCAATACATACAAAGTTTACTATGGAGCCGTTGGTGAAAGCTTTCTGGAAGTCCAACTACACAATATCCTGGACTTTCAAGCAGCTTTGACAGATTCTACTATCACAGGTTCCAAAGCAAACCTGGCAGTCATAGGGTCCTCTTATGGAATGAAAATGGAAATGGACTGCCTTCAAGTCGATCTCAAGTTATGGCGACCCTATGAATAGGGATTTCATGGTAAGTGGTATTCAGAGGGGGTTTACCATTGCCTCCCTCTGAGGCTAGTCCTCCCCAGATGGCTAGGGCCTGCTCAGCTTGCCACAGCTGCACAAGCTAGTCCCTTCCTTGTCCACAACTGCCAGCTGGGGGGCAACTGGGCTCCTTGGGACTATGCAGCTTGCGCACAGGTGGCAGGGCACGAGACCCCCTAAGCCACTCACTGTTGGGGTGATCTTTAGCTGGCCTTTGACACCCAGGAGACATGAGCAGGGATTTGAACTCACAGACTCTGGACTCCCAGCCAGGCTCTCCTCCCCACTGTATAAGGGTTAAAGAACAGGCCTTCAGCCTTCATGTCTTATTGATTTCAACTGGAAAATAAAGTACACATACTCTCTTCTGTAAAATGACTGGATTTATTGGTACACTTCAGCTAATAGCTGTTACTGTCAAAAGTCATTTAATATAATTACTGCACTTTCTTAGTTTATCCAACTCACAATGCATCTGTTTAGGTCTTTCAGGGAAAATATTATAACTGAAGCTACCTCTGCTCTTAAAATTCAAGTATGGTTAACTGAAGTTCTTTCTGTACTTATCTGACAACTCACTATTGACTTGCTCCATAATTAGTTTGCAGATAAATGGAAACTGGAATAGTGCTATCAATGGGAAAACTGTAATAATGCAAATTTTCTGTTTAATTTCACAACCAGGATTTGATGCAATTAATTAATTTAATTAACACAAATGTATTAATTCCTCATAAAGAAGCTTAAAGGCATTCTAACATCCAATTACATAATGGTAGACTAAGGGAGCAAAGTGTACTTGCAGAACTCTTTACAGTAAAAGTGGGCACGCTGCCCAGCAATGCAAACCATTAAAATTTTTCCCACCCACTGCTAGATGGAAGCTTCTTCGCACATCATTCAGGAAAGAACATGCTATCCTCCAGAGTGAAAGAAAATATATAAAAATCAAAGCATACATACTACTTTGTCCAAGATTTTGAGAGAACAGGATGGGCCCTGACCTCAATCCAGACAGAGTCAAACTCTGTAGCATACAGCTCTGTCTCATTTTCTTAAATTAACTACAGCTGCGGGTGGGGATTATTATTGTGATTCAAATGTGCAGGGAGTGAAGATTTATCCATTCCTCCCTAGTCACAAAAATGCTTTTCCTCCCCGACACCTAGTGGAACATTTTTACTCAGCCACATAGCCATTGCTGGATGGGCAGGTGGGATTTTCAGGGGTGTACGTCATGTCTGGAGATGCCAAGGATAAACTGTCCCTCCCCCTGCACTTTGATCCTAGTAACAATTCTCTCCTCTCCCCCACAGGTGTAATTAATTTAAGAAAAGCAAGACACATTTGCATGCTATGCATTGGGCATAACTTGTAGTTGGATCCAAAATTATCCAGACTTGTTCTCAGATTATTTCAGCACTGGATACTGCGGAAGTCAAGCCGCCTGCCCAGCCACAATGGAATGTTGCAGCTTTCTGTTCCCCTTCTGTCAACCTCCAGAAGGCTATGGCTAGTAATTGTTTTTTGTTTGCAGGGTAGTAACTTTTATGAGTTTATATACAAGGCTGGCATAGGATTTCAATGGTTAGTGTTTTAGAAAAACCAGCACTATTTCTCAAAGGTTGTCTTCACACACTCTTAAAGAGTAAAAGAGTAAAACACAATAACATAAGAAGAGCCAACTGGATCAGGTCAATGGCCCATCTAGTCCAGCATCCTGTTCTCACAGTGGCAAACCAGATGCCTATGGGAAGCCCGCAAGCAAGATCTGGGTGCAAAAGCACTCTCCCCTTTGAGGTTTCCAGCAAATGATATTCAGAAGCATACTGTCTCCAACTATGGAGGTAGAGCATAGATGACTCTGACAGCTTTCTCCTCCATGAATTTGTGTGATCCTCTTTTAAAGCCATCCAAGTTGGTAGCCATCACTGCCTCGTTTTTTAAAAAATAAATTTTACTTTCAAAATAAACCCAAAATAAACATAATTAACAAAATAAACCCAAAATATTATACTACATAGATCATAATCATATTGCTTGTAAACATTACGTTTTGATTATCCATAGTGATTTACTAACACAATTTTAATTCATACATTAATATTATTCCCTTTCTTTTCCTTTCCTGCAGGATTTTTGAATATCATTCCTATCCTTTCATTTATTGGACAATTTAATAATAGTGCCATATCCATGTGTATGCCATTGGCAGGGGGACCTTTACATCTTGTAGATTTATATAATAAAATCATACCATACTGAAATGAAATTAGTCCCTTTACTTTGTCCTTTTGCTCTCTTTAAATTATCTGTTAGTTTTTCGAGTAGAGCTATATCCCCAACACCAAGAATCTGTATTTGCTCCTTTATGGTCTTTCCAAGATAGTACAATAGTAATCCCTGCTGATGCTAACAAAAAAACTTATTAACTTCTTATTTTTAATATCAAGATCTTCAGAAATAAATTCAATATTGCTAATTGTTGTGTCAATGTAATTTTTTGTTCGGTTATCTGTTCAATCTCCTTAATCACAGATACCCAAAATCTGTGATTTTTTTTGACAATTCCACCACACATGTACATACGTACCAATTCTTTGACACCCCCTCCAGCACACTGAAGATGTTCCTGGATACATCAATGTTATTTTTCTAGGTGTCCGATACTAGTGATATATGATTTTCAAAGACAATTCCCTGTGTTAAGCTGCTATTGTTCAGTGTGGTGGCTTATTCCATTGTGTTAACCACTCTTCCCTATCTATTTCAATTCCAAGTTCCCTTTCCCACCACAATTTTAATTCTGATGTATCTCCTCCTATGTAATCAACCAAGATTTGGTATGTATTGGATGTCAAGCCCTTTGAATCCTCTGAATATGCTAATATTAATTTCTCAAATCTGGTAAATCTGTGTATTGCAGCTTCTTTTATTTCTGGATTATTCAAAAAAATTGATTTGTTCCCATAATAACCATGGAAATGGGATTTCCTGCAGTTGATTTTTTAACTTATCTTCTCCAATGGGCATTCCATTCTGTTAAGAATCACAGAGATGATATAATCCCTTGGCACACCAGCCCTTGATCACTGCCTCTTGTGTGAGAGAAGTCCATAGTTCAACTATGCCAGCCTTTCCCAACTAGTGGGCCACCAGATGTTGTTGGACCACAACTCCCATAAGCCTCAGCCAGCGTTGCCAATGGTCAGGAAAGATGGGAATTGTGGTCCAACAACATCTGGTGGCCCACTAGTTGGGAAACGCTGAACTATGCAATGTGTGAAGAAGTCTTTTCTTTCATTTGTCCTGAGTCTGAATCAACATACAACTACACAAATCCAACATTCAGTTTTTATTAAAGAAATTAAAAAGGGCTGAATCTAAGGAAATTAGATCAATATAAGCATAATATATTCCATAGATATGTACAGAAAATGATACTTTGCAGATCAAGATTAATATTAATATAATCTAGGCAAATAATTTGATTTAATTCAGCCTTAAGCCTTGGGTTTCAAATTCCATTCAGAAAAGTGTTTCCTCTTTTTTGCAATGTAACTTTTCTGTGCAAGATAGTTTCTTAACTAAGGTTCCATTTTGTTTTGTTCTGGGAGAGCAGCTGATTAAAACTCGCAACTGGGTTATTGGACGAAATATGCTGTAGCTATGAAATGATACAGCAGGGACCAATTTCAGTGTTAATTTAAAGTGCTAGAATTAATTAGGTAGTGTAAATGAAGAATTTAATAAGCACATTTTACAACTACAAGTTCTGCTTTTATTAAATATCTCTGCCAAATGAAGCTAAATGTCTTTGGTCTGTCCTGCCTTCCTTTTTTATGGTCTTAATTCTTTTAAAACTCTGGAATTAGACATTTTTCCTATTACAAACTCTATCACAATTAAAATTTGCCTGAGTTATAACTAATATAAATCATTAGCATTTTCTGTCTGCTCTAGGAAGCTACTAAACAAAATTGAAGTTTACAATTTTGGTTTTGAAGACCAAATTAAAGGCTGTCTCAGAAGCTGTCATTCCCAGGCAACTTGGTTCAATATACTACCAAATTAGTATTTTGTGTCGGTAAAATAATGTTATTTAAAAGCATATTCAAAAAGCAATGTACAACATTATGAATCAGCTTCTAAAAGTCTGCCTAACAGCCAGCATGAAGACTCTGAACATTATTAAAAGCTAACTGAAGGCTGGAAAAATAGTTTAAATTCTGATGTGCTAGCACCCAAGTTTTAGGGGTAAGTAGGTGTTTGGGATTTATTCAGCCCTACAATAATCATTTACGTATTTCTCTTAAATATAAGAACTGCATACGCTCAATTCCCACAAATTTTGTAACAAACAAACAGTCTGAATTTCTCATCAAATTATTTTTGGGTTTACGTGTTACCTTATTAAAATCTATTTCCTTTGCAGCATGAGAAATACTGAGGTTTTCACTATGCTCTGAGCTATAAATATGAAACATTTCATATAGTACAATTGTGTCAGCGGCAATATAAATGCAACGCACATGGCCAATCTGACAAAGTCACTGCAAGTTGTTTGTTTTGGCACAAATGAGCAGTTACACAAATGTTCCCAACGCCTATCAATACATACAGTACCTTCAACACCTACCAATATATTACCCAAACATGTCAAATTGTGTAAAATAATGCAAGTCTCACAATTTTTGAAGTAACTGAACCAGATCTCATCAGCATTGTGGAAACCAACTTTTGGCTACAGAAATCTGGGTTACTACATGTGATGTAATGTCCCTGTTTCCAGACACTGCAGACAGTAATTGTGAGGCGGGGGGGGGGTCTGTATGAATGTAGAACAGCAGGAGTTTGTCTGAGGAACTCTGTAGACTCCAAGCCAGCTTGATGTCCAACCAAAAGTGATACCGTAAGGCCAGGGGTTCAAACCTAAAAAAAGGAACCTGAATCTATAGCTCTATGACCTCAACAATTCAAGACCTGTCATTCTCCTGTAAGTTCCAGGCTGAGAAGAAAAAGGGCACACTTAGAGGCAAGCTAGCAATGCCTGAGTGCAGGATTCCAGGGCAAAGGCTCCCCCTGATTAATTTCTTGGTAGCTCATAGCTAAAGGAAAGGGCTCAGGGGCTCAGCAAGCCTGCTTTGCTATTTAGATACTCAGATGTGCTCAGACCCCTGCCAAAGCAATGCCTGCTGGCTGTCCCAGATCTTGATCTCTCCATGCTATTAGGAGTTGTCTTCCATGAATGTTATTTGTTGCCCAATGCCCCCTTATAGATAACGTATAATTCCAGCTCGAGTTAAGCCTTACTTGGTTTCTCATAAGCTCTCAGCCCAGCTGGGCCAACAAGGACCCCCCCCCCCAATCCTTATGGTGGCTCATCAGCAAGAAAAGGAATGCTACTGAAGGTGCACCAACTCAAGCCTACCTGGAATATCTTAGGTTTATTCGATACCTGCTTTGCCTGAGATTAGTGCAGCTGGTTACAGGGTCGTAGCTCAGTAGTACACCACATGCTTTGCATAAAAATATTTCAGGTTCAGTTCCTGACATTGCATTGTAGGTAGGACTGAGAAAGACCCTTGCCTGAACTCCTAGACAGCCAGTCTGTCAATGTAGACAATACTGAGGTAGATAGACCAATGTCTGATATGGGATAAAACAGCTTCCTGTATTCCTTCCAATGATGTATCATTCACAAGTGTAAAAATTCAGATACTTCTGTATAGTGTTGGAGTAAACAGGGCCATAGAACTGCCCTATCAGGAAGAAAGGTGACATGGCAAGCAAGAGCTGTTTCTCAAGCTATCTATTTGTATAGCGAACCGCAGTGACCAACAAATGTAGTTATTCTGCAAAGATGCTGATAAGGCCAGATGCACAATCACCTGTGCATACACAGATTTCTCTTGAATACAGCACATTATATGGCAAGGCCTATCTGCTAAAATATATACAAAACATTTAATATCCAAATCTCAGTAAGACTAGGCCCACAAATTCACCTTTCACATGGCCTATCCCTTTCCCACACTCATCAAACTTCTCCTTCACTCCCTCCTAAATCTCACAAAAATATTGCAAACAGAAGTACACAACATCCAGTTAGACCATCTATTAACATTATCCACTCGCCCATATTATTTCCTTCACCCTACATTCTCTTGCTGTTCCAACTCCGAATCAACTCATCACCTTAAATGCCACTACCTGCATACCATCTCCTATGGTTTCTTCAGCTCCCTTCTATTCTTTCGTTTGCTTGTCTTCATTCTTTTATGTCATTTTACATTTATTGCTTACTAACTTGTCTACATTCTACATAAGGGTGATATTCATTCTTGTAGCTTTTCCCACTAGCTTTATAGAGATTTTTAATCACTATCTGAGATATTAATCATTCCCCTATTTAAAACAACCCATGACATTCGAAGTCATCCTTGCCTTCTTCTGTTTTTTCTTTTCTTACACTCAAGCGCTCTATAAATCTTTTTCAACACCTGGAAAAATAATCACTTTCCTCTTTATAGCTGGAAAGGAGAGATTCCTGACAATCCTAAGCACTTCTATAACTTTTTGCTTTGACTTCAGTTCTTCATGCAATACTGGATGACACTCTGGCGAGTCCCATGAGTTTTGGAAGTGGGTTTTGGAGTAATATGAAGGTCTGTGAAATGAAGCCAAGGGGGAGGGAGGCTTAAGCCCTGTGTACACATGTAAATTCTGTACAGAACCCTTTGATCTAATTGTTCCCCATACTTTGGTCACCCTGCTCCTATACAATCTCTCTTCCTAGCCCTCTCTAGCCACCTCTGCCCTCTTTAACCAATTCAAAATGTCTCTCTTCAAGCCATTGGCCCCTTATTATACTCCACATTTCTAGCCTTTACTTTTAAAAGCTCTCCATTACTCCACTCTTAACAAGATCCCACCTCTCACTTGTATTTCCTTGCTTCTCAACATTCATCTCAGCCACCACTGTCCCCTCCCAGTTTCATTACCATGCCATCATACTGTTCTCTATGCCTACAATAGTCTTTCCTGATCATCAAGCCACATCCATTCCTTAGCTTCCAATATCACACCCATGTTTCCAATATCAAACAATTCCTGAACATCCTGAACTATTTGCATTTCCACTGTTACCTGACATTCCCCAGCTCCTACCAGGAAACCATTATTCCTGCATCCATCAACAATGTAGTTCCTAAGCCCTCTGGATAGCAAGGGTTGTTGCTTCATTATGTGTATACTTAATTGGTTTTCAGAAGCATGCTGCCTCTGACTAGGGTGGCAGAGCACGGCCATCACGGCTAGTAGCCATTGATAGCCCTGTCCTCCATGAATTTGTCTAATCTTCTTTTAAAGCCATCCAAGCTGGTGGCCATTACTGCATCTTGTGGGAGCAAATTCCATAGTTTAACTATGCGCTGAGTAAAGAAGTACTTCCTTTTGTCTGACCTGAATCTTCCAACATTCACGTTCTGTGCCCGGGACTTACCGGGCTAAGGGGTGAGTTTGCGGCCGCAGCCGATGCCTGGGCCGCCATGTTGGAGATCCGCACGCACACGGCGCGCCGGCATGTAACACAGCAAGGAGCGGGGCAGCAGAAGGCCATTTAAGGCCACCCCACCAGCTTCCCGCCGTCCGTTTGAGTTCCGGCGGCACCCGCCCGACCCTCCCTCTGCTGCAGTGTGATCCATTTGGTCGCTACGGGGCTGACTAGGAATTTTTGGCCTGCCTGCTTCACTTGGCTGGCAGGTTTCTTTTTCCTACTCCGCACTGTGGTTGGGGGAGAAGGGTCAAGGGTTAGCATGGGTGCCCCCTGGGGTCATTAGGCTGATTGGGCTGTTTGGCTTTAATGTGTCAATGGTCACTTTCGGAGTACAGGCGTAGAAGTGCGGGGAAATGTTAAAGGGAAAGGGCAGCTAGGTGACACCTTTAGGCACCTTTGGGGGTGACGGGCGGTCTGGAGGCCTGCAGCTCAGGGCTACACAGCCCGGGGGCAGGGTACAGGCCGCCTCTGGGGCCAACGTGCCTCATCTGCTCGGAGTTTCAGGGCTCCGAGGGGCGGTGATGCAGGTTGGACCCCCTACACATCTTCAGGGTGTGGCTGGAGCTGGGGGCTGGCACAGGGCAGCCCCGGGCTCAGGCAGGGTCTGGTCGCCCGATAGCTGCAAGCAGGCTTTGCCTGGATCACCAGAATGTGCCCGCACTTTATTTCCCTTCTGCAGGTTCTTTATTCAATTGATTCTGTTTAAATAAAGTGGCCCATTATTTAACCCAAGATATGGTGTCTGTGTTTATTTCGGCAATAGGCCGCAATCAGCTTCTTTGAATGTCCACGAGTTCTTGTATTATGAGAGAGGGAGAAGAACTTTTCTCTATCCACTTTCTCAATGCCATGCATAATTTTATACACTTCTATCATGTCTCCTCTGACCCGCCTTTACTCTAAACTAAAAAGCCCCAAGTGCTGTAATCTTTCCTTGTAAGGGAGTCGCTCCATCCCCTTGATCATTCTGGTAGCCCTCTTCTGTACCTTTTCCAACTCTATAATATCCTTTTTGAGATGAGGCGACCAGAACTGTACACAGTATTCCAAATGCGGCCGCACCATAGATTTATACAATGGCATTATGATATCGGCTGTTTTATTTTCAATACCTTTCCAAATTATTGCTAGCATGGAATTTGCCTTTTTCACAGCTGCCGCACACTGGGTTGACATTTTCATCGTGCTGTCCACTACAACCCCGAGGTCTCTCTCCTGGTCAGTCACCGCCAGTTCAGACCCCATGAGCGTATATGTGAAATTCAGATTTAAACAACCTTGTTAAAAATCAAAGTAACAGAAGACCACAGCATGGGTCTCAATCTCAAGAAGTAAGAAAACAATGAAGAACTTTACCTGTAATTTTGTCTCTCACAAGCTTGCAAGATTCTATTTCACCAATGCTCCCAAAAAGGCTCCTGAACTCTTCCTGGGTCATGTTCTGTGGTAAATAGTTGACTATGAGGTTTGTTTTGCTGTCATCCGTAGCAGCCCCCGTCTGCATAGGGGAAGGGCAGTTCCTACTGTTGCTGGCAGGTCCATTGGTTGTATTAGATGTTGGGCCATTTGACACCTGAGGCTCCATGGTGCTAATTATCTGAACAGAAAGGAAAAAGGAAAGAAATACCACCTTAAAGTCTTACAGGTGCTATTTTTAAAATTATACTTACAAACTAAAACGTAGGTAGCATTCATGGCCAATTTAAGACAGTTAACAAAAAAAACCCAGCTTGATTCTTCTGCTGTTGTTGTAAAGTAGGTCATGCTTGTCTTTGGTAGAGAGCACATACAAAAACGCAGAGGAAAATAAAAACTTCCCTTTCTTCTTCATTTTTTTGTTAATGCAAGCCTAATTTCTCTTTTCATAATGCAATCATCTTCATAAATGTGTATTTACATCACACAAATTTAATTGATTTAAGATATAATGACTGTGTTTAGAATTATAGTTCCTTCTAAGTGGAAGAGTCCCATATGGAGGTAGAAACTGAAAAGGTAAAAATACATTAGCTGTTTAATTACTGTAACACCCAGTGCTGTGATACATTTATCTAGGGCATTCAAGTTATAGAAAGATGTGACTGCGATCAGCTTGAAGCAATAACCTCCCAAGTCTTACCAAACATACTTACTTGTATCACTGAAAAGCCTGTATTCGTCAGTTAAATTTGGCACTAAGGACTTTTTTTTTTTTACTAAATAAAGGCATGAAACTTATATTTGAGCCAATACATTAACAGCCCCCACTTTCACTGAAAGTGAAATACCCAATGCTATTTTTTCTAAACAGATTAAAAATAGGCAATGGAAACTCTTATTAAACCAAGTTCTAACATCATGCAGAATTATTCACGTGGCTTATTGGAACATAATTATATCCCTCCTAGATCAGACCAAAGGCTCACCTACTCCAACATTCTGTTTCCCACAGTAGCAAAACAGAAGCCTATGGGAAGCATGCAAGCAGGACAGACTCATAGTTTTCATCGTAAATCTTCTACTATTCAGCTTCTACTATGCGCTCATGCTGAACAGAGTTTGGGGTCCTTGAGCAAGGCACCTTTACTTGGTTTCCTTAGTTTGAATGAAGGGGGACTGAAAAAGGGAAATTCTGTAATATTTTCTTTGACCATCTTGGATGTCACATGTAAAGCCAATGTCCTATCTTCCACAGCAGATACGGGACAAGGATGGACAAAGGAACTGATGGAGAATGAGACAGAAGTCGTGCCCTCTTTCAGAGCCTTGGAACTATTTAACTGGAAAGTGCCATCTCTGGAACAAAGACTCACCAATCCTATCTGGTCCTAAAGACACACTAACTTTGTTTTTGAGAACAACCTCACACTGTAATTTCATAGTAACTTGTGAAAACAAACCCACACATTTAACAGTTCTACTCTTATCCTAGAAAACTAAAAACAAAAATATGGTCCTGGGCATTATTTCTAACATTTGAAAATTGTAGATTAAGTTAGTTGCCTGCCAACACCATGGAAAGTGCAGATATAACTTTTAGAAATGAATAAATGAAATCTGATTAAATAAACACAGTCTGCGTCTGTATTGGAATTGCTTTTTAGTATGTTTTAAAACCTTTTTTTAAAAAATATATTTCTAACTTTTTTTGAGATGTCTTCAACGCTTTTAAAGAATGTTTTTGAAGATGTTTTGTTTTAATGTATTTTAAAGTTTGTTTTTATGCTGTTTTGGAGTGTTTTTGGTGCTTTTGTTTGCTGCCCTGGGCTCCTGCTGGGAGGAGGGGCGGGATATAAATCAAATGATGATTAGATAGATAGATAGATAGATAGATAGATAGATAGATAGATAGATAGATAGATAGATAGATAGATAGATAGATAGATAGATAGATAGATAGAAAGAAAATAGTTAAAGTGTTAGCAGAACAAGGTGCAATACAAAAAGTATATACCATAGTTGGTGACAAACTGTCCTTTTTGCTCCTTAGATGACACAAATTACTCATCTATAACAACCACTGCACAAATGACGTTTGTTCATATACTGGCATATTGATAACTGCATGTAATCTGTATACTGCCATGTGTGAAATTATCATAAGTATTTGCCAGGACAAGTATTTGCCAGGACAAGTAGGAATTCACAGGTTTGCTGTAATCACCTTTTGGTGCCTGCCCTATCAGAGTCTTCCTGATGCACAGGGGAAGGCAAAAAACAGCAGCACCTATTGAGTTCCCAAGGAATCCCTATAGTCATCAACAAATGGTGAGACGCCCTCCAACTACTATAATGGCTCTAGCTGCAGTTGCTCTTTGAACTGGACATCCACTTTATGGGAAGGTTCAGCATAACTTTTGAAATTATGTAATTATTATACTTCCACTTGGTAAAATAAGTAAGAGAACAATTTTCTTTAGAATCTGTTTTTTGGGGACTTGCAAACTCTGAAAATAACTACATACACCTAGGCAAAAATTGCTAAGCACTGAAAAAACTACAAACTCTGTTTAATAAGATATCTATCACCATGTTTTGTATGGGTGGGCAACTTCCAGTCTGTGAACCAATGATAGGCATGGCACAAGCCCCAATTTGGCCTGCAAGGCCATTTCCCCCGAACTGCACCCATCTGCCCTATACCTGACATCATATGTGACATCAGGTGTGGTGCAGGTAGAGACATGATTGGCCCAACTGTGTGATTGAATTCCTCAAGGATGAAGTCACCTCCTACTGGAGCCATTATGCAAGTGAGGTCTCTGTGGGAAACTATCATGCAGTTGATGCCTGCAGAAAATAGCTTTGCCAGTCCTATGCTCAGTGTTAGGGAAGCACCAAGCATGGGGCTGGCAAAGATTCTTATGGCCAGCTGGCTGCTGGCACTTGGGAAGCACTATGCAAGGGACTTTGTCAAGTGGGGGAGAAAATCTACCTGTTAAAGATGGCCTGAGGGAGTGGGGACCAATAAGGATCTAGCCAAAAAGGTCCCCCATCTCTGATGTATAATAATGGCAAATGTATTTTACCAGCCCCTACCTTAAAGAAGCCAAAACAGCACCATCCATGCACATGAAGGTGCCCAATGAATGCTAAGTGGGCATGGAATGCTGACTGACTGTTGCAGGGGAAACAGGAAGGGAATGGAGCTTCATGAGGAAATTGGCTGGCTGGGACTCTGAGCAGGAGCACTCTGCACTGCAATATTTTGTGGCAAACCTCACTTGTGATTGAAAGATCACATGCATAATATTGGAGGGGAGGAACTTAGCCTTCTGCTTAATTCAGTTTGCTTCACATTATAAAGGTGTTAGCAAAATCAAAGTACGATTGTTCTCAGTTCAATGTTTATCTCAATATTGCTTTTGAACTTCTGGAATATATTTTTTCCTGTAGTATTTTAGATAACAAGCATGTACACCTCAAAGCACAGTTTTGAGAACCTATTTGTAAAGGCCACTTGAATAAATTTACAGTTAAGAAAGTATATTCAGTACATTTGCAAAACTGGCCTTTCAAACAAAATATACAGTGCCTTACAAAAATAATCAGACCCCTGACCAATGCTCTCGTATTACTGAATTACAAATGGTACATTGCAATTTCGTTCTATATGGTATTTTATTTTGAAACACTGAAACTCAAAATCAGTTATTGGAAGGTGACAATGTACCATTAATAATTCAGTAATATGAGAGCATTAGTCAGGGGTCTGATTCAGAGCTTGGAAAAGTTACTTTTTTGACCTACAACTCCCATCAGCCCAATCCAGTGGCCATGTTGGCTGGGGCTGATGGGAGCTGTAGTTCAAAAAAGTAACTTTTCCAAGCTCTGGTCTGATTACTTTTGCAAGGCGCTGTATATGAATTTCAGTAAGCCTCTGTAGCCTCATATCAAAGAACAAGCATCACTGAAATATGGACAGGATCAAAGTAATGTCTCCATCTTACTCCCAAGTACACACTGAGTAAATATCAAGATGCTATATCTGCTTCATTCAGGAAGTCATCTGCTTTGAATCTTCCTCCTAAAATTTATGTCCACATACAAGGAAAACTTAGAAAGAGGCTATGGTAATATGAACTGGTACTCAATCAACATTTTTTCTCTGCTCATCCCCCACTCCAACTTCAAACCGTAAATCTAATCTTGTATTCTGGAGCTGCAATTCAACTGAACACAATTTTTTTCATCTACACTGTGCTCATGCAATTGCATCGAGCAGATTTAAAATCGAAATTCTGATTGATGCCATGTACTGGCAAAACAATCTAACAGGCAAAAATACACACTCCTTTAAGTAAGAGAGACAGGTCAACAGTCATTATTTATTTACTCTGAGTAGAGCTGCCACTTTTTGACTGGAGTAGACTACCATATTTAAGAGCTATCTCTGCAGTACATAAAGCTGTATCTCTCCTATCCTCTTCAACAAAATGTTCGGACTAAAAGATGAGAAGAGGCAACTGAGCCTCATCTGCTTCATACAAGTGCTGCACCTAAGCGTTGGTCTCATTGTTTCTCCCCTCGCCTCTTCCTCAACAATGTGCAGTAATAGAATCATGGTGCTGCTGCTGCATGCTGTCCTACAGAGCTGTGTCTTAAAACAGTAAGTTCTTTTCAGGTCAGGAGATAGTAATCCAAGCCTAACACACTCCTAATTAGCGGACTTGAAATGGTAAAATGTTCCACATGTACATCATTTTGCACACTTGGTACTGATACTGCCTGCTCCTCAAATACAGAGGTATGTAGAATGGAAGTCCTTCTAGTTGGTTGCAGCTAATACTAGTCTTACTCAAAGTAGACCCATTGAAATTAATGAGCATGATTAATTTGTTCCATTAATTTCAGTGAGTCTACTCTGAGTGTACTCTGATTACAAACCCATGTGTAGATCTAAATTTCCAAACCCAGAAAGAACTTTTGAACAGTAAGGTAGTGGGAACAACTCCCCAGAAACTACAAAGCTTTGCCAATATGCCCTAAATCCCACAGGATGGACCTATAAGCTTGGAACCTTTGCAAGGGAAGAGCGGCTTGAGGAGGAGCCATTTGCAGTGGTGTGATGGCAAGTGGAGAGGGGGTTTCTCCCTGTTGCCGTATATCCATCCTGTTGCTCTTGCCTCTTCTCTTTCCTTTTTCTGCTGTCTCCTCCACTGTTAAACATTGATCATAAGCTCAGAATAGGGGACTGTATTTTTTTTACTTATTCTGTAAAGTACCATACTGGATTGTATTAATAATGACAACAAGCTTTTAAAAACTCAGTTGTCCCCTAGGCTAAACCAGGGACAGCCAACATGGCATCCTCCGGATGTTCTTGGACTACAATTCCCATTGTTTCTGACTACTGGCCATGCTAGCTGGGGCTGATGGGAGTTGCAGTCCAACAACACCTGGAGGGCAACACAACGGCTACACTAGGGCTAAGTGGTGCATGCCCATGCTAGTTTCTATTTAGCTGTACTGAAGGACAGTACCTTAGGGATACTACATGTTATTTGCAATTCTATGGGTGGTAAAAACAACCCCCTCAGGAAAAGCAAAGTACCTTTGGGTTGGGAAAGGAACTGGGAAGCAGGGGAGATAAAGGTGCTTAACCCTAGCTCTGGTAACATCATTTGTCTTCTTGAAATGACCCCTACCATAGGAGAAAAATGCACAGCGATCCCTTAAGGGAGAAAACAAGTGTGGGGATGGGAATGGGGCGTATTTTGACTGTCCTTCCCCCCAAATTTCTCCTCACAACGTGAAGCCAGTCAAGGCTGCTTTGCATTTTAAAAAAATGTGTGAGTAAAAGAACTGTGAAACTTCATCTAACTTGTAGTTTGCCTCTAACAGAAGCTCGGTACTGGATGGTCACCAATCTTCTGGCCACCAATTCAATTTTTTCCATGGATTTAACTGATATGCAAAATGGCACTAATGCCATTCTTCCATTCTGCCTCCTCCCAAAATATTTGATTTAAACTGCTATGCAAGCTTTGTAGCTTGTGTACTTAGTTTCTTTATGGGTTATTAATACACAACAGTACACTTGTGCATTCATTAAAATATCACAATAGTATCTGATCTGACTTCACTTATTTATGCAATTTATGTTTACGTAATTTTAATCAATGCATAAACATGTTCACGTGCATGAGCAGCCTCTAAGAAAAAGACAATGAAACTGAAAGGAAGCTAAACATGTATCCATCTCAAAAAATTAAACATTCCCCTAGCGCAACCACAACGCTGAACACAACATAGGCAAGCCATCCTAAAGGTTTTGAGTAGTTTCCTAGGTCTTATTCTCCCTTCTACCCACAATCTTCCTGCCTTTCACAGTCCTTTAATTACAAGATTTTACAAGGGAAAGTCACCATGGAGATATCATTTCCCACAAATATCTTGCATATAAGCACATGTATTCTTGGATCAAATACTATCAGGAAAAAAACCCAAACACATATGTTTTTGCCAGTTTTTTCTACATCACACGTTTGTAAAAATTAAGCTGAACTTAAGTTGCTGGTGTTGCTATATGATCCAATAAGCTACTACTTATTTTGTTGAATAAAGTATATTTCATCCAAATTGAGACTCATATACTGTTAGTTTTAAAAAGATTTACGTACCAGAGGCTTGTCAGTCAATTATGAATTTGATATTTCCAAGCATCTATCATTTAAAAGAATCACTCCCCCAATTCTGGATTTTTTTTTAAAAAAAATTCTTATGAAAATTTTAATGCAAATTTCTCCTAACATATACATTTCTGTATGCAAATTTGCCTAATATAAATATTTTTGGTAAGCAAATCTCCGTAATATAATGTAAATATAACATAAATTTATGTAAGTGATTTTCATCAAAATATGCATTTTTATGCCCACTTTACCCAGTATATGCATTTTTGTACATATTACTTGACTGGATAACTGCATTACAAAATTTGGAGAGGTGCAAATTTCGAAGGATGGCTGTGTTTCGCTTCCCATATTTGGAAAGTGCAAATTTGGTATGTTCACCATTAAATGCAAACTGAATCAAATTTTCCCCCAATCCCTACCCCCTCCCACTAAAATATCCATATTTTTACAGGTCCATGCTGTGTCTGTCATAGTACAACAAATTCCCATTTGTAAAAACACCACAATCTATTATCATCTGAATGAACAGTTTGTGAGCATGGCCTTGAGAAGAATTTATGTATGGGAGCAAGTAACAAGTAATGTGCAGACCTAGCAACAACTAGTAGGAAATGGAAAGAGATTCTAATGGAGATCCCTCTCCTGCATGTGCAGCCATCTGGGTGCAAGTTCATATGACACTCCTATTTTTTCCTATTGTTGCCATGTTTGTGAGAATTAATTTTTATTGGTGCCTCAGCAATGCTTTATTTTTGTAAAGCCTATGAATGCAATCAAGTTTGCAAAGATACAGCTTAAAATAATGAATTTTAAATCCATCATTCCCCCCACAGCTCTCAAAAGTCACATACTACATACACTAGCATAGTTTCTTTCTCTCCAAAAGAACGTAAGAGCACTCAAATTTATAAATAAATCTTCAGAATCTTACTTTAATTTTTTCAATGTTCTGGCTAAAATATTTATTTTAATAATAAAGCAAATGTGTAAAACATTTGTATGTGTAAAAACCACTCATCATGTGTAAAAAATGATGAGAAAAACCCACCTATGGTCAAACTTATCTTTTTCCATTGTTACTGTAATAAATACAACTATCTTGTGTTGCTGTGGAAAACAAAATCACTAAGAAAAACTTTTGCCCACATAAAGATTATGAAAAACCTCACCATGTTCAGATATTTTTACAATATTTCCTATATTCTCAAACATCTGGTTGAACTAGATAGAACTTCATGCATGCATTTTTAAATACTAATATGTAAGAAATAAAACCACTGAAATCCCAATCTTATTTGTGTATGTATATGTAAATGCACATTTTCACTAAGAGAACAAGAAAAACATTTTCAATAAGAAAATGTGCCTGAATGAGCAACAAAAGAAAAGAAATTTCTCAAATTATTATAACAGGCTTGACCAGCATTCACAGAACTTGAAAATACGGTAATAAAATGGAATCATTGTCAAGTTGGTTGAATGGATTCTGAAACTTTAAAAAATGCAGGAGCTGTAACGAAAGCCATCATGGTAAATTATAACTTAAAACCTAAATTCAAACTTAAATTATAAGTTAAAACCTTCCTCTTTCCCAAAGCATTTTAACTTTTTGCATTTTAACTTAATTTAAATTTATTTTCTTGTTATGTTTGCTGTTATTGATTTTTGATTGCTTTATTGTTATTGTATTATATTGTTCATTTTATTGTATTTTGTTGTTCACCGCCCAGAGAGCTATTGCTAGTCGGGCGGTATATAAGTTTAATAATAATAATAATAATAATAATAACAACTTACATAAATTCATTAACCATAATTTCATATAATTTCTAAATGTTAATTAATGAAAATACTTAAAAGAAGATTTTTTTCACAAAAAGAACATTGATAAATAATGTGGCATTCTGTTGTCAAAGGCAGTTCTTTCATTATTTCAACTTATTTATGCATGTCACAACAAGCTATCAGAGAGGTCCCACCACAAACGTAAGACCTGAAGAAACACATTTTTAAAAAATAATGTATTCTATGCTGCCATTGCCAACTGAAATATCTGTACAAGTCATGTGTCAGGCCCTGATTTATGGCTGGCAGATTAGGGTGGCTAATCTACATATACAATATACAAATTTTAGCTATACTCATTTCTTGATTATCTGAATTCAGTCTGTATACCTATATTAACTTTCAGTCTTTGTTAGATTCAATTGACAGATAACCCATTTCCAATTACTCAAGTATGTTAAACACCTCAGTAAATAATTAATTTAATATGCTAAACTCAATCCATGTAATCGTCCCACCCACCACGGTTTAGGAAGAGAGGTACATACTGGCCTGTGGTCCCCTGCATGCTCCTTGCACAAATAATCCCCCCCAGTGCTACGTGTTTGTACAAGACCTGACATCAGAGGCTTCATCATTACTATACTTTAAAAAGTCAAAATAAAATGTACTAGCTCCATGGCACTGGGAGACTGTATTCCTGGAATTTTATAAATGCAATTTTTCAGATTCTGGGAAATGAGGTGGTCAGCTATTTCACCCTTTTATGCCCCACATTAATGGCTACTTCTTGATTCATTGTTGCCAATTTAGCATTATTAATCCAGGGAAATGAAGGATTAAAAAGCTAAATCTTAAAACCTTTATCTTGTATAGACATGAAAACCCACTTTTCTAATAGCCAAGAAGTTACAGAAGGAATATTGGAAGGAAACAAAAAGGATATCTGATGACTGTAATGGAATCACATCAGGCAATGTCATCTCTCCAACCTACCCTACTTCACACTTGACCAGCACAGATAAGCCCCTCCAGCAAAAAGTAAATCCAAATGTTTAGGATTTGAAAAGAGTTCACTTGAAAGGGTGAGTTACAACCAGTGCTGTGGAGTCAGAGTCAGAAGCAATTTTGGGTGGAGTCGGAAGAAATGTACCGACTCAGACTTCAAAATAAATTTTGATTGACAAATTTTTTAAAATATAAATTCAAAATGTCAAAGAAGCTTCCCATGAAGTCAGCTGTATTTGAGCATTTCACCATAACTCAAGATGGAAAACATTGTATGTCAGTGTATGACACAGGACCCAGATGAAGACAAATGCTGTGATGCCAAGATCAGAACATATTCAGGCAGCGATAAAAATGCTCCTACGAGAGCTTCCAATTTAAAAAGACATTTACAGCACTTTCCAGGGCTGTGGAGTCAGAAGCAATTTTGGGTGGAGTCGGACAGTAGAAAAATACAGGAGTCGGAGTCGAAGGTTTGGCGTACCGACTCCACAGCCCTGGTTACAACACACTCCTATACATGTCCACTCACAAGCAAGCCTCGTTTAGTCCAGTCAGTCTTACTCTTAGGTAAATGGATTTACGATTGCAGCTTTAAACAAATACTTAATTTCTTCTATTTAAAACATTGGAGAAAGTGCATAACTACTTTAAGTGCATAACTTTTTATGTGTTAGCTATTTGATAAGTGTTTTAATATTTTAATAGAAGCCACTCCAGCAATGTACTTGAAAGGTGGGATATAACAATAAATAAATCAATAAATCTACTCTTGCTGAAGTAGGCTGGTATCGGGGAGGGGGGGAAGTCCTGAAAGCAATAGAACTTATTTGTGAGACTTTCAAAAGCACATTTTCTTCTCAATAACACTACTGCCAGGTTTCAGTGTCAATGACTATTTTTATTAAAGTTTCTGCACTGCACTAGACTTCCTATTATTTACTTAATAAATACATCATGAACACAAAATAAAAGGGGAAAACTAAGTTTCAGAGCAGCTCTGCCTGCAGGCAAATCCAATATCTCAGAAACAAATGTTTAACCCTCTGCATTATGACATAACACTTGCAAAAGTGTGTGTTTGTATGAGGGTATCATCTTCATTTTTCCAAAGAACTATGGTTAAAACTAGAACTCCTTAGTTGCAGAAATAACTTGTCAAGAAAAAGGATCTGAAGTAACAGATACTTATCAATGTTTGGGTTTTTTTGAATGACAGAACCTTACAATTTTTCTGTAAGATCTTAAGATTCAGTCTATAACACGAGGAAGTTAAAAATGGGCACTTGTTTGGTTTCGTACTACTGGGCACCATAAGTGACAAAATAAGTAAAATAGTAAGCAACTGAACTATAAATCAGGAAAAATGATTAAAGTATGTTTAAAATGCTGTATTCTATGGTGCATATACTTGAATATGGTTGTGAACTGCTTGAAGCTTATTAAAATCCTAAGAGAAAGTCCAATTACACCTAAAAGACATCAGAGAAAGGGTCTCTGAACTAGCATGCTGTCCAACTTCCCTTGGGATGTGGTTCCAGAATCAGAGCATCACAATCCAAAAGACCCTTTTCTACCTCCATGCCAAAAATTAGCGAAGGAGCTCTTCAACTCTTGGCAAAGGAACACTGAGAAAGGCATCATAAAATGACCATAAATAGTATGCAGGAGGATGCAATCCTTCAAATATTCTGGTTCCAACCATTTTTGGTTTAATAGGTAATACCCAGCACCTTGAATTGAGTCAAGAAACAAAATGGAAGCCAGTGTAATTTGAGCAAGACCAGAGTAACATGGTTAGAAAAGTGAACAGCAGAAATTATTCTGGTCAAAGCATTTTGTATCAGCTGGAGTTTCCAACATGAAATGTGTTTCCGTAATCAAATATGGATGTGGTCGATACTTGTGTAACAATGGCCAGATCTCCTTTCCCCAGTAAGTGATCCGGCTAGCATACTAGCTGAAGGTAGGCAAAGGCACTCCCAGACACCACAGCCAAACTGGACATCTAGGAACACCTCCAAACTGAAGAACTGATCTTTCAGAGACAGTATCAGCCCACCCAGAACAGTTTGCAATTATGATCCCAGTTCAGCATTTCTACATGTGTCCTGTTTGGTTTAAAGTTGGTTATTGTCACGTGTCATGACAGAATGGCTTGGTTCGTATGTCACATAAAACCATAGTTAAGAATCAACTATAACTTAATGTGTCTGAGCCATTCCGTCAGCAGGTACTTAAGTTTATACTAAAATCTGGAAATGTAACTATCCTCTCTCACCAAATACCCATCTTTTAACCCTCAGTATCAAACATTGGAATGGACTATGACTAGAAATGTAAAATTTCCTAAAATGTTGAAGCCATAGAAAAAAACAGAAATATTTGGAAAATGTGAAAAAATGCAATATTAGCATTTTTTACAGGTTGAAAGTCACTTTGTTACTTCAGGAACATAAAATGTAATTATAAGTTGGTTTGGAATAAAATTATCACATTTGATATATTAAAAGTACATTTTATTCAAACAACTATTACAAATTGAATTTACTTTTTTAAATTTTTACTTTTTTTTTTTAGAACAAATGGATCTACAAGATCCTGAACTGTAAGGAACACCTGAAATATAAGGAAACCCTTTCGTTTTGCCAGTTTATGAGGAGCAGGCAAAAAACATTTTTTTAAAAAACAAAAGAAACCATCAACATTAATAACAAAGAAAAGTATTTGTCTCCGCTAATCCTCCACAGTGTCAAGCAGACATAAAGCATCCATTCCCATGAGAAAAAAAGGGGGAACCAAGATTCAATGAAACATTTTATTCATCATGCTAAAATAAAACATTCCATAATCCATTTTTCTTCATTTTTTCCTATTTTTCAGAAAAAACAACAACCCTGGGTTTTCCAGTTTTTCTCCGGGCCTTTACATCTCTAACTATGACCTTAATCAAACACATATACCAATTGGGAATATGCTTCCTTTATAATGAACAACACAATAATCAACCATTCCCTGGGGAAGGATTTAAAATTTATTGGGCAGATCTAGGGTCAAGGCAGCAAATATTTTAGAGTTTCCTTGCTGTGGAAGAGACATGGCCATCTAAAGTGTTAATACAAATATTCTTTCCTGTAAAATACTGATGCTGTTGTTAAATGAAGTCTCATGTACGGATTGGTATGAACATTGTTTAAAAGTAATGATGCAGCAACTTTGCTAAAGCTAAGAATATCTAATGAGAGCCTGGACAGGAGCTCACATGGGAACCCTTTGCATGTTACCTTCAGTTCTATGATACAAGAAGGTAGGATAAAGATACACTGTAAAACAGATCTTTAGAAATAAGATGTTTGTTAACATTGAAATGTTCATTTTAGAGATACGCTTCTTTGGATATACACTTCTGCCTTGTAATCTTAAACATGTTCATAAATAGCATTTGGGCGCGCGGGCTCAGCGGGGGAAAACAATCTAAATCTGCTCTGCTAGGAGAGGATTTAGCTGAGCGGCTCTCATCTGATCCTCCGGTCTTTCTTCTCTGTATTTCTTGTTTCTCACGAGAAGGAAGCCTCTGACGTCAATAGTAAGGGAGACTGGCCAGAGCACTTAGCTTTACTTTTGGCGCCAGGTTAGAAGTGACGCCTTTTGAGCAAACAGAGGAGAGGAGATGGCTGGAGAGATCCAAGAAAAGGACAAAATGACATTTCCGTTTCTTTATATACCTTATCCCATTCAGGAAGAATTCAAGGCTAAACTTTATCAGGTCTTGGAGACTGAGAAGACTGGCATATTTGAAAGCCCAACTGGAATGGGAAAATGTCTGAGTCTTATTTGTGGAGCCCTCACATGGCTCCAAGACTTTGAAGGGAAGAAGAGACAGGAAGAGGCCCGGCTGCTAGCAATGGAAAGCAATGGAAAGGATTTAAAAGAACAGCCTGCAAAGGGCAGCACAGAGACTGCAGGTAGCCAGGTACCAACCGGGGAGCCTGACTGGATTGCCCATTTTGTGCAGAAGAAAGAAGAACGGGAAATGGTACAAAAGCTGAAGGAAGAGCAAATCAGGAAGAAGAAGAGAGAAGAACGTCTTGAGCAAATTCGCCACAATGTGCAGCTGAAGTACACATCTAAAAGAAAGAGGATTGAGGAGGAGACAGAGCAGCTGCTCCAGCTCAGTAAGGAAGTGTTGTCTAACCTGGGTGAGTTGGGGACTTTGGAGCCGTTGGATCAGAATGAGGAAGATCTGATCCTTGCTGAGTACGAGACTGACGAGGAGAAGAAAGTGGGAAGGAGGTTAAGTGAAGATTAAGATGATACAGAGGAGGAGCATATAACTAAGATTTACTACTGCAGCCGTACGCATTCCCAGCTGGCCCAGTTTGTACATGAGGTTCAGAAGAGCCCTTTTGGTAAGGAGACTTGGCTGGTCTTCTTGGGGTCTAGGCAGAACCTGTTTGTGAATGAGGAAGTGAGATGCCTGGGAGCCATCCAGCTCATAAATGATCGCTGTATGGAGATGCAGAAGAAAACACATGGTATGGCAGTGCTTGATGCTGGGTTACCAGCAACAGTGACTTAAATGGCGCACAGTGTATTTTCAATGGCAGCTTCATTGTTATTAATAAAGTACAACTTGCAATAAACTGTAGCACTGTAGAGTGTTCCTGTTCAGGGTTTCAGCCAGCCATGCTCTCTTCCTTGCCCCCAGCATTCAGTATTTAATCTGATTTCATACCCGTTCTTTCCCATAAGGTACTAGGACAGGTTACAACATTCAAATACACAATTATGAAATCTGTTGCAACGATAATGCAAGAAAAGTATAAATGCAGTCAGAAACAGTTTCATATATAAAACAAGTAGAGAACTCTGTTTGAGACATATTTTATAACTGTTATGCTATATTTTACAACTGTTATTCTCTTTTTGTGTTTTGCTTTGGATGAACTATATAGTTTGAGATTTGTTTGGTTTATGTTTTATAATGTGATGTATGGTTTTCTTCTATTTTTGTCTAGATATTTTTATAATTGTTATATGTTGTTTTTTTAAGATATGTATATTGCTAGCAATTTATTGTTCAGTTATGTTTATTTAAAATGTGATATATTCGTTTTCTTTTACTATCAATTGTACCAAATGTATATTGTTTTTATGTTGTAAACCACCCAGAGAGCTTTGGCTATGGGACGGCATAAAAGTGTAATAAATAAATAAATAAGTGTTCACAACTATGTTTTAAGAGGGGGAAGCTGAAATACTGGGAAGTTTGGAAATCAAGATTACAGAGTAAGGGAGGGTCAAAATTTAAAACAGAAGAAGCTGGGAAGAGGGTATATGTGTTGAAGTAGTTAGAGTGTTGGACTTGGATCTGGGAGACCAGGGTTCATATCCCCGCTCGGCCATGAAGCTCACTGGGTGACCTTGGGCCAGTCACTTTCTCTCAGACTTACCTACCTCACAGAGTTGTTGTGAGGATAAAATTGGGAGGCGGAGACCCATGTTTGTATGCCACTTTGATTTCCTTGGAGGAAAGGTGGGGCAAAAGTGTAATAGTATATACATAAACAAAATAAAAATTGATATGATACTAAATACTTCTTGTGGCCAGATATTACTATCACTAATATTTGCCAGTGCCCAACACTGAGTAGTTACTTTCCACTTCCACCAGTTGAACACCACTGTATGGTTACCCAAGTTAGCTCCAGCAATACTATTCTACTAAAATAGTGCAGAGGTTTTATTAACAATTAAGAAGGGGTATCTAAATTTTGTTAAATAAATAAGTAAAAAAAAGTCTTGCTTTTGGAAATACTTCCCTGCGACTCCTATTCTCTTTAACACTGGTGATCTTGGGTGATATTTACAAGCTTAACAATACCACAACAGTTATTACCAGCTGCTCATTAATATTCCACCAACCCTTATTTAATATATAAGATATACTATCCAAAGGCTTATGCCATAAGTCGGAATCGACTTGAAGGCAGTATGTTTACATTTAGAGTTGGTAGCAGCAATTTAAAACACATGTTAAAATGCATCTTCTCTCCTTCTGTCACACACAGTCATTTTAAAATTCCCCAGTTACTAAATCCACCTCCTGTGTAGTTTGGTAGAATTTGGTAACATGTTCCTCTGAGCATATGGTGGGGAGGGGAGGGGGTGGGAAAGGAAGGGGGAGGGGAGGTGCAGGGGATAGGAGGGAAGGTATGATCATCTGCATGCTTACTGAGTTCAGTGGGATTTACTCCCGTGCAATCATGCTTAGGATAGATGAAACTGACCTGGGGGGAGGGGCAGGGAGGGAGAATAAGGGAAAAAGGGTAGGGTAGGGAGGAAGGAGGAGGGTAGGGGATTGGGTGAGTGGGCACTGGCCAGAGGGAAAGCCCCTTTCCTTTCCAAAAGGAAAATATTGTTAAAAATAGCATTATTTGGGGGGTTTCCCCTCACCTTTTTATTCTACAGCAGACACATGTAGTCTCCCACCCAAATTTAAATCAAAGCTGTTCTTGGCCACATCCACAGCAGACTTCAAACAGTCAGGGCTTCCCCTAAAAATCCTGCGAAGTGTAGTTTGTAAAGAGTGCTGAGAGTTGTTAGGAGACACCCTATTCCCCTCACAGAGTTACAAACACCACAATTCTCTGGGAAGAGGGGCTGACTGTTAAACCACTCTGCCACTGGAGTTCTGTCTTCGGCGGAAGCTATGACTTTTTAAAATGGAATAAATCTCTGGCATGAGTGTGCCCCGTTATTAGACAAGTCAAACAGCTACTTGGTTTTTAGAATATTGACAGTTGGTTCTTACTGAGCATTCCTGTGCTATCACAGACTCCAATGTTAATTTTGTTAAATTAATTAAAAATTAGCCATACTTTTTTAAACTTTTAAACTGCAAAAGATGCCAGTTGGAGTATGGGGCGAGGTCAGGAATAGGATTACATGTACTCTGTGAACATGGCTGATTTTTAATTAATTTCAACAAATTATGAGACCACTGACAGAAAAAGTCCAACAGGAGTCTGGATTTTTTATATTCTTGTTTTAGGCTTGGAACTCTGGATTCTCTCTGACTGTTTTGTGTATTGCCATGAAAACTTATTTATTTATTATTTGATTTATATCCCGCCCTTCCTCCCAGTAGGAGCCCAGGGCAACTTAAGAAGGTTGTTAAGCAAGTGTTTCTGAGTTCACGACTGTAAGTTTTGTAAGATTTTATTTAGAAATGAGCTTATGGAGAGCAGCAGGATGGCATGGGGGTATTTTTGATTTAACAAGGCAGAATGTAAAAATCCATGCTGGCTACAGTATACAGTCCCTCTTGTGGCTGTATAATAAGACCTTTAAAAAACCAACACAACAAAATAAAACCAATGAACAGATGGCAGATGAAAGAAACTTAAATGGGGATCAGTGCACTCATATTTTCTCATCCTGTTTGACGAATGCGTCCTAAAACAGAATTGTCTTCAACTGGTGGTGGAAGGCCAATAAAAATGGAATTAAATAGATCCCTCCAGGTAGAGAATTCTACAATTTAGGTACAGACATGAAGAACTTCTCCTATGTCCCAACCAACTATGCCTCGGTAATTGTTGGGACATGGAGAAGAGCCTCTCTAGTAAATCTTAACAAGCAGGCAAGATTGTATAAGGGAACTTTCAGGTACCCTACACCCCAGCCACTCAGGACCTTAAAAGGTAATCACCAACACTCTGAATTGTGTCTAGATCAGAAGCCAATGCAGCTGTTGAAAAATGAAAGCCAGGGACAAGCACCTGCCATGAGTCTTGCTGCTGCATTGTCAACCAATTGGAGTTTCTATAGCCCTTCAAAGACAGCCTATGTAAAGCACAATGCAGTAGTCTAGTCTAGAACTAAGGCATGTATCATCATGACCTCTCAGAAGCAGGTGAAGTTGATGCACCAGTCAAAGGTGGATAAAAGCACCACAATGCAGATTTTTGATGTTTCAAGGTATACTTCCTTCCATTATAAAAACAAGAGTGGCCAAAGTTATGGCCTGGTATACATATAGTCTAAAGGTGATGACTTCATCATAGCTCTAGGTATCAAAAGTCTATCAAAGGCAAAGAATGCACAAGATCCACAGAAATAATGAACATCTGTTGGTACTACTTTGGCATGATTTTGAAGTTTTAGAAAGACAGACAAGTTTGAATCTTGCTAAACCAGCAGGTTTTGCCAAGATGAACTTAAGTTTGCATCTGAATAAAACATTTCATTGCTGTGAAATGTGAACAGCATTAAATAACATAGGCAAGTGCTATACTAAAGAACAAATACCAGATAACGTGTCACAAATGGGAGATACTTCCTGCATAAAACTCAAGTGACCCTTCAGTTAGGAAAAAAGGAACACTTGTTTTATGTTACACAAACAAGGGCCACATCCACACCAGACATTTATTCTACTTTAAACAGTCATGGCTTCCCCCAAAGAATCCTGGGAAGTGTAGTTTGTGAAGGGTGCTGAATGTTAATGGGAGACTCCTATTCCTCTAACAGAGCTCCAGTGGCAGAGTGGTTTAACAGAGAATTCTGGGAATTGGAGCTCTGTGAGGGGAATAACCATCTCCTCTCAGTACCCTTTTCTTTGGGGGAAAGCCATGACCGTTTAAAGTGGAATAAATGTCTGGTGTGGATGTGGCCAAGGTTTCATCATCGTGAGCAAGCCAGCTCAGTAAGCAACTGTGCTTTTAAATTCAGAGGTCATAAATGTGTGTATTTAATTATCACACAAAATATCACCCTATGAATACTAACATTCAGTACACTCTATCAAAGCTGATTATCAATCTCCAAGGCAGCTGGATTGCTGTGACAGCCAAACAAGTAAACATGGGGTAAGATTCAAATATGAATGTTGTACATTACAGTTGTTGTATGCAATGTAACTATGCAATATAATTGGGTTATTTTTCTTCCTTCATGTACCCCATCATATGAAGAAGCCTCAGATTGAATGGGTAAAAAACAGAATATTGGATTTTTTAAAAAGAATGACTGAAGTTACATCACCTGAAGTTGATCATAGTGTTGCATACTATAACAAAAGAACTGCGTAGAGAACAAGAGTGATTAAATTTTGGCTACACAAAAAACCGCTCCTGGAGGATCATTAACACCTTGCAAATGGTGCATGACACTCAATGATTGTCCATCTGCATCCATACTGTTTCTTTCTTTTCTTTTTTCTTTTCCTTTCTTTTTAACAAATTCTGAATGATCTATCTGCTCATTTCATGCATGAGGAATACAAGAATGAAGTGATGGTAACACAGGGAGCTAGATGTGCCACCTCTACCTGCTGAAGTGTAATTTAGGTCTGGTTTACACATGTAGCAAAATGAGATGGCAGAGACCCAAGTACTGTATCATTTCAAATTGCAGGTAGTGATCACATTTTTATATTCTCCTTATGTGAAAGACTACCTGCAAGTAGAAAACTAGCATCTCAGGGAGTGGGAGTGGCACTCCCCACCACCTGCAGGTTTAAGTGGTTCAGCTTCAGGATTCTACACTGTCACTCTATTGCACATCTACACCAGGTCTTAAGACTTCTGGGAACCAGACTGAAGCCTTTTGAAGACCAAAGCTGTGGTGGAAAAATATTGCTTCCTCCTCCTTCACTAAAATGTGTTGCTAACTTACACTTCATGAATTCCACACCTAACTAAATTCCCAAATAAACCTGTATAAGTAACACAGTGTTAATTTCAGCTTTTATTTCCCACTTCATCAAATATTCAACTTACAAATATTTTATTCAGATCTAGTGCTGGCAGTGAAAAGATACTAAAAATATAATCATTTCACAGGAATAGCAGTGCTCCTGTTAAATATATACCACGCTTTCTGAATGATCAAACACGATGTCAACTCATTAACTGCATTCAAGATTCTCTGAGTAGGTTAAACTTGCAGTGAAGTTTTTGAAGTATTCCAAAAACATACACTACTGTGTAGGGCTACCTAATTAGCTCCTTCAAATGGTCACATTCAAAGCTGTTTCAGTTGCTACACTAACATTGCAATCCTATACACACTTACCTGGGAATAAAACTTCAATTCTAACCCCACCTACTTGGTAGTAAGCATCACTGAATTACATAGGACTTACTTCTCAACAGACATGGCTAGAATTATGCTGCAAATTGTAATGAATTTAGTGAGGCTTACTTCTGTTTAGATATGTGTATGATTGTCTTACAAGGCCACTGGGTAACAATGAGAATGCACTTTTTTAAAACAACTGACCAGATCACACTGCGTTCAAAAAACATTTGGTCAGGAGACTACTTCTGTTTCTGAAATACCATGTTTGTTTCACAGAAGCTAAATACAAAACCAAAACTTGGAGATAAACTAGGACCAATATGTTAAAGATTACCTTCAGTTCAATAATCAATTCAGTAGTAAGCAATGCTTACAGCACGAATATACATTCTTGTCTGCACCAAAAAGGTGATCTACAAATCCCACTTCCAACATTACACTGGGAGAAGAAAAGGCTGTATAGGATACTTCTTTAACAGTATGAACAAGAGGTTAATGCAACACATTTTAGATGGTGGTTCAACCTTCAGCATGTGTGTCTGTTTCACCCCACAATACCTGGTGGGCATAACCTGTTCCAGTATTCTCATTTCATATGGTTCAACCTTTGCGTTTATAGTCTGTGTGAATGTTTCACATAAGCCTAACTGCTGCTACCTTTCAAAATATCCTGCATTGCAGAATATTTTTGGAAAAGATATCTGAAGGTGTCAATGGGAATTTCTATCTGACTAGAGAGGGAATTAACTTCCAGGTTTTAGGTCTGTAGTTAAGCAGAGTAGCGTAATTCAACTGTCTTTAGGCCCACATTTTGGCTGGAATCCTGCAGTTAGGCTTCTTAAATTATATTGAGCTCAATGAGATTTAAGCAGCTTGCATGCAGAATTGCAGCCTTTGTCTTTTAAGCTTGTGATAAACACCAAACATTTCCAGTTTGATATGCATTGACAGGAAGCTTTCAAGGCCAAATGCATGTTAACACAATTCTCATATGAAATATGTCTAATCTTAATTATCAGAGTGCTTTAGCGATGACAAATGTTACAAACAAGAATACCCTTGTATTCCAGGAAAATAGAACACAAGTGTAATTTTCTTTATGGAAAAGCTGTTTTAGGAGCAGTTTATCTTATGACAACCAATATGACTTGAAATTGTTGGGTCAGTGGCTTATCCTTCTTATAATACTTATGTAAAAAGATAATACATTTGGGTCTTAGGTCATAAGACGCCAGCTCCAGTTAGAACTAATTGGTGGGGAAAATTACCCCTTTGTTACTTACCGCTAAGTAAATTCCAAAAGTTTTATTAGACAAAGAGTGGAAAAGACAACACTGCTTACTACTTATAATTCAGCTCGAGGAGATTTTTAAAGATGATTGATTGCTACCATTCATTTTTCACAGCTCTTTCCCACTGCTAAGTCTGCTAGCAGACTGCACTTTGTAAAGATGGAGTCAGTCTGCTATTTTCCAGGGGCAACCTTGAGAATAAATATGGTAAGAATCAACAGAGAGAACATCAAAAAGGTTATTCTACAGGGCCAACCTACATTACCAGCCACAGTGAAAATACTTGATTGTTACAGTACAACTGAACTGCTAGCATTGCCTACAAAACATCTAGGTTCCAACACTGGGGTATTATTGGTCAATATTGTGATCTACAGGGAGCTAAAAATTAGAGTGTCTGCATATCATATCAATCATCAAACAAATATGCCCAGGGCACTGGCAAAAGTGATTGGAATTTAAAGATATTGACTATTGGAAAGGATCCAGTGGTATCACAGTCTAATGCCAACACTGAGAAACACTTAAGCGCACACAGAAGTGCTTTGCATGGATTTTCCTTGAAGTGTTACAAATGATTGTACAACTTTTACACTCATTGCATCAATTTTAAAGTAAGCAGGAAAAACAGAAGTTCCTCTGTATTATCAAGTTTAGATCAGTGAAATGCCACCCAACACACTGCATCAATAGCAAATTCAGTGTTCCTGGATATGCAGACAGCCACAAATGCCCAAGACATCCTCTCTGCTGGTTTTAGTGATACAAGCTAATTTCAAATTAAAGCATCTCTTAAGAGGGCAGACCAAGGACATCTCATTTGTCCATCACAGTAAAGCACTGTGTTCACCTTAGCAACAAAGGAACATTTCAGCATTTTATATATGTTCTTGATCCCAAATATAGCCAAAACCAGCCTTGCATAGAGCATTTCTAAAAAGCATGTTCAGCCTTTAGCTGACCTTATTTCTTCAAGGTTCTCTGTGTCTTTTTATCCAATTTAATTAAGAGATTCTTGCTGCAGCTCAGTATTTCCTGGCTCTTCTAGATTACTACTTCATATTAAAAGGTACAGTTAAGGGAAGAATAATGGATGGGAATTACTCTCAGTGTTCTCTTTACTTCTACATGGCCCCATAGGCACAAAAGCTGTGCTATGGCTAAAACAAACTAGTTATTAGAGAAAATGAATAGCCCTGGCCATGGAGGTAATGCTTAATGAATTAGTACATAAATGTTCTCAAGTTGTTGCATCACCATCAAGTTACTACAAATATTAAATATATGCTTGCCATATACAACTATATGGCTTTTTAACAACATTGATACTCCAAAACCATTGTCAAAACGCTTTACAATAAGGAATCATTTTTGCGGCTCCAAGCTATTATTTACATAACAAACATATATAATAATTAAAGTAAAAAAACCTTTGAAGTTAAGCTACTGCGAAATCAATGCCTTGGTACTTCTACACCAATTCAAAATCTGTCCTTCGTTCTCTCTTATACTGGATTGGCACAGTCTCTCGTGTTTATTCCTTCATGCTTCTTTTCCCCTCGATAGCTTAGTTTACACTATTTTTTCCATGACATATAAATGTACTATACCTGCTTTCTTTGCTTTAACTCTAAAGCTAGTGACCTATAAAAGTCTTCTGTACCCAAACATGTTCAGGATAAATGGAAAAATATAAGCAAATGTTGAACATTATTGGTAACTCTCCTGTACATCGTAAAACTATGTTTCATATAAATGAACCTAGTTTTGCATTATTATGATAAACCAAAAATATAGTATAAGTTTAGCCTCAGTACTTTTTAGAAAGTGATGAAAGAATAATTTCATTGAATTAGATATTTTTCTACCATACAATTATGTACAGCTCATGCAACCTTGTCTGTCCTCGCAGAAGACCCAGTGTGTTTAGCTTTACTATACCAAAGTGATAGGAACGTAAAATGCACCTGCTTGCATACATAAACACAGAGGTACATACAACGCACTACTCATCTACCTTTGAGAGAACAACAGAAGTGGCAGAAGATGGATATTGCCTTTCCAAAAGGTATTGGTCAATTTTACAAAAATTGATGCCATCAGTGATTCAGCCCTGCATAAAATTTCTTGCAATTCTTTTCTCCCCAAAACCCCAATGACATTGAAAAAAAATACTGCATTGCAGTGTTTGGCAGTGTATCAGAGGGTATTCAGTCAGATGCCCCAAAGTCAAACCAAATTCAAAGGCATATCACATATAATAAATGCCACCAATAGGGAAACTGACAAGGGCCATACTGTGTGTGCATATTAAATATACTTGCTGTATTCCATGTAACCTGCCCATTCTGTAACTTAATATCCTGAATTATGTACAAGTTCAAGGATCACTACATATATCTGAAGTTATTTTGTGTGGATAATCATGCACAGCTTAGAACCACAACCTCTCCACAAGGTCATGCATAGGTAGGACTTAATATTACATATGTGGTAATTCCTAACAAAGGATCCTAGCAAGATACCAGGTATTGAAAAGTTTGAAAAAATGTAATTCATGAGGCCAAAAATGTGAAAGATTTTTTAAAAAACAAATATCACCCAAGAACAATATATTAAGATTCCTGAATACTGAAAAATTGTCCATTCAAGCTCAAGTTCTAGAGGCTTAGAACTCTTCCCTATTTATTAAGATCAGGATATAACCAAGCCAATCCCTTGAAGCACTAAATTCTTGGTCACCCTTTTCTTGCAATTCTCTAATACAGCATGTTGGCTCTTCCTTTACTAACACAGTCAAAAGAGGAAACACTAACAACAACAGAAAAGGATCCCAAAGGAAGGACATCCACCTAGCAGGAAGAGAATCTGCCTACATAACATGCCAGTTTCATTAGTTAAGTCCACTGCAATAGGAAGAATGGTATATTAAAGGATGGGGTTGATATTTAAACCATTTCTAAATTGGACAATTTGTCCTAATTAGAATTTTGCAAACTATAGATATTTAAATAAAATCCTACACACTTCTTGCTTGTTTAAGGCTTCCAATAAAATGTTCGATGTAGTAATAACTGTAAATAATTTGCTGATTTCACAGAATTTTCTTCTACACATTGAGGTTCAGGCTAACAATAAACAAACATCCACATATACATAAAAGCTAGGGATATTACATCTGGATACCAAAAATATGACAGCTCAGTGCCAAGGGAAAGATAGGTAAGAAAGGAATGAAAATCAACAATGAAACTGTGTAGACAAAAAAAAACCCCTAGAGAAACTACCAAAATGCTCCAAGAAAACAATAGAGCCATATGCAGACACTCTTTTGGGGAGGGAAGTGCTCTATAGTTTGAATGCAGAATGAAGATTATGGACGTAATATTGCTTCTAAAAACAAATTTGTAAAAATAATCAGACATCACATACATGAACCCACGCAACTTACTTTCCAGGATAAAGACAGAGGGTCAATTGCTTGTATTCTGCAGTTTGCAGAAGCATTAGTTAAGGAATGAATTCCAAGCAGACTTGATTTCTCATCTTTTAAACCTTCTAAATATGAGCATTTCTATCTGAATTGTTCATTAACACTAAGCATGTGCCAAAAGATGGGAATGTGAAATTTGGCAAGCATAAAAGGTGTGTTCTGTATCTCTAATATGTTTCTCTTATCCTCACTATTCATTCAAGACATGTGCATCTTTAGCCCTTTTGTACTTAATTTTCCATCACTTGCTAACAGACAAGGTCTTATAATGTTTTACATGCTTATTACCTTCTTTTAATAGATGCTGGCATTCCATGCTGAATTTTGTGCCCAAAAGTCCCATAAAAATTAACTGATACTTAAATTTGTACTTAACAGCACCCAGGTTGCATTTTAAGGTAAGTATTGCTTTAAAAAAGTCAGATAAGGTGTTGTGATACAGATCTGTAATACTGTAGAAATTAAGGTGGATAGGGAAAGTGGCAGTTTTGTATTTTTGAAAAATTGTGTTCCTTGCATAAAGTGTATGGAAGGCTGTATTTGCATTAACTGGTGATTGTGCCACAGAATCATGCCATTTCATTAAACACTTCCACATAAAAATCTGTACTTAGGGTAAGTTTGATTACAGTTCTCACAATGACATTTGATGAATACTCCAAGACACATTTGCAAGTCTGCTAGTTCCATTCAGCACCCTGGATCTTTAGAATGTGCTGTTTCCCTTTTTCCTTGTACTTTCTTGCACATGCAATTTTACACCAGAAATAAAATGGTTAAAGCCCCCACCCACCCTATGCAGAAAAAGAACAGATGCTTTAAAAAAGGATTCTAGAAATCACTGTAAGCTTGAGCCAGAAATGTAATTAACACTTATTTATAAAGAATAATTAAAGTTGTGACTGCCACAAAGAACACCAAAGATAATTGAGGTAGCCCCAGAATTTTTTTACGCTGTTTGCAGTATTCCCACATGACTGCCACCTGCTCCCCCACTCAGCTTCCCCTATGCTCGTTTCCCCGGCAACCTTTCATTGGCTTTTCCTCCCAGCTATCGCTTTCAGTTCGGCTGCTCAGTCTAATCTTATTTGTTTTACACCCATCAAAACAAGCAGCTAGACAAAGAAAATCCTATAAGAATAGGGAAAAGACAATAGTTTTGTTTCCCAGTTTATAAAAAATATCCAGAGAGAGAAGAGGGACCACCTGCAAAATGTTGAGTTGAAACAAAAGTAGGAAGAATGAGGTGAATGTTAATGACTTTCCCTCCTCCTGCCACCCCCACCCCATGATTTGCTCTGTTCGGAAAGATTCAAAAGTCCATATTTGATCTAGCCATTTTGCACAAACTATAAGGAAAGCACAAAAAGCAGCGAAGGGGGTGGGGGCAGAGAACAAGTCGTGTAGTCTCTGATTTTTCTGCCAGACAAACACTCCAAAAATAGAAATACTACTATCACATCAACAGATTTAACTTCCTCTGGCAGAAAAGAAAGCACCCTTGTTTCACAATAACATCAAGATTCTACAGCAACCGTACATGCAGTCATTAAAATTTTATTCAACTTAGCACTCGTGTAGCACAAATGATTAAAAGGCATCTTGTGCAGAGCATACACTACAAAAGCACTGTGACTGTCAGCAGAGATTATCCAGATGCATGCTCACCGGATGAAGCACTCACAGTGCCCTGACACTTGTCTATATATTTATATAATAGTTGTACATATACATTGCATACACAGGTGCCCTCATTAAAAAAACAAAATGACCTATAATTTTATTTATGGCTCACAACATGCCATCCTGAACAAGCAGAATTCACGAGGCATACAACTGCACCAAGCCTATAAACAGTTTGTCGTCAGCATTCACTTACCATTTTCAAGCCATTCCACTCCATCTGTGATCACAAAGATGGACCCTTACAGCCCCTCACAGTGTCAAAAGCAAAAAGAACGTTATGTAAAAGCTGACATTCCTTCTTACAGAACTCCTGCCCAACGATGCAACAAATCGGCATATACTAGGTGCTGGTACACATACAAGCCGCCTCCTCTTTTTATGAGGTCATGACAGGAAATTCTTTGAAATACAATATGCAGCATTTACTGAAGCTCCTATAAATCACTCTCTTTAAAAAAATACCATGCCTACTGCGCAATACACCAAACCAAAAAGTATCAGTCCCAAGGCACTGCCTTCTTACTTAATTTTTTTCAAGGATTCCATTTTGCATGAGTGTTGCCCGCTTGTGAATGTGGGAAAATTAACCATCCCAACCCCCCTCCTTCAGCATTTCTGTTGGGTACACGCAGCCTCGCGTTAGAAATCAGCTTTTTCTTTATTCCGAAAGAGAAATTATAATGACCTTAAAATGGCAAAGTACATCACTGCTGTCTTTTATTAAAAGCTAGGCAAGTATATAAATGCAAGAAACAGAGAGTGAAAGAAAGGAGGAAGATAAATGAAGGGAGAAAGACATTTAACAAGCGAGCAAGCGGGAGCGAACTAAACTCATGTGACAACACACAGACTGATCAAGATGCAGGCTTGGGGACAGGTATATGTTCTATACACAGACTATGAAAGACTGCTGCAACAAACAGATTTTAAAAACTACTAATACCTACCATAACCATTCTTAATGGCAAACAAAGGGTCTTGCAAGGCTTCAATTCCTCTAAAGACTTGATATGGTTTCAGGGAATTTAATGTGTTATTGTATCTTTTTTAAAAAAAAAATCCACAAAATACACAGCGCTGCTGTATGATGCAGCAAAATGAGGAAAAACAACACAAAACCCTCTGTTGAAGCCCCCTGATTTTAGAATGTAGCTAACAACTGAATAGAGCCTTGATGAAATTGGCTAGCAGTGTCTCCTTTTTACATCCATTTATGGGACCATCTGTCAGCTGAAACCAAGATCCGATTGGCTAGGGAAACTAAAGGAGGCGTTGCAACATCAGGTGCTATTGAAATTAGCTACTGCCAGATTGACAATGTTAATGATTTGGTGACCTCTACAACAACAGAGACCAGATTTCTGAACTGCTGCTTGTGTCTAGTAATTAAGGGCCAGTTTAGGAACATCACACATGCATGGATTTTACCCACACCTCTTTTTCCCTTCCCCCACCACACCCTCACAGAGGGACAGTTTCAGGCCACACCTAGTGTTTCCAACACTCTGACATACAAGTGTTACACCTCAGTCATGCTTCACTAACTGCATCCTCTCACCTCTTTCATGCAGGGCTGTGAAGTCTAGACTATTTTGACCATCTTATCTTTCTTGACAGTTAATGCATATTTAATTATCTGTCCCTAGGCTTAAAAGATATGACAAAAACACTTTAATGTGCATTTTAACTGTATTTATTCATTGGTGCTATAGTACTTAATCTCTACCGAATTCCTGAACCTCTGTCCATAATAAAGGATGCTCACATATTTATAAATTGATTTCTAATTACAGCCACTTGATATTTCTTAAAACAGAAATTTAGCTGTAGTGTTCAGGTAGAAAATGAAAATTGTTAGTGATTTATTTGACTGTTCTATTCTGTTTTAAGACAAAGAACATAATTATTTACTATACTCTACATGAGATTATTTTTAAAGTCTTGCTATGGCAGTGGAAGTTGCTTTGCTTACTTGCATCTGACTAAACAATAATCCAGTTACAAACATGTCACAAACTTTTCACAGTTCAGCAACTTACTGAAACCACTTTTGATCAGGGCCTTTTCATTATTATTTGTAATAAAAAGGGCTTGTTATTCAAAAATTATTCACTATAGGCATGCTTGTTTCAAGCAACCTAGGCTATAAACTATAATATGCTCATACTACAGTTAACTCGGATTAACAATTTTACACACACAAAATATGCTTTCACTGTTCTGAGTATTAAGCATGTTTTGTGTGCCATCTGAAGTTAGAAAGCACATTTTCAATCCATTTATAATTGATTTGTTTGTCAGTTTCTAATGCATTAATACGTAACTGTGTAAAACACTAGCAAGACCCATACAATATGCACATCTTCGACTGAGACCATAACATTACTGTACAATAAACAAACATAACCTATAACGAAAATACAGAAGTGAAAAATGAAAGCTAATTTTAGAAGAAAATCAAGTCAACTCAGTGAAAAAAATAAAATGTAATGCAACATTGTAAACTCTTTAAACAACTGTAAACGTCCCTTTTGCATTTGGAATTGAGTGGCTCTCTAGTTAAAACTAACAAAGAATGAACTAACCAATTACAAAACTTAAAATATAAGATAATATGAGAGTAAACTGAAGGACACAATGATGAACCCCAACTGTAACACAATATATTCTGTGAAAAAGTTTCATTTGTAATGTTAATTTTGAACTAATTTCTCACTGGGAATTAACAAAAATTAAACAGGGGATGAAGAAATCTTTTCTCCATCCTTTTCTCCATCTCTACACACTTCATTAGCCACTGTTTTTAAATGTCCAGAATCATTATTCAGCTCTTTGTCTTAAGAACTAACATATATTGTCTGTCTTGCTCATCTAAAAAGTCCATACATTCTACACCAATATCCAAAGCTGCACAAGTAAAATATTAAAGGGAAATTTAAAAAATCAAAATAGAGCAAGGAAAAAACCACAAGACAAATGCACCAGTGTCCACAGAGGCCTCTCTCTAAACACAAAGGCAGAATCCTATTGTTGGAAATAATCAGTCTTGTTATCAAATTTCCAATAGGATCATTCATCTTTCAGGGTAGGGGTCTGACCACTGCATCATCAGCAGTGACATAATTTGTAAAGCATCAAAATTTTCAATATAGCCTCTCAACCATCAACCGGGAAGCCTCCAAGTGGAGATGTTATTTTCATGCAACCCCTTTATCTCCCCCTCCCCCCCAAACTTGACTCAAATACGGCTAGTCCATTTTCAAAATGAAACCACACGAGTGCTTTTTCCTCTCTTTTCTTCCTTACCATAAATGAGCAGTTTCTTGACTCATTAATGACAGTTTCCCTTAAAAGAAGTGATCTCATAGCACTACGTCCCTCTCCACCATGCATACATCCCAAAGGTTGCGGGTATCTCAACATCAGGAACTGCCAGCAAGCTCTCTCATACAGAGTCCAGATGGACTATACTAGAAGCCAATTCAGCGTTAATAACTACCTACTCTGTGCAGTTAAGAAGCCTTACGTGGCATAATGTCCTAGGCAACAGCAGCTGATTAAAACAACAAATAAATGAGAATCCTGTTATCCAAATTGATTGATGGGAGGTGTTGTTAAAAAATAAAGCGAAGGAGGATTTCTATTTTTTCTTTTCTTTCAAATCTCTCACTATGAGGATGCAATCTTTTCTAAACATATGGAGAAGAAGAAAAATCAAACACTGCCCAGAAGATGTGACAAAATATTACCTCATTATTTAACAAAGCAGCACTAAGCGTCCTGGTGATTTCAAACATCTTGCCACAGATTTTGGTTTTAGAGAAACAGAAAGAGAATCCTTTGCAAGTCCAGTCCTCTACCTGCACAGGGGATGTCAATTTTCCTGCACACAACAATGTTTTTTCCCTAGAGTTAATACATTAAAACATCTAGTCAGTCAGCTGCATTTTCCCTCTTAGCATACAGAGTAGACTCACTCCTGTAACATGTACTGTTCTCTTTGCCTGCTGCCCCAAGCATGGTTGTTACTTAAACTATTCTTTAAAGGAACAGTTTGCTCTATAACCACCAGGTGGGCAGTGTGGAATGATTCAAAAGGAACATCTTGAGATTACAACTGAATAGCTCATAACTGTGGTTCCTCTTATACAAATAAAATGCTATGTATTTGAAGGGATAAAGGTATAACTTGCATACTTTGTCAAAACACAGACGAATCATGCATGTCTTGGGAAAAATATTTAAGGGGTTTTAAAAATTACATACAGGATGTCTTCTCCTCTAACAAAACAAGGCATCGTAAATGAAAATTACAAAATACTTCTGAAAAAATGTTTAGTAAAATTTTCATTTAACCTCTGTGCTGTCCCCTTCCCTCAGATTTATGAAATTCCATAATAATCCCATTTAACTGAAGTACTAGTTATTTGGATTAATGTATGGATGAATTCAGACCACTGCAAAAACTACAGATTTACAAAAAAATTGAGCCTCCAAGCCTTTACCACTTACAAGTTCTTGCTTGACGTTTGTAAACCTCATGACTGAACTGATAGCTAAATGTGAGGAATTTTAAGAAATCAAATCAAATAATCCCAAGGTAATCTCTTTGTGATTTCCAATTAAAACAAAATAACCTTTGCATTTTAGATTGCAGTAATTGAGAACAAAATAGTACCTTTTCTAAGCAACAGCAAGGTCCCATTTAGATACCTATAATTCAGATTTTAGTATGACAGTTCACAGAGAATGTAAACAAGATGCAAAAGACTAGAAAACGATTATTTGATGATGATGATGATGTATGACACTTTCCAAAGTTTAAGAGACAGGTCTCGTGCCCCAAGGAGCTTAAAATCTAAACTTCAACTCAGAAAGAAAGCAGAAGAAAGGTAGGGAGATTGGGAATAATGTATGTTCATTCAGTTGCATGTACTTAGTATTAGTTTCAGTAGGCAGTAGAGAGTATGGTGATTAAGTTGTGTCAAACTCTTGACAGAAAATGGGATTTTGGAGAAGGGATTTGATGAGATCAAGTACAAGACAAAGTATGGGAATAATCCAGCCCATATGCACTAGAAGGCTCAAATTTGCCCTGGCCCCTGCACTTGAACAATCCACAGGAAGAGAGTTTGTAAGCCCAATGAATGAATGCTGGACCTAAGAAGCTGTTGAGCAAATAATCTACTGGACGTCTTCTTGGTACCTCTTGGATCCAGGATTAAGTAGCCTGCTGAGTCTAAACCGTCTTTAAGGTGAGATACAGCCATTGCAAGGGTTTCTACTTCCGTTCCCATTCAGCAGATGAACATCTAAGATGTAACCTTAGATACTGGCAATTTTAGAATATGTTAGAAAATTAGTGCAACATATCAAGTTCAGATTAGCTGGTGTGATTTTGAACCATGTTCAGATAATCAGATCACTCTCTAGGTCTTTAGAATTTTTTTCAGAAAGTCCACATCAATGCATCGCTACGTTTAAAGAGCAAACTGGCAAAATACAAACTACAAATTAATCTGTCAAATTCATCCCCCACTTCGCCGATTTATTTCATTTCATTTTAGCCTGCCCTTCATCAAAGTAATCCCATGGTGAGGTACATAAAATATATAATCAAACTAACAATACAACAATTCCAGTAAAAACATTCAAACAATATAAATTCAACTGGTATAAGAACTCCTTACTACAACAGTCAGTAGCCCAATACATCAAGAAAACACATCAATACAAGCCTTGCTAAAGAGTTACGCTTTTAGCTGGAACTGAAAACCAAGCAAACTTGGGACCAGCCAGATTTCAAGGACCTCACCTGAAGCGCAAGGTATAGGCAAAGGCACTTAGGAATTAACATGTCAATAGCTATCTATCCCCTAATTCCATAAGGAAAACAGGGCCTCAACAAGACTGCCAGCCACGTCAGTAAGAAAATACCCCAGAATATTGAGGAATCAATCAGATTCCATACATTCCTATGGACTGACCAATAGGTTTCTAATGAACCCACCACACCTGCATGGGGGACCAGCCACTGACCAACCAAACCACAAAATGGTTCATTCATGACAAGTGTTGCAACTCTTCCAATTGGACCACCAACCAGCTTATCCACTGAAAAGGCAAAATCTAGAGTATTACCTGTCAATGTGTCAGGCCAGTGATGTGCATGGTTGTCATGGTGGTCATGAAGTCCTGGGTGAGCCCAATCAAGGTAACTATCCAGTGAATATTGAAATGTTACAGGACAACTGTCTGGAAGTATTTCAAATAGAATGCTATTGTAGTTTTCTGCTAAAATTGCCCTCTACTTTTGGAGGCAAACAGCAGCCACCTAGAGACCAATTTCAGCAGAAAAGTGGTGCAGCATGTGATGTTTCTCCAAAATAACAGAAGCCTAATGTCACATTTAGTCTGGCCCTGAGTTAATGCTTTAATGGAAATATACTTCAGGATCAGAATAACTTTTTCCTGGTCGGTATCTGCCAATTTAGCCTACATCAGTGTATATGTGCGTTTTTGTTTGTTTGTTTGTCCCTATCTACATCACTTTGTACATGCCATTTCTTAGCTATTCGCTTAGAGCTCCTCACCATCAGTTTGGTTTTTTGCTTGCCTGAATGGCTTTCCTGAAACTGAGGGTCATTTGCAGACCTAGTGTCAGGGGCTCCAAGGAGAATCTTTGGCAAGATTGGGAGGATGAAGTGTACAGATTATGGGGAGGGAGTTGCCAGTATTCATGAAAAGAATGAAGAAGGCATAGAGGAAAGGCCTCCAGAAGCCTCTGGGCCTGCTAACAGAATTGCTGATAAAAGCCCAGAAAACCACCTAAACCAGCCAGTGAAGACTCTTCACTGGCACCTAGCTCAGACCTACACACTGAACAGCTAAATTAGAACAAATGGGTGGGATTCTCCCAGAGACAGCCTAGTGAAAGCAACTTTTCAGGGGCAGAGATAACTATATCTCCAAGGTCGAGAAGGTTGAAGGAAAGACACTTGCATTAGGCCAACTGGTCTTAGAAAAAGCCTCTGCCTTTCAGTACTTGTGAGAAAGAGCTTGAATTAACTCATAGAAGTACCCTCCTCCTCTCTGATATAAAGATGTAGTGAAGCCTGTTTAGATTTGTTGTGACAACTTGTCTGTTGTTTCCTCCACATTCTTAGTATGTTCCTGATATACCTAGTCAGTTCCAGTGTTTATCTTGAGACATGCTTAAGTTTGCTCCAGTTCTGTATCTTGATTCAACCCTAGAGTGTGATGCTGTGTTCGTGTACTGACTTCTGAAATAAAGCTTCATGCAGAAAAATTCAGGTTCAGATTCCTGAATCTGCTTCCTTCGTTGGGAGCCAGGACACCTGGCCATCTTGCTGCTCACTCCTGACTCAAGTACATTTATAAATTAATTAAATTAAATAGCACTGGTCCCAGTATAGATCCTTGTGGGATCTTATCACTTATAAAGTTTCTTCCATTATAAGAACTGTCCATTTATATTCTATTTTCTGCCGACTGGAGAACTGCCAATGCAATGGCAACGAAGTTCAATCTTCAATCATTTATCAGTCTTATGTCAATGCTATTAAATTTACCCAAATGCCTATGGCAGGAATTTTTGTCAAAATCTTTCAATGTCTTCTACTGATACAAAGTAACTTTCCCTCCCTCTCCCTCCCTCCCACAGAGCTCCCTGCACTTCCCCAAATCTATTGTGGGTTGTCCCTCCAACTCTCCAAAGCAGATTTGGCAGAGGGTACCTGGGAGAAGTTCCACTGCACTAGTGGAAGTCATTCCCCTCATGTTATGACTTGGATGAATTCAACCCAAAGTATGACAATTCTAGACTCAACAGTGGTGATCAAAGAATAGGTCTACTAATGTTATCAAAATGCAATCATGTTTCCTTGGAGAGGCATACCCTCGCCTAACCCTTCTATTAACACAATTAGAATTTTCTCACTGAAAAAAGATACTGACCTCTATTATTTTGTTTCTTCACATAAATAATATACTACTTGGTATTAGTCCATATTTACACTTAAAATATATATACCCCCTGGGAAATATTGAAATATGCATGTACTTCTGTTCATTTTAGTTCCCCTGAACATTAATTTTAAAGTGTCATTCCACAGAATAATTACTGTTGTGAATAAAATATACATGGTTCCCCAGTTTGGATAATATTTATTGGAAGAATCTGAAATGCACTGATACTAATTTCAAAATTTGTATTATCCTGTTTGTTACCAGAATTGCTTAATAATGCACAACAGCAAAGGAGAGCGGAGGTGGACTAGACATAAAACATATTTTTAAGAAACTGAACTCCTCAGAGCAAAACACAACCAATCAATAACAATCCACTGACATTCCACCATACACTATAATGCACAGAACAATGTGACCGAAACAGACATCTAAAAATCCCCCTGCAGCATTGCCATTTTCGATCGATTAGGGCAGGATGAAAACTTTCATGCGGAAGGAGTCAGCACTCCAGATCAGAATACTACCACTGTCTTTCTCAAGGATATTTATTTATTTGATTTATATCCTGCTCTTCCTCCCAGTAGGAGCCCAGGGAGACAACAAAAGCACTAAAAATGATGTTTTTAATCATAAAAACAGACTTTAAAATATATTTAACAAAAGTCATTAAAACAAACATTTTTAAAAACATTTTAAAAAGGTTTAAAAAATCTAAAAAGGTTTAAAAGCATATTAAAAATAAATTCGAACACAGATGCAGACTGTGATAAGGTCTCTACTTAGCAGGCTTGTCGAAAGATGAGGTCTTCAGTAGGCACCAAAAAGATAACAGAGATGGTGCCTGACTAATATTTAATGCAAGAGAATTCCAAAGGGTAGGTACCACTACACTAAAGGTCCATTTCCTATGGTGTGCAGAACAAAACTCCTGAAAAGAGAGTATCTGCAAGAGGCCCTCACCTGCAGAGCACAGAGATCGACTGGGTATATAAGGGATAATATACAAGGGATAGGTCTTTCAGGTATCCTAGTTCCAAGCTATATAGGGCTTTGCACACCAAAATTAGAACCTTGAACTTAGCCTGGTAGCTAACAGGTAGCCAGTGCAATTCTTTCAAGCAGCAGGGTGACATACTCTGCCCCAGGGAGCAATCTCGCTGCCACATTTTACACCAGCTGCAGCTTCTGGACCAACCTGAAAGGTAGCCCCACATAGAGAGCATTACAGTAATCCAACCCGGAGGTTACCACTGCATGGACAACAGTGTTCAGGCTATTCCGGTCCAGAAATGGCCACAGCTGTTTTACCAGTCAAAGCTGGTAAAAGGTACTCCTAGCCATGGAGGTCACCTGGGCCTCTAGTGACAAAGATGGAACAAGGAGCACCCCAGACTATGGACCTGCTCTTTCAGAGGGTGTATAACCTCATCCAAAGCAGGCAACTGACTCATTATCTGAACTCGGGAACCACCAACCCACAGCATCTCCATTTTGCTAGGATTCAGACTCAGTTTATTGGCCCTCATCCAGCCCACCACTGAGTCCAGGCACTGGTTCAGGGCTTGCACAGCCACTCCCAATTCAGATGTTACAGAAAACTAGAGCTGGGTATTGTCAGAGTACTGCTGACACCTCGACCCAAGTCTCTTGATGACTGCTCCCAAGGGCTTCATACAGATGTTGAACAGCATGGAGGACAAGATGGTACCCTGCAACACCCCACAGCACAACTGCCAGGAGGCCAAAAGACAATCACCCAATGCTATTCTCTGAAAACAATCCTGGCGATAGGATCGGAACCACTGTAAAACAGTGCCTCCAAAACCCATCTCACCAAGTCGGCCCAGAAGGATATCATGGTCAATTGTATCAAAAGACGCTGAGACATCAAGTAAGAATAACAGGGTTGCACTCCCCCTGTCCTTCTCCCAAAAAAGGTCACATACAACAGGGCAACGAAGGCCAATTCAGTCCCATAGTAAGGCCTAAACCCAGACTATAATGGGTCAAGATAATCTGTTTCATCCAAGAGTACATGCAATTGCTGTGCCTCAACCATCTCAATCACCTTCCCTAAAAAAGGGATATTTGCGACCCGGCGATAGTTGTTGCAAACCAATGGGTCCAGGATGGCTTTTTCAGGAGTGGTCAAATCACCACCTCTTTCAGGACAGCTGGAACCACTCCCTCCTGCAATGATGTATTGGTCACATCATGGATCCACTCGGACAAAACCCCCTGGCAAGCTTCAATAAGCCAAAGAGGGCAAGGGTCGAGAGGACACATTGCCGGCCACATCATCGCAAGCACCTTGTACACGTCATCATGCCTCGTCAACTGAAACCATTCCCAAGATATTGCAGTAGACACTGCACTGGACATCTCACTGGGGACTACAGTAGATGTGGATGGGGCATCAAGATTGCTATGGAGGCAAGCAACTTTACCCTCAAAGTGCCTTGAAACAATTCACAGTGGGTCTCCAAAGGGTCTGAAACTCCATTTCCTGGAGTTGATGTCAACAGACCCCTGACAATATGGAAACGCTCTACTGGACGGCTACTTGAGGATGCGATAGTGGCAGAGAAGTGGGGTTTCTATGCCACACTCATAGCTGCACAGTAGGCAGGGTTATGATTTTTTATTCATACCTGATCAGCCTCACAGCATGGCTTTCTCCACTTGTGCTGTAGCCGTCGTCCAGCCTGTTTCATTGCCCTTAGCTCACTGGTGTACCAAGGTGCAAATCACGCTCCACAATGCCAGAGAGGGCGCTCAGGGGCAACCGTGTCAAGAGCCCAATGCACCTCGCTGTTCCACAGCATGACAAGGGCTTCAACAGGTTCACCTGCTCTATCTACTGGGATCTTCCACAGGGGATTCATCTTAATCTGTCCATCACTCCTGCAGGGGAGAATTGGAGCCATACATCAAAACTCCACCAGGAAATGGCCTGACCATGACAATTATTATTATTACGGTTTATTTCTATGCTGCCTTTTGGTCAAAAGGCCCTCAAGGCAGATTACAAAAAATAAACACAAATGTGGAATACACATCAAGAAAAACAGTATAGTCGACAAAAATTAATAACAAAGTAGTAACATTATTAAAAAGCAGCAATAACAACTTTCAATGGCAATACAATAACAGACAACACTTTCCTAATACTTTCCTAATAAATTAGACAATGTCTACTAGTTGTTACATTAATATGTTGACATCAAAACAAGGTACCACTGGGGTGTCCTGCTGGTACTGCACCTGCCAGTCCTGATACAGAAAAGGGAGCAGAAGCAGTCCAGGTTTTTGCCAACATAGACGGTGTCCACAGTAAGCAGTACATCACGGGGTTGAAGCAATCGATGTTCCTGTCTTAAAATACAACATCTACTCTTCTGCCGCCAAAGGCACTACACAGTTTTGGATGTCCACTTCTTTCAATGTTGACCCACCCTTCTTTTCACACAGCGTGTTCACCACCTCCATTGTCAAGTAGTATTTTACTCCTTCCACCACCTGGAAGCAAATCTTTTTGAGCAGCCACGCCGAGGAGCACACCATCTACCTGTGTGAGTTTCTGCAAGACCTGCTCCCTGCATTTCTGGCTGATTTCCACCTGGCCTGGAAGGGCGGGGCCCTGTCTCTCTCCAGCTACAAAAGCAGCAACTGCTGAAGGGGCCAGAGACCATCTACCTGTGTGAGTTTCTGCAAGACCTGCTCCCTGCATTTCTGGCTGATTTCCACCTGGCCTGGAAGGGCGGGGCCCTGTCTCTCTCCAGCTACAAAAGCAGCAACTGCTGAAGAGCCCAGAGACCATCTACCTGTGTGAGTTTCTGCAAGACCTGCTCCCTGCATTTCTGGCTGATTTCCACCTGGCCTGGAAGGGCGGGGCCCTGTCTCTCTCCAGCTACAAAAGCAGCAACTGCTGAAGGGGCCAGAGACCATCTACCTGTGTGAGTTTCTGCAAGACCTGCTCCCTGCATTTCTGGCTGATTTCCACCTGGCCTGGAAGGGCGGGGCCCTGTCTCTCTCCAGCTACAAAAGCAGCAACTGCTGAAGAGCCCAGAGACCATCTACCTGTGTGAGTTTCTGCAAGACCTGCTCCCTGCATTTCTGGCTGATTTCCACCTGGCCTGGAAGGGCGGGGCCCTGTCTCTCTCCAGCTACAAAAGCAGCAACTGCTGAAGAGCCCAGAGACCATCTACCTGTGTGAGTTTCTGCAAGACCTGCTCCCTGCATTTCTGGCTAATTTCCACCTGGCTTGGAAGGGTGGGGCCCTGTCTCTCTCCAGCTACAAAAGCAGCAACTGCTGAAGGGGCCAGAGACTGTGTGTGTGTATGTGTGCGTGAACCTGCTGCTCGGGATGTCTATAGACTACTGGGGTTTTGTTTAGTATTATATGTTATATTTTAGTCTATGTTATATTTTAGTCTATGTACGCCGCCTAGAGTGGCCGTTAATTCGGCCAGATAGGCGGCCTAGAAATAAAATTTTATTATTATTATTATTTTAAGGCGCTGGTCTTCGGCTGGCAGATTGGGAGCCACTCCTGGGTTTTAGCCTGGCCTGAGGTGACTCAACAATATAGGTAAACCAGGAGAGTAACTTCATGGTTCCACATGTGCCCAGAGAAGTATAGCCTGGAGAGCAGATGGAACCTCAACATCAGGTAGCACCAAAGAACATTGGGGAAACAATGGGGTGACATGCAACCCCGCCATCTCCAGACCACCCCTTCCTCCATCTGGAGCAAAAACCAAGTCGAGGGTGTGCCCTGCTCTATGACAACTTGAGATAGCCCCAGGGTCATCATGGAGACCATGAAGTCCCAAGCCAAAACACTAGAGACAGCCTCAGCATGGACACTGAAATCAGCCAGGACGATCATTCTGGGCTTCTCCAATACAACAGCCGAGATAGCCTATGCCAGTTCCATCAGAGAAGCTGCAGGGCAGCAGGGTGTATGGTACACTAGCAGCAACCCTAGTTTACTGTCTCATTGTCCTAACACCAGGTGCAGGCCCTCACAGCTAGCTATAAGACAGAGTGGTTTCCTGATGGAGGTTCTGTAAACCACAGCAACTCCTTCTCCCGTCCCTGCAGTCTGTGCTAGTGTTGCACTGAGTATCCAGGTGGGCAAAGCTGGGTCAGATCAACTCCTCCCAGCTCACCCACCCAGGTCCTGGTAATGCACATCTAATCAGAACCTTCATCCACAATCAAATAATGGATGATGTGGTCTTATTGTGTACCGATCTGGTGTTAAACAACAGCACACACAGGTCAGTGGGCACACCAGATGAGCAAAGAGGAACCCATCCATGAGAGGAGTGGGGGTGAGGAATAAGGCATAGATAGCCTTTCCTGTGTCTTCTACGGTAGTTCACCACTTCCCCATGGCTATACCTCCCTCTACTCATGATCACTGAAATTGGGGTGGCATCACCCATGTCCCCGTCTCTAGGATGCACACCTTAACATGGTGATGGAGGTTGAGAGCGTTGAAGAAGCTGAGAGCAATGCCGTCAGGAGGCTAGACCAAGAGGCTAGACTCCTAGCAGGAGCACCCAAGGCAGAATGGTCAAAGCTAATGCTGATGCATCCAAACTCAGAGGAAGGCAATGGCAAACCACCTCTGAATATCTCTTACCACGAAAACCCTATGATCAGAGTATCCAACATGCAACACAAGATAGTGTTGGAAGATGAGACCCCCAGGTCAGAAGGCACTCACTGAGCTACTGGGGAAGAACAAAGGACAAGTACGAGTAGCACTGTGACTAATGATGCAGCTGGGTCAAAGTGAAAAGGAAGCCCAGAGGGTGATGCACACAGATGAAAAAGGAGTCCGGAGTTGTACGACACACACAACAGGAACATGGAATGTGAGAAGCATGAACCAGGGAAAGTCAGAAATTGTCAAGCAAGAAATGAAACGTATCAACATTACAATGCTTGGTGTGAGTGGATTAAAATGGACAGAAATGGGACATTTTCAATCAGGCAACTATAAAATATTTTATGCAAGAAATGAGAAATTAAGAAGAAATGGGGATGCTTTAATAGTGAGAAGTGATGTAGCAAAAGCAATTAGGAGCTACAACGCAAGGTCTGAGCGAGTGATATCAGTGAGATTAAATGGGAAACCTATTAACATAACCATCATCCAAGTCTATGCTCCAACAGCAAAGACAGAAGAAGAGGAATTGGAGAGATTTTACTCAGAAGTACAGGAAGAAACTGATCACAGACGCAGGGGCGTCACGACGGAGGTGCGGGGGGTGGGGATCGCACCGGGTGACACCATGAGAGGGGGTGACACCCAGAGCCGCCCCCCAGGCACCACCGGGAAGTGGGGCAGGTGGAGAGCTGCCTTGCCGCCGCCGCGCTAAAGCCCCCGCCGAGCTGGATCTCCCATGGGGTGGGGCCTCGAGCCGGGTTGCAGCCTGTTACAAGGCAGGCTAGGCTAGAGGCTGCTGCACCACCACCACCACTACACCGGGGTGACTGTCTTGTGCGCCACTGGGTGGTTGGGGCAGCCGCCACCCTCTCGCCATGTGTAAGGCCAGAGAGGGGCTTGCGGAAGCAGAGAGAGAAAGAGCAAGCGAGAGAAAAGCTTCTTGCCACCCTTGCCGGCGGGGCGCAGACCGGAGAGACGGCTCTTGCTCCTCCTCCCGTTGCTGAAGTCCTTCTGGCAGGCTTGCCGGAGAGCTGCATGGACGAGGCCTGCCTGCAACCTGAGCCGCACAGCCGGAGAAACCCCCGGGAAGGACGGACGCTAGTAGTTCGGACCTTCTTCCCCGTCCAATTTCCAGGGTTTTGTCTGCTAAGGTCTCTTCTTGTGCGTCCCGATCCTGTTGCTGGGCGCTCGGAAGTGAGCCTCATAGTTTAATGGGACTTATATGCACACCTGAGGAAGAAACTCCGAGTAAACAAGCGCAGGGATGGCAGTGCACGCTTGCTATCTTGCACAGGATTGCAGGCGTGCACTGCCACCCCCTGTGCATGTTTACTCGGAGTTTCTTCCCCGAGTGTGCGTATAGGATTGTATCAAGCAGACTGATCCTATGCATGTTTACTCAGAAATAGCTCCACTGAGCTCAGCGCAGGACTGTATTGCAATGCAAGGAAAAAACGTGTGTCTTGTGTTCTGAACAACTTCAGGTGGTTGTCCTCCCGTCTTTCCTAAACAGAGCCTTGACTATTTGGGAAAATGCTTCCATCCTCAGGGAATGTTATTTAAACCTGTGTTTTACTTTGTTGCCTGAGACTGCAACGCTACATCCGCATGCAAGCCGCATTGAACTTAATAGGACACTTCTGAGCGTGCAGCTATAGGATTGCACTGTATTCAGTTACTGTTGCTTTTCTACATTAATGTGTTTGTAGTTCCTATTCACAAGTGTTATGCTTTTAGAATTTCTTGCTTTTCATCCACTTTAAAAACGTGGTGTTCTTTTACTAATAGCATAACACAATGGATTAGGAAGACCACTTTTAAGTGCTGAAGGTTTAAAAGATGGAAGTAATTATGTCAAGTGAGTCAGCTTAGCTGAGTCATTGGCATTTGGTGACAGAGGCAGCCTCTGTGTGGTACTGTACAACCTAGTATTGTTGGTAAATATTACTTGGAGAAGCTTTCAATATATAAGTGATACTATTCTATGCATTGCAACAAAAAGTGTGTGCAAAGAATTAAAATGCATATCCTGCGCTTGGCCTTTTAATTAGTTCTGTTGCTTTAATTGGAACTACTAATCATTGGAATATTGTTTTCATTGACAATGAACTTAAACATATTTGCCTTCTAAGTATCTGACTGGGAGGGACCTGTATTTAAGTTGACTCGAGCACATGCTTCTAGTGCTGTGGCACCAATTCTCTGGAATTCTGTTCCCTTAGAAGTGAAGCAGGTCCCAATGCTGTCAACATTTTTTACTTTTCCGAACGCTTTTCTCCCATGCTTTTCCAAATTAGTCTCTTTTTCCCCTAGCAGTCCTTGCTGGTTTTTATGTTTTAATAGTGGTTTTTGAGCTGTATTATTTCACTTGGGTGTTCCCTGAATGTAGCGTGGTTTTGTTGTTGTTATGTGCCTTCACGTTGATTGCAACTTATGGCGACCCTATGAATCAGTGACCTCCAGTAGCATCTGTCATGAACCACCCTGTTCAGATCTTGTAAGTTCAGGTCTGTGGCTTCCTTTATGGAACCAATCCATCTCTTGTTTGGCCTTCCTCTTTTTCTACCCCCTTCTGTTTTTCCCACCATTATTGTCTTTTTCTAGTGAATCATGTCTTCTCATTATGTGTCCAAAGTATGATAACTTCAGTTTCATTGTTTTAGCTTCTAATGACAGTTCTAGTTTAATTTGTTCTAACACCCAATTATTTGTCTTTTTTACAGTCCATGGTATGTGCAAAGCTCTTCTGCAACACTACATTTCAAATGAGTGGATTTTTCTTTTATCTGCTTTTTTCACTGTTCAACTTTCACATCCATACATAGAGATCGGGAATGCCATGGTTTGAATGATCCTGACTTTAGTGTTCAGTGATATATCTTTGCATTTGAGGACCTTTTCTAGTTCTTTCATAGCTGCCCTCCCCAGTCCTAGCCTTCTTCTGATTTCTTGACTGTGCCAAGGTATTGATAATCCTTGACAAGTTCAATGTCCTTGTTGTCAACTTTAAAGTTACATAAATCTTGTTATTACTTTAGTCTTCTTGGCTTTCAGCTGTAGTCCTGCTTTGGTGCTTTCCTCTTTAACTTTCATCAGTATTCGTTTCAAATCATTACTGGTTTCTGCTAATAGTATGGTATTGTCTGCATATCTAAAATTATTGATATTTCTCCCTCCAATTTTCACACCTCCTTCATCTTGGTCCAATCCCGCTTTCCGTATGATATGTTCTACATATAGATTAAACAAGTAGGGTGATAAAATACACCCTTGTCTCACACCTTCTGATAGGGAACCAATCGGTTTCTCCATATTCTGTCCTTACAGTAGCCTCTTGTCCAGAGTATAGGTTGTGCATCAGGACAATCAGATGCGGTGGCACCCCCATTTCTTTTAAAGCATTCCATAGATTTTCATGATCTACACAATCAAAGGCTTTGCTGTAATTTATAAAGCACAGGGTGATTTCCTTCAGAAATTCCGTGGTCCGTTCCATTATCCAACATATGTTTGCAATATGATCTCTGGTACCTCTTCCCTTTCTAAATCCAGCTTGAACGTCTGGCATTTCTCATTCCATATATGGTGAGAGCTTTTGTTGTAGAATATTGAGCTTTACTTTACTTGCATGGAATATGAAGGCAATAGTTCGATAATTACTGCATTCCCTGGAATCCCCTTTCTTTGGAATTGGGATGTATATGGAACTCTTCCAGTGATATACGAGAATTACGATTTATGAGTAACATTAGTACAAAAAACATTACTAAAGATTCTGTATGGTTTGGTATGGGAGGAGGTCCATGGGGGTGACACCATGAGTTACCGCACCGGTGACACCAACCCTAGTGACGCCACAGCACACACGAAAACAAGATGTGCTGATAATCATGGAAGGCTAGAATGCGAAAGCAGGGAACAGAGAAGAACTAGGAATTGTGGGGAAATGGGGCTTAGGTGACAGAACTGAAGCAGGAGAAAGGCATTATTGAATCCTGGGAAGCCAATGATTTGTTTCTTGCAAACACATTTTTCGAGCAACCGAAAAGACGACTGTACACGTAGACATCACCAGACAGTCAATATAGGAATGAAATTGATTATATAATTAGTAACAGAAGATGGAGCAGTTCCATACTTTCTGCAAAAACAAGACCAGGAGCAGACTGTGGTACAGATCATGAACTGGTCGTATCGAAAATCAGAGTAAAGCTAAAGAACAACAACCAAGCAATCATAATGCCAAAATATAATGTAAATAACATCCCAGAGGAATATAAAGATCAAATAAGGAAGAGGTTTGAGGCTTTAAACTTGGTTGACAGAGAACCAGAAGAACTATGGATTAAAGTCAGAGACATCATCAGGGAAGAATGCAAAAAGATAATACCTCTCGTTAAAAAGAGAGAAAGGCCTCAATGAATGACTGATGAAACTCTTAAAATGGTTAGAAGAGAGAAGGAAAGCAAAAGCAAAAGGAGACAGAAATACGGTCACAAACCTAAATGCAACAATACAATGACTAGTACGTAGGGACAAAGAGAACTATTACAATAGTTATTATATGGAAATAGAAGAGCACAACAAAAAGGGTAGAACAAGACCCCTATTCCAAAAGATTTGAGAAATTAAAGGGAAATTTAAACCAAGAGTAGGGATGTTGAATAATCAACAGGAGAACACAATGACTGACCGAGATGAAATAAAAGGAAGATGGAAGCAATACACTGAAGAACTCTATAAAAAAGATGCCAGGATGACAGATTCATTCATGGAGGAACCGTAAGATGAAGAACCAGAAATTTTAGAATGCAAGGTGACAGCTGCTCTTAAAATACTTGGAAGAAACAAAGCACCAGGAACAGATGGCATACCAACAGAGTTGCTACAAGCTACTGAGACTGAATCTGTTCAAATATTGACAAAAATCTGTCAAGAAAGATGGAAAACTAAACAATGGCCCACAGACTGTTTAATATACATCCCAATTCCAAAGAAAGGGAGTGCAGTAATTATCGAACTATTGCCTTAATATCCCATGCAAGTAAATTAATGCTCAAGATTCTACAACAAAGGCTCTTACCATATATGGAGCGACAAATGCCAGACGTCCAAGCTGGATTTAGAAAGGGAAGAGGCACCAGAGATCGTATCACAAACATACGTTGGATAATGGAACGGAGCAAGGAATTTCAGAAGAAAATCACCCTGTGCTTTATAGATTACAGCAAAGCTTTGACTGTGTAGATCATGAAAAACTATGGAATGCTTTAAAAGAAATGGGGGTGCCACAGCATCTGATTGTCCTAATGCACAACCTATACTCTGGACAAGAGTCTACTGTAAGGACAGAATATGGAGAAACCGATTGGTTCCCCATCGGAAAGGGTGTCAGACAGGGATGTATTTTATCACCCTGTTTATTTATTTAATCCATACGCAGAACATATCATACAGAAACCAGGATTGGAACAAGATGAAGGAGGTGTGAAAACTGGAGGGAGAAATATCAATAATTTAAGATATGCAGATGATACCATACCACTAGCAGAAAGCAGTAATGATTTGAAACGAATGCTGATGAAAGCTAAAGAGGAAAGCACAAAAAAGCATGTCTACAGCTGAATGTCAAGACTAAAGTAATGACAACCAAAGATTTATGTAACTAAAATTGATAATGTGGACATTGAACTTGTCAAAGATTATCAATATGTTGGCACAGTCATTAACCAAAATGGAGACAATAGTCAAGACATCAGGCTAGGATTGGGGAGGGCAGCTATGAGTGAACTAGAAAAGGTCCTCAAATGCAAAGATGTATCACTGAACACCACAGGCAGGATCATTCAGACCATGGTTTTCCCGATTTCTATGTATGGATGTGAAAGTTGGACAGTTAAAAAAGCAGGTAAGAAAAAAATCAACTCATTTGAAATGTGGTGTTGGAGGAGAGTTTTGCGCATACCATGGGCTGCAAAAAAGACAAATAATTGGGTGTTAGAACAAATTAACCCAGAACTACCATTAGAAACTAAAATGATGAAACTGAGGTTATGATACTTTGGACTGATCACGAGAAGACATGATTCACTAGAAAAGACAATAATGCTGGGAAAAACAGAAGGGAGTAGAAAAAGAGGAAGGCCAAATAAGAGATGGATTGATTCCATAAAAGAAGCCACAGACCTGAACTTACAAGATCTGACCAGGGTGGTTCACGACATATGCTGTTGGAGATTGCTGAGTCATAGGGTTGCCATAAGTCATAGTCGACTTGAAGGCACATAACAACAACACCCATGTCCCTCCTTACTAAGACTCCTCCTATACACCTGATATGGACCCAACAAAACCTACCTGGACCAGTTATCCCGGTAGACCTGTGAGAGCATTGGGAACATTCAGACCCACCCAATATCTTTCAAACAGGGCACATCTACTCTCCTCATTTCACACCCAGGGAGGGCCAGCCTTCTGTCAGTTACACACAGTCACTCTGAAGGCATCTGGCGACTTTCTCCTATTGTTCAGTTCACTGCACAGGCTCTCACCCTGTGCTGGAACTACACAGGCACCATACACCCCCACTACCAATCTCCTCTACATTGGTTTTAAAAAAAATAGAAGGGGTAGCGCTGCCGTGACTCCCCACTGGCAGCTGGGCTTTTATGCCCCCTGACCCAGGCAGGAGCTGATGCAAGAAGCTGCAAAATTGACTGCAGCCTCTGTCTGGAGTCAGGGTCAGGCAGGGGGTCCCAGTGCTTGCAGCACTTACCTGGGACTTCAGTTGTCTCAGGAGGCAGCAATTTATAGGAGCAAGCAAGCAAGCACCCAGATGCTCAGGTACTCATTCCCAGGGCAGGTCTTCTTCAATCCCCCTGTGCTGTAGCTGTTCAAATGTCACATGGACCCAATCTCCTACAATCTCCCCCAATCTACTACAATTAAGTAGTTCCTCAACACATTACTTATACTGCCTCAAAATATGCATGAAATTATGTGAACACACAGAAGGAGTATGCAAGGAATGAATGTGGCAAATGCCCTATTGTAAATGCCCTTATTGTATATGCCGTATTTCTGAAAAATAGAAATTGTTTATTCCAAGCTACTGTGAAAACAGTTATCTATTTAAATAATGCATTCTCTCACCTGTCTCAAGTTTCTCTAAAGGTCTTCTGAGAATTATTCAAACTGTTTTGACAAACAAAATTATGTACCAACCTACACATAAAACTACTACAATTATAGAATATCAGACAGTCTTCTGGAAGAGAAATATTGACAAAGGGCAATTTATGTACAAAACTGGCTCAGTGGACCACTTGGAAAACCAAAGTTTGTGACATAACTTTATTACAGCATTTGAAGAAATCCCTTAGTTCCCCTGCATCTTTTTTCCTTAGAGTTCCAAGCTGGTTTTACTGTTAATCAGGGCCTCACATTCATGTAACAGGGTATAAAACTGCAATGTCTTTTCCGAAACACCTGATAAAGAAAAGCACAACACCATCTTGGTCAGAAGAAGGCGAGTGACCTGTGATTTTCTTTTATCAATTATTTATTAAAGTTACTTTTTTGAGAAGTGATTTTTGTCCCACCTTGAAAAATATTCTTTACCAAGGCAGCTTACACAATGAAAACACTGAAACAGTAGCAAGACTACATAGGGTAAAAAACATGCACACATCAGCATAAAAAATAATAAAGAGACAGTAATCAACTTGTTCAGTACAAACCTTGTGAAATAAAAATATTTTCAGAGCCTGTTCGAATGCAGAACTTGTCAAAAAGAGAACTCCAAAGCTGCCCTTTTCTACTTCCCCCAAGATCATAAACATTTAACACTTGTTCTTCTTCATACTAAGAGGTTTCTTAGAATTTTCTAAGAACTTAGGCCTGCAATCCAATACACTCTTACCCGAGAGTCCCACTGAACCCAATGGAGCTTACTTCTAAGTAGGCATGAACAGTAGGGCCCCGCTGCTCGGTGTCCCGCTTTTCAGCGTTCCGCTAATACGGCGCCAGCAGGGCGATCAGCTGGAGGGGGGGGCTGGAGCTCCCTGCACTCCAGCTGATCATGCGGGAGGGGAAGATCAGCTGTAGCATGCTACAGCTGATTTTCTCCACTTCTGGCGCGATCAGACTCCTGCTCAAGCTGATTATGCCTGAGGAGGGGAAGATCTGTTCTTCTCCTCCTCTGGTGCGATCAGTGGATTAGGTTCCAGACTGATCCGCTTTCCGGCGGTTTTCACTTTCCGGCGGGGGTCTGGAACCTAACCGGCCATATGAGTGGGGCCCTACTGTACTGGATTGAGCCTTATAGAATTAACTTTCTTTAACCATTAAAAAAACTAGCAACACAGAAATCAACACTGCCACATGCTGCTAACTTCCAGTTAACATTTCCATTGCCAAAATAGATTTATGGGTGTTTTTCCCTGGCAATTTTTCTCATTTTATAGGGATTCTTCAATGCAACAACAAGCACTCTCTTAATAATATCACTACATGCTTTGTTAACCTGCATCTAGAGACACCTTGTTCTGTTCAGATAAAACTTAATTGTTCTTCTGACACTGAACAATAAGGAACCTTTAAACTCCCCTAATAAACAAGAAGTGTTTTATTTTTAGCATTGTTTCAGACCAAAAACAATGGTGCTAGAAGACCCATTACTACACTGCATCAGGTTAAAAATACACTTTAAAAAATCCTGCTCCTTTATAACAGTGCAAGTATTAATGAAATAAAATTGTATTTCAGGTAGCGAAATTCTAACTCCTAGGTTTGCTGGTAGGTTGGAAAGGAGCAAAGGCATTTGGCAGAAAACTTTTTTAAGAAGATGAGCCTAAGCCACAAGGGCTGAAAATATACCCACGGATAGGTCCTACTGACCTACTGCTGGCTGTTCTTTCACTGGCAGTACCTAGAAATAGACCTTGAAATAGAACATTCCAGAGGAGGGGCAGGATCATGGTGGACCTGGATTCAAGTCCCTTTCATCTGTCACAGAGGCCCTACCATAAGGTCCTCTTTCTTTATCAGGGATAGTCAAAGAGAGTGCCCTCCAGATATTTTTGGGACTTCAACTCCCATCAGCCCGATCTAGCATGATCAATTGTCAGGGATGATGGGAACTGCAGTTCAAAACATCTGAAGGGCTACAGGTTAGCAAAGGCTGCATAAAACCCAGGCCAGTGATTCCCAACCTTTATGAGTACAGGACCCCCTTTGTAAGCTCAAAACATTTCTTGAATCCCCCCCCCCCATGCTAAATTTTAATCTCTTTTACTTGAAAAAATGGTGTGTGGCAAATATCACATCTTCAAGTATCCCTTTCCATAAAAAGCTCCCTGCAAACAGAGAAGTGTTGCTTTCTTTTCTTAATGCAAAGGTCCAATCAAATTGATATCCCCTCCCCCCACACACACAATCTGAAGATGTACAGTCCTGTCTCCCAACACTAGTGGGTTAGTGTTGGACTAAAATCCAGGTTCAAATCCCCACCAAGCAATGAAGCCCAGTCTGTCAGCCTGACCTGTCTCACAGGGTTCATGTAAGGACAAAATGGAGGGGGGGAACCATGTGCACCACTTTGAGCAACTTGGAGGAAAGGAGGGATATAAATGCAATAATAAATAAATCTCAGCTGCAGTACCCCAGCCTCAGCCAACCTGCTGAGATTTATCATCATCATCACCACCACCACCACCACCACCACCACCACCACCACTACTACTACTACTACTAATAAAAAGAAAAAGAAGAAGCAGTGTGGTACTGGCGGGGATGCTAGATTGTGAAGACAAAAGGATAGATAGATTTAGGAGGGGGGTTAGTGCTTTCAGGCCTTGGGATGATCATGAGAACTGATGACTTGGTTAGTGTGCACTTGGCGAATGAGAGTGGAACAGAAAACAGATCAGCGCATGCACATACATAAACACACCTGCCCATCCTGCAAGCATCTGCAGGCATCCATGCATTTGGGCATGTGGGAGGGGTGAAGCCCTCAACTGCTGTAGCATCTTGGAGAGAGATTGGGGTGGCGGTGGAGTGTAGGTGGAAGAAAGAGGGGATGCTGGCACACACACTTAGCCTCAAAGATGGGCGGTGAGCAAGTCTGAACGTCCTCACTGCTCCTTGGCTCCGTCTCCAAAGGCGAGATCTGGGCAGCCTTGCAGATAAGATAATTTTTAAAAGGAGATAGCAACAAAGCAGGAGCTAAGGCAGGCAGGCAGGCTGGCTGCCAAGAAGGAAGGAGGAAAGCTGCCTTTCCTTGCAGCCTCGCTTCTTTTTGCTTCAAGAAAAGCCTCTCCTCTCGTTCTGAGCAAGGGCATCATCAGTAGTGGTAGTGCGAGGAGATGGGAGTTGGTAATAGTAATCCCCTCTTCTTCCTGGTAGCTCCGCCCTCAGCTTCCTTCTGTGTCTGTCACATGTTTTATAGGCAGATGAGTGCCCTCTACACGCCTAAAAGATGCTCTGACACTTCAGCAAAAATCCCCCCCTCTTGTTTTATAGGCAGATGACTGCCCTCTACATGCCTAAAAGATTCTCTGACACTTCAGCAAAAGCCGCCTTGAGTTCCAGTTTGGAAAAAGGGCGGGGTATAAATAAAGATAATGATAATAATAAACAAATTAATAAATAATTCATTTCTTTATTGTTCACGGCCTCCTCTGGATCACTTTGCACACACCCCTCGAGGTTGGGAACCACTGCTCTACAGCATCTTGGAGCATGAGTAATAATACCCCCCCACCCCCACTGGAACCAACTGGGGGGATTAACAAGAAAAAATCCACATAGCAAACCAAGAAACAAACATTATTTTTGAACCTGTTTTAGTTAGATTAAATTAGATCTTAGTGTTCTATAAAAAAAAATTTAATGGATAAGTTTAAATAATTTATAATGCCAATACTCTACCAAAATCCATTTCTATAGTACCCACATGCATTACTATAAATCCTACTAAACGTTAGCTCTTGTGATCTGAACCTGAAGCACTAGGTAGCATAATCATATATCATGTAGCGATTCTAGCTCTAGTGAAGTAACACAATGATCATTTACACATGCCAATATTCTAAACTGTTTCTGATATAGATCTAATTTAGCATGTTTATTTTACTTATATTTAGAAAACAAAGCTAAAAACGTCAAAACTGCCAAGTTTGCCTGTTTTTTAAATGTAATTGGCAATCATTCATTGTTACTAATGAACTTGTGAAACGGAACATTTTCCACAGAATAACAATGGACTGGAAAATTTTACGCTCTGCATCACTGATTGTAGAGTTAATGTGTGATTCTAAAACCTCTTAATTCTAAGCAACTTCTACAAAATGAGGATTCTAAAGACGCCAACTGAAAATTAACTCTTTAAATATATTTACTTACCTGTACTCATCTTTCCTATTTTTATTTTAAAGATGTGTGATCTGAGACAGAGAGATAGATCTAAGAACCAGTGTGGCATAATGGTTAAGATGTTTGAGTGTGACCCGGAAGAGACCAGGGTTCAAATCCCTACTCACCCACAAAGGTCACTGGGTGACCTTGGGTCAATCACTGTCTCTCATCTAAAGCTACCTTGTGGTGAGGATAAAATGTAGACGGGAGACTACATGTATACCACTTTCACCTCCTTGGAGGAAATGCAGGATATAAATATAATTAATAAATAATAAAATATAACAATGTTGTGTGACTACTTTAGCCTAATAGCTACTTCTCCATCCAAACCTCCAAACAACTCTCAGGAGGAGACAATTTGCAGCACAGAATCAGCAACGGCAAAGAAGTACTTAACGTGCTCCCTTCTTACTTCTTTTTCTGAAATCCCTGTCTTCCTATTCATATTCCAAGCCCTTATTTATCTCAGAACAGAAGGAAAAGAATTGCCCCTACTGCAAATTTCCCCTCCTAAGAACCTCTAGGAACAAAGCCACGAATGTAGGGCTAATGTTACATGTAGCTAGAGTTTAATGTGTAGTTTGGTCCCAATAAATACAAAACCAGCTGGAATTTAAATCAGGCTTGACATCACATAATAAGGTAACAGAAACAATGAAATACTGTAAACAGAAATATAGCACAACGGATTAGTAATGAATTCATAGTAATTTCATAGTGTCTTACAGATACTCAGTGCCTGGAAAATACTGGCCTCATCTTTTTTGAAACAGTCATTTTAATCTTGCTTTATCGTGATCCTATGCAACAATTTTGTTCATTTCCACAGCAATCACTTTGCTGTTCCTGAAATAAAAACCCTTTCTTGAAAGTTTTCAAGACTTGCTAAGAATCAAAGTCAACAAACCACAACTTAATCAGTACAACAATAATCCAGGAAAATTTCCTGTTCCATTGACATCATCCCACAGTAATTTATTTCCCATGAACACGCACACATGCACACTTGGAACAATCTGATTTGTATAAAACAGCTCATATTCTATGATTCATATACAGTAGCTATCTAATTGGTGACATCCACCCAATTGTACAGTTGACTGCTTATACAACAGAACTTCCCTTCCACTCCTGCTCTCTGTAGTCCCACATACACAACCCAGGTCTGCTTGAGAGTCCTCCAGCTCTCTGGAGTACGTTTTGGGGGTACAGTGGTTGCAGGGAGCAGGAAAAGAAGAGAAAATCATGTTATTCAAGCAGAAATACAGTTGTGCAATGCTTGATGTCACCCTAAATCTTTAACTAGGTAAATGTGCCAGAGACTCAATTTTTAGTTCAGCTACTTTGCAAAAAGACCATGGTATTCCCGATCTCTATATAAGGACGTGAAAGTTGGACAGTGAAAAAAGCGGATAAGAGAAAAATCAACTCATTTGAAATGTGGTGTTGGAGGAGAGCTTTGTGCGTACCATGGACTGCGAAAAAGAAAAATAATTGGGTGTTAGAACAAATTAAACCAGAACTATCACTAGAAGCTAAAATGATGAAACTGAGGTTATCATACTTTGGACACATCATGAGAAGACATGATTCCCATAGAAAAGACAATAATGCTGGGAAAAACAGAAGGGAGTAGAAAAAGAGGAAGATCAAACAAGAAATGGATTGATTCCATAAAGGAAGCCACAGACCTGAACTTACAAGATCTGAACAGGGTGGTTTATAACAGATGCTACTGAAAGTCGCTGATTCATAGGGTCGCCATAAGTCATAATCGACTTGTAGGCATATAACAACAACAGGGAGAACAAGCCAGGAACAACCCATCATTTTAGATCCTGGCTTGTTCTCAAACCATAGTGTGAACAAGTCATAGTTCCCCAAGTTTGGATGTTATGGGGAGCTGTTGTTTGTTTAAGAAGATGCTGCTTCTGAGTTCCTCCTTTGCCTTGTGAAAGAAAGGAGGGGAAGCAAATTTATTCACATAGCAGGAAACCATGGTTTCTATTATGTTTGTACTGGGACACAAATAAGAACTGTGATTTCTAACAGGGAAGGCAATCAGTGTTGGGAAAAGTCAGCATTGCAAGTTATTACTAGCAAGAAGGTCAACAGGTAGCCCCTTAACAATGATAGAATCTCAGGAATGGGTCCCCTTAATTAAACAAAAACCCTCAAATAACTTTAACTTGGAGTCCTGCATTTAACTTGGATTTCTGCACTGAGCAGGGGGTTGGACTCAATGGTCCCTTCCAACTCCCAAATGGAACTCCAACTTCCAATTCTATGATTCTATGAAATAAATTAAACTAGAAATAAGTGACACATTGAAACCTTTAGATAACAAAATTAGAAATTATCACCAAAACAATGATCATTAGCTGATTTCAAGTTGATGGGAGTTATTTCAGAATAGTTCAAGGATTGCAGCCAATATGTTTTAAATCCCATCCATAAGGTGGAATGCATCCAATTCAGGCATTAGTTTTTAAGGTGTTTTTCTAAAGAATAGGGCCATGTACTAATCTGCTCAAATTCACAATTCTGCTCCTTACAGCAAAGTAAAATGCATGCATGTATGAATAAATGAAATTATCTGGGCTTAAACCAGGACAACATTCTGGTCCCAGTCTCAATAAAAAATTAATTCACCCCATAGAAGTGGTAATGAGAAAACAAGCTAGTTATTACTGTCCTTCACTCTGTGCTACTACTGCCAGGAGAGGACAGATACTACTCGCACAATGGACTGTCTGCCTTTCCAAGAAAATAGAAATCTGGCATGTTAGCAAGTTTTCCTCATCCTGAGTCCTTCTGAAGTGGAATCTCTAGACTGCTTGCACAGTGTTTTATCAGCAAAGAATTATGAATTTTGGAAGAAAGAAAAGACTATAGAGTGTTAGCTGTAAAATGTAAATTAATCTTGAACATTAACAATAAAATAAAGTCCCATTCACAAAAAGAACTCTACATATTAATATTAATAATTAATATTAATAATTAATAAGGGGGGAAACTATAGAGGGAAGGATGAGAAGTAGGGATGCACGTTCATAACAAATGAATACAAGTAAAACGGGATAACTGGAATGGATACAAGTCAAATCTTAAAATCTAAGTTGTAATAAACTTGTTTCTGGTAGCCCTCTCTAGAAAACACAGATATTTATGTGCAGTTGTTTAGGCATGAGAAAACTAGCATGTATGTTTTCAGTGCCTTTATTTTAAGAACATAAGAGCCTACTGGATGAGGCCAAGGGCCTATCTAGTCTAGCATCATGTTTTCATGGTGGCCAAGTCTTCAAGCAGGACCTGAGCACCAGAGCACTCTCCAGCAACTGGAGTTTGGAAGCATACTGCCTCCAACTGTGGAGTCAGAACATAGCCATCTTGGCTACTATCACCCATCTAAATAATAGAAGGCATGTATTTGCTATTGAGTTGTCTTGTCTTCAACTGCTTACAAATACCCCCCTCCAATTGTTTCCAAGTAAAGCTTTGCATTTCTTACAACTTTTACACCACCTTAAAAATGCTTTATTGATTTATTTTCCTAGTCAATTATTTCAGATCAACTACTTCTGGCTATTGGAAAAATGTTAGTGATATTTACATAAAACAAGATGGCATACTTTTTTAGATTTGTTTACTGAGGCTGCAATCTTATATCCACTTACCAGGGAATAAGCTCCATGTTACTCAACGGGACATGGTCCTGAGTAAACATGGATAGGATTGCACTGTTTGACTTACTTACATGCTAAATCAGATCTCCATCTATTTTAATGTAAACTGTATTAGCATTTTTATTTGTTGTCTATCTCCTCCATTTTAAAATTATATTTTTAACCATTTTATTTCTATTTTTAACCACTGTTATTTGATGAAAGTGCCATGAGTATCTACTCTGAGATAAAAAGTAGGATATAAACAAGTAATTCAGGATTACTGAAATCTTTGCAGTTCTGTATTTTCTGGAAAACCTACAACACTGTAAAATGGCACATTTGAGGCAAAATCCCTTAAAAAAAAAACAGATCTCTAATTTTGTGTGCGATATATATACACCTACACAGGAAACAAATGTAAAGTGTGGAGAACTCGAAGTCTAGATTACAGTACTATGTTAATAAATCTGTCTTTTTAAATGAGCTAACAAAAAGAGACAAATCATCACAATCCATGCAAGAATTATCTTAATGTCGTTTTTTAAAAAATCATGAATTTACTTTTTCATTAAACCGACATTTTAAATGACATTTAAGAACAATAGTAAAAGTCTAAAATGTTGGCCTCAAATTCTGAATGATTCCAAAATTACCTAAAGACATCCAGCAATTCTGAAGTCGTCCATGGGAAAGGGACCATTGTGCTAAGGCAAGCTATAGCTGGGTATAGTGATGTGCAGCAGCAGAATGACTGTGGAGGAGCACAGCCACTGTGACCTCCTCTTCCGCAAAGCCATAGTTTTGCTTAGCATGATATATGAACCAGGTCACAATTAACTTGCAATTAAATAAATCCACTGGGTTGCATCCAACAGTCTTTCTCCCGTGACACTTCACAGCAGGTGTATGGGAGGGCACGGGGGAAAAGACTGGGCTCCTGCTGGGAAGAAGGGTGCGATATAAATCAAATCAATCAATCAAACAAACAAACAAACAGTCTCTCCTTTCCACTGACAGAAAACGTTCATGAACAGAGCAGCACCGTCAGACATAATCCATTTACTTCCAGAAAACTGTATCAAAGAACAGCATTAATTCATTTCTGCTCAATCATATATGTAAACATACTTTCATGTGAAGAGAAGCCTCTGGGGGAAAAAACACATGAATAACTCAGTAACTTTTAATTCAAATTTTATACCCAATATTGGTGCTCCCACCTAGGTGCAGCAGTCTAAGATAGGCCACAAAGTATCTGGCTACTGAGCTATGATGTTTGTACTGGAAACAAATTGCAAAGATGCTATTTATCTACATAAATTCCAATTGGGGAAAATCATTCAATATTTCAGAGGTCTGAGGATTGTACTTTGCACAGTAGTATTAAAAGAGATATAGTTTAAAGTGAGCATCTGAAGGGCAGCCACAATTATGCCACCATGCTGCCCTGGGCTCCTACTGGGAGGAAGGGCAGGGTATAAATAAATAAATAACAACCAGATTTTCCATTCCAAAACTGGAAACAACCTTTGTAAACTCTGGAAAGTTATTTAAGGATGCACCCAGTCTTTTAACTTTTTTAAAAAAAGTTAGCCTAGGATCAAGCAGCAAGTCTGTTAAAAACTCCTTGGCTATATGCCATTATTATTTTATGGTTTGCTGGTGGTCAGCTTCTGTATAAAAAGTGCTTCTTTTCCTTTAACCACAATTAAGAGATCACTGAATGGGTTACAGGATCACATGCTCCCTCAACAAGTCCCTTTCACCTTCTGCTCAAATAACCATTTAACAAACCACAGTTAAGGGAAAAAGAAAATGAATTAGATGAAGAGAGCATGCAACTCTATAGCTCAGTCTCCCAACAATGGTTAAAGAACAGGAAGTGTTACAACTGCAATCACCTTGAAATCTAGAGGCACAATTCCTCCAAATACCAATATTCTGCAAATATGCAGCAGCAACAAAAGGGTCTTCGTTCATGTTTACATTTACTTGACAGGTATATTTTGGCATCACGCTTCTCAATAGCTTTCTCGGCAAATTCATTAACAACCACCCCTTTTAAAATACAGCCTTGTATTATGTCTTATCTATATTAAAGTTTTTTTTTAAAAAAATAGGCTGTATAATTTCTTCAGGCAGATTCTGAGAAACATAACACAAATAGAAACAACAAGCATAACAGCTTTGTTTCACCATTTTAAAGAAAACTACAAAAGATTTCACACAGTATTGTGATGATAATAAGCCATCCAGGAGATTAAGACCTTGTCTATGAGCAGCAAGGATACAAAAGCTCTTTTCAGGGTTGTTATTCTGAGGGCTTTAATCCTTACTTAATCTAGATTCAGAGGTTACAATTCCAGGGTTTCTTTATTATTTATTAGGATTTATATTCCGCTCTTCCTTCCAGTAGGAGCCCAGGACAGCAAACAAAAGCACTAAAAACACTTTAATACATCGTAAAAACAGACTTTAAAATATATTAAAACAAAACATCTTTTAAAAGTTTTTTAAAAGTCTTAAAAAGTATGTTTTAAAAAAAGATTTAAAAACATATTAAAAAGCAATTCCAACAGAGACGGAGACTGGGATAAAGTATCCACTTAGAAGGCTTGTTGAAAGAGGAAGGTCTTCAGTAGGCGCCAAAAAGATAACAGAGATGGTGCCTGTCTAGTATTTAAGAGGAGGGAATTCCAAAGGATAGGCGCCACTATATTAAAGATCCATTTCCTATGTTGTGCAGAACAGAACGCCTGATAAAGGGGTATCTGCAAGAGGCCCTCACCTGCAGAGTGCAGAGATCGACTGGGTATATAAGGGATAAGACGGTCTTTCAGGTATCCTGGTCCCAAGCTGTATAGGGCTTCGTACACCAAAACTAGAACCTTGAACTTAGCCTGGGAGCTAATGGGCAGCCAGTGCAATTCTTTCAGCAGCTGGGTGACATGGTGGCAATACCCTACGCCCAGTGAGCAGTCTCGCCGCCACATTTTGCACCAGCTGCAGCTTCCGGACCAACCTCAAAGGTAGCCCCACACAGAGCGCATTAAGATAATCCAGTCTGGAGGTTACCAGTGCATGGACAACAGTGTTCAGGCTATCCCAGTCGAAAAATGGCCGCAGCTATCTTACCAGCCAAAGCAGGGAAAAGGCACGCCTGGCCACTGAGGTCACCTGGGCCTCTAGTGACAATGATGAATCCAGGAGCACCCCCAGACTACGCGCCTGCTCTTTCAGAGGGAGTAAGTTCCCATCCAAAGCAGGCAACTGACCAATTATCTGAACGTGGGAACCACCAACCCACAGCACCTCCATCTTGCTAGGATTCAGACAGTTTATTGGCCCTCATCCAGCCCACCACCAAGTCCAAGCACCAGTCCAGGGATTGCACAGACACTTCCAATTTAGATATCATAGAGAAATAGAGCTGGGTATCGTCAGAGTACTGCTGACACCTTGCCCCAAATCCCCTGATGATTGCTCCCAAGGGCTTCATATAGATGTTAAACAGCATGGGGGTCAAGATGGTATCTTGCAACACCCAATAGCACAACTGCCAGGGGGGCGAAAGACAATCAACAATGATATCCTCTGAAAGCGATCCTGGAGATAGGATCAGAACCACTGTAAAACAGTGCCTCCAAAACCCATCTCACCAAGTTGCTTCAGAAGAATACAATGGTCAATGGCATCAAAAGCCACCAAGAGATCAAGTAAGAATAACAGAGTTGCACTCCCCCTGTCCTTCTCCTGATAAAGGTCATCCATCAGGGTGACCAAGGCTGATTCAGTACCATAACAAGGCCTGAACCCAAACTGGAACGGGTCAAGATAATATGTTTCATCCAAGAGTACATGCAATTGCTGTACCACAGCCTTCTCAATCATCTCCCCTAAAAAGGGGGTATGGTAGTTGTTGCAAACCAATGGGTCCAGGGTGGGCTTTTTCAGGAGCAGTCGGACCACCGCCTCTTTTAGGGCAGCTGAAAACACTCCCTCCTGCAACGATGCATTGACTACACCTTGGATCCACTTGGTCAAACCCCCTCAGCAAGCTTTAATAAGCCAAAGAGGGCAAGGGTTGAGAGGACACGTTACTGGTCGCATCATCGCAAGCACCTTGTCCACATCATCAGGCCACATCAACTGAAACAGTTCCCAAGAAGTTGCAGCAGATGTTGCACTGGACACTTCACTGGGGACTACAGTAGATGTGGATGGGGCATCAAGATTGATATGGAGGCAAGCATATTTACCCTCAAAGTGCCTTGTAAACAGTTCACAGTGGGCCTCCGAAGGGTCTAAAATTCCATTTCCTGTAGTTGATGTCAACAGACCCGTGACAATATGGAAAAGCTCGACTGGATGGCTAGTTAAAGATGCAATGGTGGCAGAGAAGTGGGCCTTCGTTGCCGCCCTCACCGCTGCACAGCAGGCACGGTTATGATGTTTTACTCATGCCCGATCAGCCTCACAGCAAGTCTGTCACCATGTCATCCAGCCTGTTTCATTGCCCTTAGCTCACTGGTATACCAAGGTGCAGACCGGGCTCCACAATGTTGGAGAGGCTGCTCGGGGTCAACTGTGTCAAGAGCCCGACATGCCTTGCTGTTCCACAGCATGACAAGGGCTTCAACAGGGTCACCTGCTCTATCTACTGGGAACTCCTCCAAGGCATTCAGGAATCCTGTGGTTTCAATTAGTCTCCAGGGGCAGGCCATCTTAATCTGTCCACTCCCCCTGCAGGGAAGGATCGGAGCCATACGTCTAAATTTCACCAGGAAGCGGTCTGACCTTGACAATTGGGTGACATCCACCCCCCCTTCTCCAGACCACCCCTTCCTCCATCTGGAGCAAAAACCAAGTCAAGAGTGTGCCCTACCCTATGTGTCAGGTTGGTGACAACTTGAGACAGCCCCAGGGTCATCATGGAACCCATTAAGTTCCGAGCCGGAACACTAGAGGCAGCCTCCACAGCCGAAACAGCCTCTGTCAGCTGTCAGAGAAGCTGGAGGGCAGCAGGGTGGATGGTCCACCAGCAGCAACCCTAGTTTACCTTTTCATTGTCTCGACACAAGGTGCAGGCCCTCACAGCTAGCTATAAGACACAGTGGTTTCCTGGTGACAGAGATGGAAGTTCTGTAGACCACAGCAACTCCTCCCCCTGTCCCTGCAGCCTGTGCTGGTGTTGCACTGAGTATCCAGGTGGGCAAAGCTGGGTCAGATAATCTCCACCCACCTAGGTTTCAGTAATGCACACCAAATCGGCACCTTCATCCACAATCAAATGATGGATGAGTGTGGTTGTATTGTGTACCGACCTGTTGTTAAACAACAACGCACACAGGCCAGAGGGCACAGCAGATGGGGGATCAGGAACCCATCCATGAGAGGAGTGGGGGCAAGGAATAAGCCGTAGATAGCCTTGTCCTTTTCTTCTATGGTAGTTCACCCTCCTCCCATATCAGTGAAACTGAGGTGGCATCACCCATGTTCCTCCTTACTAAGACTCCTCCTGAACACCTGATATGGACCCAACAAGAGCTCACGAACAAAGCCTACCTGAACCAGTTATCCCAGTAGGCCTCTGAGAGAATTGGGAACAGTCAGACCTACTCAATATCTTTCAAACAGGGCACATCTACTCCCCCCCGTCTCAAACCCAGGCAGGACCAGCCTTCTGCCAATTGCAGACTCTCCCTCTAAAGGCATCTGGCGACTTTCTCCTATTGTTCAGTTCTCTGCACAGGCTCTCACCCTGCGCAGGAACTACAAATGCATCATACACCCTCCCCACTACCAATCCCCTTTCGACTGGTTATAAATAATAGAAGGGGGTAGTGCCTGTGCCCTCGGGACTTCCTAAGGGTTATTGTGAATTAATACCTGCCTGCATACACAAGAGTGTTTCAACCACACTTTCTCTCTAACTCACTTGCGTCACTGGCCTCACATTTTATAGCACAAGCAAGGTATTCATTAAATAATTGTTCTGTATGTACTTATATCCCATAAGATGTGAGGAAGCTGCATGTCTTATACTAGGATAATAATGTGGAAAAACACAGAGAAGCAGCCATACGGTAGGGCCCCACTCATACGGTGGGTTATGTTCCAGACTCCTGCTGAAAAGCAGAACTCCGTCAATAAAATGGCGCCCGACGCCAAAATACGCCACAAAAGCGGAACAAGCACCGTGTGAGTGGGGCCTTACTCTAATTTTAGTTGCCATATAGCAGAACGCTGAAAAGCGGGGCCCTACTGTACCCTACTGTGAAATAGCTTTCAGTTTCACACACTGCACACCACACAGCTGATTTGGCATAGTGGGACGAGAGACTGGCTAGGAGTCCAGAGTCTGTGAGTTCAAATCCCTGCTCGTGTCTCCTGGGTGTCAAAGGCCAGCTAAAGATCACCCCAACAGTGAGTGGCTTAGGGGTCATGTGCCCTGCCACCTGTGCGCAAGCTGCAAAGTCCCAAGGAGCCCAGTTGCCCCCCAGCTGGCAGTTGTGGGCAAGGAAGGGGCTAGCTTGTGCAGCTGTGGCAAGCTGAACAGGCCCTAGCCATCTGGGGAGGACTAGCCTCAGAGGGAGGCAATGGTAAACCCCCTCTGAATACCGCTTACCATGAAATCCCTATTCATAGGGTCGCCATAAGTCAGGATCGACTTGAAGCCAGTCCATTTCCATTTTTCATTTTGAGCAAGACCAACAGTTTCTAAAAGGGACAGACGCATTTCTAAAGAGTCAGGACACAAAAGCTTTCTGATGGGTTCTGGACTTGCTCCAGAAATAAAGTGAAGTCTGCAAGGCAGGTTATCTGAGGTTTGCAAGGTGGAAATCTAGCACAGCTCCTGCCTCACATTCACTCCTCAGAATGAAAACGTTCAGATCCAGCAAAGAGAAGGGAAAAATACTTTCTATGCTGGATTGAAGATCTGATGTGAGAACCTCTGGGCCATATTAACCCTCTTTGCACGCTATGATTCTCATTTATTGGGGGGGTCCCTTCCCATGGGCCTGGATAAATCTCAAACAATCTATGCGGGTATGCAGGATATTCCAGGAGAAGTTCTTGCTCCTGTTAAGTGAAGGTAAAAGGTCCTTCCCTTCAATATCAGGATACAAGGGACAGCATACAGACTTGTCCTCACATCCCAAAGGCTGGAGCTACAGCATGGGAAAGGTGCTTTGCATTTTGCCAGGCTGGATCACACACCTGTAATTAAGGCACCCCTTCAATGGATCAACAACCTTGGGATGAGAAAGCTGTTTACTGCAGATTTGGGCAACACTAAACCTCTCTGTGCACTCCATGATCTTGATCCACCAAGAGAGATGTATTTATTTACCCATCATTAGACTGGTACTTTTCCCTCCTGGGATGTGAAAGATGATTCCAGGGAGCAAGAATGATGCATTCTGGGCAGGAGAGAAGTTAAAAACCTCTCCATCTAACTAGATCAAAGAAGTAGCAAGGATGAGAAGTGTTGGTGCAGCACTCAAGGCAGCAGGGTGCTGCACCAACACACACCTGTCCTCCAATGCTATCTGCACAGTGTGCTCCGCATCCCAGTAACGAAGGCCTCCAATGCAGTAAGGGTCAGTAAAATGGTATCCCCTGGCTATGGAATTAATGAAAAATCTGTTTTGATTTTTCTGATCCACTTCAAGTTTTAGCATACTCCAAAACTGTGTCCAGAGTGGTTCCATTTCTACCTAGATTACACCCTTAAAATGATGTGATCATTCCCCCAACCCTATCAAGAGAATTGAAGCAAGATCATCTGACAACCATGTCACAAGTTAAAGAAAAATATGGGTTCAGAATGCAGGAGGACAATGTCTTTTCTGGACCATATGTAGGCAAATTGCACGACTGGAAAGACACTGCAAAGGAATCTTCTAGAAACTTCAGTCCCAGGATTATGCTCGCAGACACACAAGTATTGGATTGGTCAGCAATGGAAACACTGATACCTACCTTAGCTGAAATGTATGAAGCAATTCTAATCTTGTGAGGAACTGATTGATGATGCTCTTTCAACTCACTTAATCTTTATTCCCTGAATGCCAAGAGATCCAAGAATGCACACAACCTATCTCAACTTAAAAAAAAAAAAAATCCATGTCACAAAGAGAAAGGAAAGCTCCACTGTCTCTCTTCTTTTTTTTGTCTATTGTAATTTTTATTAAAAAATAAGAATGCTTTAAAACAACACCGTCAACATTTCTTTTACTAAAACTAAGAAAAATTTAGGGAAACTTTGGGATTTTTGATACAGCAGTTCATAAAGTTTTCAAAATAAACTAAACATATCACAGCACACAAACTAATATAATTCAAAATCGATCTAAAATTCAGTAAGGTGCATCATACATATTGAATCCATAAAGTCCCAATTAGATCATTGGACTTGAGAAGCAATAGATAACGCTAGCATCTCCTAGGGTAGCATTTCCTCACAAGTCCTCCATGGACTCATTTCTGCCTACTTTTTTTTTTAGTCTAATATATATAAAATAAACATCTTCAGATAAGTTGACTTTTATATGTTTTACACAATCTCATTAGCCCTCCTCAGAAGTTCAAAAAGAAAAAGAATGATATCAAAGTCTACTAGCCACGATGGCTATGTTCTGCCTCCATAGGCAGAGACGGTATGCTTCCAAATACCAAAATGCTGGAAATTGCAGGAATGCTCTTATGCTTGCAGGCTTCCCAGGGGCATCTGGTTGGCCACTCTGAGAACAGGATGCTGGACTAAATGGGACACCGGCTTGATCCAACAGACTTTTCTTATGTTCTTAACGTGTGCGGACTCAAACTTGGGGATGCACACTCTGCCACCACTCCCAATATCCCTGTACATACCAGGCATGCCTGTTCCATGCCCTACTATCCTACACTGAGCGGGAATGTCTGAAGGGAACTTCTAATCATGTTTAGGAAAACACACTTGGAAGCTTCGCCAAGATCAGGAACCCTATTCTGTCAGTGTTTCAAATGGTCAAAGGGCTCTAAGCACATTCACCTGAAAACATTTAAAGCCCCCTTCCCACTTAATGTGAGCAGGTTGAGTGTGGAAAAGTTGCTCCTGGTGTGTCTGCACCCCTTTCCAATTTGGGTCTCTTGACTTTGAATATCTGGAAAGGGTTACTGATATTTTCACAAGTGTATTATGGCCGGGTTAAAACATTTAAAATGATATTAAAATGTGCTGAGTTTATATAAAATTAATAGTGAATAGTATGGAGAAAGTGAATATATTTTTTCATTATTTCTTGTAATACTATAACCACAGCCGCACAGGGTTCTTGTTCTGCCCAGTCACTGGGTCTATCAGGTTTCCTTCGAAAAGACGGGATGCCCTACCTAAGCTGGTTATTTATTCCCAAGTATAGGAGGGCATTCTCTTTGGCTCGATTCAAAACTTTTGGAGGGCAGGTATAAAAAAACTACAAGAAACAACAGGTGTTGCCCCTGTGATAATGACGAAGTAGAGTCTATTTCACATGTCCTGTTTAATTGTAGCTATTAGGAAGAGGCCAGAAAAGACCTAATATACCCTATTATGCAGTCTTTTCCAGGCTGTTCTTTTGAGTCCCTTTTGATTGTTTTACTTGGGGGTTCAGGTAAGGCAATTACCGAGCAAGTGGCAAAATTCCTGAACTTGGCTATCCGGATTAGACTCTGTATGATTGTCAACGGTAATTAAATAATTTGAGTTGTTTATATAACCCAGTTTGTTGCTCGTTGTACCCTGTGTTATTATGTAGTCTTATTTTATAACTCCCAGTATTATGTTTTATATTTGTGGTCAGTTGACTGTAAATAAAGATTGTTGTTGTTGTATAACCATGGTCACCCAACAAAGTTGACTAAAATCTGTCAACAGCTTTTAACAATGACAGCTAAATGGAACCTCTATGTTCAGGTACTGTAAGGTTCCGAGCACCTGATGTTGGAGATAAATAGGGAATGGTCATCACCAACATGCCCTCCTTATGAATTAGCTCCCTGCCTATTAACATTTACCTGACACCTTTTTATGCTGCTTCAGATGCTGGCTAAAAGCTTTTTAAAAAAAATTTCATCAAGCTTATTTGGACACATACTTTAGCTATGTATGTTTGTTGTTAAATTCTGCTGATTTTACCTATGTAGTATTGAAAATTATTTTACTGTTCTATTAAAATTTCATTAAAATTATGTATACAGTTTATAGAGATTTTTTGATTGAGCAGTTTATAAAATTTCTTAAATAAAAAATTAAGGTGAGCAACCTGTGGTGCTCTGGATATTGTTGAATTCCAATTCCCATCATTCCTGTGTACTGGTTCTGCTGGCTAGAGCTTATGAGAGGTGGGAGTCGAACAACATCTGGAGGACCACAGATTCCCCACCACTAGTTTAGAGTCATTTGCCACTGCTGGAAAATCAATGCCGTGCTAGAGAATGATCTAATTCAGCAAGACAGTTCTTATGCGCTTAGAGATTATCAATACCTCCCCAGATATCTAGGTGTACATATATTATCAATACCTCCTCAGCTGATCTAAGTAAATATATTCAATAAAATACATCTGGGTTCAGGCTTGTGATGGAGACTCCTCGCTCCCTCTAATGCAAACAATACTCTCAACTACTGCTTTTACTCTGCAATTAGGAATAACTAGAAAATTGTAAACTCCCATCAAGTTGCAATTTACAAAAGGTTAAACAAATGATTTCCCTGGAAACTAATTTTGTAAAGGTAGAAAACAGGTGATGAACTATTTCTCAAATGTACATAGAGTGTGTATGCAGCTATTCTTTTTTAATGCAATTGACGCAAATAATTCTTTCTTAAAAGTGTTATCAGTGACATTTTTCTATGCCTTGTGTAAACGGGAGAAAAAAACACTTTTCAATATTTCTTCTTGGGAAACTGTCAATTACTTTTTAATAGGCTTGCTGCTCTTTCATGTACAGAAACTGTGTGCCTTCAGCAGGTGAACTTGTTCCCATCGCTGCAACAACCTGCTAGAAATAGTTCTACCTGTTGATTTCTGCCTGGCATGCAGCTGTTAAAGATACTGAAAGACTATCCATAAATAGCAGCTCTGATATTAGTATTTATATTGCACTTCAGAGAATTTGTCATATATTAATTCAGTAAACCTTACAAGAATTCTTCAATATATCAGTAGTATTATCCCTATTTTGCAGAAGGCTAAAATTGCATTTGCCAAAGGCCATCTGAAAAATTGTTGAAGTGAGATTCTAACCAGCTCAAATTCTTAGCTACCATACAAAATTTTCATTATCCACTGCAACACTACACACAAAAACTTTAACCAAACACACACACACCACCTAAGTTGGAGAGCAAGGGAGGTCACCACAGAAATGAAATTTGGACCTCAGGTAGCAAACCTTGAGATTTCATATATGTTGCTCAGCATCAATGCCATTATTTTAAAAGACAAATATTGACCCCTAATGTCATGAAGGGAGGGGGAAGAGGGACAAGTAACAGGGAACTTCCTACCAATATGAACATTTTGAGTTTTCACAAAGTATTTTCATATTTGATCTTGAAATAAACTATATGTAAAGTATTTCAGAGAGAAACTTTCCTCAGGGACTGGGAAACAGTAACTTGTTAAGGGGACAATCCTGAACACAATGGTGTAATAATAATAATAATAATAATAATAAATTTAATTTCTTTGTCGCTTATCTGGCCAATGGCCACTCTAAGCGACTTACAAAATGTTAAAATACAATTAATAGAATACAGTAATAATCCTTACTGGGCACAGTGGACCTTTCAGCAGAGTAATCATGCCATCATTTTAAGACAGCAATCCTATACTCACTTTCTTTTAAGCAAGTCCCACTGAATTTGATAGGGCTTGATTCTTCCAAGTAGTAAGTTTATAGGACTCACACTAAAGCATTTAATTGGGGATGGGGAACTAGCCTTATTAAGCTCAGTGGGGTTTACTTTCATTAGAAATTAGACTTGGGCTGTACATTGAGGAAACAAACCCTTTGAATTAAGGGAGTTTACAGCCCCTATTTGGAAATTTATTCTGTTAGAAAGCAGTAACTAAGTAAGAGTGCGACTTTTAAGTCTGCAATCTTACACTCACCTACTGAACTCAACGGATTTACTTTTTAAAAGACATGTATAGGATGGTGCTGCCAAACATGAGAGGATTATCTCCAGAACAAAGTAAATCGACAGCATGGGGTCCCTTTGTCCACGTACTCATGGCCTAAAATGTATTTGGATTTATTTGGCATACCCCATCTTATGTTCGGTTATTCTATTCCCTTTTATTTTCAGAGTAGAAAAAGTAAACCAAGCACCATGGAAAGAGGGGAACCACAGCAGATTTTTTTAAAATTAACACTGGGCACAGAAATAACCTTGCTACTGTAGAAAGTGATGTACACGAGTTGGCATGTTTCTCTAGTGTGGAAACGAAATGACCCTAGATGCTTTTGAATTCTTTTCCCTTCTGACATAGACCTGGGCTACGGAGATATTAAGGTCGCCAGACATCACTCCAAACGGGCTCTTTATAATTCACAAATACCTGAGCGGAAGAGATCCTGGTCGCATTTTGATCCCGACAAAATCGGCCGTGCTGCGCTAGGCGTGGAGGAATAGCTGTTACTTTGCCTTTTAAGCGCATTTTTGCTTGGGACAGGAAAAGTAGTACTGCAAGGTGAGAGAAAAGCTCTCCCACCAAAAAGAAAGTGATCCGAGCGGGAACGACCTATTCAGAAACCTCCGATCCGCAACAATAACGCCTGAGCAAGACAGAACACTCGTTGGAAGGCTGCAGAACTTTCCAAAGCATGGCACGTGACGATGCCTTCAAGCAAAGGACAACGCAACGTTCCAAGCGCGCGTGGCTAGACCAATCGGTATGCAGTACTTATCCGGCTAAGAAAAAAAAAGCGGGGACAGTAGCTCCACGGTTAAAGGATGGCACGGGGTGAGATTGGGCGCAAGTGTTACTTTCCCGCTTTTGGCGTGGTGTTATTTAATTTGATTGCACAAGAGTAATCTGAACAATTGTTTTGGGCGTTAATGTTTTGAGCGTGAGGGGTTATGCAACGCCCAGCCTTCTCAGGCTACAAGTGAAAGCGCTGCAGCGATGACATTGATAACATGTGCGTTGAAGTTATTAATCACCGCACGTTTTTAATCCTAGAGGATCTGTGAGAAAGAAAAGCAGGATCGGAGAAAAAGGGGTGGGAATGATTATTGGGGCTGTACTTCTTTGTTTGTTGGTCATGGCTTTAAACGACCAGGCAGTACTAGGTCAGGGCAGCCCGTGTCTAAATACACAGAACGCGGATAAGGGATTTCACCGCTGTCCTGCAGAACTCCAAAGAAAAGAGATCAGACCAATTCCCTGCTCTGCAGGAACACTTTCCCCAATTTATCTACCAAAAAGTGGCTTTTCTTCTGGGGAGCTGTAAATCCTGGCACGTGCGTTACTGGGGAGGAGCTCGTCGACCACAACATACTGAAGAAGCCCGCAGGGGCGTCACGACAGAGGTGCGGGGGGTGCGGATCGCACCGGGTGACACCATGAGAGGGGGTGACACCCAGAGCCGCCCCCCAGGCACCACCGGGAAGCGGGGCAGGTGGAGAGCTGCCATGCCGCCGCCGCGCTAAAGCCGCAGCCGAGCTGGATCTCCCAAAGGGCGGGGCCTCGAGCCGGGTTGCAGCCTGTTACAAGGCAGGCTAGGCTAGAGGCTGCTGCACCACCACCACTACACCGGGGTGACTGTCTTGCGCGCCACTGGGTGGTTGGGGCAGCCGCCACCCTCTCGCCATGTGTAAGGCCGGAGAGGGGCTTGCGGAAGCAGAGAGAGAAAGAGCAAGCGAGAGAAAAGCTTCTTGCCACCCTTGCCGGCGGGGCGCAGACCGGAGAGACGGCTCTTGCTCCTCCTCCCGTCGCTGCAGCGCTTCTGGCAGGCTTGCCGGAGAGCCGCATGGACGAGGCCTGCCTGCAACCTGAGCCGCACAGCCGGAGAAACCCCCGGGAAGGACGGATGCTAGTAGTTCGGACCTTCTTCCCCGTCCAATTTCCAGGGTTTTGTCTGCTAAGGTCTCTTCTTGTGCGTCCCGATCCCGTTGCTGGGCGCTCGGAAGTGAGCCTCATAGTTTAATGGGACTTATATGCACACCCGAGGAAGAAACTCCGAGTAAACAAGCGCAGGGGATGGCAGTGCACGCTTGCTATCTTGCACAGGATTGCAGGCGTGCACTGCCACCCCCTGTGCATGTTTACTCGGAGTTTCTTCCCCGAGTGTGCGTATAGGATTGTATCAAGCAGACTGATCCTATGCATGTTTACTCAGAAATAGCTCCACTGAGCTCAGCGCAGGACTGTATTGCAATGCAAGGAAAAAACGTGTGTCTTGTGTTCTGAACAACTTCAGGTGGTTGTCCTCCCGTCTTTCCTAAACAGAGCCTTGACTATTTGGGAAAATGCTTCCATCCTCAGGGAATGTTATTTAAACCTGTGTTTTACTTTGTTGCCTGAGACTGCAACGCTACATCCGCATGCAAGCCGCATTGAACTTAATAGGACACTTCTGAGCGTGCAGCTATAGGATTGCACTGTATTCAGTTACTGTTGCTTTTCTACATTAATGTGTTTGTAGTTCCTATTCACAAGTGTTATGCTTTTAGAATTTCTTGCTTTTCGACGACTTCCGGGAAGGGTGACTTCGCTTGTGCCTGCTTTTGGGACGGGCTCCCGCCTCAAAAGAAGCTTATTCAGATATAAATCAGTCAGAACATTTTTTTTTTGACTGATGAAATTTCTCCCGGGCAGGGAGAAACGTAGAGATCAACCTCAAAAGCCTGTTTTTGTTGGGAGGACTGGATTTCATTAATTTATGAGAAAAGGTCCAGCCAACAATGCCGGACGGACTTCCTAACAAGCTCTATCTGCTTAAGCGATACGTTTATCTTTTCTTGAAAGAGAGAACGGACTAACAGGCAAGCACCCTTCTTTCTATTATTTTTTTTACTTGGTTTAAATTGTTGCAGCAAAAGGAGATTTGTCAGATTGATCGGCTTTGGACAACTTCTGGGTGAGATATAGCTCTTCTCTGTTATTCACGAAATTAACAGCTTATCTCTGTTTCTGTCGCAAAAAGCTGTCCTGGAAGTGCATTCTAAAGATAATAAACAGAAGAGGGATTTCTATTCCTGATTTCTATTCCGAGGAATATTATATTGTCTGGGACTATTCTCTTTTTGGTCTATTTTATTTTGACGAATCTGCTTCTTCACGACGCCACTAACTGTTTTGATGGACGCCACTAACTGTTTTGATGCTGGGAACTAAATTTGTTTTGCATTCTTGAACATAGAGAGATAAGGCAGGTTGCTCTGTTTATACTGTGATGTCATCAAGCCTGGAATATTAACCCAATTGTTGCTGAAATAAGAAGTGGTTCTTCTTTATTTTTGTTTTGCTTTGTTTTCGTGGTTTTAAAAATGGCAATCAAGAAAGTGGCTGAGAATCTGGAAGTAATTATGTTTCAGAAAATAATGGATGAGATTGAGATAACGAAACAAACCCTGCGACAGGGTAGTAAGGAGCTGAAAATTGAACTGAGCAAAATGACGCAGGAGCTTAAAGAAATAGGGGATCCTGTGAGAGAGGAGAATGAGATCAGAGATGAGAAAAGAAAAAATAAAGGGAAGATACAAGTCCTGGAGATTGGAACAAATGTGGAATTGGAAAAAGATCTGGAGTTTATGGATTTTAGAAATAAAATCTACTGTTTGGAATTTAACGTTATCTCTGAAGAAATTAATGAAGATATTAGAGATAAAGTTATCAATGGCTTGGATAATCTTCTGGACTGGAATGATGTGATGGAGCTTGATATAGAGAAAATCTATGGAATTAACTGCAGCCATGTGACAATGGAAAAACTCTTAAGAGATGAGCCAGTGCATTTTGTAAAAAAGAAGAACACAGATATGACTTTACAACAGTATTTCAGCAACTTATTCAGAATGGATGGCAAGAAAATATTTGGGATAGAGGAAATTCCCATCAGACTCTTATTATATGACTATGGCTACAACAGCAAGATTATTATGGAATACTGATAATGGAAGATTGGACACTGAAATTACTGGACTTAACAGGACTATTGAAGATGGAAGATGGAACTAATAGGGATAATGGAATAATGGCTATTGAAATTATTGGACCTAACAGATTCTGATGAGATGGATTAATCGAAATGTTTATTTGGACTATGGTTATGACAATAAGATTATTATAATTATTAATGAGATGGATTAATTGACATGTTTATTTGGAGAAAAATTGATAGATATATTTCTTAAAGAATTGAAACCTCTCTTTGACTTTTTGTGGAAAGAATAAAGTAATGTTTATGAGATTTGATGATTAATTAAGATAACTACTGGAGGAAAGTGATTTTATAATATGATTTAAGAGACAGGATTGTTATATATTGTAGACCTATAACTGATTTGATATGTGACAAATGGGAAGTCAACATTTTATTTTTTTTTGTTTAATCATTTTTGTTTTGTTTTGTTTTTTGTCTTTGAATGTTTTATGATTTTGTTTTCTATGTTTTATGAAAATTTGAATAAAAATTATTGTAAAAAAAAAAAAGAATTTCTTGCTTTTCATCCACTTTAAAAACGTGGTGTTCTTTTACTAATAGCATAACACAATGGATTAGGAAGACCACTTTTAAGTGCTGAAGGTTTAAAAGATGGAAGTAATTATGTCAAGTGAGTCAGCTTAGCTGAGTCATTGGCATTTGGTGACAGAGGCAGCCTCTGTGTGGTACTGTACAACCTAGTATTGTTGGTAAATATTACTTGGAGAAGCTTTCAATATATAAGTGATACTATTCTATGCATTGCAACAAAAAGTGTGTGCAAAGAATTAAAATGCATATCCTGCGCTTGGCCTTTTAATTAGTTCTGTTGCTTTAATTGGAACTACTAATCATTGGAATATTGTTTTCATTGACAATGAACTTAAACATATTTGCCTTCTAAGTATCTGACTGGGAGGGACCTGTATTTAAGTTGACTCGAGCACATGCTTCTAGTGCTGTGGCACCAATTCTCTGGAATTCTGTTCCCTTAGAAGTGAAGCAGGTCCCAATGCTGTCAACATTTTTTACTTTTCCGAACGCTTTTCTCCCATGCTTTTCCAAATTAGTCTCTTTTTCCCCTAGCAGTCCTTAAGACTTGCTGGTTTTTATGTTTTAATAGTGGTTTTTGAGCTGTATTATTTCACTTGGGTGTTCCCTGAATGTAGCGTGGTTTTGTTGTTGTTATGTGCCTTCACGTTGATTGCAACTTATGGCGACCCTATGAATCAGTGACCTCCAGTAGCATCTGTCATGAACCACCCTGTTCAGATCTTTCTACCCCCTTCTGTTTTTCCCACCATTATTGTCTTTTTCTAGTGAATCATGTCTTCTCATTATGTGTCCAAAGTATGATAACTTCAGTTTCATTGTTTTAGCTTCTAATGACAGTTCTAGTTTAATTTGTTCTAACACCCAATTATTTGTCTTTTTTACAGTCCATAGTATGTGCAAAGCTCTTCTGCAACACCACATTTCAAATGAGTGGATTTTTCTTTTATCTGCTTTTTTCACTGTTCAACTTTCACATCCATACGGGATGTGATCAGGAATGCCATGGTTTGAATGATCCTGACTTTAGTGTTCAGTGATATATCTTTGCATTTGAGGACCTTTTCTAGTTCTTTCATAGCTGTCCTCCCCAGTCCTAGCCTTCTTCTGATTTCTTGACTGTGCCAAGGTATTGATAATCCTTGACAAGTTCAATGTCCTTGTTGTCAACTTTAAAGTTACATAAATCTTGTTATTACTTTAGTCTTCTTGGCTTTCAGCTGTAGTCCTGCTTTTGTGCTTTCCTCTTTAAGTTTCATCAGTATTCGTTTCAAATCATTACTGGTTTCTGCTAATAGTATGGTATTGTCTGCATATCTAAAATTATTGATATTTCTCCCTCCAATTTTCACACCTCCTTCATCTTGGTCCAATCCCGCTTTCCGTATGATATGTTCTACATATAGATTAAACAAGTAGGGTGATAAAATACACCCTTGTCTCACACCTTCTGATGGGGAACCAATCGGTTTCTCCATATTCTGTCCTTACAGTAGCCTCTTGTCCAGAGTATAGGTTGTGCATCAGGACAATCAGATGTGGTGGCACCCCCATTTCTTTTAAAGCATTCCATAGATTTTCATGATGTACACAGTCAAAGGCTTTGCTGTAATTTATAAAGCACAGGGTGATTTCCTTCAGAAATTCCGTGGTCCGTTCCATTATCCAACATATGTTTGCAATATGATCTCTGGTACCTCTTCCCTTTCTAAATCCAGCTTGAACGTCTGGCATTTCTTACTCCATATATGGTGAGAGCTTTTGTTGTAGAATATTGAGCTTTACTTTACTTGCATGGAATATGAAGGCAATAGTTCGATAATTACTGCATTCCCTGGGATCCCCTTTCTTTGGAATTGGGATGTATATGGAACTCTTCCAGTGATATACGGGAATTACGATTTATGAGTAATATTAGTACAAAAAACATTACTAAGGATTCTGTATGGTTTGGTATGGGAGGAGGTCCATGGGGGTGACACCATGAGTTACCGCACCGGGTGACACCAACCCTAGTGACGCCACAGCCCGAACAATTCTCCTCCACCGGCCCGGCTGATATTGCCAATTTAGTGGTTTTTCCATTTAATCTAGTATTTTTTGGTGCGCGTCTGGTGGTGAATTTTCGTGTCTACTAGCTATTGGGAAATCTAGTGGACGTCAAACTTGTCAGAATCTGGCAGTTTTTACAAATAATTCTAATATCTTTATTTTGTTCTCTATTATATATTTCGTGAAACCATAGCCGGAATCTGAGATTTTCCTGTATTTTTCATTGTTTGCATTTCTGTTCGTATGTAAAGTCTCTAAAGTACAACTTAACTATTGTTTCATTTCTGCTGTAAGCCATGGCTAGTTGGTTACCCCTTTGAAAGGGTACCAGAGTAATGTACCCAACACCACAGTGACAGGAAGCCAGTGACAGGAAGATTTGTAAGTTAAGTCTCCAGATCCTCTGGTGTGCTTGTTTTTTAAAGGTATAAATAAATACAAGAAGGTTCTTGCCAATTGGCTTACTGAGAAGGAAAATGTGCAGGCAATATTCTACCCAATCAAAGTGTGATGCAGCCTAAAGCACCCCCAGCTCCACCTCACAAACCACAGCTCACTCCCAGATTGAACAGAGGAGGCATGATAATTAGGAAATATAAGCCTCAGAAAGCAATGGCATGAGCATGCACAGAGCGCACCTGCCTTACTAATGAGGAACCTCTGTTTGTGTTTAATAAGGTGATTCCCCAACAGGTATCCTTTGTATAAACAGAACATCATATAATCATCACCGGAAGAGTCTGCTGGATCAAGCCAAAGGCCCATCTAATCCAGCATCCTGTTATCAGAGTAGGCAAACAAACACACATGATTTTTTAAACCTAAAAAAACAGGAATGCAAAACTTCCATACTTCTCTCAGATCTAAAAGGCACACACACATCATATCTGCAGTTACAAACTTAAATGCAACACATCAACAGTTGCTAGTACTTTTAAATTCCATTATCTACCTTGTTAAGCAATTCCTCATAACATTGTTTCACAATAATGCAAAAATGTTATCAAACATAGTATGAACTGAGATTAAGGTCAGATTTGGGTGGATTTGGGATGTGGGTCTGGTGGGGAAGAAAATGATTGTTGGCAAACACTGCTCCTGGCACACTTGTGTAGCACCAATAAGAGGACGGTCAGATGTAATACAAGATGGGATTCCCCCATTTACACTAATTGGATGGAAAAGGAGCTATAAAACACTTCGATGCTTTTAGAACTTGAGTATTTGGAAAAGCACTTTTCCAAAGTTTTGGCATGTGTGTCACTAAAGGCCTGTGCTCACTTGGGGGAAACAGACACCAATGAATGCAGTGGAACTTATTTGATCAAGACTGGACTGCGCCAAGCACGTTTTAGCTTATCTCAGAAACGGAAAATATGGCTGCAATACACAGTCAGTTTGGAAAACAACAGAAAATTAAAAATACAAACTGTCAACATTTTCTTAAACGTTGCAATAAAGAAAAGGAAAGTTTATTGTGTTTAGAAACAACCCTCAGGTTTATCACACAGAATTAAGACTGCAATCCAGTTCATGTCTACTCAGATGTAAGCTCCAGTGGGTTCAATGGGACTTACTCCCAGGTAAGTGTGTATTGGATTGCAGCCTATATGAGCTTCTGCAGTAAAAATATTTCAGAAGAGTTATCAGAATTTCCTTTTTTCCCCTTTTAATTTGAGACCTGTAAGGGGGGAAAAATAGGGTGGTGGATTTTCCATACTTTATTTCCCTTTGGGCCTTGCCATCTCTACTAAGCAATCAAATATTGTAGACTGGAAAGTTGAGATGTTAAAGGTGAGCTTAGGTTCTCCCCCTCCCCGGCCCAACTCCCAGAGGGTCTTGCCTAGAAGGTCTCATTGATGAGAGCTCCAGATGCATATAGCAAAATACTATTACATTACACTTTATTCTATTAATATGTTCTAAAGCCAGATTTACTTACTTTATTTTTCAACAATTATGATTAATACCCTTGTGATTTCAATGCTATGACAATTGGCCTCTGAATTGTTTTCTTACTAGGCCACAAGTGATCGCCAATGACATGAATGAATGCTAGAAACTATTTTAGCAGGGTTTCTATCACAAAGTGAAATGATTCTAACAAACAGTCATTAAGCTGTTGAAGATTTGTACAGGCAACTTCAACACTGATCTGATCTGTCTGTATGGGATTAGGTGGCAGTACTGACACTTGATTGTGTTAATTGCTTTTGAGGCAGCTCTGTATTGTCATTGAAACTGAGGAAGTTACTAAAGACATTGTTATCTCTGTGCTCTGTATTTGAATAAAGGCATGGCTTCTATCAGATTAGCATTAAATTACTCTTTCTACTGGGTATGGGATGAAAACCCATCTGTTTCTAATATTAGCATATGGACAGTTGATCCCTCTTGGCAAATACGTTTAGTCCGAATGCATCCTGTTTTAAAGATGTACACCATTTAAAAATCCCAGTTATATACGATTTAGAAGATGGTGCAAGACAAAAAGCATCTCATTTGTTATGTGGGTTGTTTTCTGTTAATCAATACTTATAAACTGTGTAGATACAGAATAGGATTAATAATAATATTTAGTTCTGATGGCTGAAAGTGTGTACAAATAAAATATGATAAAAGTTTCTAACATATGCAATGGTATTCTGTCGTCTTCCTGGTCATAAATATTTCTCCTAGAACAGAGAAAACTCCTAATTCTTTTTAATAAATAAATAAATTCCCCCAAAAGCAAGTCACTAGAAATTTTATAAAGCATAACGTTTGTTACCAAGAAGCACCAGAATGGATGAACAGTCACCATAAAATCTAAAGTAATAACAAACAAGGAAACAAGAGGTTTTTTTTACAAAAAAATAAAAAGATCAAGAGCATCAACAGTCCCATCAGGTAGATCACAATACCATCTTGCACAATGATATATACCCAAGCGATCACTGTGTTGTGCAGGAAAGACATCCTGCAGATAGCATTTTATCAGGAGGTCCATTCTGCGGGATGTCAGAATCAGGCTTTTAGTGTGAGGGTACCAGCCTTTAGAACTCCCTCCAATTTCATATTAATAGATGCTAGCTCTATTGGCTTTTTGGTGTCTGTTGAAGATTTTGCCCTTTCAACAACCTTCTAAGTGGAGCATTTTATCCCAGTTGATCTATATTGGGTTTGAAATTGTTTTTATATATGCAGTTGTTTTACATATGTTTTTATTGTATTGTGTAATTGCTTTGAGATGCTTCATAGGAACCAATTAATAAATTACAAAAATAAATAAATCATAAAAACCCAATAGAGATTGAGAATGCTTCCAGATGGGTGTTTATTGTGAGATGGGTATTGCTCATGCATTCAAATATATTGCGGCATCCACACATCATCATCAAAATGCTAGCCCATATACCCCCTATATAATCTGAATTCCATTAAGATGGGAGAAAAACCTTGTTGAAATTTATGTTTTTGCAATATCTTGTTAAGCTGTCTGGAAGCCACCAGAGGCAAATATATCTCAGTGATCAAAGCATTTCAGAGTGTAGACAGAGAGTACTCTTAGCAGTTTTGATAATAAACATCAAACACGTAGAACACTACCTGTGTTTCTGTTACAGTCAACAATATATAATTTTGTATTACTTTCAGTGTAGTTAGGATTTTGCCCAGATTTACGACCATGAATTTCATGTTAAATTTCCAGTCTAAAATTATTTATACTTAACATACCTCCCACTTTTAGGAATAAATTAGTAACCATTCTCCCATCAACTTTCACCTGCTGAAACTAAACTCTATTTTTATTTTATATAGATTTGATGCTTTCACATTTCAGTTATTTTACTGGAGTTTTACATTAAAAAATAATAATAACCCATGCACCCAAATTCTTCCATAGTTCCTTTCAGGTCAATTTATAGAACAAGTATATCTATAGAACCTATTTTGCAGTAAATCCAAGAATTATTTGGTATAACTCTACATTACTTTGACATAACCTGTATGCTTCATATTTAGTGCCCGATGCAATCCAATTAAACTGGAGTACATTGATTTAAATAGTGGCAATTCTGTGCACAATTACTTGGGGAAAAATTCCACTCTACTCAGTGGGACTTTCAGGAAAACATGCACAGGATCAGGCTGCATATTTAGTTGTGCTATCATAAGTTAATGCTGAATTGCAGTCTGGAATTACAGTCTTAAAGCTGGTTAAACAACTGTCCTAAAAGTATTTACTTTGGAATAGCTTCTTTAAAGTAATTGAAAATGCCAAAAACATACAGTAAAAATAAAGATTTGAGGATTACAGCCTAATTAGCTTTAGGATTATAATGCCTTAAAAGCTGTTGTAATTCTCAAACATCAGGGTTGAAACATCCTGTCTAGTCACTGAAATTATTCCAGAAGTGAGTATATTATACCAAGGTTGCTCACTGCTTCAAAATAAACCTCTATTTTAGTAGTAAACACAAATAACTCTGATACCAGTCCTCTAAATATAGTTATAACTTCCATTAAAATAGAACAAATGGTGAATTGTTCCATATCGAATGGTTCAGATTAATAGTTTGGGAAATTAAAACTTTTAATGTTGAAACAGTAATTTTGCCACAAAACAAAATTGTAACTTTCTTAAAATTAGTTGTAGAATGAAAACTTACATTGTTTGTTTGCAGGAAAAAAGGCTTGTGTGTATTGTACCCAAACCAACGATATGAAATTCCTAATCAGTTGCAAAGGTTTTGAAGATTCATTGTATGCATGAACTGAAAAGACACCTGCTTTTTCTTTCTCTATATAGTGTCATCTGTACCTGAACATGTAATTTGCTTTACTCCGCCCACAGGCCGCCCTGTTTCTTTGTCTGATCTCAGTACTTCAACAATAGCAACCTTGCATCCTCTAAAAGAAATAGATATGAATAGAATGGGCCCAATTTATAGCTAACCAGCAGCTTATACCACTCATAACAAAAATTCTAAAGCAAAATTTGAAATTTTACTGATAGTGTCTCATAATAAAACATTAAGTTTAGACTCTGCTTTTTTGAAATTTCACAGAGCTGTTGGAGTACAACAGGCAAATTATTTCAAGAATTTACACCCCAAATCATTGTCCCTTAAAAAAATAAAAGGGAATAGACAATGGAATCTAAAAATAAATGTTTGCTAAGAAGAGAAAGAATACTATGCATATTTTTAAGATGCGCTTGGGAAGCTTTTATAATACTGTTTTTTGAGAAAATTGAAGTTATATTGCCATTATTGAATAAAGGAGTTGACAACATCTGCCTTTCAGCATTCAGAACTTCCACTGATTCTGGTGTGAATACATTCATTTTTAGAAAGCAGATGAAAACATTTATTTGGTCAGATGGGCACAGGAGATGTGGCACTATGGATTTTAACTTGCAGCATGTTGTTTTAGATGTGAATGGATTTTTATAGTTTTTAAAATGTTTTAAGGTTTGTTCTCCATTCTATTATTTTATGTTGTAAATTGTCCTGGGCTCCCTTTTAGAAGGAAGTGCAGGGTATAAGTTTGATAAAAATATATAAGATTAAAATAAATACTTCCAGATGGTTGCTTTCATGCAGGAGTGCAGGGGGTTAGAACTACCACTGCTATGTAAGTTGCCATTTTGACTGGAGAAGGAAAAGAAAACTCCTAAGGGAGCCAGTGTAGTTCACTGGATGCAGAATTGTAGGAGATGTGAAAATCATATATAATTTATATTTTTCTTTTCTCCATCAGAGATCCAAAGCAGATAAAATATAAAACCACAATTTTAATTTTTTTAAAACATTTATATCCTGCTTTTCACCATTCAGTCTCAAAGCAGTTTACAGCATTATAAATGCACAATAGACAAAATTTAAAACATAAATTAAGCCTCATAAATTTAAAATTTCAAAAAATTAAAAACATAGGAAATGTTAACACGAAGGCCTCCTGAAATAAAATAGTTTTAACCAAGCATGTGAAACTCAGCAGGGATGGTGCCTGTCTGACTTCTAATGGGAAGGAGTTCCACAAAGTTGGGCCCACAACACTGAAAGTACGACTTCTTGTTGTCATAAGACATGCTTTTGGTCCATGGGAGCAGGCCTTGGGCACCAGAATGCAGTGGACCCTCTATGGTGGCGGCAGCACTACTGCTGCCAGGAGCTTAAATAGGCCCAGCCGCGTCAGCATGTTGCACACACGTTGCCATCTTCAGTAATGGCAAGCATGCATGCACAGAGAACTGACATGGTGATGGGGGAAGTGGTGTGGCCAGCCCGTGCTGGTAGTGGGAGGGTGGTTTACGATCCACACCAGCATCAGGTTGCGGGGCACAACCCAGCTGCAGGGGGCCCTGTCTGGTGCAGGGGCCCCTGTCTGGTGCAGGGGCCCCTGGCAAGTGCCCAACCTGGCCACCTGCTGGTGCCGAGCCTGCATGGAAGACCACTAATAGTGATCCCCCAGATGATTGCAGTGATCTACTTGGGCCATACTGGGTAAGGTGTGCTTAAAGTGTCCTGGACCTAAATTATTTAAGGCTTTGTATACTAGAACCTTGAACCTGGCTCAGTAGCAGAAGGGAAGCTAGTGTAGGTCTTTTATCACTGGTGTAATGTGTTGGCAGTTGTCTGCTCCTGTGATGAGTCTAACCACAGCATTCTGCACTAGCTGAAGCTTCCACACCAGACCGAAGGAGAACCCCACATAGAGTGCATTGCAGTAAACCAGTCTTGAAGTTAACAGCTAGGGTTGCCAGGTTCATGGCCTGAGACTGATCCTGTATCTTTAAGAGAAGAGAAAGTCAGCCAAGTGTAGGTGTTCTTGCAACACTATAATGAGAAAAACCACAAGGTGGAATTCTCCCTTCCCCCTGCACAACTTTTAAAGATACAGAAGATCTCTTGGTTGCCCGGTCCAGCCTCAGGCCATGAACCTGGAAACCCTATTAACAACACATGAAAGATAGTGGTCAGGTTACCCTATCCAGGAATGGCTGTAGCTGATATACCAGCCAAAGTTGATAAAAGATACTCCTAGCTACAGAGGCCATCTGTGCCTTAAATGACAATGATGGCTTAAGGAGTAGCCCCAAACTATGTACCTGCTCGTTCAGGGGAAGTGCAGTCTCATCCAGGCAGGCAAGTGGCCTATCTCCCAGATCCAAGACCCACTCACCCATAAAGTCTCTGTCTTCCCATGGTTCACACTCAGCTTATTGGCCCTCATCCGCTCCGCCACTACATCCAGGCACTGGTCCAGGACTTTATATACTTGCCTGAGTCCAAGGTTAGCGGAGAAATAGAGTTGAGTATCATTGGTATACTGACACCACTGTAATACAGTGGCCCCAATAGCCATCCCACAGAACTGGTTCAGTAGGGTATCAGAGTCAGTGGTATCAAAAGCCACTGAGAGATCAAGGAAGAGAAGCAGGGTTTCACTCCCTCAGTCTCCCTCCCAATGAAGGTCATCCATCAGGGCAAGCAACACTGATTTAATGAGTTGGATCCAGACTAAGTCTGATTTCAGTGGGTGTACTAAACATAGTTGAATCTGAATCTAACCTAATCACAAGCACATATAAAAAGGTAATCATCACTCCAAACAGAACTCCACACAGTAGCAGAATATGACAATAATACACAAAAATAGCATCACAGTGAGATGCCATCACCTGAATAAATATAGTGAAGAGGCCTAGTCCTTTCCCCAAATTCTTGCTTAGCGTTAAGGCTGCAATCCCTATAATACTTACCTGGAAATAAGTTTAATTGAACTCAGTTGGGCTTATTTCTGAATAACTGTATAGGATTGCACTGTTAGACTCCTACTGCAATCATATTCTCAGCATTAGTTGTCCATCTATAAAATGGGAATGACAGTAACAGGGTTGTTGTGAGGGCAAACCCAATACAGATCGAATGAGACCACTATACAAATTTTAAACATTTTTAAGCAACTGAAGGGGATACCTTTTATGGGACCAACTGGATTATTTTGTCTTCTAATACCCCTGCTTTCAGACACATACAACAACGCTTCTGTGGAAAATTGTTACAATTTTTTGTTTTTATAGTCTTCACAATATTATATTTAATTGGCCCAGAAAAATTGTATCCCTTTACTGATTTTGGCAGTATGCTTTAAATTGCTTTGCTAACACACAGCTCATTCATACCTTCAGAAGCTGGCCCGTTGCTACTACTGTCAATGTGAATCGTGCTGTGAAATCTCCTGGCTGAATAGTTATCAAGTAGCAGGTGAGTTAGACTAGAACTTTAACCTGAGTCAGCTTGATTGAGGTTGCAGTAATACCTGTGATGGGGAACTGAACAAATCTTAGAATAGTTGCAATGGTACTTTCAGAGTGAAAATCAATCTTGCAACAGATTTCTATGTTTATAGCAGGGATGCCATTAGGGTGTAGTTCTCTCCACACATATGATTATTCCTTAGGAATATGGATACTTCTAGCCCAGGTATGGGGAACCTTTGGTCCTCCAGATTAGCCTTTCCCAACCTTTGGGTCACCAGATGATGCTGGACTACAGTTCCTATCATTCCTGGTCATTGGCCATGCTGGCTGAGGCTGATGGGAGTTGTACTCCAACAGCATCTGGGGACCCAAAGACTGGGAAAGGCTGTACAAAATGAAGGAATTCATATTCTGTAAGCAGGCCGCTCATTTTGCATAGGAATTTGTAACTTTATGAACTTTGCTGCCTTCTAAAAAATAGGAAGGGATTTTTCCACCCCTTTCTCCTATCTCTCTGTGTCAACCACTCCTCCTTCTACACATATTTGGAGTGCTAGAAAAAGAGGGAGTTTTTTATCATTATTGTCATCATGCTGTAAAATAAGGAACTTCATTTGCTGAGCTTCCCTTCTTGGCTGCCATACTAAGACTCAACAACTGCATTTAGGCAGAGCTTATGAATTTTAGGAGGAAATTTAAGCATGGAAATTCCTGATCCTAATCTCCGGTGTTGGCTGCAGCACACACAGACATTCTTAGCCATATTTATTTGCATTTCACCTTAACCATGCATGAGAAAGATATATACAACATTAAAAGCTGAAACACCATCACACACACACACACACACACACACTCCTCTCCCCCTGAATGTATTTTTTATTTCTTCCTTTTCCCTACTCCTGGCTTTGGGCTGGAATAAAAACACATATTTTCTCTCTCCACCTTTTTTTTGCTGTGGGTTGAGAATGAGATCTTTGTAAACAAACTGGAGGACATGCAGCAGAGAGAGACCCCTATACAGCCCAAGTTCTCCCCCCTACACCCTTTTCCACTTTCCCTGATCTTCCATTGTCTTGATTGTGTCTACCCATTGATTCCGGCAGCATGGTGGCAGCAGCCTGCTGAGTGGTTATACGGACAGACTGAGTCTCTCCGCGATACGTGAGTGCCTAGGCGTGGTCCCCCCCTACTGCCTGACTTGTGTCCTGTCATCATGCAGGAGCCCCACGCTACCACCTACACCGGCCTCTAACCAATACACCCCTGCTGCCTACCACCTTTACCATCACCGGCCCTACTTTGTCATTGTTGGGCAGGCGTAAGAAGACTCTGCATTACAATATAGTTAGGTTTTATTTCATTGTTTAGTCTTTTAGATGTGGTGTTGTTCTTGTATTGTTTTTGCTTTGTACATCGCCTAGAGTGGCTGGATAGCCAGCCAGATAGGCAATAAACAAATCCAATAAATAATAATAAATAATACCCTCCTCCTCTGCAAACTCAGTCATTTGCTTTTTCTCCATAGTTATATCCATGCTCTTCAGTCTTTCCTACGTGCAACTTCTCCCACAACAATAGATGTCTCTAGAAGCCTGTCCGCATGAAAGGGGAGTGTGTTAGCCACAGAGAAGAGTCTTCTCCGTGGCTGACTCACCTCCTGTCACTCTGGATACAATCAGCAGGAAACGACAAAGAAGGAAGTTTGAAGACTCTTCCCAGTGGTTACCACACTTCCCTTTCATGCTGATTGGCTTGTTGGATGCCAGAGACATAGGGACCCTGCAGTTACCTGGCTCCCAAAAAAAGGAAGGGGTCTAAGAAGCCTCTCTGAGACTCTGGACTAATCCCTGCTCCCATGATCCCTAACCATGCTTGCTGGGGCTGATGGGAGGTGGAGTTCAATAACATCTGGAGGGCTATGGGTTCTCTGCCCCTCTTCTACACACATACTGTTGATATAAATATGCAAGAGTGAGAATCCCTTTCTTTTTTTTGTTTTAAGTGTGACTTATTTGGCTTGTATTGACACTGATAAAGTTATTATGCAATATAATCAGTTACCAATATGGTTTGACGGGAGTCCCTTTAAACCTTGATGAGAATCTGTCCCTGCCCCTTCACGCTGAAATAGAACAAAACTTTTTTGGCATATTAACTTAGAAATGGAATGGCAATACTTGAACAAAACTTATTAGTGGGTGAAAATAAAAATAATGGTCATAGAATGAAAAACAAATGTTGGCAAAAACTATCTAGCAATATGGTAACAATGGAACTATTGAGATCAGAATTTTTTCAAACCTTTTGTGTGATTGTGAAGCCTGATCTTTAATCTGTTCCTAATCAAACATTATAGCACCTGCTGAATGTTACAAGACAGATTGTACTTAGTAGAAAATAAGCAGTTATTTGATGTATAAATGTGAAGGATATAATAAGAACTGAATAGCAACCATATGTGAAATGTTTGCTAAAATGTCAACATAGTGAAAACCATTCTAATCTGCTATTATAGGATCATGCCGTTTAGTTGTTCAACAGAAGCAGGTCAAAATCCTTAGCAGATAAATGTCTAATCCAAGATAAACATTCATAAATCCAAAAATAAGATTAAGTCTTTCCCTTAAATACCAAGCAAGCCAAGTGAAATGAAAACCTTTGCTTCTCACTTCATACCATGTCACTGGCTAAAATATTTGGACCACTCTTTCAAAATACAGAAAATAGGTATAGTAGAAATAAATTCTGTTATAAAGACAGGTATAAAAGACAAGAAATGAGGAAACAAGTCTGGCATAGTAGATTTTACTATACAGTACATGCTTTAGGTCTGTTCCAATGTTATGTTTGCTGATTGTGGAATCACAACATATGACTGACTGGGTGTGAAAATGTTGCTTTTCTGCTTGTTTGTATGTTTGGCTGAATTCACATATACCACAAAATTAATTGGCTACTGCGGGTTTCTCTGACCATATTTAGACCAAGGAAATCTATCAGCTAGCTTTCCAAACACTTGATTTCAGGTGAGCAGTAATGACTTGCCCAAGTTATCATGTGAGCTTAACGAGTGAAGAATGATTTGGTCATGGGTCTCCCTAGACCAGATGGGTAAAACCTGTGACTCTCCAGAGCTTGCTGGGCTGTCATAATCTCTGATCACTGGCCGTGCTGGCTGGTTGATGGGAGCTGGAATCCAACAACATCTGAAGGGCCACAAGTCCCCCAGCCGTGCTCTAGATCTCTAGAGCAAGATTCTATTCAATCTATAACACTTCTTCACTGTAGTGCTGCTAACCAAGCCCTAGCTGGGGCCTGGAGAGGGGAATTTCTAAACTTGGAACACAGTGTACCCAGATAGTATCCTAAATAACTTGCTGAACAATCTGTGGTATGCCTTAGGAATGCAACAGGAAAAGATAACATGTGGGCACCAAGAAGCACTGCAGCCTTTCTTTTATTGCTGTTGTATTCCTGCATACATTTCTTGATGGCTGCATCCCACGTTGCTCTGACAAGGAATTTATTCACATAAACATATACCTGAACTTTGCATGCTTGACTATATAGAAAGGTTTAGAGAGGACATTTGCCAATTCTGCACATAGTACACATGCCACCTACTTCTTTGAAGTGTGCTCAGGTATGCAGTTCAGAGATGCTTAGCTTTTTTTTTTTTTTTACTTAAGATCCACCGTATGTGGGATAGATAGTTCCACAACTGAGAGGGTGCTTTTGGGGTGGTGGTGGAGGTAAAGAGATGCATACAGGCTCTCTCTGTACCACAGATGTGTATACCAGTGTAAGGCTATGTTCCTCTTGACTGTGATTATAACTGAATTATTAATAATGTTTATGCCCCTTAGAGCAGCCTTTGCCCACCTGGTGCCTCCAGTTGTTTTGGACTACAGGCAGTTGGTGAAGGATGCTTTAGAGCTTTGGTTACTGCTTTTGGAACTTGATCTGTCTTTGACTAGTCTACCTGCCTCTGTCCCGTTTGATTGCCACCTCTGGAAATTGACCTATGCCTGCCCTAGACCAGGTTAATCACCTCTGGTCCCTTGGACTGACAACTAATACCCTGTAGATTGCAACTCCTAACCTCTTGGGACTATGATTGCATTTGGCCCTAATATCCCAAAGTGTAGTTTGGGCTATTCCATTAGGGACAGCCATCTCTGCTGGTTGTTGTTGTTGTTGTTGTTGTTAAAGAAGGAAGAAGAGATATGCTGAGCAGTTATAGGGACCTCTATGTGTACCTTCAGCTGACGATATAAGTTAGATACCAACAGCACAGCTGAGTACCATTTTGTGGGAAAGAGCATAAGACTCTGTTATTTATACAATTGTTGTGTTTCCTGGGATGAACTACTTTCAGATTAAACCATTGTCTCCAATGGAAGAAATCTAGCCTTGTGTCTTGTGCACAGGGCGCTGCTGTGGGGCGGCATGTGGCTCTAGGCAGCAATGGGAGCACTCCAGCTCTCATGGGATCACCTGTAGTTCCGGCGGTCCCACAAGAGCTCCAGTAAAGGCAGGGATGGGCCCATTCCTATAAGAGGCCCTGGTATTCCTGCTGCCAGCCTCTTTCTTCATGTGTTGGCTTTCCCACCCAAACTCCCTTGGCTTTAGTTTGTCACTGATGTTCCTAATGGGGGTGCTGGTTGATAGGGCGGGAGAGGGATTTTTTCTCTTAATAAAACTGGCTGTCAACTGAGCAGGTTTTCTCTCCATCCATTAGTGATTGCTGTACACTTTGTTAGGTGTTCATTTTGCTTCTCTCACAACTTAAGGAGTAAATGGCATTGGGCAGGATCAAACATAAGGGGGACCCCCATAAGGTGTCTAGTAGGGTATGTACAGGCCATATCCCTAGCTTGGGAGAAGCCAAGCCTCATCCAGCCCACAACCACCCCCTACTGGTTGGCCAGTGGGGTATCAAGTGGATAGGCTTGCACCTCACTTGGGGTCTAACACTGGCCAGCTCCCAAGGGTGATTCCCTACTGCTTGTTTGGCTGACACAACATTCCCTCAGCTAGGGCTGTTGGAATAAAGCCATGTCAGATCCTCTTACTTGCTGTAATCAATACAGTTGTGGCCTGGTTTCACAGCCAACACTGTTTTATTCCTGTTGCTGATGGAGAGACACAACTTGCATTTGCCTCAAAATGGTAATTTCTGTGCTTATCCAACCCTGAATTTATCTTTTTCTTAAACTCAGTGGTCCACTCTGACTTCCCTTTTGGGATAATCTCCTATATCTGGATATTATTTTGCTGTTAGAGAGGAGGGGAGGGTGTTGGTTTAACTCTACCCACATAGGTCCTATGTAACACTGCCCCTATGTACACAGTTTATTTGTTTTTAATTATTTTTATCATGGGAGATTGCAGACAGTCTTTCTGGAAGTTGATTTAGACTCAACTTTAGAGTCTAAATCAACTATCTCCTCAGAGCAAGTAGTAGCAGTAGTAGTAGCAGTAGTAGTAGTATATATTGTTATTTATTTATTTATTTATTTTTCAATAATTTTTATTCAGATTTTCATAAAACATACAAGACGAAATCATAAAACATTCAAAGACAAAAAACAAAATCAAAAATAGTTAAACAAAAAGAAAAAAAGAAAAAAAAACAAAAATAAAAAATAAAGAGTAAAATATTGACTTCCCATTTGTCAAAGATCAAATCAGTTATAAGTCTATAATATATAACAATCCTGTCTCTTAAGTCATATTATAAAATCACTTTCCTCCAGTAGTTATCTTACTTAATCATCAAATCTCATAAACATTACTTTATTCTTTCCACAAAAAGTCAAAGAGAGGTTTCAATTCTTTAAGAAATATATCTATCAATTTTTTTTTCCAGATAAGCATATCGATTAATCCATCTCATTACTAATTATGATAATCTTATTGTCATAACCATAGTCAAAATAAACATTTCAATTAATCCATCACATCAGAATCTGTTAGGTTCAGTAATTTCAGTAGCCATTGTTCTATTATCCCTATTAGTTCCATTTTCCATCTTCCATCTTCAGTAGTCTTGTTAAGTCCAGTAATTTCAGTATCCAATCTTCCATTATCAGTATTCCATAATAATCTTGCTGTCAAAGCCATAGTCATATAGTAAGAGTCTGATGGGAATTACCTCTATCCCAAATATTTTCTTGCCATCCATTCTGAATAGGTTGCTGAAATACTGCTGTAAAATCATATCTCTGTTCTTTTTTTCAAAATACACTGGGTCATCTCTTGAAAGTTTTTCCATTGTCACATGGCTGCAGTTAATTCCATAGATTTTCTCTATATTGGGCTCCATCACATCATTCCAGTCCAGAAGATTATCCATGCCATTGATAACTTTATCTCTAGAATCTTCATTAATTTCTTCAGAGATAACATTGAGTTCCAAACAATAGATTTTATTTCTAAAGTCCATAGACTCCAAATCTTGTTCCTGTTCCACGTTTGTTCCAATCTCCGGGATCTCCTCTCTCACAGGGACCCCTGTTCCAGTCTCCAGGGTCTCCTCTCTCACAGGGACCCCTGTTCCAGTCTCCAGGGTCTCCTCTCTCACAAGGACCCCTATGTCTTTAATCTCCTGTGTCTCCAAACAATAGATTTTGTTTCTAAAGTCCATAGACTCCAAATCTTTTTCCTGTTCCACGTTTGTTCCAATCTCCGGGGTCTCCTCTCTCACAGGGACCCCTTCCAGGGTCACCTCTCTCACAGGGACCCCTATATCTTTAATCTCCTGCTTCATTTTACTCAATTCAATTTTCAGCTCCTTACAACCCTGTCGCAGGTTTTGTTTCGTTATCTCAATCTCATCCATTATTTTCTGAAACATAGTTATTTCCAGATTCTCAGCCACTTTCTTAATTGCCATTTTAAAAGAAAAATATAGGAAAACCACTTCTTATTTCAGCAACAATTGGGTTAATACTCCAAACTTGGTGACATCACAGTATAAACAGAGCAGACAGCCTTATCTCTCCATGCTTAAGTAAACAAAATGCAGTTCCCAGGATCGAAACAATTAATGGCGGTCGTCAGGAAACAGATTCGTCAAAATAAAATAGACCAAAAAGAGAGTAGTCTCAGACAATATAATATTCTTCAAAATAAAAATCTGGAATAGAAATCCCTCTTCTGTGTATATCTTTAGAATGCAAATCCAGGACAGCTTTTTGCAACAAAAACAGAGATAAGCTATTAATTAGTGAGTAGCAGAGAGAAGTTATGGCTCCCCAGTGAGATGTCAAAAACCGATCAATCTGGCAAATCTCTTTTAAACAGCAACAATTTAAGTCAAATAAAAGAAAAATATAGAAAGAAGGGTGCTTGCCTGTTAGTGCGTTCTCTCTTAGAAGATAAGATGAACGTTCGCTTTATCAGATAGAGCTTGTTGTTGAAAATCCGTCCCACCTTCGTCGGCTGGACCTCGTCCCATAAATTAATGAGATCTGGTCGTCCCAACAAAAATAGGCTTTGAGGTTAATCTCTTCGTTTCTCCCTACCCGGGAGAAGTTTAATCAGTCAAAAAAAAAAAAATCTGACTGATATATCTGAATAAGCTTCTTTTGAGGCAGGAGCCCGTCTCAAAAGCAGGCACAGGCTAAGTCACCCTTCCCGGAAGTCTGTATATATTGTTATTTATTAATCGCCTTTCACATACATGGAAATATAATAATAGCAGCTTAAAAAGTTGAATGTTCCCAATCAGACTGCTGTCTCTCAGCAGAAAATAGATCTATAGATAATAATAGAATTTCCCATTTTTCTTGGTACTATTTGTAAAAATGTAGATAGTAAATTATTCCAAGTATAGGAACACAAGGAATATAGGAAACTCTCTTAGGCTGTGAGCACACAAGTCACCTACTGCAAAGTGTTTCCATTGGCCACACCTTGAGAGGGAATGGGTTGATCTGCTGATCAATTGCAAAATCTCTTTGAAGCGAACGTTTAAAAAAGCACTTGAGCTGATCCCACCAGGTTTTACAGTAAAAAGGAGCGGGGTTTGACTAATGTTGTGTGCCCCCATTTTCCGAAGAGATGGAGACGCACTGGAACCAGCAAAACAGTAAGTGTGTCTCTATCCTTATATAGAGTCAGACCATTAGTCCATGTAGCTTAGTATTGCTAGCAGCAGCTCCCAGGGTTTCAGAAAAGGAGTCTTTCCCTAGAGAGGCCAGAGATTGAACCTAGGACCTACTGAGCTACAGGCCTCCCCCCAAGTTGGAAATGCTCCCTTCCCTTTAGCACAATACGTTACACAAGCATGACACTGTATGATAATGTAAAATGATGATCCCTCTCTTTTTTAAAAAAAAGCTGTGAAAAATGCTTATTGACCACCTTTTTGTAACTATGCTCATACAACTTTTCAGAGAAGTCCCTTATAATCAATGGACCACTTTTTTAGTGCTTTCAGTTTGCCTCTGAACAGAGCAATACTTTTTTTCCTGTTTAGCCTCAAGCTTCATGCTTGAAATTCTTAAACTCACTTGACCCACATGCTAAAATCCCAGCAGAGCTGATTAAGCTGTTCATGTTCCCCACATAGATGGCACTTTTATTGTGTATGGAGATGTTTGTCAGATAAGAATGGTCAGGGACTTTTCTCAGTCTCCGGTAGAGCATCCCTATCCAGGAATTACACTTTCTGGGCAAAGATAGGACTGCTCCTATGTCCTCCTGCAACAGTGGAGCACAGGACTATGCAGGTGTGTGTGTCTGTGCGTAAGTTAACATTAGTGGAGTTATATTCTTGCACTACTGGGATGCTACCATTGGCCTAACCCGTATGCCAACAAAGCATATCCAGTGCCAAGGCTAAAAAGGGACAGAGTGGGGAGGAATGGATTGGAAACCTCATTTCACGTATTGGCGTAATTTGAAAGGTGCAAATCCATCTATCACATTAAGAGGTTGGAGATAACGAGAGGGTAAGAAGATAGTAAGAGTCCTGTTGGATCAGTAAGAAGGACATGATGACAACAGCACTCTCTCCACTTGTGCTCCCCAGCAACTGGGATTCAGGGGCATACTGTTTCTGATACTGGAGATAGTACACAGCAGCCATGACTAGTAGCCACTGATAGCCTTATCCTTTGTGAATTTGTCTAACATCCTTTAAAAGCTATCCAAGCTGATGGCCATTACTACATCTTGTGGAAGCAAATACCATAGTTTAATCAGAGCTTGGAAAAGTTACTTTTTTAAACTACAACTCCCATCAGCCCCAGCCAGCATGGCCACTGGATTGGGCTGATGGGAGTTGTAGTTCAAAAAAGTAACTTTTCCAAGCTGTGGTTTAACTATGTGTTGTGTAAAGAAGTACTTTCTTTTGTCTGTCCTGAACATTTATCTTCATAGGATGATTCCAGGTCCTAGTATTATGAAAGAGGAAAAACTTTTATCCACTTTCTCCACACTGTGCATAATTGTATACACCTCTTATATTTCTCCTGTTGCACACAGACCAATCTCTGAGCGGTGAGAATCTTCCAGGGGTTCCACTGCTTCATTTTCCTTGAAATGAACTTCAGCTGAGAGACTGTGGTGTCTTTAGGATATATAGTTTTTATAATTATACATATATACAACCTGAGCTTAGGATGGAAGGGCTCACAGATTTGAAACACTCCTACAGATCTTGCTTCCCCATTAGGTTTCTGGGGGAGTCCCCAAAACCATAGCTTGGGGTTCAGGATATCGAGCAAGCCTCTCTGTGTCTTTCCAGCTCCATATCAGACTAAAAATACAAAATCTACCTCCTGCCTCAACTAGGTGATGGAGGAGAGCTAACCCTTGTTCCTATGGCAATACTACTCTTGACCAAACCTTTAGACATGTTAATAAGAGCACTTGACAGACTTGGCCAGACCTACTAGCTTAACAAAGAAACTGGCTTGACCATTTCACCAGTCGTTTCCTACTGCAAACTTCACCTCTACAGATACAGAATTGTAGTATTGGAGGGTACCCACAGGCATCATCCAAAGCAATCACCCAATCCTATAACACCCCCTTACATTTTAAAAAAAAATTTAAAGCCCCGGATGCTATAACTTTACCTCATGGAGAGTTGCTCCAACCCCTTGATCATTTTGATTGCCATTTTCTGAACGCTTTGAGATGCAGCTGTTTTGAGATGCAGCAATCCAAACTGTTCACAGTCACAGCATAGACTGTAAGTGCAGTCACAGCATAGATTTGTATAATGACATTATGATATTGGCAGTTTTATTTTCAGTACCTTGCCTAATGATCCATAACATGAAATTTGCCTTTGTCACACTGCTCCGGCATCATTTTCATCAAGCTATCCACCACAACTCAAGATATCTTTTCAGATCAGTTGATGCTAGTTCAGCATATATGTGAAATTAGGATTCCCCCCCCGTGTGCTTCACATTACATTTGCTTATGTTGTACTGCATTTGCCCCTTTAATGCCCATTCACATAGTTTGGAAAGATACTTCTGGAGCTCCTTGCAATCCTTCTTTGTTTTTACCACTCTGAACAATTTGGTGTCATCAGCAAACTTGAACACCTCACTGCTCACTTCTGGTCATTTGTGTACAAGTTAAAAAGCACAGGTCCCAATACTGACTCTAATTATACCCAACATACATCAGAATAGCTTACATTAAAGGAAAAATGAAACACTCACTGCATCACAGTGAAGGGCAGAGCCTGTGTACCTTTTGCTCAATTCATAGAATACAATATAAAATACAGTATAGGGAATAAAAGAAAGAATAAAAGTACAATTAAAAATCAATATGAATATTTTAATGCACTGTGCCCACTGTTCACAGGTGTTGCTGCTCCTGTTCTTCACAGACACGCTGCAGACCATCTGAATGACGTTTGCAAACACTGGTGATCCATTAACCACAGTTTGGGAACCCCCACTTTAGTACTGTATACTAATTCGGCGAGCCTGGGGCTGCGGCCTCTATTCGGGAGACAGCGTTGTTCGCCGCGGCAGTTTTCTGTTGGCTGCTGGGGTTGGGGCGTGCCCCTGCGGCCTCTGTTGTCCTGCCGTGCTGGCCTTGCTCGTTTCGCCTTGTATCGGCTGCGTTTTGCCTCTCATCGCCTTTGCTTTTGGCTTCTCGGGGAGAACTTTCCTGTTGGTCGCGTCTTCGTGGGGCCTGTTTGTGCCGCCTCTCGCTGTTTGCTACGCTGGATGCTGGATGCTGAGAATGAGAGGAGATGCCGCTTTCGGTTTCACAAATGACGCACCTTGTGGACTATACGGGCTAGAAGCTTTATTGAACTTTACTGTAGTAACCTTTACCTGTTGTTTTAGTTTTATTGCTGTTTTGATGTTGTGATACTTATATATTATGACTTTGTACATCGCTCAGAGTGGCTCGGTTTCCAGCCAGATGGGCGATAAATAAATCGCAGAAATAAATAAATAAATAATTAATGTGGAGAACAAGTGTGTGATCCTGTGCATATGGCATATGCCACTAATACAGATTACCTGCTATCTGAGAGACATGCATTCACTCAATTATTCCTATCTCACTACACAGTATCAGTGCCATGCCTCCTAATCAAATTGGGGTGGAGGGTGGGGTGACTAGCCCCCTTAGCACTCCAGGGAATAGCAAGGTTCCATCATTGTAAAGTGATGTGGAAGCAATCTAGATTGGAAGATGTGGAAACCAGGAATGCATGCATTGATATGGGTTAACCTTACTTTAATTACCTTAGCTTTTCAGCATCAAAGTAATAATCTCGGTGACATCGTTCACTGGCTTTTGGGGGATTTAAGATGCCTCTCCATATGGCCTCATTTATTAGGAGAAAATGGGTACTGTATAGCCTTCATCAAACTAATTTTGATAGGTCCTGTCAGCCAATAGGCGACGAGAACACCTCAGCCAATAGGCAGCAAGAACTGCCCCTTTGTCCCACCTCTTAGTCGGGCTCCTTTTGATACCATTTTATATAAGAAATGATAAGCCCCACCTCCTTTTAATTATAGCTCCTGCCCATTTGATATCAAATTGATAAACCCCACCCTTTTTATATCAACTTAATATTGATTTAATATCAAATTATAGGCCCTGCCCCACTTTTGAAATGTTTTTTTTAAAATTCTCCTTGTTTTTCCCCCCATCCTCCACCCACCTCTATTCCCTTTTGTTACAAAGCAATGCAGAAACAAAAATACAGAGGTTTTGTGGCACCTTGAAGGCTAGGACATTATGTATGTATTATATTGGTACATATGGGAAGAAGAGGTTTGTGGGGAGGAGAGCCTGGCTGGGAGTCCAGAGTGTGTGAGTTCAAATTCCCGCTCGTGTCTCCTGGGTGTCAAGGGCCAGCTAAAGATCACCCCCACATTGAATGGCTCAGGGGTTACGTGCTCTGCCACCTGCGCAGCCGTGGGCAAGCTGCATAGCCCCAAGGAGCCCAGTTGCCCCCCAGCTGGCAGTTGCAGACAAGGAAGGGGCTGGCTTGTGCAGCTGTGGCAAGCTGAGCAGGCCCTAGCCAGCTGGGGAGGACTAGCCTCAGAGGGAGGCAATGGTAAACCCCTCTGAATACCGCTTACCATAAACACCCTATTCATAGGTTTGCCATAAGTCGAAATCAACTTGAAGGCAGTCCATTTCCATTTCCACACAGAATTTCAGTAACTATTCCTTCCCCCTAAAGAGCCATAAAGCAAACCTCACAGGAAAAAAATTAGCATTGTAAATGCTCATTCAATAGCCTTGATGCATTCCTGCAGTCTTATATTCCTGCTACCCATTTGCACCTTTCATGGCAGGGTCTTTGTAGTGCACACACTGATGCACTTGAAGTTTGTTGAGATGTCCCCTGCCCATGTAGCTGCAGCTCAGAAGAGACTTGGCAACAGCCACAGAGGACAATGGAACCTCCATGTTTAGAGGCAATACTTGCAAGGCTTCGTTCCCCAGGACTTTGCGGAAGGGGAGGGAGACACAAGTGTTATCAAGGGCTTTCAAAATGGATGGGACCCAGTTTAGGGAACCCCCTTAGTAGCTTATGTCTCTCTCCAGCTACAAAAGCAGCAACTGCTGAAGGGGCCAGAGACCATCTACCTGTGTGAGTTTCTGCAAGACCTGCTCCCTGCATTTCTGGCTAATTTCCACCTGGCTTGGAAGGGTGGGGCCCTGTCTCTCTCCAGCTACAAAAGCAGCAACTGCTGAAGGGGCCAGAGACCGTGTGTGTGTATGTGCGCGTGAATCTGCTGCTCAGGATGTCTATAGACTACTGGGGTTAGTTGTTTTTTAGGTCAAGATTTAGTTTTGGAGATTCATTTTTGCTGTTATTTGGACTACAGCATATTTTTGTTAGACACTGTTGTGAAGTGTGTGGGGATTGCTTAATTGTATATTGAGATGTTTTTATTAGTTTGTTGCTTATTATTATTGTTTGGCTACTTATATACTCTGTATATTTATATTTCTCTGTTGTATTATTTGTCTGTTGTACACCACCCAGAGAGCTATGCTAGTCGGGCGGTATAGAAATTTAACAAAATAAAAATAAATAAAACCTCTCCAGTATCAACTTTGGCTAATTGCTGTGTCACAATCACAACCACCGTTTCCCAAAGCTTTTTGCCAAGGACAGAAGGGGAGGGGGATAACAATGTGCCAGGGAATTTCTATACCTTAACCTCTGGATTTACCACAGCATTTAAAGGACATTTCCCCACTCACTTTAAAACAAGAGACAGCAAAACATAGTAAGAAAGAAAAGGAAATTACGCTCATTCCAGTTACATTCAGAACTTGGCTACCTGTTTCCCTGGATTGCAGGACTGTTCACATGTTACTTTGTTCCTGCAACCCTTGCTGCCCGCTTGATTCTCCGCCAGTTTGTTATGACAAGTGCTCTTGGGAACCTGAGTGTGTGATTTTGCCACCCTCATGTCCCATGAAACACACCTCCTTGAGAGGAGGGGATCTTTTGCTAGGGATAAAACAAGCGCTTTGCCCTGGAATGTGCTTAAATGGTGTATATATTTAACCCAAGAAATGCAGGTCCAAACCAAAAGCAAAGCTTGATTTTATTGAGAGAAAGAGTAGGAAAGCATTACAGAATTACTTGGGTGCGTGGCAGCATTTATCATTAATATCCTAACCCATTCATAACTTTAAAGTTAAGAAATCAAAGGACCCTATTACTATAAGAGGTGAAAGGTAGGAGAGATTACCTATCCTATGCCCTGAATGGGCGGTTGAATACAGCTGAAGCTATGTGGAAGAGCTCTGATCCAAAACCAGGAAGGAATCTCTTGGCCTCAAGGTTTTGCACCGAGACCCAGAGTCTCCCCGGTTCTGTCCCTGCAGTTCTTGATGCGTTCCTTGAGAGTGTCATACATGTGTATGGGAGCTCTGATGTTCCTCAGCCCCCCTTCCTCTTTCTTCCTCTTCTCTTTTTCTACCTTCAAGCCTCGGTTTTAAAATACTTTTTTCCTCTCTCCCCCTCCTGCCAAGGAGGGTATGAAAGTCTGGTGATGTTGTGTATGTGTGTGTGTATCTCTAACTGACCCTGAAAACTAAGGCTGCTAACAATGGGATTCACTGTGGGTGAGGGAAATTTGCCAAAGAACAAGATAACAATTATGCAGAACATTTATGCCGTAGCTTTAGTTTTGTATCTTAATTTCTGCCCTTGTTACTCTTCGCACAAAACCTCGTGGGAAAGCATAACCAGCCATACCATTAGGTGGGGATGTGGGGTGGGAATTGTAGTTTAGAAGGCTCCATGGCCCTGCCTCGTAACAGACTAGACCCTCGCTATCCTAGGTAGGTAGGGGGTAGTGTGAGAAAGAGATTATTTCACACCAGTATTTTACTAAAGAGAATGGAGGTGTAGGACACAAGGAGAGGGCATTTCAGAAGGGGAGGAGGAGGTGGGCGTTGATGTTGACCAGCGGAAAGCAATTCATTTAAGGTACGTTTGTAATCCAGTTGTGGGCTGGGGCTGCAATCCTATGCACACGGTCCCCCAATTTGCATTCCCCCTTGCAGGCTGCATGGTATTTTTCTGTGTTACCCCAAGTGCAGTAAAAAAAATACACTGTGTGAAATATTTTCTACCTGGTCTTACTCTGACTTCAAAGTGTGCATATATTTAACCCTGTGTTTTTATTTGGATGTGTACAGGATTCCACAGAAGTCTCTGACAGAGGAAAAAAAGTCTTGATTCAAAATAGGTCCAAGTAAACGTGCTACAGCTTTGCAGTCAAGCAACTCGATCCTGTAGCATGTTTATATGCAAGTAAGCTCCGCTATGCTTAACGGGGCTTATGCCTTCCCCCGCCAGTGGGGCTGGGACATTAGCCTTCATAAGAATCGCCTGGAAGGGGTTACCGGCGTCTCTCTAGCAGTGTGCCTCCAGATGTTGTTGGACCACAACTCCCATCAGCTTCAGCTAGCATTGCCAATGGTCAGGAAAGATGGGAGTTGTAGTCCAACAACATCTGGAGGCACACTGGTTGGGAAAGGCTAGCTCTTCCTAACGCCTCTTCCTTACACGCACTGCTTGCTTTCAGGAGAAGAAATAAGGGACTCCCGAGGCTGTGACGTGTGTTGCCATGGTGACGTCCGTACGGCGTCTCCCGGTGGGAGGGGGAGGAAAAGACGGAATGAAAACAAACATGGCGGAGAGGAGCAAGACGGCAGAAACGGGTTAGTTGTTATAGTGGCAGTGCCCCGGGGGTGGGAGGTGAAAGGTGGAAGAGCTGACTTGAGTCGATGAAAGAAATTGACGGAGAGAGGTGGGAACAGCCCTTATTTAGGGGGCAAAGAGATGTGGCCTTCCTAGAGGGCACCAGAGAGGGAAGTTGGGCTTCTGTCAGGATGGGGCGGAGGGAACGGCCTTGTTTGAAAAAGGGGCTATGAGCAATTGCTGTTCTCCAGGAGGTAAGGAAGACATTGCCCTCTTGGAGAGAGACGTACTCATAGAGGGTATATTGAGAGACTTGTTAGGACAAGTGCTCTTGGGAACCTGAGTGTGTGATTTTGCCACCCTCATGTCCCATGAAACACACCTCCTTGAGAGGAGGGGATCTTTTGCTAGGGATAAAACAAGCGCTTTGCCCTGGAATGTGCTTAAATGGTGTATGTATTTATCCCAAGAAATGCAGGTCCAAACCAAAAGCAAAGCTTGATTTTATTGAGAGAAAGAGTAGGAAAGCATTACAGAATTACTTGGGTGCGTGGCAGCATTTATCATTAATATCCTAACCCATTCATAACTTTAAAGTTAAGAAATCAAAGGACCCTATTACTATAAGAGGTGAAAGGTAGGAGAGATTACCTATCCTGTGCCCGGAATGGGTGGTTGAATACAGCTGAAGCTATGTGGAAGAGCTCTGATCCAAAACCAGGAAGGAATCTCTTGGTCTCAAGGTTTTGCACCGAGACCCAGAGTCTCCCCGATTCTGTCCCTGCAGTCCTTGATGCGTTCCTTGAGAGTGTCATACACGTGTATGGGAGCTCTGATGTTCCTCAGCCCCCCTTCCTCTTTCTTCCTCTTCTCTTTTTCTACCTTCAAGCCTCGGTTTTACAATACTTTTTCCTCTCCCCCCCTCCTGCCAAGGAGGGTATGAAAGTCTGGTGATGTTGTGTATGTGTGTGTGTATCTCTAACTGACCCTGAAAACTAAGGCTGCTAACAAACAATGGGATTCACTGTGGGTGAGGGAAATTTGCCAAAGAACAAGATAACAATTATGCAGAACATTTATGCCATAGCTTTAGTTTTGTATCTTAATTTCTGCCCTTGTTACTCTTCGCACAAAACCTCGTGGGAAAGCATAACCAGCCATACCATTAGGTGTGGGTGTGGGGTGGGAATTGTAGTTTAGCAGGCTCCATGGCCCTGCCTCGTAACAGACTAGACCCTCGCTATCCTAGGTAGGTAGGGGGTAGTGTGAGAAAGTGATTCTTTCACATCGGTATTTTACTAAAGAGAACGGAGGTGTAGGACACAAGGAGAGGGCATTTCAGAAGGGGAGGAGGTGGTGGGCGTTGATGTTGACCAGCGGAAAGCAATTCAGTTAAGGTACGTTTGTAATCCAGTTGTGGGCTGGGGCTGCAATCCTATGCACATGGTCCCTCAATTTGCATTCCCCCTTGCAGGCTGCATGGTATTTTTCTGTGTTACCCCAAGTGCAGTAAAAAAAAATACACTGTGTGAAATATTTTCTACCTGGTCTTACTCTGACTTCAAAGTGTGCATATATTTTACCCTATGTTTTTATTTGGATGTGTACAGAATTCCACAGAAGTCTCTGACAGAGGAAAAAAAGTCTTGATTCAAAATAGGTCCAAGTAAACGTGCTACAGCTTTGCAGTCAAGCAACTCGATCCTGTAGCATGTTTATATGCAAGTAAGCTCCGCTATGCTTAACGGGGCTTATGCCTTCCCATGGCAGTGGGGCTGGGACATTAGCCTTCATAAGAATCGCCTGGAAGGGGTTACCGGCGTCTCTCTAGCAGTGTGCCTCCAGATGTTGTTGGACCACAACTCCCATCAGCTTCAGCTAGCATTGCCAATGGTCAGGAAAGATGGGAGTTGTAGTCCAACAACATCTGGAGGCACACTGGTTGGGAAAGGCTAGCTCTTCCTAACGCCTCTTCCTTACACGCACTGCTTGCTTTCAGGAGAAGAAATAAGGGACTCCCGAGGCTGTGACGTGTGTTGCCATGGTGACGTCCGTACAGCGTCTCCCGGTGGGAGGGGGAGGAAAAGACGGAATGAAAACAAACATGGCGGAGAGGAGCAAGACGGCAGAAACGGGTTAGTTGTTATAGTGGCAGTGCCCCGGGGGTGGGAGGTGAAAGGTGGAAGAGCTGACTTGAGTCGATGAAAGAAATTGACGGAGAGAGGTGGGAACAGCCCTTATTTAGGGGGCAAAGAGATGTGGCCTTCCTAGAGGGCACCAGAGAGGGAAGTTGGGCTTCTGTCAGGATGGGGCGGAGGGAATGGCCTTGTTTGAAAAAGGGGCTATGAGCCTCCTAGCTTCCCTCGGAGTAGGCCCCTGGATGAGGGCCTTAAAGCTCAAATTAGTTAATTATTCAAAAATCCATGTGCATGTTTTGTTAATGTTGTTTGTTGAAGACAAAAACTAACCAGAAGAATAAACAATCTTAGTACAATTTAAAAGCTTTTTTGGTGGTGGTGATTCTGACACATCATGGCAAACATTAACGATAAATTGAATAGTTGGAGCTGGTTCATTTCCTGAATGACTTCCTGAATGACCTTATCAGATTATAGGCCCCACTCTTTTTATATCAACTTAATATTGATTTAATATCAAATTGTAGGCCCTGCCCCACTTTTGATAAGATTTTAATTTTTTTATTCTCCTTGGTTTTTTCCCCATCCACCCTGGAACTGTGTGTTGTGTTCAAGAAGAGCCTGAGACAATGTTCAGGGTATTCTGAGCTCACCCCCCTGCTTTTAAAACCCCCCTTGGATTTCTGCACTTCCCACCCACTCTGAACCTGTTCTCACTTCCTATTGGCTGTTGGAATCTGTTGGAATGAGTTTGATGTATAGGAAAGTGGGGAGGAGAGCCTGGCTGGGAGTCCAGAGTGTGTCAGTTCAAATCCCCGCTCGTGTCTCCTGGGTGTAACAGGCCAGCTAAAGATCACCCTACAGTGAGTGGCTCAGTGGTTATGTGCCCTGCCACCTGTGCAGCCGTGGGCAAGCTGCATAGTCCCAAGGAGCCCAGTTGCCCCCCAGCTGGCAGTTGCGGACAAGGAAGGGGCTGGCTTGTGCAGCTGTGGCAAGCTGAGCAGGCCCTAGCCAGCTGGGGAGGACTAGCCTCAGAGGGAGGCAATGGTAAACCCCCTCTGAATACCGCTTACCATGAAAACCCTATTTGTAGGGTTGCCATAAGTTGGAATCAACTTGAAGGCAGTCCATTCCATTCCATACCTATTTTCTTCTGACCTGCTTTCATTTTCTTTTGAATCTTACTGGAATGGCTGCTGCTAGGTGACAATTGATAGAGGGAGGAGTGTAATAGAGCTGTGTTGTCAGCAATGGTGATGGAGCCTGCTTCCCTCTCTCCCTCTCTCCTGCAGTCTTTAAAGGAAGAATAGCAAATTTGTGGCCTTCTAAATCAGATGTGAGGAACCTTTGCCCATCCAGATATTGCTGAACTGCAACTCCCATCACCCTGGTTATCAGCCATGCTTGCTGGGGCTGATGGGAGCTGTAGTTCAGCAATATCTGGAGGGCCAAAGGTTCCCCACAAACATGTTTTCCCTGTCTTCGGGGTGTGTGTGTGTGTGGCGGTTCTGAGCATAATCAGTATTTCTTTTGTAAATTGAGTATTCTGTTGTGCCCATGACAATTTGTTATATTTCCAAATGTGCTCTAGACTCAAAAAGGTTGGGAGCACTGTGTTGTAGCACGATCAAATTGATTTTATGACCTTCTGGGCTAAGGGTTTATCTTTCAATTATCCTATGTTAGCTATTTTAAAAATAACTTTGGAATATGACAGGAAATTTTATGTGATAACTATTACTACTGTTATGTGATAACTATTACTACTTCTGGTAGTGGACCACTTAGCTGTTTCTGTATATTATTTATTATTTATTTATTTAGTTGCATTTCTAAACCGCCCTATAGCTAGCAGCTCCCAGGGCGGTGTACAACATGATAAAACCACAATATTTAAAATACAGCAAGTGTGTGTTGCACAGACAATATAAAACATTATATAAACAAAGTAAAAGAAAACTAGAAATAAAATAAATAAGATTAAAAACATAAAATACATTAAAATGCCTGGGTGAAGAGGTGGGTTTTTACCTGGCGCCGGAAAGATGACAGGGAAGGCACCAGGCGTATCTCATCTGGGAGGGCATTCCATAATTCGGGGGCCACCACCGAAAAGGCCCTAGATCTTATTACTGTTCTCCGGGCCTCTGTATGGGTTGGGACCCGGAGAAGGGCCTTAGATGTTGAGCGGAGTGAACGGGTAGGAATATAGCGAGAGAGGCGTTCCATCAGATATTGCGGTCCAGTGCCGTTAAGGGCTTTATAGGTAAGAACCAACACTTTGAATCTGGCCCGGAAACATATTGGAAGCCAGTACAGTTGGGCCAGAATAGGTGTTATGTGGTCGAATTTCCTCGTCCCAGTAAGAACTCTGGCCGCAGCATTCTGCACTAGCTGAAGTAACCCCATCTAGTGCAGGTCTGACATCAACCATCTGAGCAGAGGGCCCCCCAACCAACAGCATCTCAGTCTTGTCAGGACTGAGTTTTAGTTTATTCGCTCTCATCCAGTCCATTATCGCGGCTAGGCAGCGGTTCAGTACGGCAACAGGCTCACCTGAGGAAGATGAAAAGGAGAAATAGAGCTGCGTATCATCAGCATATTGCTGGAAACGCACTCCATAACACCCAGCGGCTTCATATAGATATTAAAAAGCATGGGGGACAGAACTGAACCCTGCGGGACCCCATACTGGAGCACCCAGGGACTCGAGTAGTGCTCCCCAAGCATCACTTTCTGGAGACGATTCCCAAGATAGCAGCACAGCCACCGCCAAGCAGTGCCTCCAACTCCTAACTCCGCGAGTCGCCCCAGAAGGATACCATGGTCGATGGTATCAAAAGCCGCCGAGAGATCAAGGAGAACCAACAGAGTTACACTCCCTCTGTCTTTCTCCCGACAGAGGTCATCATACAGGGCAACCAAGGCTGTTTCTGTACCAAACCCCGGCCGAAAGCTGGATTGAAATGGATCCAGATAATCAGTTTCATCCAAGAGAGCCTGGAGTTGGCGAGCGACCACGCGCTCTAGAACCTTGCCCAGAAATGGAACATTTGCTACCGGCCTATAGTTGTTAAAGTTATCAGGGTCCAAGGAGGGCTTTTTTAGGAGCGGTCACACTATCGCCTGTTTCAGGCAAGGTGGGACCACTCCCTCTCGTAACGAGGCATTAATCACCTCCTTGGCCCAGCTGGCCGTTCCATTTCTGCTAGCTTTTATTAGCCACGAGGGGCAAGGGTCCAGAGCGGAAGTGGTTGCCCGTATCTGTCCAAGCACCTTGTCCACATCCTCGAGCTGTACCAACTGAAACTCATCCAATAAAACAGGACAAGACTGTGTTCTGGACACCTCATTAGATTCAACTGTTACAATATTGGAGTCAAGGTCCCGACGGATGTTTATGATCTTGTCTTGAAAATGCCTCGCAAACCCCTCACAGCGGGCCATTGATGGTAATATTGCGTCCGGAGAACCAGAGTGTAAAAGTCTCCGGACAACCTTATAAAGTTCCGCTGGGCGGTTACAAGATGACTGAATGGAGGTAGTGAAGTATTGCTTCTTCGCCATCCTCACCGCCTTCACATAGCGTTTCGTGGAGGCCTTCACAAGTGCATAATTACAGCCGTCGGGAGTTCGTCTCCATTTACCCTCCAACCGTCTCCTTTCTTGCTTCATCACTCTTAGCTCCTCGGTAAACCAAGGAGCCAATTGAGCTCTGCAATGGAGAGGGCGCACCGGGGCGATTGTGTCAACTGCCCAGGTCATTTCCGTATTCCACAGAGTGACCAGGGTTTCGACAGGATCGTCAGTTTTATCAGCCGGAAAATCCCCCAGAGCCCTCTGAAATCCTTCAGGATTCATTAGTCTCCGGGGACGGACCATCTTAATTGGTCCTCCACCCTTGCAGAGGGGAGAAAACGATGTGAGTCTAAATCTCAAGAGGCGATGATCTGTCCATGACAAAGGAATAGATGTAAGATTCCTCACTCCCAGATCACCTTCCCCCATTTCAGTGGCAAAAATCAAGTCTAGAGTATGTCCTGACATATGCGTCGGGCCAGTAACAAATTGAGACAGCCCCATGGCTGTCATGGAGGTCATGAAGTCCTGAGCTGCTCCAGACAAGGCGGTCTCGGCATGAATGTTGAGATCCCCCAATACCAAAAGTTTGGGAGATCGCAACACCAAGTCCGAGACCACCTCTGTCAGCTCAGTTAGGGAAGCTGTTGGGCAGCAGGGTGGACGGTACACCAACAGTATTCCCAGTCTGTCTCGCTGGCCCAACGTAATGTGCAGACACTCCAGGCCATTAGCCACTTGGATATTAACAAGACTGGTGTGAATCTTAGCTATTGGGATGGGTTAATATCTTGTTTTAGCCTTGGTAGATGATAAACTGTTGAATGTGGGGGTCACTTTAGTGAAGGTTCAAATATACTTTCTTTCCAGTGAGCTATACATTGCTTTCAGCTACAGTCATGAAGCAACTTTTATATTGATTTTGATAAAATAAATTGGTTTACCACTAGCAGCATCTCAGTCTTGTCTGGATTGATCCTCAGTTTATTAGCCCTCATCCAGTCCATTGTCGCAGCCAGGCACCGGTTCAGCACATTGACAGCCTCACCTGAAGAAGATGAAAAGGAGAAATAGAGCTGCGTGTCATCAGCATACTGATGGCAACACACTCCAAAGCTCCGGATGACTGGACCCAACGGTTTCATGTAGATGTTGAACAGCATGGGGGACAGAACTGACCTCTGTGGAACCCCATACTGGAGAGTCCAGGGTGCCGAGCATTGTTCCCCAAGGACCACCTTCTGGAGCCGACCTGCCAAATAGGAGGAGAACCACCGCAATGCAGTCCCTCCCACTCCCAACTCAGCCAGTCTTCCCAGAAGGATACCATGGTCGATGGAATCGAAAGCTGGTGAGAGATCAAGAAGAATCAACAGAATCACACTCCCCCTGTCTCTCTCCCGACAAAGGTCATCATACAGGGCGACCAAAGCTGTTCCCGTGCCAAAACCAGGCCTGAAACCCGACTGAAATGGATCCAGATAATTGGTCTCATCCAAGAGTGTCTGGAGCTGGCCTGCAATCACTCGTTCAAGGACCTTGCCCAGGAATGGAACATCTGCTACCGGCCTATAGTTATTAAGATTTTCTGGGTCCAAGGAGGGTCTCTTTAGGAATGGTCTCACTACTGCCTGTTTCAGGCAGCCAGAGACCACCCACTCTCGCAGAGAAGCATTAACCATTTCCCTGGCCCAGCTGGCTGTTCATTCCCTGCTAACTTTTATTAGCCAAGAAGGGCAAGGATCCAGCACAGAAGTGGTTGCACGAAACTGTTTCATTTGAAATGTTTACCAAATGTATACAGACTTTTCTTGCTACTCATTTACTGACCTCTGTCTTAATGGTTCATTGTTCCTTTGAGGTGCTGGCTAGATTTTTAATATTATCAAACAGTAGAGAATATTGTAGCACATCAAAGACTAACAAATATGGTGTAATCTTTCAAGGACTAGATAGCGAAACAAGACTCAAGATGAGGAAGGATAATAAGTGTTCTGGCCGCTCTAGCCGTGAGAGGAGTCAAGAAGAAGAGGACCAACGACTGCTGAGAGAGACGTGGGCAATTTTAAATATTTTTATTGGGGGTGGGTTGCCTGCCTGATCGGCAGAGGGGGAGGGGGACATGTGCAGGCCAGAAGGGAATGTTTTGGGAGGGATGGGGAGCCATGACATTGTGAGGCTAGGCGGCAGATCCTGGAGAGGTGTGGGTGGCAGGCCACGCCAGTTTAGGGGAACAAGGGATCGATGCATTATATCCATCCCCTGTTCCGGGCCTGTTCACAACCAGAAGATAACTGGGGGTTGTAAGACTCCATCCAATCTGCGACTGCTGCTGTGTAACGCCAGGTCTGTAGTTCAGAAAACATCGATCATCCATGATCTTATTTTGGATGAGAATGCAGACCTGGTGTGTATTACGGAGACCTGGCTGGATGAGGCCTCAGCTCCCATACTTGAGTCCATGTGCCCAGCAGGTTTCCAATACGCACAGCAGCCGAGGATTGGTAGGCAGGGAGGGGGAGTGGCAGTTATCTATCGAGAGTCCTTGGTTTTTACCAGACCCCCTCTCCACGGGACCAAGTTTGTTGATTGTATGTACTGGAGGTTGGGACCAAAGGGCAGTTTAGGGATCCTGCTCGTGTACTGCCCACCCTGCTGCACGGCAGACTCCCTGACCGAGGTGCTCGAGGTGGTCTCGGATGTGCGGTTGCTCTCCCCCAACTTATTGGTTTTGGGGGACTTCAACGTACACGCTGAGACCACTCTCACTGGAGCCCCTCGGGATTTCATTGAAACCATGACTTCTTGGGAACTGCACCTAAGTAATATAGGTCCCACCCATGTAGCCGGTCATACTATCGACCTTGTATTTGTCTCGGGAGAGGAGGGGAGTGTTCTGAAAATGGGGGCTGTTTCTTCTAACCCCGTGTCATGGTCAGATCACTATTTGGTGAATATGGACTTCTCAATGCCACATACCCTCCGCAGGGGACAAGGACCTATTAGGATGGTCCGCCCCAGACACCTGATGGAGCCTGAGGGATTCCTGAATGCGCTGGGTGATTTGGAGCTGACTGAAAGCCGCCCGGTCGAGACCCTGGTGATGGAGTGGAATAGGGAGATCACTAGGGCAATAGACTGGGTGGCTCCGAAACATCCTCTCCCCCTGAATAGAACTCAGACTGCACCCTGGTATACACCACGGTTGCGGGGTCTGAGACAGGAGGTGAGACGACTAGAACGCCGGTGGCGGAAATCTTGCACTGCAGACGATCGAACACTGGTTAGAGCGGCAATAGCAGCCTACCAGCAGGCAACAAAGGCAGCAAAGAGGCGATTCTTTGCTGCCTCTATTGCGTCGGCAGAGTGCTGTCCTAGGAGGTTGTTCCAAGTGGTCCAAAGCCTGGTCGGTCCAGTTGCTCAGGAACCTATGGAGCACTCTAAAGCCTCCTGTGATGCATTTGCTAAACACTTTGCTGATAAAATCGAGTGCCTGAAGAGCATGCTTCCGTACGCCGTGGTTACAGATAGTGGGCCAGAGTCGGCCAGTTGCATTCCGGTCTGCTGGGATCAGTTTCAGCCTCTTCCCTCTGAGGAAGTGGACAAGGTGTTCTCTTCTGTGAAGCCAACCACTTGTTTGCTTGATCCTTGCCCTTCGTGGCTCATTATGAGTTGCAAAGAGAGACTGGGCAAAGGGATCAAGGCAGTGGTAAATGCGTCCTTGGAAGAGGGTGCAATGCCATCAGCCCTCAAGGAGGCAGTAATAAAGCCCATCTTAAAAAAGTCCTCCTTGGATCCCCAAGAATTGAACAACTTCCGTCCAGTCTCTAATTTACCATTATTGGGCAAGGTGATTGAGCGAGTGGTGGCCAAACAGTTACAGACACACTTGGATGAAGCAGATTATTTAGATCCTTTCCAATCGGGCTTCAGGACTGGGCATGGAACTGAAACAGTCTTGGTCGTTCTGGTGGATGATATGAGGAGGGCGTTGGATAGAGGAGAACACACCTTCCTCGTCCTCCTCGATCTCTCAGCGGCTTTCGATACCGTCGACCACGGTATCCTTTTAAACCGCCTGGAGGGATTGGGAATAGGGGGCACTGTTCTACAGCGGTTCCGTTCCTATCTCTCCGGCAGGTATCAACGGGTAGCATTGGAGGAGGTTTCAGACCCTTGGCCTCTCAATTGTGGAGTGCCACAGGGTTCTATCCTCTCCCCCATGCTATTCAACATCTATATGAAACCGCTGGGAGCTATCATCAGGAGTTTTGGGCTGAAGTGTCACCAATATGCGGATGACACTCAGCTCTACCTCTCATTTAAGTCCTCACCAGAGGCGGCTGTGAATACCTTGTCCAAATGCCTGGAGTCCGTAAGTGGATGGATGGGAGAGAACAGGCTGAAGCTAAACCCTGACAAGACCGAGGTGTTGCTTGTGGGTGATAAGAGAAGGTTGGGAGATTTAGACTTGGTGCTTAATGGGGTGAGATTACCCCTGAAAGACCAGGTCCGTAGCCTAGGGGTCATTCTTGACTCCCAGCTGTCCATGGAGGCTCAGGTTTCGGCAGAGAGCCGGGCAGCTTGGTATCAATTACATCTGATACAGAAGCTGCGACCCTACCTTCCTGTACATCTGCTCCCATGAGTGATACATGCCCTGGTCTCCTCTCGCTTAGACTACTGTAATGCGCTCTACGTGGGGTTACCCTTGAAAACGGTCCGGAAATTGCAGCTGGTACAAAATGTGGCGGCACGCCTGAGAAAGCAGAGCCGTCGCTGGGATCATATTACCCCAGTGTTGATCGATCTATACTGGTTACCAGTTGCTTACTGTGCCCTATTCAAGGTGTTGGTATTAACCTTTAAAACCCTATACAGTTTCGGCCCAGTTTATCTGAAGGAACGCCTCCAGTATCACCAATTATGCCGCCTAACGAGATCAGCCTCACAAGACCTTCTCTCGGTCCCACCGGTGAAAACAGCTAGGCTGGTGCGGACCAGAGAGAGGGCATTTTCGATTGTGGCTCCCACCCTCTGGAACTCGCTCCCTTTTGACCTCCGACATGCCCCCTCCCTGATGGGTTTTCGCCGAGCCTTAAAGACCTGGCTATTCAGGCAGGCCTATGGGATTTTTGAGGGGGATTAGTTTTTATGGAATCTTAACTGAAGATGGTTTTAGTTGAATTGATGGTGATGTGTTTTGCTGATTTATATATTATTTTATACTGTACTTGAATTGTTGTATTGTATTGTTGTACGTCGCCCAGGGTGTCCGTTAACTCGGACAGATAGGCGACTAATAAATAAAATTTTATTTTATTATTATTATTATTTAGTGGTCTTCAACTTTGCTTCTTCCAATACGCTAACATTAGTCCACCTATCTTCCCAAGTAATTTGCAGAATTTTCTGGAGGCAGCGTTGGTGGAATCTTTCAAGAAGTTGGGAGTGGCTTTTATAGATGGTCCATGTTTCACAGGCGTACAGTAAGGTGGGTAATACAATGGCTTTGTAAATAAGCATTTTGGTCTCCCTGCGAATATTCCGATCCTCGAACACTCTACACTTCATTTGGGAGAATGAGGCACTCGCAGAGCTCAGACGATGCTGAATTTCAGCACCGATGTCCGCTTTTACAGAGAGATGGCTGCCAAGATAAGAAAAGTGATCGACATTCTCCAGCATCACACCATTAAGCTGGATTGATGGTGCTACAGAGGGATTGGTTCGCACTTGCTGATGAAGCACTTTGGTTTTTTTTTATGTTAAGCAAGAGGCCAAGCTTTTCATATGCTTCTGCCAAGACATTTAGGATAGTTTGAAGATCTTCCTCTGATTGTGCAGAGACTACATTATTATCGGCATATTGAAGTTCTATGACAGAGGTTGACATTACCTTACTTTTTGCTTTCAGCCTACTGAGATTAAAAAGCTTTCCATCTGTTTGATATGTGATTTCCACACTAGTGGGAAGTTTCCCCTCAACAAGGTGTAGAATCGTGGCGATGAAAGTAGCAAATAAGGTCGGAGCAATGACACATTCCTGTTTGACACCTGATCCCACTTTGAATGGATCACTTTGAGAGCCATTGTTATCCAAAATTGTTGCCGTCATGTTGTCATGGAGGAGTCGCAAAATATTCACAAATTTATCAGGGCATCCAATTTTCAGAAGGATGGTCCAGAGAGCAGTTCGATTTACAGTATCAAAGGCCTTAGTCAGATCAATAAACGCCATATACAGAGGTTGGTTTTGCTCCCTGCATTTTTCTTGAAGCTGTCATGCAGTGAAGATCATGTCCATTGTCCCCCTGGAAGGGCGGAAACCATTTTGGGATTCAGAGAGGATGTCTTCTGAGATAGTTAGGAGGTGATTTGCGAGGATCCTTGCAAGGATTTTACCTGTGGTAGCTAGAAGAAAGATCCCTCGGTAGTTCCTGCAATCTGTTCCATCACCCTTCTTGAAAAGAGTGATAATTATGGCATCCGTAAAGTGTTCCGGGATCACCTCCCTCATCCACATTTTTTCGATGAGCTTATGAAGTTGTTGTTTAAGTTCAGGCCCACCTTCTTTAAAGACTTCAGCAGGAATCCCATCAGGTCCACTAGCTTTGTTATTCTTCATTTGATTAATGGCTTTACTGACTTCTTCCAAATTAGGGGATACTGCAAGCTCATCTCTTATTTGTTGTTGCGGGATTTGCGAGAAGACCTCATAAGCCACAATAGAGCTACGATTAAGGAGGTCATGGTAATACTGTTTCCAACGCAGTACAATAGACTCTTTGTCCTTTAGAAGTTTGGTACCATCTATTGAACGTAAGGGATTTGTACCATAATTTGTTGGTCTGTAGATGGCTTTTGTGGCATTAAAAAAGCCCCGTGCATCATGAGCACCTGCAAAATGCTGGATTTCTTGAGCTTTCTTTATCCACCAGGCGTTCTTAAGTTCTCTAGTTCTTCTTTGGACCTCAGCCTTTGCACTGGTATAGATTTTTTTCTTAGCAGCACAGTAAATGTCTTTCTTCCATATCTGGAAGGCTTTCCTTTTCTTGTCAACGATACGTTCAATCTCACTGTCCTTCTCATCAAACCAGTCCTAATGTTTCTTAGTTTGGTATCCAATAGTTTGTTCACATGCTGCAATAATAGATGTCTTCAGTTTAATCCAGTGTTCCTCAACGTCTTCAGGGAGTTCTGTAGGTAGGTGTTTCTTGAGAGTTGTTTGAAAGCAAGCTCACTTAATAGGATCTTGAAGGGTGTGGATGTTCATTTTACGCCTTGGTTTTCTTCCTTGGAGTCTACGTTGAGGAACAATATTAATGGCCATAGTGGAATTAATCAGTGATCTGTCCAACAGTCATCAGCACTCATCATGGCCCTAGTGAGGAGTACATTATGACAATCTCTGGCACGGACAATTACGTAATCCAGGAGATGCCAGTGTTTCGACCGAGGGTGCTTCCATGATGTTTGAAATTTATCTTTCTGATGAAAGAGTGTGTTTGTAATAACAAGATTATGCTCTGCACATTTAGTCAGAAGTAGAATGCCATTCAGGTTGCTATTGCCAACTCCTTCTTTCCCAATGGTTTGTGGCCATAAATCAAAATCACACCCAACTCTTGCATTGAAATCGCCCAAAAGGATAATTTTATCCTCCTTAGGTATCCCTGATAAGCTGGTGTCCAGCTGGGCATAAACATTTTCCTTGATGTCTTCATCAGCATCTAATGTTGGTTTATAAGCACTTAGAATAGTTGCCTGCGGGGTTTTGGCGAGTTTTAATTGGAGAGTTGATAGTTGTTTATTAATGCCAATTGGAACTTCTGACAAGAGCTTCATGTGATGATCCTGTATTAGTGTAAATAGGGTAAGTGCTGTTTGTTTAGAAGATACATGGTAAGTGGAGTGAAAGAGGAGGGGGAGTGAATGGGCAGTAGAATGCTGGATGATTGGCTGAATGTTTAAAATGGCTGACAGTATAAAAGGAAGAATGTCAGGTAAATCTGGGTGGATGTGGTGTGGACGTGTGTGGACGTTGGTGGACGTTGGTGGACTTGAGAGGGTTGTTTTGGTGGGTTTTGAGAGGAGATTGTGTGGAGAGTTGGTGGATGTGAGGAGAGGGTGGAGTTCGGATTAATACTAAGACCAGTACCTCAGGAATAGATGTAACCATATGCTTAAGTGCCTTTTAAAGAAATCTTGTTATCTTTGTTATTTAATAAATATATTTGGTTTACCAAAGGCCTGATCCTTGGCTGGGGTTTCACAGACCAGAAGGGAGGGTAAGGTAAATACCAAGGCTGAAGGGAAACAAATGGTGGCAGCGGTGAAGAGAATAACACCACAAGCAGTCTGAGTAAATCAAAGGGATTGGGACAGCTTTAGCACTCAGTCACAGAGGTAACCAGATAGAGAGACTCAGGCAGAGTCTCTGGGACTACTGGTTATAGGACGTGACTGGTGGTGCTGCCTAGCAGGGGGATCTGTTGAGATCTGTGCTAGAGCGGGGAGAGAAACCATATAAAAGGACAGTCCGGACTGGTGGAGTCCCTGGTGGTGCCTAGAGACAGGCAGTAACCATGAGCAGGTAGGAACCTGACAGGGAGAGCCAGGGAAGGGCGTCACACTTCACAAGATCATTTTTAATAGCAAAGCCTACTCCATGTATTCGTCGTTCTTGTTCAGGCAGTCCTTTCCAGAAGAAGGTGTAATCTCCTTTTTCTTCCTTCAATTGTCCCTCTCCTGCTCTTCGAGTTTCTTGGAGTGCTGCTATGTCAATATTAAAACATCTCAACTCCCTCGCAATGATGGCAGTCCTGCGTTCAGGACGTTCACTGTCTGTATCATCCAGCAATGTCCGTATATTCTACGTTCCAAAGTTCATTTGTTTTTTGCGACCGCTCATTGGTGACCCCACTGGACACGATAATCCAGTCAGGGAGAGACATGAGGCAGACTATGTTTATGGCACCTTTTCTTGCCCCCTCCCCATATGGGGTGAGCAGAGTGGATCCTGAATAGGACTGCTCAGTCATGGATACAGCTGCCGAACTACTCAACTGCCTCAGTCCTTGAGCCAGGACGACTGAGTCTGTATCCACCACCCATGTGCTGTTCCATGACTAGGGGCTTCCGGATTTCACAGTCCTGTTCCCATTGCCATTCGTCAATCACCATGGGACTTTTGGTTTGGTTTGGTTTGCTTGGAAGACACCTGTGTGTGAATTTGTTTTATGTGGGGAGATCGGTGCACAACGATCAACACACAGTCTTGACAGAAAATGGTTTGATCCAATGGCATAGATACCACGACAAATGGAAGTCTTTTATCTGCTGCAGCCTTCTTCCGCTTTCACAGCCGTTGTTACATACACATTGTTATCCTCCGCCTGTTCTGCAGTTGAGGACTTTCTTGGATCATTCTTTGTCTGGTTCCTCTCCCTTCACCTTACCGCCACGAGTGACCCTGCTGGGAGTACATGACTCCCGACAGCATCGCTCACAGGGTTCACTGGAACATGCAAGCCCACTCACCACTGCAAGGTGACGATCCAGCGAGGGGTGATAAGAACATAAGAATATAAGAAAAGTCTGCTGGATCAGGCCAGTGGTCCATCTAGTTCAGTATCCTGTTCTCACACTGTGGCCAACTAGATGCCCATGGGAAGCCCTCAAGCAGGACCTCAGTGCAAGAGCACCCTCCCCTCCTGTAGCTTCTGGTTTTCGGAAGCATACTGTTTCTGACTATGATGACAGAACACACCATCATGGCTAGTAGCCATTGATAGCCTTATCCTCCATGTATTTGTCTAATCCTCTTTCAAAGCCATTCAAGTTATTGGTGACCATCACTGCCTCTTGTGGGAGCGAATTTCATAGTTTAACTATACACTGCATGAAGAAGTACTTTTTTTGGTCTGTCCTGAAACTTCCAACATTCAGCTTCATTGAATGTCCACGAGTTCTAGCGTTATGAGAGAGGGAGAAAAGGTTTTCTCTATCTACTTTTTCCATGCCATGCATAATTGTATAAACTTCTGTCATTTTGCCTCTGATTCTCCTTTTCTATAAATTAAAAAGGCCCAAATGCTGCAATCTTTCCTCATAGGAGACTCACTCCATTCCCTTGATCATTTTGGTTGCCCCTTTCTGAACCTTTTTCAACTCTAATATATCCTTTCTGAGGTGAGGTGATCAGAATTGTACACGGTATTCCAAATGAGGCTGCACCATAGATATATACAACTTTATATACAAATGAGGCTTCATCATACATATATATATATATACAAATGAGGCATTACGATATTGGCAGTTTTATTTTCAATATGTTTCTAATGATCCCTTGCATGGAATTTGCCTTTTTCAAAGCTGCTGCACGCTGGGTTGACATCTTCATCAAGGTATTGTTCCTGATCAGTCACTGCCAGTTCAGACCTCATGAGTGTATATGTGAAATTATTTACTCTAACGTGCATAATTTTACATTTGTTTACACTGAATTGCATTTGCCATTTTATCACCTATTCACTCCATTTGAAGAGGTCTTTTTGGAGCTCTTCACAATCCTGTTTTGTTTTAACAACCCTGAACAATTTAGTTTCATCAGCAAACGTGGCCACCTAACTGCTCAATCTAATTCTAAGGTCATTTATGAACAAGTTAAAAAGCACAGGTCCCAGTACTGATCCTTGGGGCACTCTGGATCCCACCCATCCTCCCAACAGGAGCCCAGGGCAGCAAACAGAATCACTAAAAACACTTTAAAACATCTTAAAAAAACCTTAAAATACATTAAAACAAAACAACTTTAAAACCTATTTTAAAACTTTAAAAACATCTTTTTTTAAAAAAAGGGTTAAAACATTTTTTTAAAGAAAACATATTAAAAGCAATTCTAACACAGACACAGACTGGGATAGGTCTCAACTTAAAAGGGTTGTTGAAAGAGGAAAGTCTTCAAAAGGTGCCAAAAAGATAGCGGAGATGGCGCCTGCTTAATATTTAAGGCGAGGGAATTCCACAGGGTAGGTGCCGCCACACTAAAGGTCTGTTTCCTATATTGTGCAGAACTAACCTCCTGATAAGATGGTATCTGCAGGAGGCCCTCACCTGCGGAGTGCAGTGATCGACTGGGTATATAAGGGGTAAGACGGTCTTTCAGATATCCTGGTCCCGAGCTGTATAGAGCTTTGTACACCAAAACTAGAACCTTGAACTTGGACCGGTAGCAAATGGGCAGCCAGTGCAATTCTTTCAGCAGTGGGGTGACATGTTGGCGATACCCTGCCCCAGTGAGCAGTCTCGCTGCTGCATTTTGCACCAGCTGCAGCTTCCAGACCAACCTCAAGGGCAGCCCCACATAGAGTGCATTACAGTAATCCAACCTGGAGGTTACCAGTGTGTGGACGACAGTGGTCAGGCTATCCCAGTCCAGAAATGGCCGCAGCTATCTTATCAGCCAAAGCTGGTAATAGGCACTCCTAGCCATGGAGGTCACCTGGGCCTCTAGTGACAAAGATGGATCCAGGAGCACCCCATTATTACGGACCTGCTCTTTCAGAGGAAGTATGACCCCATCCAAAGCAGGCAACTGACCAATTGTCCGAATTCGGGAACTACCAACCCACAGTGCTTCCGTCTTGCTAGGATTCAAACTCAGTTTATTGGCCCTCATCCAGCCCACCACCGAGTCCAGGCAGCGGTCTAGGACTTGCACGGCCTCTGCCGTTTCAGATGTTACAGAGAAATAGAGCTGAGTATCGTCAGCATACTGCTGACACCTTGCCCCAAATCTCCTGATGACCACTCCCAAGGGCTTCATATAGATGTTAAACAGCATGGGGGACAAGATGGTACCCTGTGACACCCCACAGCACAACTGCCAGGGGCCGAAAGATAGTCACCCAATGCTATTCCCTGAGAGCGACCTTGGAGATAGGATCGGAACCACTGTAAAACAGTTGCTCCAATACCCATCTCACCAAGTCGGCCCAGAATGATACCATGGTCAATGGTATCAAAAGCCGCTGAGCGATCAAGTAAGAATAACACTCCCCCTGTCCTCCCGATAAAGGTCGTCCATCAGGGCAACCAAGGCCGATTCAGTCCCATAACCAGGCCTGAACCCAGACTGGGATGGGTCAAGATAATCTGTTTCATCCAAGGGTACTTGCAATTGGTGCACCACAATCCTCTCAATCACCTTCCCTAAAAAGGGAATGTTCTCTGTGTTATGGATATAATCGGAGTTGGTATAGGGAGAGTTGGAAAGTTCAGAGTAGGGATGGGTGACTTTCAGCCTGAGGATTGTGAGGGCAGCCTAGAGGTAGAAAGGAAGGAGAAACGGGTGTGTGGAAGCTGGAGTAGATGAACAATGGGAGGAGGAGGAAGAGAAAAGAGCTTCTTGCAAATGACCAGTTCAGACCTCTTTCATCATCAATGTGTCCCTCCTGCAGCAAGCCCACTGGTCAGGGTGTGGAGAGAAAAGGCGATAGCAGAGGGAAGAAAAGGCGTCGTAGAAATACAGATACAGGTATATATGAGAGAGAAAAGGAGGTAATCCTTGCTGCTGCTGGTAAGCAAACTCTTGCAATTTATTCCAAGGGAATGTGGCCCTTGACAGAAAAAAAAGGTTTCCCACCCTTGAGTGAGATGGATGGTGGTCCATAGGCCCTGCCCAGAGAAAACAGTTTATTCAGGAATCTCTGCAATGGCCTTTTCTTTCTACTTTACTGGGGGGGTTGGGTTAGTTATACAGAATTGGTGCCAGCTCTGAGGCATAATCCAGAAGAGCAGCATTAAGCCAAACCCTGTAAAAAATAGGAAGGGTTAACTTAGGGGAGCTGTTATGTGAGACCATTACACCAATTGGCCCTTGAAGCAGTTTCTTTCATGTCACTAAAGTATACAATACTTATTTCATGTTCTGTTCCTGAATATCATGCAGACTCCAGCAGTTCTCAGTGTTTTTGGTAAAGCGCATTTCAGGATAATTTGCCCTATCTTTTTTTCCTATTTTAAACTAGTTTTCCAAAGATTAAGGAAAAAAGACTGGTGATTGCAGATTTTGGCAAGAGTAATAGTTTAGTAATAGCAGTTGTTTCTGATTTAGCACTATTAAAGCCTTCTTTGCTCCAGCCTCTCTAGAAGGAAATGGCATATTCACCTTCAGATTAGAATAGCTGGGATCTTTGTTATAGGAAAAATAGTGATGTTATAATGAGTGTGAGCTACTCCAAACAAAAAGCAAAAGACCAATTTTTCAAGTGATTTCATTAAAGAAGTGATAGCTTTGTTGCAAAGAAATCATGTAGAAGATGGTATTAAAAGGTAGATCATAAGACTTTCTTCTTTGTACATTTAATCAACTTGGTTAAACAAATACTAACAGATATCAAAGCCTTTAGAAAATAATTTGATAAAAATATAGAAGTCACCAGTTCCAGCAGGGTTGAAGATGATTGTGCTATCTGCTTTACTTTTTTGCCTATCTAGGAAAATCATTTTTGGTAGAGCAACTGATGTTGGCATCAGTGTTTGATTTGAGAAAAGAGAGAGAAAAAGAGGGGGGAAATAACCAAATTATTCTTGAAGGGAATGCTATCTTTTCCATTGATATGAACTCCCAGTTAATTTGCCTAGGTTTAAGGATGCTTTCAACATTGTCCTCATTTCAGTTTCTTCTCATATTTTGGAGTTTGTTTTGTATATAAAGTGGAGCCAATGCATTACGAATCCTGCTCTGTTTGTTGTTTATTTCCATTAAAAAATGTGCATGCACACTTTGCTGCAGCTTTCAGTTCCTTCATGGACTCTGGACTTTATGTCCTGTATGACAACCACGGGGCTGTCCCAATATATCAATGGCCCAACACATTTAGCTGGACATACCCGCAACCTGATCTTTGCCACAGAGCAGATTGGTACTACTCCGCTGATTGGGAGACTCACTGTGAGTCCATTGTTGTGGACAGACCACTCCCTGGTGAGGTTTGGGTTGCTCCACTCTGCAAGAGTGGGGGAGACATTGAGATAGTCCACTCTCAGAGACTTATGGAATCTGATGGATTCCTGAATGCTCCTGGGGATTTTCTGGCTGGTATGGCTGGTGTTCCTGTGAATGTTCTTGTCTTAACTATGGAATGGTGAGATATGTAGATTCTGCTTGTGAGTGCCACCACCGTTGCAATGGAGCACGTAGATCACCTTGATATTCCAGTGGTCTGCATGCAATGAAACTGGAGGGTTGGCGGCTGGACTGCAGGTGCTGCAAATCTCGGTCCAAATCTGACCAAACACGGATAAGACTGCAGTGTTGTGTCTACCATGTGACAGTGGTGGCAGTGAAGAAATCTTATTTCTCTGCCTCCATTGCATCCGCAAGTAGCTAGCCAGCAGAGCTTTTCCTAGTAGTGCATGGGCTTTTGTCATCTGGCCAAGAGATCGCTGCTCTGACACCCTCGGAGGCCTACTGTAACAACTTTGCAAGGCACTTTAGGGACAAGATCAATCAGATTTGGACAGAGTTGGATGCCACAGTTAGAGCAAGTCCAATGGAGGCGTCCAGAACACTGTTTGTTCCACCTGTATTGGATCAATTATTGTGGCCTGAGAATGTGGACAAGCTGCTTGAAGAAGTGCGGCCCACCACCTGCCCCCTTGCCCTTGCCCATCCTGACTGCTGAGAACTAACTGTAGGTACTAACTGGGTGAGTCCAGGGAGTGATTAATTTAGTTTCAGTGGAAGAGGGGGAGGTACCATCTGCCTTGAAGGAAGTGGTGGTGCATCCCCTCCTTAAGAAGACTTCCCGGAATCCAGAAGTGTTAAACAACTATTGTCTGGTGACAAATATCCCCCTTTTAGGCAAGGTGCTTGACAAAGTGACAAAGACATGCTTGGAGGAAACTGACTACTTGGATCTGTTCCAGTCTGGTGTCAGGACTGGCCATGGCACTGAAACTGCCTTGGTCACTCTGGTTGATGACATCTGTCGGAAGAGAGATGGGGTAATGTGACCCTGCTTGTTCACCTTGATCCCTCAGTGGCTTTTATTACTGTTGACCATGGTATCCTTCTAGAACTTCTCAAGGAGGTGGGGGTTAGGGGCACTGTGTTTCATTGGTTCCGTTTATGTCTCCAGAGCCACTTTCAAAAAGTAGTTATGGGAGGCTACTGTTCAGCACTGGGAATTATAATGTGGTGTTCTGCATCGTTTCATCTTGTCCCCCATGCTATTTAACAGCTACATGAAGCGGAGCTGTCATCGGGAGATTTGGAGTGAGATGCCATCAATTTGCAGATGACACCCAGTTCTACTTCTGTATTCTATCTGAATCAGGAGGGGCAGTTGAGGTGTTGAACCTGTGCTTGGAGATAGTGATGGACTGGATGTGGGCCAATAAATTGAGACTAAATCCTGAAAAAGACAGAGGTGTTATGTGTCCGGAGTTCTCATGTCCAGGAGGTGGGAAGACGTCCTGTTCTGGATGGGCTTGCTCTTTCCTTGAAGGAGCAGGTCCGCAGCCTGGGGGTACTCCTTGATCCAACACTGTCATTGGAGGTTCAGGTGACCTCTGTGGCTAGAAGTGCCTTTTTCCAGGTCCTGCTGGTTCACTAGCTTCAGCCCCTTTTGCACAGAGAAGACTTGGCCACAGTGCTCCATGCTCTGGTAACTTCCAGACTAGATTATTGCAATGCTCTCTACGTGGGACTGCCTTTGAAGACGACTTGAAAACTTCAACTGGTCCAAAATGCAGCAGCCAAATTACTGGCGGGGGTTCCTTTTTAGAACTCATAACCCTCTTTTTAAAACAGTTGCATTGGTTGCCAGCTTTTTTCTGGGCCCAGTTCAAGGTGCTCACATTAGTGTTAAAAACTAAACAACTTCAGTCCCAAATATCTGAAAGACTGCCTCCTTCTCTACAGAGTGTTTTGGGTGTTGAGATCAGCAGAGGGGGTCCTTTTGGTAGCTCCGCCATCCTTGGAAGCCTGGGAGGCAGTGGCCCTGGAGAGGGCATTCTCTGTGGCAGTCCCTAAGCTGTGCAACTTTCTCTCCACTGAAGTGCATCTGGCAACTTCATTGTACAACTTTCAGCGAATGCTGAAGAGGCATCTCTTTACTTTGGCCTTCAACACCTGAGATACATATTTTTAGGATCCACCCTAATTGCTGTGATGATGTTGGATGGATCTAACAGAGGATTAGACAAAATGGTGGACGAACAGGCTATAAATGGCTACTAGCCATGATGGAAATGTTCTGCCTCCATAGGCGGAGCAGTATGGTTCCAAACACCAGTTGCTGGAAACCGTAGGCGGGGAGACTGCTCTTTGCACTCAGGTCCTGCTTGCAGGTGTCCCATGGGCAACTGGTTGGCCATTGTGAGAACAGGATGCTTGGCCTGATCCAGCTGGGTCTTATGTTCTTATATGATGCTAAGTGTTTTTATATTTTTTATTACAGGCTTGTTATTGAAAGCTATTTGGAACAACATAAATGCATTGGATTGGTAGGATAGAAATCTTTCATATATAAAAAGTAGGTGCAGCTGGCCCCTAGAATTCCAGAATGCAAGTCCTAACTTGCAGGATAAGGTGGTAGTCCTTGTTTTTCTGCTTAACCCAGGGTCGGTGTTTGTGACTTTATAGGGCATATTACAGTCATGTGGCAGTTATAGATAAACATCTTGCTGTATTTTTAGCATAAGGTTTGTATGGTAAAGTTTTGCATGATTGATCCTGTGCTGATATAGGACAGTAGCAGCTAGTATAGCACAGTGAGGAGTGTGACAGAAGAGGCTTATCGGTGGAGAATGAGAGAGGTCATCTGGGATCCCAAATTTCACCCATGCACCTTGGCTGAACAGATTTGTTCTAATTGGTTGTGGTGGTTAAAGCCAGTAATCCGCACTGCAGAGCAGGTAGTGGACATGGTTATATTAAAACAGCTTGTCTGTATATTGCCCCCCCCTTTCAAATTGGGTGAAGTGCCAGAAGCCAGCTATCTAGAGGCAGCCATCCACTTAATGGAAATATGTACTGCAGCAGAAGAGCTAGAGGAACAGCAAGCAAAGACCCAGCCCTTGAAAGTAGACCTCAAAGTCAGAAGACTGACTGGGAGGAATAGTGGGGGAGGCCTCCCAAGGACAGTGCCCTGATTCGGCCTGGGGAGTCTCGACCTAACACTACAGTGGACAAAGGGAATCTCCCTGGCGGATGACCCAGATCACTAATTAAGCATGAGCCAGGTAAACCACTGGAGTGGGCAGGGCACACCTTGATCTGTTTCCAGTGTGGGCAAGAAGAACATATTAAAAGGGAGTGTCTGGTGATAGAATACCCCTGGGAAGAGGCATGGATTTGAGGCTCAGGTAAGCCGGACCCTGGGGAAAAAGTGGGTGGCAACAGCCCTGGTGGATGGCAGGCATGTAAAGGGTCTTATAGATACAGGTTGTAGCCTCACCCTAGTCCAAGGGGCCTTGGGGCCTCAGTCCCCAAAATTGTTGCAGATAAAGTGCATCCATGGTGACATCAAAGACTACCCCATGGCAGTGACCTGCATATCTATTTATGGAGAAACCTACTGCCCCCAAATTTTCCTGTGGGGTGGGGAGGAATTGGCCCTCATTTCCACAACTAGTGATGGGGAGACAGGCTGCTACAGTCGTGGCAGGAGCAGAATCCACCAGCCCCAGTCCAGAGCTCCCTAGACTAATCAGGGTGCAGCTGAAGGAGTGGCAGCAGAATGATTCCTCTTTGATCTATGCTTTATAGCAGGCACAGGACCCTAGGCAGACATGGATTTGGAGGGGTAATACTTGTTATTTCATCATAGAGGGAGGATTGGCATTTGGGATAGCCCAAAGGGGGAGGCTGGAAAGGAGATGATCTGGCAGCTGCTGGTTCCTTTTTCACTCCACCAGGAGGTTATGCGCCTGGCCCAGAGATTCCAGCCTCAGGGCATCTGTCCTGAGAGGAGACACTAGACTGCATCCTGCAGCCATTATTTTGGCCTGGAATCTATGAGTAAGTCTGACGGTTCTGTGCATCCTGCTCCGAATGCCAAAGAGCCCAACACAAAGGCTGCCCAGCAGGATCCTTAATCCCAGTGCCCTTGATTTCAGTTCCCTTTGAAAAGGTTGAGTTAGATCTGGTGGGCCCCTCTAGAAGTCATCGAAAGGCCATCAGTATATTTTGGTCATAGTTGATTATGCCACCCGATATCCAGTTTGTGCCCTTAAGGAATACTACAGCGAAGGTACTAGCACAGGAGTTATTTGTGTCTTAATGGGTAGGGTTCCCCTGAGAAGTTATTATCGATCAAGGCACCAACTTTATGGGACAGGCGTTAAAGCAGTTATGGGCCTTTTTGAAGGTCTGTCCATTGAAGACATCGGTCTACCATCAGCAGACCAATGAACTGGTAGAACGGTTCAATGAGATGCTAAAGTAAATGCTGCACAAATTTGACCATCAGTATCTCCAACAGTGGCACATACTCTTCCCAAACGTATTATTTGCAGTCCTGGAAGTACCACAAGCCTCCACAGGTTTTTCCTCCTTTGGACGGTTATATGGAAAGCAACTTCAACGGATATTGGATCTAGTGAGGGAGGAGTGGGAAAAAGACTGTTCTGCATCTAAGTCTCAATTGCAATACATTCTGGAGTTGTGGCAGAAACTCAAAGACTTGAGCACCTGGGCCCCTCAGAACCTTCAGCAAGCCCATAAACAACAAAAATACTATTATGACCAAAAAGTGAAGGCTAGGGAATTCTAACCTGGACAGTGGGTGCTACTGTTGTGGCCCTCAGGAGCAGATAATTTATTTGCACAGTGACAGGGACCATAAGAGGTGCTATGCCGAGTAGGTCCATTGGACTAATAATAATAATAATAAATTTTATTTTTCAGCCGCCTATCTGTCTGGGTTAGGGACACTCTAGGCGACGAACAACAAGAATAAAAACAATACATATAGATCAACATAATCAAATTTTAAGCTAAAAAACCATTCATTAATTCAGAACATAAATTAATCTGTCCCAATCTTGTAGGCCTGCCTGAACAGCCAGGTCTTCAAGGCTCGGCGATAGCTGGACAGGGAGGGAGCATGTCTGAGATCGAAAGGGAGAGAGTTCCAGAGGGTGGGGGCCACAACAGAGAATGCCCTCTCTCTGGTCCGTACCAGCCTAGCTGTTCTCACCGGTGGGACCGAGAGAAGGTCTTGCGAGGCTGATCTCGTCAGGCGGCACAATCGGCGATTCTGGAGGCGTTCCTTCAGATATACTGGGCCGAAACCGTATAGGGTTTTAAAGGTCAACACCAACACCTTGAATTGGGCCCGGTAGACAACTGGTAGCCAGTGAAGATCTAATAACACTGGGGTGATATGATCCCAGCGACGGCTATGCGTAATCAAGCGTGCCGCCGCATTCTGTACCAGCTGTAATTTCTGGACTGTTTTCAAGGGTAACCCCACGTAGAGCGCATTGCCATAGTCTAAGCGAGAGGAGACCAGGGCATGTATCACCTGAGGGAGCTGGTGAACAGGAAGATAGGGACGCAGTATCAGATGTAATTGATACCAAGCTGCCCGGCTCACTGCTGTAATCTGAGCCTCCATGGACAGCTGGGAGTCAAGTATGACCCCAAGACTGCGGACCTGGTCCTTCAGGGGTAAACTTACCCCATCAAGCATCAGGTCAGTAATTCCTAACTTCCTTTTATCTCCCACAAGTAATACCTCGGTCTTGTCGGGGTTGAGCTTCAGCCTATTCTCTCCTATCCATCCACTTACGGATTCTAGGCACTTGGACATGGTATTCACAGCCAACTCCGGTGAGGACTTAAAGGAGAGATAGAGCTGAGTGTCATCTGCGTACTGATGGAACTGCAACCCAAAACTCCTGATGATTGCTCCCAGCGGTTTCACATAGATGTTGAATAGCATGGGAGAGAGGATAGAGCCCTGTGGCACTCCACAATGAAGAGGCCAAGGGTCTGAAACCTCATCTCCCAATGCCACCCGTTGCTGCCTATCCGAGAGATAGGAACGGAACCACTGCAATACAGTGCCTCCTATTCCTAATCCCTCTAGGCGGTTTAAAAGGATACCGTGGTCAACGGTATCAAAAGCCGCTGAGAGGTCCAGGAGGACAAGGAAGGTGTATTCACCTCTATCCAGTGCCCTCCTCATATCATCTACCAGAGCGACCAAGGCTGTTTCCGTACCATGACCAGTCCTAAAACCCGATTGGTATGGATCTAAATAATCCGTTTCCTCCAAGTGTGTCTGTAATTGCGCAGCCACCACCCTCTCAATCACCTTGGCCAAGAATGGTAAATTAGAGACTGGGCGAAAGTTGTTTAACTCTTGGGGATCCAAGGACGGTTTTTTTAAGATGGGCTTTATTACTGCTTCCTTGAGGGCTGATGGCAATGCACCCTCTTGCAAGGATGCATTCACCACCACCTTGATCCCTTCGCCCAGTCTCTCTTTACAGCTCATGATGAGCCATGATGGGCAAGGATCAACCAGACAGGTGGTGGGCTTCACAGTACAGAGCACCTTGTCCACTTCCTCAGAGAGAAGAGGCTGAAACTGATCCCAACAGACGGGAATGCAACTGGCCGACTCTGGCCCACTTCCTGTTTCCACGGTGAGCGGAAGCGTGCTCTTCAGACGTTCAATTTTATCGGCAAAGTGTTTAGCAAAAGTATCACAGGAGATTTTAGAATGTTCCATGGGTTCCTGAGCAACTGGACCGACCAGGCTTCGGACCACTTGGAACAATCTCCTGGGACAACACTCTGCCGACGCAATAGAGGCAGCAAAGAAATTTTTCTTTGCTGCCTTTGTTGCCACCTGGTAGGCAGCTGTTGCTGCTCTAACCCGTGTCCGATCGTCTTCAGTGCAAGATTTCCGACACCGGCGCTCAAGTCGTCTCACCTCCTGTCTCAGACGCTGCAGCCGTGGTGTATACCAAGGTGCTGTCTGAGTTCTGTTCAGGGGGAGAGGACGTTTTGGAGCCACCCGGTCCACCGCCCTGGCAATCTCCTTATTCCACTCCATCACCAGGGATTTGACCGGGCGACCATCAGTCAGCTCCATATCCCCCAGCGCATTCAGGAATCCTTTGGGCTCCATCAGGCGTCTGGGGCGGACCATTCTAATAGGTCCTTGTGCCCTGCGGAGGGCGTGCGGCATCGAGAAATCTATATTCACCAGATAGTGATCTGACCATAACACAGGGTTAGAAGAATTCACCCCCATTTTCAGAGCACTATCCTCCCCTCCCGAGACAAACACAAGGTCGAGAGCATGACCGGCTACATGGGTAGGCCCTATATTACTAAGGTGCAGATCCCAGGAAGTCATGGTTTCCATGAAATCCCGAGGGGCTCCTGTGAGGACAGCCTCGGCATGTACGTTGAAATCCCCCATCACCACAAGATTGGGGGAGAGCAATCACACAGCCGAGACTACCTCAAGCACCTCAGTCAGGGATTCTGCTGCGCAGCGGGGTGCGCGGTACACAAGCAGAATCCCTAAACTGCCCTTTGGGCCCAACCTCCAGTACATGCAATCAACAAACTTGGTCTCGTGGAGAGGGGGTCTGGCGAAACACAAAGATTCCCGGTAGATAACTGCCACTCCCCCTCCCCGCCTCCCAATCCTCGGCTGCTGTGCATATCGGAAACCGGCTGGACACATGGCCTCAAGTATAGGAGCTGAGGCCTCATCCAGCCATGTCTCCGTAATACACACCAGGTCTGCGTCCTCATCCAGAATCATATCCTGGATGAGTGATGTTTTCTGTACCACAGACCTGGCGTTACACAACAGCAATCGAAGATTGGATGGAGTTCTGCTTTCCCCAGTTATCTTCTGGTGGTAAACAGGCCCGGAACAAGGGATGAATATTAAGCATCTATCCCTAGTTCCCCGATGCCGGCTTGGCCTGCTACCCACGCCCCTACAGAATCTGCCGCCTAGCCTTTCAATATTGTGGCCCCCCACCCCCCCACACTAACCCCCTCTGATCTACACATAGCTCCCTCCTGTACGCCGACAGGCAGACTATGAAATCCAGATCCCTGGGAAGTGGAAAGAAACCAAACTCTACCATGTTAATTCATTGAAGGAGTGGCAGGCCTGGGAGGACCTCATTGTGGCAATGGGGGAAGAGATAGAAACCTTTGGCCCCAGCCCCATGCCTACAGGGGAGGCACCCCCCCTTAGACCACTGTGAAGGGACCCTCACTGGGGAAGTATGGAGTAATGTAACTGCCTGTTCCCAATAAAGTATAAGAAGCCAAGCTGTCCTGGGGTTGTGGGTTTTTTTCCAGTGGCAAGAGGGAGACTGAAACTTGGCTGTGTGAAGGTGGAGGGGTGTGGCTCTCTCAAATTTATCAGCTACAGAGGAGCCGAGAGCAATGATGATTACAGCTTAAATGACAGAGGACTTCTTACAGATATGACAGAACACAGCTAAGAACCCATTTACGGTCTTATTCTTTAAGGATGATGGTGGTGGTTAAAAAAAATATACTTCTCTGCTATCTTTGCATCTGCTCAGTGTTGTCCAGTGGATCTGTTTTGTGTGGTGAGGGGCTTCTTAGGGGTAGACCTTAGAAAGCAGGCTGTGAAACTTTCACAGCTCCACTGTGAGGAATTAGCTGTACATGTTGCACATAAAGTTGCTTGCATCCACACCGGCTTGGATGCTGTAGCTGATACAGAGTCAGAGATAGGTGGGACTAGTGTTCCATCTGGTCATACTGTTGTGGATACCTTTCAGCTTTTGCAACCTGAGGATGTGGACAACCTGTTTGGAGGAGTGAAGTCCATGACTTGCCCCTTTTGATCCTTCTCCTTTCTGACTATTGAAATCTGCAAGGGATAGGCTGGTGATGTGGACATTGGGGGTGGTTTCTGCTGACCTGAATAAGGCAGTGGTGAGACCTCTGTTGAAAAAGCCAGTTTTAGATCCTTTGGTATGGGAGACCTCTCACACAATCTCCAATATTCCATTTTCCATGGTGTGAGTGGTGGCTAGTTGAGTCCAGACAGTGCTGGGTGATATTGTATTTTCATATTGTCTTTCATAAAAATATCACAAGATAGTTCACAGCATCAGAATTCACTAAAAATACATTAAACCAAGAAATTCAGCATATCTACGAAGTCAGGGAAAAATAGTTTAGAACAGATATACAAGCTGGTATCCAAGAACAAATGAATTTTAAACAGGTGATGAAACAACATCTCTGTCAGGGTCTGTCTTATTTCAAAGAGGAGGCCATTTCACAGAATTGGAGGCACAACTGGAAAAGCCCTCCTAGTCGCCACAAGACTACCATAGGCTGCAACAGAACTAGGAGGGCCTCGGCAGTTCTTGGAGACTTGGCAGGTCTATATAGGAGAAGGCATTCCTTCAGGTAATCTGCTTCCAAGTTGTTTAGGGGATCCTTTCCATCTCGCTTCAGGTTTGAGTTTGGGAAGCCCTGGTTGTCCTGGTGAATGATTAATGCTGAGGAATGGATGTTTTTTTTTTATCCTATTGCTTTTCCTGGATCTCTTAGTAGATTTTGATACTTTCTGGATTAGTTGTCTGAGATGGACCTAGGAGTTACCTTAATATGTTGGCTTCTTGGAGAATTAGACTCAGAAGGTGCTGCTGTGGGACTTCCACTCCATGGCCTGCTGGAACTGCTAGATTTGGATTGACGTGTCATCAATATGCAGATGGAATACAGCTCTACATCTCTTTTCCCATTTCCTTATTCCAGGGAAGGTTCTGAAGTCCTCCCTGGAGACTGTATTGGACTAGATGAAGGTGAACAAACTGAAACGTAATTCTGGTAAAAATGGAGGTGCTGTGTGTGTTTGGTGGTGGTGAACCAACTTATTTGGATGGAGGTTTACAACTGATTTTGGATGGAACTGCCTTCCCCTTGAAAGGCCAGGCTCCTGGATGGAGCCAGGAGATCAGAGCATATTACACCAATACTGTATTAGTTGCACTGACTGCCAGTGTGTTAAAGTGCTTGTAATAACCCTTAAAGCCCTGAATTGTCTGGGACAAGACAAATTAAAGGATTAGCCACATCTGTGCCAGACTGCCCATTCCTTAAGATCCACTTCTGAAGTCCTATCGAAGTGCTTGCCAACAAAGGAAGCTAGCTAGGCAAGCACATGATGTTTTTGTTGGTAGCCCCACAGTTATGGAACATGTTCCCTACATGATAGTAGACAGGCCTCATCCATGGACATTTTCAAATGGAAATGGAAATGGATTGCCTTCAAGTTGATCCCGACTTATGGCGACCCTATGAATAGGGTTTTCATGGTCAGCGGTATTCAGAGGTGGTTTACCATTGCTTTCCTCTGAGGCTGAAAGGCAGTGAGTGGCTCAAGGTCTCCCAGTGAGGGATTATGTGCCATGACATAGTAGTTAGTTGTTATATTATACTGGACTCTTGGTGGCTAATAGTTTTAATAATGTTGGGTAAGCAATGTGTTGAATGATTAAGATATTTTAAATTATATTTATTGTTCATTTTACTGTTTTATTTATTTATTTATATTTATCGTATATTTTATTGTTTTGTACGTTGACATAGTCTGTAAACCACCTTGGGAAGAATTTTATTTTTGAAAAGTTTATTAATTTATTAAAATAAGCAAAACAAAATATCTTGTGTTTTATTTTAAGTTACGATCCTTGATGTTCAATTGTTACCTTCACTTTCAGTATACTTGTTATCAAACTAAGGATATTTGATTTTGAAAATATGAGTTTATAATAGAAGTAATCATGATAGTCCCTTTAACAGAGGTATTGCTAGTACATGTCTGTAATTTGTTACTTCTACTAAGGTGTTTTGGCTCAAGACATGAAATACACTTTGCTATGAAAAGGCCACTTTTAATTAATGAAGCATTTCCGTCATTTATGGCCCATTTTAATTCCTTGTAACATTTGTTTGAAACAGTTTCCAATATAAAAATAAAATAAATTGAATTTTATGTCATACTCATCATCCTAGTGAAAAAGTTAAATGTCAGAAAATCATTGCAGAGCTCAATTTATTTCTAAACCCTACTTTTTATCAACATGAATTTGTATTACATTATTTTAAGTGTCTCACTCTTGTTATTAGTATTCATATATGATTTTTCTTTTTGTATTTTCAGCATTTTTGTTTTATTTTTTTATTTTTATTGTTAAATTTGCATAAAAACTAAAAAAGTTTCTTTAAAAATATGCTTTTAAAAAGAGTTCCTTATAAAGGGACTTTCTTCAATTGTTTAATATTTTCCACATTTTATTTTATTTTATTTATTAATTAAGCTTATAAACCGCCTGACTAGCAATAGCTCTCTGAGCGGTGAACAAAGTACAGTAAAATCATAATACAATACCACAGGACATAAAAACAATCAAAAATCAATTACAACAATTTGTATAAATTTAAATTAAACTAAATTAAAATGCTTCGGTGAAAAGAAAGGTTTTCACTTGGCGCCGAAAAGAAAACAGCGTCGGCGCCAAGCGACCTCCACAGGGAGACTGTTCCACAATTCGGGGGCCACCACAGAGAAGGCCCTAGATCTTGTCACCACCCTCCGGGCCTCCCTATGAGTCGGGGCCCGGAGGAGGGCCTTCGTTGTGGAACGTAGTGTACGGGCCGGTTCATATCAGGAGAGGCGTTCCAACAGGTATCGTGGCCCTGCGCCGTATAAGGCTTTATAGGTTAATACCAACACTTTGAATCTAGCCCGGAAGCTTATTGGCAGCCAGTGCAAGCGAGCCAGAACAGGTGTTATGTGCTCGGACCGCTTGGTCCTTGTTAGGAGTCTGGCTGCCACATTTTGCACTAGCTGTAGCTTCCGAACAGTCTTCAAAGGTAGCCCTACGTAGAGCACATTGCAGTAGTCTAAGCGTGAGGTTACTAGAGCATGTACCACTGATGTAAGGTCCTGGTTTAATGTATCGGAAGATCAAACATACAATTAGTAGTACTTGTTTTTTTCCTTTAGAAGAACAGGGCATATTTCATTATCACTCTTAAATCCTCCAAATATCATGCATGGTTATAGGAAATGTGGCCACACAATGCAATTTTATACATGTTTACTCAGAAGTAATTCCCTCTGTGCCCAATGGGGTGTGTTTGCAGGGTAGGGTACTTAGGACTGCAGATTTCTCAATTTAAATATAATGAAATTTTTACCTCAATATAAAACAGGAGTGTTTTGCAGTTGATGTTTTTGGTATAATTGTGAAAATAAAAAGCAATAATTGCTAAGATTAATTTTATCATTTAGTGTTGTCACTAGACTGACAATTAGGGGAAATGATGTGTATTAATATATTATCCTGTCCTTTGTTTAGAATCAATAGAATTCCAGCAGAGGGGCACAAATAGCGGGTACAATAGCCACCATCGGCAGTCTGTTGAAGCTACTGTGCATGGCAATTGTGCATTGTAGGAACTGTGTTGTTTTATCATTTGTGGGCCATCTTATCCAGTACATAGTATATTTACTGGTTGAATTTGCAGTCCACCCGATCTGGGAGATGGCATTCAGGTTACCACAGTGCATTGGTCTTGTAATTTTTCATATGTTCTGAGGCTAATACTTCAGGGCAAGCTCTGGACTTCATGGTCTCCAGTGTAACTGTGAGTCTATCCCAAATAATAAGTGGACTCCCATATGATGGTGAATTCCTGTGCAAAATATGACATCTAATAAGGTTTTAGATCACCTGTTATTGGGAATGCTGAAACAACATAATTGCCATTGTCAGATCATTAGCTCCTGAAATCTCAGTGCTACTGGGAAATGCTGTTTATCAGATAATATTATAGAATATACTTGAATAACATCATAGCATATGAGCAAGTGTTATGTTTCATCACCTGTATGAGCCATTAAAATTGCAAAGGAAGATAGTTGCCTTGTTTTATTTTTGTATCAGGTTCCCAATAATATCTAATTAAATTATTTTTGCTCCAACAGGTAGCGACATAGGAATAGATGAAATTATCACAGGAAACCTAAACAAATATGCTGCTGTTCCACCAGGGTATTTTGGACAACCAAAAAAGGGACATCTTGTATTTGACGCCTGCTTTGAAAGTGGTAAGTAGAATGTTATTTATAAAATAATATGATGTTGAGGACATCTACCAAGTTGACTGCTTAAACCAGAGAATGTTTATAGTGGGTGATATCTGACTATGTCATACTTGGAGAATTTATTTCAATGGGTCTGCTCTGAGCATGACTAATATTGGATGTCAACAGTTAAAATTCATATATAAAAATATCAATGTGTTGAATGTAGGTCCAACATACACAGCAGTATTTGCAATGTTCTGGAGATAATCTAGAAATATGGAATATTGAGGAATTATTCTTATCATGTTAGAACACCAGAAGAGCCCTTCTGGATCAGACCAAAGGTCCACGTCCTCTAGCATCCTGTTTCCCACAGTGGCAAAACAGATGCCTCTGGGAAGCCCACAAGCAGGACATGAAGGCAGTAAGGCCTCTCCTGTTGTTCTCCATCAACAGTTGTTTGGGTTACCTTTTCTGCATCTTTTCCAGCTCTACAATATCCTGTTTGAGATGGGGTGATTAGAACTGTACACAGTACCCCAAGTATGGTTGCACTATACCTTTGTAAAAGGGAATTTGTGATACTGGCAGTTTTATGTTTAATTCCTTTCCTAACAATTGCTAATATGGAATTCACTTTTTTTTGGAGCTGCTGCATGGTGGGTCTATGTTTTCATTGAGCTATCCACCATGACCCCTAGTATACACTAGTTTGGACACTGTCATTGTGTTATGTGGTTAAGACTTTTTGCTGCAATATGTATCCTGTTACACTTAGAACCTAATTTGCCATTTTGTTGTCCGCTCATCCAGTTTGGAGAGACATTCACTGTCATAATCACTTTAATTGTATACTACTCTTCTGTATACAGTACACTCAAAGCAGTTTACAACAAAGCATGACAAAAGTCCAAGAATATAAATACATCAGCAATACATTAATACCCATCATATCCATACAATTAAAAAGAGCTTCATAATTGCATAAAATAATAACCTCAAACAATTCATTCATAATTCATTACTAACAGGAAGAAAGTGAGACATGATGTGGCCTAGGAGGTTATAGCAGCAGAATGAATTATTTTAAAGATCCACAGAATTGGGCAAGTCCAGTGCTTAGTCCTAAATATTGTCAGGAAGAGGATGAAACGTCCTCTGGCCTAGATAGTAAATGACAGTTAGCATACAGCTTTCTTATCTGATGATGGTGGTCCTTTTGAGTTCTTCATTTTGCTTGTGTTTTCATGCTTCTTAGTAATTTGGTGGCATCTGCAAACTTGGCCATGTAACTGCTCAATTCAAACTCTAGATCATGAACAAGTAAAAAAACTGTTCAGATCACTATCTGGTCAAGTTTCAAGCTGTTGTAGCTCTGCAGAGATAATATGCCAACAGAGATGTTGTGTCTTGAGATTCCTTGATCTAGTTTATTCTTAAAACTATCCAGGAAAATTTTGCTCTTGCAGTTAATATCTATAAATAGAGGAGCTTTCTGACCCAGCCAGAATTAAACCAGAACTCTAGGATCTTATTAGGCTAGAATTAGGGCTACAACCTGATTAAAGAAATTTTAATAGATTAATTGTATGAGAGATATTTGATTAATATATTGTTCAGATTTGCATATTCATTGGCAAACAATATTTCTGAAGCAAAAAGCAATATTTGTTTTTAGATGGTGCATATGAGTCATAGAAAATCATGCCATTTATTTTTGCCCATTTAGGCAGAATTTGCTGACCCTGTGGTTCTAAGCAGAGAATACTTTTTATTTTATGTTCCTCTTCTACCCCCTGCACATGCCTCTCAAAATATTTTTACTCTTCTCCTGTCATTTCTTCTCCATTCACAGTTAAACTGACAGTTCTTCAAGGGGAGGAATAGTGCTTTCATTCATTCTCCTTACTCCTTTTACTTTCACATTTCCCTCCTATATAGTCTTCCTCCTTGAAGGGAGACTCTCTCTTTCCTTCCCCTCTCCCCCCAAAAAACACTTTTCTATCTCCTGTTACCCTTACTCAGTTCCACCTTTTCTTCTTCTTGCATGGTGTGCACACCTACACAATGGCTGAGTAGTTCCCAGTACCACTGCCCAGTGCCAAATTCATTTTCTGAAATGAAGGAAGCAGATGTTACCTTAGAGCTGGTCAGGAGAAGCTTCCTGGCTCAGAAGGAGGTGTGGGATATGAATGAGTGTATGTGAAGGGAAAGTGCCAGAAGGCACAGCAGTTTCTTCTTCTCCCTCAGTCTGATCATCCCTTTCTCCTCTCCCCTTCTTTCTCCTCCTTACCTCACACATGACTGGCCCTTGGTTGCTTCTTTTCTTACTTTCCTTCCCTCCAACTTGCATGCTGCAGCCTCACTATATAACTAACTTGCATGCTTATGTACTGCCATGTGGGGAGCTGCTGGTGCAGGTAAGTGAGGAGGCACTGGGCAGACTGCAGTACTGAGCCTACCTCAAAGTGGCGTAGGGCCCTCTGAGGGTCTCTGGCCCACAGTCTGAGAAACATTGCCAAAGACCACAAATACTGATTAAGTGCCTATGGAATTGGGAAGTTTTGTCCTGAATTGTTTCAAGTCTTCTCTAAATAAATATTCACAGGAAAAGGAACATAATTAAATGCACAGCGTATGCTTTGCATACAGAAAGTCCTAAATTCAATCCCTGGCATCTCCAGTTTAAAGGATCAGAGGTGAAAGACACTTGCCTGGAAAGCTGCTGCCAGACGCAGTATTCATTAGTGGGCTAGAAGGACAAATATCATATAGGGCAGATTCCAGTGTCAGAGGGAGTAGTGTGGTTGACTGTTCTTCAGCTCGCTAGGTGTTATTTTGTAGAGAGTTTTCCAGTTTGACTCCAGTTGACATCTTTGAGAGATATATGACTAAAATGTTTTGTAACATTTATTAGTGTTTTATTTCTGAGGTAGAGGATTCATGAATTTTTTTTTGACATTTATTTTCTTCCAGAAAACTCTTGCTTTTTCTAAAGTGGAATATTGTTTCTCTTTGACCTATTTGAACATAATGGATTGGGGGTCATAAATAAGCATTGGTTAGGTCATAACTTTTTAGTTTTGATACTTCTGTTCAGAACAGTGTGATTTCAAAATACTCTGTAATGATGTTGAAAATAGTTGGCCTTTGTAAAGGTTCACATTTTTCTAGCTTGTTAACTTTAAAATCTTAAGTAACCTTTAATCATCTCCCAACTTTTATTTATCAGTTTTATCTGTATAGTAGGAAAGTGATAATGTTGAGTATTTTAACTAGTTCATAATGCTAGATGTTGATATAATCCCAAGAATATGCCGTATCTTTTTTTCTGGCAGTACACATGACAAAGTTTTTTTTAGTTTGAAAGCAGTTATAGTAGAGGCAAAGAGGCTGAGGGACCAACTACACGTTCTTGTTCATGTCTTCACCCTTGAATTCACTAAGCTGCTCTAGGCAAGGCATTATCTCTCAGACTGTCTGTCCACCTAACATAGGCAGAATTGTTATAGCTGTTTGATGATCATTTATGTAAATGATTTTGAACACTCAAAACTACCGTATAGGAAAATAGGAAGGTGCCATATACTAACCCAGATGATTGGGTCCATCTAGTTCAATATTATCTATACCGATTGGCAATAACTGTCCAGGATTTCAGACAGGGAGTCTCTCCCAGCTGTACCTGGAGATGCTGGGTATTGGACCTGGAACCTTCTGCATGGAAGACAGATGCTCTAGCACTGAGTTATGGTCCTTCCCTTAAATAAAACTGTATAAATGTCAAATTTAAAAGTTTAATTTAAGTAGTAGCCTCAATATCTTACTGGGCTATGCCTGAAAAATAATTCTAGACAAAACAGGTTATTTAGGTCTGAATTCAGAGAGCATAGATTTTTCTGTGTTTGTATTTACGCACAAACATCAAACAAGCTTGTTGTGGGAAGAGTCACATCACATTGATTAAGTGTTTCTTAACTGGATAATCATTTTGAGTTTAAAATGTGTAAAACACTTGATATAATGCCTTGGATAACTATCCTTATAGTGGAATGTGGAATAAATTGTTATGATTGTTGATCAATATTCTGATATCTACTCAAGGAAATGGTTTTATATCTACTTTTTCTGTAGCATCCCAACTTGCTTTCCAGATGCCTGATGCTCTGTCTGCATCAGTGTAAAGTAGAATTTCAATTATTATAAAATCTCACATTATGTGTGGATAGCATACCTAAACTGGATACTTGTCACAGCCTGGTTTGATAAATACGAAGTTTGTGTACAGGCAATTTCATCATTGTTCTTCATTGCCTCTGCAGTCCCACATAAACAACCAGCAAGGCAAGGTTTCTTTGATTGTATGCATGCTATCAATCCAATACCAATTCATGTGGCTCATTTCAGTAGTCTGTGGCAGGTACTGTGAGCAGATTGGAGGTTAGCAGAATGGAGGTTAATCCCTGAATTGAACTCCAAAGCTGAGCCATGCAGGTTGTTTCTGCACTTAAGAACATCAGTTAGTACAGGTAAGCAATATAGTATTTCATAAGTGAGTAAACAATAGGCCATGTTTGTGGATATTTATGCAAACATACTCCCCTGCAACTGTGTAGGGTGTTTAAATTTTGTAAGATTTGCTAGAACCACTTAGAAGCAGTGTAAGAACAGAACAAGCAACTTCTTGAACAGTGGGCCCAAGGTCTCCTTGAGGAGCAGGGGGAGAGTGCAAGATAGTGCATGCTTGTAGAGGCAGCTTCAGGACTTTTTGTTTGAGTGAGAAAGAGAGTCAGAAAGAGTGACAATACACATATGTGTGCTCCCCTAGGTGACATGGTTCCTCAGGAACTACAAGCTTCATAGGTTCTGTCCTTCCCGAACACTCTGAACTCAGACACAAACTAGAAACTGCTTTTCTTTAGAAGGTTTATTAGAAGGTTTCAGTTCAGAGCATTTCATGACTCAGCTTACAGGTTACACAGTATTCAGCATCATTACTAGGAGACACTAGATACGACTATACTGTGCTAAGACGTTGTCACAGCAACTAGACATGCCCCCTTACCCGGCTTAAGTAAGGATGGGCGGGCACCCTACTTGTGTGGATTGAGTGTCACTGTTGGGAGTGTGCACGCACCCAAGCGATCCTCCTCAGAGGGGCCATTGGGACGCATTGAACTTGCCACGCAACCACTACCATATTTAAGGCAAGGGCAGCTACTGTGTATCAGCAGGACCATCTCATCAGAGGGAGGGGGGCTGCAGTGGGGCAGTGGCAAAGCGGGTGTGGGAAGAGGAGGATTGTCAGGCTGAGTGGCAACTGCCTGACTGGGTTGGGCCTCCTTGTGGGTAACTGGAGCTATAGGAGTGGAGCTGTCACTCTCTGTGGTGAGAGAGTTCTCAGAGTCTTGCGTGCCAGTCGGCCCTTCAATGGAGACAACATCCCATTCCAGGTTGTTCTCCTTCTCTGCAGCCTCGCCGCTCCACCCCTGTTCTGCTGGGCTCATGACAGTTACTGCTGGAATTTCTTGTGCAGTACAGGTGATGTGATAACTGACTAGCAGCAGGAGAGAGAAACAAGCGCCATAATTGTGGAACACCCTTCTTATATGAGTATGATTGGGACCAACTTTCCAACAATTTTGGCACCAACTTAAAATTAACATTTACTCAGGCATGCTAAACATTGTAATGTTTTATAGGTTATTGTTAGACTATTGTGCTTCAGCAGCTTCTGTCTGTGTACAACAATGTTGCTTTAGGGCACAGTCCAACTATTACTTATGCCAGGCTGTGGGGGGTTGGATATGGCTGAGCTGGTTCCTGGCTTAGCTGGGCTACACCGGACTATGCCGGCAGAAACCCCTCAGCCCGGCTCAGCTGCGGTGGAGCTGGGATCCAGTCTGCTCAGACGGGTCTGCCAGGAAAGGCCAGCCTGGCGAGAGCTGACGGAAGGCCCAAAAAAGGGGTGTTACAGGAGCATTTTGGAGGATGGGCCGGGGGCACTTAGGCCACATCTAATTCATGTTTGCAGTGCTCCTGCAGGTCCCAATTTAAGCAAGAGTGATGCCAGGAAAAAGGTCGGTCTAAGAAAATAATGGCAATGGAAGTCAATTAAGAGTCCTTACTCCCTGGTAGGGGTATTTATGAGAGCTGGCTTATACTTTCTGTTCCCTGTGTGCAGCTCTTGGCTGAGGCAGTGTCCAGCTGGCCTGGAGGCTTCTGAACGGCAATTAGATGCAGCAGACCTTCCCCACTAGCTCCCTTTCTGCAGGCTTCCCCTGAGTTGGATTGCTCTGTTTATTTTTTATTGTTTTATTTTATTGATCTTGTCTGCATATAGAATAGTAGAGTTGGAAGGGGCCTATAAGGCCATCAAGTCCAACCCCCTGCTCAATGCAGGAATCCAAATCAAAGCATTCCTGACAGATGACTGTCCAGCTGCCTCTTGAATGCCTCCAGTGTTGGAGAGCCCACTATCTCTCTAGGCAATTGGTTCCATTGTCGTATGGCTATAACAGTTAGGAAGTTTTTCCAGATGTCCAGTCGAAATCTGGCTTCCTGCAACTTGAGCCCATTATTCTGTGTCCTGCACTCTGGGAAGATCGAGAAGAGATCCTGACCCTCCTCTGTGTGACAACCTTTCATGTACTCGAAGAGTGCTATCATATCTTCACTCAGTCTTCTCTTCTCCAGGCTAAACATGCCCAGTTCTTTCAGTCTCTCCTCATAGGGCTTGGTTTCCAGTCCCCTGATCATCCTTGTTGCCCTCCTCTGAACCCGTTCCAGTTTGTCTGCATCCTTCGTGAAGTGCGGAGACCAGAACTGGACGCAGTACTCAAGATGAGGCCTAACCAGTGCTGAATAAAGGGGAACTAATACTTCACACGATTTGGAAACTATACTTCTGTTAATGCAGCCTAATATAGCATTTGCCTTTTTTGCAGCCACATCACACTGTTGGCTTATATTCAGCTTGTGATCAACGACAATTCCAAGATCCTTCTCACATGTTGTATTGCTGACTCTAAGCCAAACTGTGGCTGTGTGAATGAGCATGCTGGTTCATGGAACAAAGATTGCAGCTGCTTTGCTCCTCCTTTGGCCCTGTTATCGCCACACTTTCAGGAGCTTAACCATAGTTGGCTTAGTGTTATATATAAACTTGGGCGGTAAGCCATGAACAAATCTTGGTTACAGCTTGTGGTTTGTTTGGAGTGAGACAAAGCACAAATCTGGGTATGGATGCAAGGCTAAGCCGAACCAGGGCTTAGCTCCCAGTAGCTCAGCAGCAGCAAGACTGAGGGAGGAGCAATGCGGCGACAGTTTTTGCATTGTGGTCCAGTATGTTTGCTTGTTCACATTTAGCCATGGTTTAGAGTATCATTATGTGGAAGGCTGACAGTAGTATTGCTGCTGCATGCATGCTTTTACTCATGACTTTTGGTGTACTGCTCTGGTCTCTGTTTAGATGAAGGGCAGGATATAAATTGTTTTAATAAATAAAATAATAATAATTGGAGACATTAAGATTCCAGGGACAGTGGGAGTCCCTGCAGACCCCATAGTATATGTGACTAAATGAGTTGGGCCTCTGGTCTCCAGGGTTCACAGAAGAACTGTTGCTAGATCCCAGGGACAGAGAGCAGGGTCTAAAGGGCTTTTGTCACTTGTGTATAATTGTCCTGTTCAGAGCGGGATTCACGAGGCTGAGACGAGGGTGCAATCAAGTCTTGTTTTATTAAAGTAATCGATACATCAAAGGCAGCACGCCTCATAGGAAACCCTATGCTAACTCACTACAATTTCCTAACTACACTCTAGACATGCTCTGCAACGTGTGGAAGGAGTTGATTCAGTGCCTAATTCTGAACGTGGCAGCCTTAAATAGGGAAGGTCTTTGAGCGTAACCTCTCACTCCTGCGCGCACACACCCTCTGCCCTGTCCGCTTCTCCAGACGTCGTGTGCGCAGTGAAGGGGGGGGCGAACATCCAAAGCCTCATCGAACAGAACAGGTTCCTTATTGGCAGGTTGGGGAGCAGAGGGCGGGAAAGCATCGGGCGTCTCTAGGACCCTGCTTGTTGAAGGAGGAGTTACTGCTTTCTCAGGAGCATCCCTTAACGGTCCCAGGGGTGTGCTTGGAGGCTGAGGGCTGTCTCCTCGGAGGGCAGGGCTATCCGTGGGAACTGACGGGGCAGCAAGCTCCCTCTCCTTCTCAAGGTCGGGACTAGTCTCAACAACAACTGGAACATCCAGGCTTTCTAACTGCTGTGGCACCTGAAACTCACGCCTTCCCCCTCCCCACTCCTCATGAGAGGGCCTGGGCTCAACAATTATTAATATACATGCAGGCCAGTATTGCCATGTCTGTCTATAAATACAAACCAAGCAGCCAGAAATATAAACAGCTTAAAAACAGATCTAAAGAAGCTAAAGGACATTAATTAGTCCTTCAATTTTCAAAATAGAAAAGAACTTGAGTTGGGGAGGAGGCGTCCTGTGTTGCAAGTTTTTACTAGTCCTATAGAAATGATCCTTGAGTGTTGTTGGAAGCACAATTTTCAGAAAAAAGTAATGGAATTTTAATCTGTTGAAGAAATTATTGTTTTGCTGAACTTCCCAGGAGAATCCCTACGCCTGTGCAGCCTCTGAGACGAGCTCCGTCTTGGATGAAACTTATCCAGTTTAAATTCAGTCAGAAGGCTCTTTTCTGACTGGGAATAATTTCTTCCGGATAAGGAAGAAACGTGAGATTTCCCACACAGCTTTGCTTTGATTGTTGGAGTCTGGAATTCGTCAGAATTGTCTGTCTTCCAGCAGCTCAGCCAGAGCGAGGATTTTTATGCTAGCTCAGCTGGATAAGTGACCCGTTTTTTTATATGGATTAACAGGCAAACATCCTCCTGTCTACATTCATCATTTTCTTATCTATACAGCTAAAGAGATTTGTCAAAGTAACAGCAATTGAGATAACCTAGGTGAGGTAAGACTTTCCTTTTTTTATTCACGGAACTAAGGGGGAAGAAAATATAAATAGCTAATCTTTTTTTTATTGCAAAAAGCTGACATGGAAAATAGCATTTTAAAGATTACAACGGACGAGAGATTTCTGATTGGGAGAGATAAGAAATCTTTTTGATTTATAAGACTTTTGTGTAATATATGGCTGGGACTATTTTTCCTGATCTACTTTTTTTTTGACGAATCTGCTCATTCTCTCTGCTACTAGTTATTTGGACGCTGTGAACTAAAGCTGTTCTTACACTTCCGGGCAGATAAGAGATAAGGGCTGTCTAGCGTGTGACGTTAGTTGGTTGGAAAGATTAACTCCTTTGTAACTGGTTAAAGAAATAAGCTGCTCTTTGTTTGGGACATTGAAAATTGAAGGAGTTTTGTTCCTTTGGCTTTAAGAATGACAATTAAGCAGATCATGGATGTACAAGAAGGGACTTTATCTCTTGACATGTTTCAGAAAATAATGAATGGGATTAACTCAATAAAACAAGAACTGAGAAATAATAGACAAGTGTGGAGAATTGAATTTCATGAAATGAGACAGGAGCTGAAAGAAACTCAGGATTCTATGAGAAAGGAGAATAAAGATAGATCTGGAAAACAAAAAAAGGATGAAAGAGAAATTAAAGGCAAGGTTCAAACTATGGAGATTGGCTTAATTATGGACATGAAAAAAGATTTGGATTTCCTGGCTGTGATGGATCCTGGAGACAAATATTACAGTTTGGAATTCAGCGCTGTCCCTGAAGGAATTGAAGAGATTGGAGATAAAGATATTATCGGTTCAAAAAAATTCCTGGACTGGAAGGATTTGATGGAACTTGAAATGGAGAAAGTTAACAGAATTAATCCCTGTTTTGTGTCAATGGAAAAACCTTCAAGAGATGTACTAGTGTATCATGTGGAAAAGAGGAACAGAGATGCGGCTTTGCAACAATACTTCAGTGATACGTTTGGATTTGATGGCAAGAAAATATCTGTGATGGAGGAAATTCCTATCAGACTTTTATTATATGACTATGACAGCAAGATTTTTGGGTGCGTAAAGATGGAAGATGGACCCAATATGGATAATGACAGAAGAGCGATTTAAAATTACTGGACTTAGTAGATTTGATGAGTTGGATTAATTGATATGTTTATTTAGTAAAAAAATTGATTGATATATATCTCAAGGATTGGAAACTTCTCTTTGACTTTTTGTGGAAGATTAAAATGATAGGATGTTAATGAGATTTGAAACCAACTAAGATAACCGCTGGAGGAAGGTGATTTTATAATCTATTAAGAGATAGGTTTGTTATATATTATAGATTTATAGCTGAATTATAGCGTTTGAAATTACTGGACTTAGTAGATTTGATGAGTTGGATTAATTGGCATGTTTATTTAGAAAAAAAATTGATTGACATGTATCTCAAGGATTGGAAACTTCTCTTGAACTTTTTGTGGAAGATTAAAATGATATGATGTTAATGAGATTTGAAACCAACTAAGATAACCGCTGGAGGAAGGTGATTTTATAATCTATTAAGAGATAGGTTTGTTATATATTATAGATTTATAGCTGAACTATGACAAATCGGAAGTCAATATTCTTTCTTTTATATATATATATATATATATATATATTTTCTTTTTGTATTGTACTAGTTATTGATTTGTGTTGTTTTCTTTTTGTATTGTTTTGGTTCTGAAAATTGGAATAAAAATTAATTGAAAAAAAAAAGAAATTATTGTTTTGCTGTGCGATGCAGAATTGTGCTCATGACCGATCATGCATCATCATTTAATTTTTGTGTTAGCTGTCCCACCAATAGCACAACAGTGGTGTTTAGATTGCATAATATTTATCACACGAGTGGCCAGCATGATTCCCTCCAGAAGTTACTGGCCATGTTATTTGAACTGATGGAACCTCTAGTCCAGCAACATCTGGAAGGCCCTGTGTTAGGTACCACTGAGTTGTATGAACATTTCCTAGCTTAATGTGCAGTTCTCTGGTATTATATCTGGACTGCGAAAAATAACCCAGGCTTTCATTGTTGGTCCAGTAATGATGGTATAACATTGAAAGTCAAAGAAACTCATTGAAATATGTGTTTGTATTTTGGGGGGGGGTCTTCTTTTTTTAAAATGTCAACAATAAAAATGCATTTTTCATAACAGTGAAAGCATTGGATCAATTTTAATTTCTGGAAAAAAAAGTCACTTTACCCAGATTAATTAAATCTTCAGTTGCTGTGTTCATGCATAATGCTAAAGTGTGGTTTAGCACTATATCAATGAAGGAGCCTGAGCAAAGCCGCGGGCTTTCATTTTCCCACCTCCTCTCTCTTCCTTCCACGCAGCTGAAGTTTTGTTTTGCTTTCCACATATCCTGGCTTGTTAGGCTGTACCAAACAGAAATTGTGATTAAAACAAACACTGGTTAGTTTCAAAACAAGCCACATTCAAACCACAAGCTCTAGTTCGTAAAACATGACAAGCCAAGAAGAGCGGGAAGTAAAAATAAATGTTAGTAAAGTCATTATCTTTGTTAGGGAGGAGGGATCATGTGAGCCCAAAGCTTCACTTGGACTCCTTTCTGTTCATGCATGCAGCGGTAAAGCATGGTCTACCTTTACATACAAACCAGAGCTACTGTGTAGAATCTGAGCTAGGAGCCAAATCCTGAAAGAACCTATATCTTAGGAGACAGATCCTAGGAGAAGGAAGCGTATAGAAAGCTAGTTTTCAACACCACCCTAGCAGGAAAGCTTCAGGGGACACTGTAAACAAGGCTAAATTCCAGTCAGAGAGAAGGGGGAAAAGGAAACTCCACCAATACATACAGGGAGAGAGTCAGCTCAGTCCTTGCTAAAAAGGGCAGCTTCAGCCTTCCTGAAACACAACCACAAGCTCTGTTCCCCTAGGTTAAAGAAAGGTCAGGCTGTTCTAGGTGGGAAAACAACAAACAAAAAAGACTTGCCTGGAAGGCGCAGCCCCTTGATTAGATTAAAAGCAGCCAAAAGCTTAAACAGCCCCGCCCCTCGCTCAGGAAGGAAGCCTGAGAGAATACTAAAGAGTTAAGCCCCAGCTGATAGCCATCAGCCTCAAGTAACACATCATTGGCTGTCAGCAGTAGCTGGGAGGAACCAGCCACACATATAAAGTCAGAGCACCCTAGCGAGGGAGCCTGCTCCACGAGCTAGAGGGAGCCCCAGCTGACAAAGCGTCAAGACGAGTTAAGCAGCAGAGCGAGTTCGGCAGCAGGGCGAGGAGGCCAGGGCCCCCCACTCTGCCCGTCTGTTCCCTGACCTCAACTAAACCGCAGTCTCCAACCCATTGACGTAATAAACCTTAAACAAAACTATGCAGGTAAGAAGCCAGCAGGGGTGTGGGGGCTTTCCAGTGTTTTGCACCGCCTGCAGCATGTACGACTATCTGCCTGTTGGACAGAAGTTGTGGGTGTGCTCTCGGTGCAATGAGCTCCTGGCTCTCCGGGAATGACTTCATTTCCTTGAGGCCAAGGTGGTGGACCTGGAAAAGCTGAGAGAGGCAGAGAGGTGTGTGGAGGAGGCCTTCAGGGACGTTATAGCTGTGTCCCACTCCAACGATGATAGCTTTCCTGCTATCATGGAGAACGATGGTCTCGGGGAAGGAGAGCATCCAGCTGAGGAAGAGGGAAACGATCCCTTAGAAGGGACCCATTCCTTGGAGGATGAGCAGCTATCCTCTTGTGCCGAGGATATATCTCCAGGGGGTGGAGGGATCCTTGTAGTGGGTGATTCGATCATTAGAAACATAGACAGTGGGGTGTGTGATGGGCGTGTAGACCGCAAGGTGTTTTGCCTGCCTGGTGCGAAGGTTGAGGATATCGCCCGTCATTTAGATAGTTTGGTAGACAGTGCTGGGAAGGAGTCAGTGGTCGTGGTGCACGTTGGCACCAACGACATGGGGAAATGCAGCCGTGAGGTCCTGGAAGCAAAATTTAGGTTGCTAGGTAGGATGCTGAAAGCCAGGACCTCCAAGGTGGCTTTCTCTGAAATGCTACTGGTTCCACGCGCAGGACCAGCCAGACAGGCCCAGCTTTGCAGTCTCAATGCATGGATGAGATGATGGTGTCGGGTTGAAGGGTTTGGATTTGTTAGGCACTGGGGAACATTTTGGGACAAGCCGGGCCTGTACAAAAGGGGCGGGCTCCACTTGAACCAGAATGGAACCAGACTGCTGGCACTTAAAATTAAAAAGGTGGCAGAGCAGCTTTTAAACTGACTGAGGGGGGAAACCCGACAGGAGCTGAGAAAGGTCCGGTTCAGAATAAACCTCCCCCCTGGGATAAAAACCAAAGAAATGATGAAATTTTAAAAGGGGTAGGTCTAAAAGTAGGTATTGTGAGAGCAGGGGCACAGGATATAAATTCAGAAGAGCAAAATTACCACAGGCCAACCCACAAGTGCCAAAGACACTTGAAGAGAGACACTGCTTACAAGTGCCTGTACGCTAATGCTAGGAGCCTGCGAACCAAGATGGGAGAACTGGAGTGCTTGGTCTTAGAGGAGAGCATTGATATAGTGAGCATAACGGAGACCTGGTGGAATGGAGAAAACCAGTGGGATACGGTTATCCCTGGATATAAACTATATCGGAAGGACAGGGAAGGACGTATTGGTGGCGGAGTCGCTCTATACGTGAAAGAAGGCATTGAATCCAGCAAGCTCGAAACCCCAAAAGAGGCAGACTCCTCCACAGAATCGTTGTGGGTGGTGATACCATGCCCCAGGAGGGACTTAATACTGGGAACGATCTATCGTCCCCCTGATCAAAATGCTCAGGGAGACCTTGAGATGAGATATGAAATTGAGGAAGCATCCAAACTAGGAAATGTGGTAGTAATGGGTGACTTCAACTACCCGGACATAGACTGGCTGCATATGTGTTCCAGTCATGACAAAGAAGCAAAGTTTCTAGATATTCTAAATGACTATTCCCTAGACCAGTTGGTCATGGAACCGACCAGAGGGACGGCAACCCTGGACTTAATCCTCAGTGGGGACCGGGACCTGGTGTGAGATGTAAGTGTTGTTGAACCGATTGGGAGCAGTGACCACAGTGCTATTAAATTAAACATACATGTAACTGGCCAATTGCCAAGAAAATCCAACACGGTCACATTTGACTTCAAAAGAGGAAACTTCACAAAAATGAGGGGATTGGTAAAAAGAAAGCTGAAAAACAAAGTCCAGAGGGTCATATCTCTCGAAAATGCTTGGAAGTTGTTTAAAAACACTATATTAGAAGCTCAACTGGAGTGCATACCGCAGATCAGAAAAGGTACCGCCAGGGCCAAGAAGATGCCAGCATGGTTAACGAGCAAAGTCAAGAAAGCTCTTAGAGGCAAAAAGTCTTCCTTCAAAAAATGGAAGTCTTGTCCGAATGAAGAATAAAAAAGAACACAGACTCTGGCAAAAGAAATGCAAGAAGACAATAAGGGATGCTAAAAAAAGAATCTGAGGAGCACATTGCTAAGAACATAAAAACCAACAACAAAAAATTCTATAAATACATTCAAAGCAGGAGACCATCTAGGGAGACGATTGGACCCTTGGATGATAAGGGAGTCAAAGGTGTACTAAAGAACGATCAGGAGATTGCAGAGAAGCTAAATGAATTCTTTGCATCTGTCTTCACAGTGGAAGATATAGGGCAGATCGCTGAACCTGAACTAACATTTGCAGGAAGGGATTCTGAGGAACTGAGACAAATAGTGGTAACGAGAGAGGAAGTTCTAGGCTTAATGGACAATATAAAAACTGACAAATCACCGGGCCCGGATGGCATCCACCCGAGAGTTCTCAAAGAACTCAAATGTGAAATTGCTGATCTGCTAACTAAAATATGTAACTTGTCCCTCGGGTCCTCCTCCGTGCCTGAGGACTGGAAAGTGGCAAATGTAACGCCAATCTTCAAAAAGGGATCCAGAGGGGATCCCGGAAATTACAGGCCAGTAAGCTTAACTTCTGTCCCTGGAAAACTGGTAGAAAGTATAATTAAAGCTAGATTAACTAAGCACATAGAAGAACAAGCCTTGCTGAAGCAGAGCCAGCATGGCTTCTGCAAGGGAAAGTCCTGTCTCAGTAACCTATTAGAATTCTTTGAGAGTGTCAACAAGCATATAGATAGAGGTGATCCAGTGGACATAGTGTACTTAGACTTTCAAAAAGCGTTTGACAAGGTACCTCACCAAAGGCTTCTGAGGAAGCTTAGCAGTCATGGAATAAGAGGAGAGGTCCTCTTGTGGATAAGGAATTGGTTAAGAAGCAGAAAGCAGAGAGTAGGAATCAACGGACAGTTCTCCCAATGGAGGGCTGTAGAAAGTGGAGTCCCTCAAGGATCGGTATTGGGACCTGTACTTTTCAACTTGTTCATTAATGACCTAGAATTAGGAGTGAGCAGTGAAGTGGCCAAGTTTGCTGACGACACTAAATTGTTCAGGGTTGTTAAAACAAAAAGGGATTGCGAAGAGCTCCAAAAAGACCTCTCCAAACTGAGTGAATGGGCGGAAAAATGGCAAATGCAATTCAATATAAACAAGTGTAAAATTATGCATATTGGAGCAAAAAATCTGAATTTCACATATACGCTCATGGGGTCTGAACTGGCGGTGACCGACCAGGAGAGAGACCTCGGGGTTGTAGTGGACAGCACGATGAAAATGTCGACCCAGTGTGCGGCAGCTGTGAAAAAGGCAAATTCCATGCTAGCAATAATTAGGAAAGGTATTGAAAATAAAACAGCCGATATCATAATGCCGTTGTATAAATCTATGGTGCGGCCGCATTTGGAATACCGTGTACAGTTCTGGTCGCCTCATCTCAAAAAGGATATTATAGAGTTGGAAAAGGTTCAGAAGAGGGCAACCAGAATGATCAAGGGGATGGAGCGACTCCCTTACGAGGAAAGGTTGCAGCATTTGGGGCTTTTTAGTTTAGAGAAAAGGCGGGTCAGAGGAGACATGATAGAAGTGTATAAAATTATGCATGGCATTGAGAAAGTGGATAGAGAAAAGTTCTTCTCCCTCTCTCATAATACTAGAACTCGTGGACATTCAAAGAAGCTGAATGTTGGAAGATTCAGGACAGACAAAAGGAAGTACTTCTTTACTCAGCGCATAGTTAAACTATGGAATTTGCTCCCACAAGATGCAGTAATGGCCACCAGCTTGGATGGCTTTAAAAGAAGATTAGACAAATTCATGGAGGACAGGGCTATCAATGGCTACTAGCCATGATGGCTGTGCTCTGCCATCCTAGTCGGAGGCAGCATGCTTCTGAAAACCAGTTTCCGGAAGCCTCAGGAGGGGAGAGTGTTCTTGCACTCGGGTCCTGCTTGCGGGCTTCCCCCAGGCACCTGGTTGACCACTGTGAGAACAGGATGCTGGACTAGATGGGCCACTGGCCTGATCCAGCAGGCTGTTTTTATGTTCTTATGTTCCTGACTGGTTCCTGGTATCTCCCAAAGAAGTCGTTTCTCTGATTGCAAGGTTGAAGGCGGGTAAGGCTCCCGGACCTGATAATATCCCTCCAGAAATGTTCAAGCGAAACATCGAGTGGTGGGCTCCTATCCTAGCAGCACTTTTCACGATTATTGATTGTACAGCCAAAATTCCTGAAGACTGGGGTCTAGCCATTTTAATACCAATCTACATAAGGAGGTCTCAGATCTGACCCAGCCAATTACAGGCCAATCAGTTTGCTGAATATAGTCAGCAAATTATATGCTTCTCATCTGCTTGATAAATTAGAAAGCTGGCTGGCCCAGGACAAAATTCTGGCTGATGAACATGCTGGGTTCAGAGGGGAACGCTCCACTATGGATCACATATTAGTCCTACAGCATCTTGCAGAGAAATACTCAGCCAAAAAGAGGGGATCCCTATATATGGCTTTTATTGATTTTAAAAGTGCTTTTGATCTTATACTCAGAGCTAATCTCTGGGAAAAGTTTGAGTCATCTAACATTGATAGGTGCCTTTTAACTCTGATACGCTCTCTGTATGAGAATACCAAATTTCGTATCAGATGTAATAATATAGGTCATTTGACCAAGCCAATCCCTATCCAGGAGGGTGTTAAGCAGGGCTGTGTCTTAGCCCCTACTTTATTCAATTTTTATGTAAACTCACTGGTTACTTCTCTGGTGCAGATTCCATTACACCCTCCGACTCTCACCAGTAAACCGTTATCCATATTACTTTATGCAGACGATGCAGTGTTGTTATCGCTGACAAGCCATCGGTCTGCGCCGACTACTTTGAGCGTTGGCGGATCACTGTTCCAAAGACCGACTAATTAACGTTGACAAGACAAAAGTGCTTGTGTTTAACAAAAAAAGGCGAGACACGTTTGGCATCTCAGTGATCTCCCAGTTGAGCAGGTATCTTCATACCGATACCTGGGAGTGACCTTTCATGCTTTGGGAGCATGGCATCTTCATGCAAAGAATGCCATTACCAACGCTAGGAGGAATTCGAAGGCTCTTTTGTCATTCTTTTATACTAAGGGAGGACAATGTATTCCCTCTGCCATTCAAGTCTTTGTAGCTAAGGTCATTTCACAAATGCTTTATGGCTCTCAGGTGTTGGTTTTCTCGAAATCTGTCTCTTTTGAATCTATACAAACTAAATTCTTGAGGTCTATTTTTGGGATACCCCCATGTGTCTCTAATTATACTCTAAGACTGGAAGCTGGCCTGCCCACTATCGAAACCCGCATTTGGAAGCTCAAAGCAAAGTTCTGGTTAAATTTGCAGTTTCACCCTGTGGGTATGGCCCCTCTAGTTCTTCTCGACACATATCAATCTACCTGGCATAAGCTATTGATTAGGAAATTTGCAATTCTTGGCTTTTCACTCCCCACCATCTCCACACTAGGGTTCTCCAAAGCATGGTCAGCTATTTCTCAACGTATAATGGATATATGTAAGGATATCAGGAAGCTTCCCAACGCCGGATATAGAAAAGTATTTACAATGGCGAGATTTGGTGTACTCCCATCAACTTTCTTCGATGGCAGATATCGCGGAATTCCACGTGCAGAGTGGTTGTGTCTGTGCGGGATGGGAGTAGTTGAGACAATATCTCATGTGCTTTTATCCTGCTCTTATTATCATGACATTCGCACTACCAATATAACTCCTATTATTTAATGGATTCCAGGCCGGGATTCCGCTTTTTACACCAGTTCTCTGCTATTGGACCATTATCCTAAAATCACATATACTGTTGCAAGGTTCTGTATTATGGCCACTACCATTCGCAGAATGTTGTTTGCTCAAACGTCTATTTAGTCTTGGCTTTGCTAACTCTGGCATGATTTTAAATAGTTTTAATTGATGTTTGATGTTTTGTATTGGTCATCGACTGTAATAATAAAAATTCATTCATTCATTCATTCATACGTTCAATGGATGGTAGCAAACTTCTTAAGGATAAAGAGTCTATTGCACTGCGTTGGAAACAGCATTACCACGACCTCCTTAATTGTAACTCTATCGTGATTGATGAGGTCTTCTTGCAAATTCCACAACAACAAACTAGAGACAAGCTTGCGGTATCCCCTAATTTGGATGAAGTCAGTAAAGCCATCAATCAAATGAAGAACAACAAAGCTAGTGGACCTGATGGGATTCCTGCTGAAGTCTTTAAAGAAGGTGGGCCTGAACTTACACAACAACTTCATAAGCTCATTGAAAAAATGTGGATGAGCGAGGAGATCCCGGAACACTTTAGGGATGCTATAATTATCACCTTTTTAAAGAAGGGTGATAGCACAGATTCCGGCAACTATCAAGGTATCTCTCTTCTTGTTACCGCAGGTAAAATGCTTGCAAGGATCCTCGCAAATCACCTCCTGCCGATCTCAGAGAATGTCCTCCCTGAATCCCAAAATGGTTTCCGCCCTTCCAGGGGGACAGTGGACATGATCTTCACTACACGACAGCTTCAAGAAAAATACCAGGAGCAGAATCGACCTTTATATATGGCATTTATTGATCTGACTAAGGCCTTTGACACTGTGAATCGAACTGCTCTCTGGACCATCCTTCTGAAAATTGGATGCCCTGATAAATTTGTGAATATTTTGCGACTCCTTCATGACAACATGACAGCAACAATTTTGGATAACAATGGCTTTCAGAGCGATCCATTCAGAGTTGGATCAGGCATAAAATAGGGATGCGTCATTGCTCCGACCTTATTTGCTATCTTCATCACTAAGATTATGTATACCTTATTGAGGGGAAACTTCCCACTGGTGTGGAAATCATATATCGAACAGATGGAAAGCTTTTTAATCTCAGTAGGCTGAAAGCAAAAAGTAAGGTAATGTCAACCTCTGTCATAGAACTTAAGTATGCTGATGATAATGTAGTCTCTGCACATTCAGAGAAAGATCTTCAAACTATCCTAAATGTCTTGGTAGAAGCATATGGAAAGCTTGGGCTCTCGCTTAATATTAAAAAAACCAAAGTGCTTCTTCAAGAGGTGCAAACTAGTCCCTCTGTAGCACCATCAATCCAGCTTAATAGTGTGACGTTGGAGAATGTTGATCACTTCCCCTATCTCAGCAGCCATCTTTCTGTAAAAGCTGACATCGATGTTGAAATTAAACATAGTGTGAGCTCTGTGAGTGCCACATTCTCCCGAATGAAGCGTAGAGTGTTTGAGGATTGGGATATCGGCAGGGAGACCAAAATGCTTATTTACAAAGCCATTGTACTACCGACCTTACTGTATGCCTGTGAAACATGGACCATTTATAAACGCCACTCCCAACTTCTTGAAAGATTCCACCAACGCTGTCTCTGGAAAATTCTGCAAATTACTTGGGAAGACAGAAGGTCTAACGTTAGCGTTTTGAAAGAAGCAAAGACTACAAATGTTGAAACAATGATCCTTCAACATCAGCTTCGCTGGACAGGCTATGTTGTTTGAATGTCTAATCACCGTCTTCCAAAGCAGCTACTTTACTCCCTACTTAAGGATGGAAAACAGAACATTGGTGGACAGCAAAAGAGGTTTAAAGATGTTCTTAAAGAGAATCTAAAAAAATGTAACATGAACATTGAGAACTGGGAAGTCTTGGCCATTATCAAAGGTGCTGTGGACTTTGAAGAAACACGAATACAGGGCGAATGGGACAAACGAGCTAAACGGAAGGCACGTCAAGCAAATCCTCATCGCGACCATCTTCCATCTGGAAACCTATGTCCTCACTGTGGGAGGCTGTGTCGATCCAGAATTAGCCTCCACAGTCACTTACGGACCCACTGTTAAAGACCTTGTCTTGGAAGACAATCTTACTCGGCCACGAGTGATCGCCAATGAAAGGTCTGGTGTGGGTGTGGCCCCCTGATCAGGCAAGCCCAGCAGCTGTGAGTCTGGGTTTTAGAACACTGACAGTTGGTTCTTATGGAGCATGCCCAAGCTTATAATTGAGTTTAATGCTAATTTTTAAAAATTAACTAAAAATCTGCCAGGCATTTTTTTTTAAGTTTTAAACTGCAGAAGATGAAGGTCAGAGTATGGGGCAAGGTCAGTAATAGGATTACAGGTACTTTATGAACATGGCTGATGTTTTATTAATTTCAAGAAATTATGAGAACTCTTGACAGAAAAAAGTCCAAAAGGGCTCTGGGTTTTCTCTCTTTTTACACTTTGAACTCTCAATTCTCTCTGACTGTTTTGTGTATCACCATTAAAATTGAGAGGGTTGTTAAGCAAGTGTTTCTGAGTTCAGGACTATAAGTTTTGTAAGGTTTTGTTTTGAAATGAGCTTATGGGAAGCATCAGAATGGCAAGGAGGTATTTCCAATTTTAACATTGCGGAATGCGAAAAATCCATGCCATGTATACTATATACAACCACTCTTGTGGCTGTATAATTTTGTGAAAAAAATGGATTAGATAATGTATTCATTGTGCCCATCAGATTTATCAGAAACTGCTGACCACTACCTCTTGTGGTGAGCTGATTAACTGCAGCTACTAAACAGAATAATTTTGCAGATCTGCCCCGACCCTACATACCCAGATTGTCCATTGACTCTTTCTAGGCAGGAAGGCACATATAAGGGCTTCCTTTTCAAACTGAGCCTTACACAAGCAAACAATCTATTTTTCCTTGATTTTTAATCTTGCTTTTTGGTCACAATCTCTGGTGTGTTCTCTGATTCTGATTACTCTGGGGTTTGACTCCTGGCTTGTTTTCTGACCTTGTGTCTTAGTTGCCCTTGAATCCTAATTGTCCTTGGACCTGGCCTCCAGTTTCCAGCTCCTAATTCTTTCTAGACTGTGGCCACGATCCAGCCCTCATACTTCCATATTTTTGCTTGGGAGTACAAATGTGCCACTTCCCTGTGGGTGCATCATGAATGATCGGCCTTTCTCTGAACCTTGAAGCATTGGAGATGAGCTGGGATTATTAGAAAAACAGGAAAATTTCTGATACTGAATCAGACCATTGGTCCATGTAGCTTACATTTATTATACTTACGGGCAACAGCTTTCCAGAGTTTCACACTGAGGTCTTCACAGGCTGTATCTGAGGATACCAGGGATTAAACCTGGGGTCTCTTGCTTGCAATATAGGTGTTTCCCAATTCTAGGATTGGAAGGAAGGCTGAACAATGCACCCATCCTGTTTAGACTATACAATGACCATGAATACAAGTATGGCAGTGGAATGTAAGGAGCTTAAATTAAGAGATCTAAATAAGCTTGCTGTTGTTATGTGCCTTCAGGTCGATTACGACTTATGGCGACCCTATGAATCAGTGACCTCCAAGAGCATCTGTCATGAACCACCCTGTTCAGGTCTGTGGCTTCCTTTATGGAATCAATCCATCTCTTGTTTATTTATTTATTTATTATTTGATTTATATCCTGCCCTTCCTCACAGCAGGAGCCCAGGGTGGCAAACAGAAGCGCTAAAAACACTTTAAAACACCATAAAAACAGACTTTAAAATACATTAAAACAAAGTTAAAAACATTTTTTAAAAAAAGCTTTAAAAACATCTTTGAAAAAAGGGTTAAAATCTTATTAAAAAATATTAACAAGCAATTCTAACACAGATGCAGACTTGGATAGGTCTCAATTTAAATGGCTTGTTGAAAGAGGAAAGTCTTCAAAAGGCGCCGAAATGATAGCAGAGATGTTTGGCCTTCCTCTTTTTCTACTCCCTTCTGTTTTTTCCAGCATTATTGTCTTTTCTAGTGAATCATGTCTTCTCAGTACCTCAGTTTCATCATTTTAGCTTCTAGTGACAGTTCTGGTTTAATTTCTTCTAACACCCAATTATTTGTCTTTTTCACAGTCCATGGTATGCGCAAAGCTCTCCTCCAACACCACATTTCAAATGAGTTTATTTTTCTCTTACCCGTTTTTTTCACTGTCCAACTCTCACATCCATACACAGAGATTGGGAAAACCATGGTCTGAATGATCCTGACTTTAGTGTTCAGTGATACATCTTTGCATTTGAGGACCTTTTCTAGTTCTCTCATAGCTGCCCCCCGCCAGTCCTAGCCTTCTTCTGATTTCTTTACTATTGTCTCCATTTTGGTTAATGATTCTGCTGAGGTATTGATAATCCTTGACAAGTTCAATGTCCACATAGTCAACTCTATAGTTACATAAATCTTCTGTTGTCATTACTTTAGTCTGTTTGACGTTCAGCTGTAGTCCTGCTTTTGTGCTTTCCTCTTGAACTTTCATCAGCATTCATTTCAAATCATTACTGGTTTCTGCTAGTACTATGGTATCATCTGCATATCTTACATTATTGATATTTCTCCTAGTTTTCACACCTCCTCCATCTTGTTCCAATCCTGCTTTCCGCATGATATGTTCTGCGTACAGATTAAACAGATAGGGTGATAAAATACACCCCTGCCTCACACCCTTTCCTGCCTCACACCCTTTCCGATTGGGAACCATTCGGTTTCTCCATATTCTGTCCTTACAGTAGCCTCTTGTCCATGGTACAGGTTGCGCATCAGGACAATCAGATGCTGTGGCACCCCCATTTCTTTTAAAGCATTCCATAGTTAAAGCATTCCATACACGGCTTGGACCCTCTCTATTTGTCTGGGCGTATATCTTCCTATGAACCCTCCCGGCCCTTGAGGTCCTCCGCTGATCCTTCTCTTGTGATTCCCCCAACCTCTCAAGTACATCTAATGGGAACCAGAACTAAGGCCTTTTCTGTTATTGCTCCCAGACTTTGGAATTCTTTACCGATAGAGGTGCGGTTATCTCCTTCTCTTGTTATATTCCGTCGCCAGGTCAAGACGTTCCTTTTTCGTCAAGCATTTAATTTGAGCATTGTATAGGGTGTTTTTATTGCTTGACAGGCTCTTGCTGCTGATATGCTTAGTTAATATTGTTTTTATTATGCTAATTTTAATCTTTATATGGGATGGTTCTTTGCTTTTTGTTCGCCGCTCTGAGTCCTCGGAGATAGAGCGGGTTATAAATGTTTTAAATAAATAAATAAATAAATAGTTTTTCCTGATCTACACAGTCAAAGGCTTTGCTGTAATCTATAAAGCACAGGGTGATTTTCTTCTGAAATTCCTTACTCTGTTCCATTATCCAACTTATGTTTGCGATATGATCTCTGGTGCCTTTTCCCTTTCTAAATGCAGCTTGGACGTCTGGCATTTCTCACTGCATATATGGTAAGAACCTTTGTTGTAGAATCTTGAGCATTAGTTTACTTGCATGGGATATTAAGGCAATCATTCCATAAATACTGCATTCCTTGGGATCCCCTTTCTTTGGAATTGGGATATATATTGAACGCTTCCAGTCTGTGGGCCGTTGTTTAGTTTTCCATATTTCTTGACAAATTTTAGTCAAAATTTGGACAGATTCAGTCTCAGTAGCTTGTAGCAATTCTAATGGTATGTCATCTATTCCTGGTGCTTTGTTTCTTCCAAGTATTTTAAGAGCAGCTTTTACCTTACATTCTAAAATTTCTGGTTTTTCATCATGTGGTTCCTCTGAATGAATCTGTAATCCTTGCATCTCTTTTACAGAGTTCTTCAGTGTATTGATTCAATCTTCCTTTTATTTTATCTCGATCAGTCAGTGTGTTCTTCAGAGCTTGGAAAAGTTACTTTTTTGAACTACAACTCCCATCAGCCCAATCCAGTGGCCATGCTGGATGGGGCTTATGGGAGCTGTAGTTTTAAAAAGTAGCTTTTCCAAGCTCTCCTGTTGATTATTCAACATCCCTACTCTTGGTTTAAATTTTTATTTAATTTCTCTAATCTTTTGGAATAGGGCTCTTGTTCTTCCCTTTTTGTTCTCTTTTATTTCCATACAATACCAATTGTAATAGTTCTCTTTGTCCCTAAGTACCAGTCGCTGTATTGTTGCATTTAGGGTTCTGACTGTGTTTCTATCTCCTTTTGCTTTTGCTTTTTTTCTCTCTTTAATAATTTTAAGATAATTTTCAGTCATCCATTGAGGTCTTTCTCTCTTTTTAGCTAGAGGTATTGTCTTTTTGCATTCTTCCCTGATAATGTCTCTGACTTCACTCCATAGTTCTTCTGGATTTGAGGTTGAAAGCCTCAAATCTGTTCCTTATTTGATCTTTATATTCTTCTGGGATGTTATTTAAATTATATTTTGGCATTATGATTGCTTGGTTGTTGTTCTTTAGCTTTACTCTAATTTTCGATACGACCAGTTCATGATCTGTACCACAGTCTGCTCCTGGTCTTGTTTTCGCAGGACGTATGGAACTTCTCCATCTTCTGTTACCCATTATACAATCAGTTTGATTCCTATATTGACCATCTGGTGATGTCTATGTGTACAGTTGTGTTTTCGGTTTCTCCAAAAAATTGTTTGCAAGCAGGGCTGGCATAACACGGTAAGCAAGGTAAGCATGGCAGGAGGGCACAATGCTTGAGGGGCGCAAGAGGCAACCCTAAGCAGGCAGGTGCCCCCGGATGCTGTTATTCCCAACTGCAGCAGCGAGGAGGAGAGGAGAGGTGGTCCTTTGCACCCCCTGCCTGCCTCCTTGAAAGCAGCAAAGCACAGAAGCGACCCCCCCGAGCCATCAGTCACGACGACTGCCCTCTGGGTGGTGGACCTCGGCCTTATTTTCCCATGGGGCGGCAGTGCTCATGATGCCGGCCCCTTCGCCTTTACCATGGCTGAGGCTCTGTGGCTGGCCTGTCTCCATTCCCAGGCCCGAGATGAGTGCTTCCCTATGCGGACTTGGCCGAGGTGCGAGGAAGCGGGCCTCTCTTCGGCGCCAACCGAAAGCCCGTTGAGCAGGGCTGGCCTAGGTGGCTGCTTTGGTGCTCCATGATGACAAGGCAGCGATTTGATAGTTCCTTACATTATTTGTGTATGTTTTACTGCCGGGGAGTGGGAGGGGTTCCACCCCCCTGTGACAGAATAACCTGGTTGGTCTTGGAGAGTCTGCAGTCGCTGGCAGGTCCCTCCTGGGTCTGACCAAAGCCCCAACCAGGGTCGCACTCATCAGCCCTCCGAGGCTGGCTGGAACCTCTCAGGTCCCTTCTCGCATTACTCAGACAGCTGCCATGTCTCCCCCCTCCATCAGCCCCTGGATGGCCTTTGGGTGTTCTGGCTTCCCTAGAATCGAAGGGGAGGATAGATACTCCTTGGGTAAGAGTGGGGGGAGGGGGAGGTCAATTGCACTTCTCATGCCCCCCTTTAACCTTCAGGAGTTCTCTAGTTTGAAATGAATGGGATCAATTAATTCATGCCCAGGTGGCACGTATAGAGGTGGCAGCCAGAGAGAGCCACTCTCCTCTTGGCAACCAAGGGTGCTGGATGCTTGGGGCCCTCATGAAGCACCTTCTGTGAGTGATCAAAGTTGGTCCTACAGAGATGCAGGACCCAGGCCAGAGAGAAATGCCAGGTCATGGATGGATGCATTTATTATCACATTTATATCCCACTTTTCTTCCATGGAGCTCAAAGTGGTGCACAAACATGGTTCTTCCCCTCCCCATTTTGTCCTCACAAAAACCCTGTGAGGTAGATTAGGCTGAGAGGCAATGACTGGCTCAAGGTCACCCAGTGAGCTTCATGGCCAAGCAGAGATTTGAACCCTGGTGTCCCAGGTCCCAGTCTGACATTGTTTACACCACACTGGCTCATCCCATGCAGTTATTTGTGGCAGAAAATGTACCCAGAACCCAGTGTTCTAATTAAGGGAAAGTGGGGTGGACCTGAGGGATTTTTTTGCCAGGGCTGTTGCGTGCCAAGATCAGGGGACATCAACCAGCCGAGTGGTTGCTGGGTGGCCAAACTCCTCCCTTGCAAAGCTGGCAGGCCAGATAAAGAGAGAGAGATTGCAAATGTATGCTTAGTTATTTGCACAATTTATGTCCTGCAGCATTCTCAGAGCATTCACAGATGAGTAAGAAACAAAAAGTAAAATTTAAAATACTATAAAAATAAAGCAACCCAAACAGCCACAACTGTTTTCAACAGCAGCAGCGCCATGTAAAGCCAGTGTGGTGCAATGATTACAGTGGTTGGACTAGGACCTGGGAGACCCGGGTCTGAATCCCCACTCAGCCATGAAGCTCATTGGGTGAACTTGGCCAGTCACTGCCTCTCAGTCTAACCTACCTCACAGGGTTGTTGTGAGGATAGCATGGGAAGGGGAGAAACGTACACCTTGAGCCCTTTGGAGGGAAGGTGGGACATACAGGTAAGAAATAAAATAAATAAACCTTAAACGCATTGCAGTAACCAAGCCACAAAGTTACCAGGGTAGGGATAGCTCTGGCTAGGCTATCTCTGTCCAGGAGGGGTTGCAATTTGTGCGCTGGCCTTGACTGATAGGAGACCCTTTGTGCCACCAAGGCTGCCTGAGCCTCAAGAGGTAAGGAGTATTCTCAGGCTGGCCGCCTTATCCTTTAAGCCCTTGTCACTGAGATAGCACTTTGAAAGGGGCTCCTGAAGACCCAACAATCAGCCAATGGGCAGGTCCTGCTGAGCCCCTTCCAAGCACTGTGCAAGATAGCTCTTTGGAAAGGGCTCCTTACTGCAGTCAGCTGGTGGCTGGCTCATGCAAAGGCGCAGCACTTTGCAGGCCAGCAGACTGGCATTGCCTGCAAACCCCCTTTGGGCCGAACGTCTTTTACCTGCCACACATCTGACAATGCATCATATATGATGTGGCTGGTGCAGGGCAGCAGGCATGGACGGCCAAAACAGCCTCACTGGACAGCCTAATTAGGCCTGGGGGCCAGAGGGTCCTACCTCTGCTTTAAGGCTTGGAGTCCACAACTTGGGGCTTGTATTTTGCCTATTTGGGGAGGGGAGGGGGCATATCACTAGTTTTTCTTCTGTGAAATGGGTATTTTGTGATGCCCATGACAATTTCTTGTAATGTTAAATGTGTCCCTGGTCCCCAAGGTTGGAGACCCCTGCTTTAGGGAAAGTGCAATCCCTTCCAGAGCCTAATTTTGATCTGCCCTTTCATTGAGTACAGAGGGAATTCCAGATCCAGATCCTAATCAGACTAACTACAGTCCAAATCTCTCAGATTTAATGGAATGTACTTTCTAAAGCCTGCTCGCTGTTCATGGAAACAAAAGGGAAAAGGAGGGGTGGCTGCTATATAGGACTACTCAAAGGTAAGCCCCATTGCAATCCTATACACACTTACTTGAGAGTATGCCTCTTTGAGCACGGTGGGACTTGCTTTAGATTGCGCTGCAACTACACAATCCTATGCATGCTTATTGAGAAATCACTTTCCTAGGAGTAAGCTCCATTGAACACAGTGGGATTTACTTCTGAGTACTCCTACATAGGACTGGGTTGTTTGAGGGTCTAGGTGTGGATGTTGCTTCTCTTCCATTTGCTCAGTTAATTAAAGTACTTTAAAATTTAGCAGATTTTTGGCCTTATTACTAACCCAGTCTGGATCTACTTAATTGGTCAGTTAAACTAATTTGGTTGCTCAGAAACCACTGAAGCTTCACATTCATTTCAATAGGTGACAATCGAGTGTTTTTTGTAACTGTGAATGACTATGGTGCGACATCTGCGACAATGAGAGAGCAAAAGGGCCGACTTTCAACAATGTGTGGTTGTGTCTTTTGACTATTGAATTTTTAAGTTATTTGCATCATATACGAATTCAGACATCAAGTTTTTTTTTAAAATCTTTTGGTAAATACTCTTCTACAATGGAATTAAAAAAAGCTCTCTGGCTTGCAAAACAGAAAAAGGATGACAACAAAAAACGAAGCCATTGTATCAATTCTGTAATCCTTACAAAACTCTAAAATTCATTCAGACCAATCGTCTGTCATTCCCAAATATGAGTATTGCACTAAGAATTTTACTGACACTTCCAGTGAGTGTGGCAAGTGGCGAGAGATGTTTTTCTAGATTAAAAATAAAAATTATTTACAGTCAAGTATTTCACAAGATAGACTTGTAAACCTAGCTATGATCGCAATTGAAAATGATGTGTGTTCCCAATTAAACATTAGTGAACTAATTCATAAGTTCGCAAACATGAAAGCGTGTAAGGCTAAATTCGTGTAACTGTGTATCTTTTTGCTAAATAAAGGCAATACAAAAAGGTAGTTTTCTTTTTACTTTATTTATTTTACTATTCACACAAAATATTTTCCTACTTCATAATGATTTTCTTATTTGTCCTTATTTGCCTTGTTACATTTTTTTATAACATTTGAATTGAAAAATGAACAATTTTTTTTTATAAAAGGTAAGGGCGCCGATTTATAATTTGCAGGGGGGCACCGAACACGCCAGCACCTGCCCTGTTCGCAAGAAACAAATTATTGGCTTCAGAGTTCAATGAGTCTTTCTCCTGCTTCATTTCTATCTCCTAAGCCCCATTTCCCCACAATTCCTAGTTCTTCTCTGTTCCCTACTTTTGCATTCCAGTCCCCCATGATTATCATCATATCTTGTTTTGGTGTGTAATCAATTTCCTCCTGTACTTAAATTCTCTCAGATTGTTCTTCTGTGGTTGCTGTTGGAGCGTAGACTTGGATGATGGTTATGTTGATAGGTTTTCCATTTAATCTTATTGATATCGCTCGCTCAGACCTTGCTTTGTAGCTCCTAATTGCTTTTGATACATCACTTCTCACTATTAAAGCAACCCTGTTTCTTCTTAATTTCTCATTTCCTGCGTAAAATATTTTGTAGTTGCCTGATTGAAAATGCCCCATTCCCGTGCATTTTAATTCACTCACACCAATTTGTAATGTTGATACGTTCCATTTCTTGCTTGACAATTTCTAACTTTCCCTGGTTCATGCTTCTCACATTCCATGTTCCCATTGTGTGCATCGTACAACTCCGGACTCTCCTTTTGCATCTGTGCACATCAGCCTCTTTGCTTCCTTTTGGCTTTGACCCAGCTGCGTCATTAGTCACAGCACTACTCGTACTTGTCCTTTGTTCTTCCCCAGTAGCTCGGTGAGTGCCTTCTGACCTGGGAGTCTCATCTTCCAGCACTATCTCGTGTTGCATTTTGGATACTCTGATCATAGGGTTTTCGTGGTAAGAGATATTCAGAGGTGGTTTACCATTGCCTTCCTCTGAGTTTGGATGCATCTTAGTCTGGTGTCTCAGTTTTGACCATTCCGCCTTGGGTGCCTCTGCTAGGAGTCTAGCCTCTTGGTCTAGCCTCCTGATGGCATTGCTCTCAGCTTCTTCAACACTCTCAAACCCCCTCACCACGTTAAGGTGTGCATCCTAAAGGGGACTAAATAAGCTAAAGGAAACCAATCCTCCCAGTGTAACAAAACTGACAAGTCTTTAATTGTGTAACAGTTGCTGCCAAGGTGTCAGGAACGCCTTGGCTGCAGAAAAGCCAAACCAGCAAACTCCTCCCACCTTTTTCTGCAGGCTTGGGTGGTCTAAGGCACCTGCTAGGCCACATAGTGATAGACCTAATTCACCACAATTTTTGGCTTGCTTGCTGTCGACACCCTATCTGATCTCTAGTTGATCTAGAATGGGGAAATGGCCTGAGTGGTTGATACAATTGTTCCTGACTGTACTTTCTCGTATCATGCAGGTAAACTACTTTTATTGCTTTGAAGAATACACATAGAACTACCTAGACTAATAGTGGCATTTTAGTATAAAAGTGCAACTCAGTCATTGCAGTTTATGGACATAAATTTTACTAGGTGTTTTCCCCCTGTTATGATATGCGCAATTATTTGGCATTACTTTTGTCTGGAATTTATTCTTGAACTTGATACCAGTACCATATTCCAGTATTTAGTATTTCAGCAGATATTTTGACTGAAGTTTGATTCTAAAGTTTTACCTTATTTTTATTTTATTGTATTGAGTCACTTGTACACTATTTATAGATTAATGTAATTAAGCAGAATATAAATTATTGAAATAAAGTAATAAATAAAATAAATTGATAGGTTTGATAATGTTGTCAATAGCTGGAAAGAGATGCAGAGTTCCCTTATGTTTTATATGTTGTACCATAGTGAAACAGAGTTTTAGAAATTAAAGTAAATTAGTGGAATATTACCTTCAGAACAATATTTTCATTAGACATTTTTGAGTGATTTCAGTTTTTGTCCTTAAATATATGGCCTGCTGAAATCCCTAATGAACAACAAACAAACTGAAACCTCCAGCCTATCCTAAAAGAAGTGGAGGGGTGCCTTTTTGAAGTATTTGCATTATAAAATTTAAACACGCTGTCCATTTACAGCTAACTAGTTGAATAAAAACTTTTTGCAGATGTCAATTTGTTTCTTACACTTGATTAAACTTTTGTTCTTGTTGTGCAAGTTAAGCCTGTATTCAAATTACCTCCAAGGAGTTTTTTTTCTGGGCTATTGTATGACTTGAAAGTCTGCTTCAATCCTTTTAATTCTACAAATCCTATTTTGTCACCTTCCTAAAGTGAAACATTCATGCATCTTGTACTTTAATTTCAGTTGAGTGCTATTAGTTATTACGTTATATTTTGAAAAACTACTAGAATAGATGGCAGCTTCACTGAGACCAATTAATGAATAGCCATTTATAATTCTAAATGCAATTCAAGTGGTATTTTAAGTTTTTTTTTTAATAACTGTTCAAAATATATAGTGCTTTCACAAAAGGTTACAGGAGATAACTCCATGTGAGATCATAACTTGTTCAACTGTTTAATGCCATTTGTACTATAATGTCAACATCATACATTTTTAAACACAAAATGGAGTAACTTTAATAAGATAACAAAAAAAATATTCTGTTGTACTTTGGCCGAAACTCTGCCCCATTAAAAAGACAACATTCAGATCATGGTTTTAGCACTTCCAATAATTCTGGATCAAAACAGAAACTTTACAAAACTTGCCAAAGTCTCTGCATGATTGCCTATTTATTCATTTGTTTAACACATTCTTATATTGCCCTTGAATTAACATTTTTAAAGCTTTTTATTGAGCTGCCTCTGCTGGCTGAGTGTAACCTAATAGGAACAATGAAATTTTAGCATTTCGCTAGCAGAGTCAGTTTTACCCTAATTTTAGCATATTGGTACAAGAGAAAGAACATTATCTTTATTGAGGTGGGGTAGGTTCATTACAATGAATGAACTCTTGAGTTTGGACACCAAAGTGCAATAATTTTTTATTTGTCTTGCACCCAGGGAGGGCCAGCTTTCTGCCAGTTGCAGACTCTCACTCTGAAGGCATCTGGCAACTTTCTCCTATCATTCAGTTCACTGCACAGGCTCTCACCCTGTGCAGGAACTACACATGCACCACCCGCCCTCCCCACCACCAGTCTCCTCTAGATTGGTTTAACAGAAAAATAATAAAACATTTTTTAAAAAAACGGTAATAGAAGGGGGGTACCTTCCTCGCCCTCAAGACTCCCTAAGGAACTCCCCAAGTGGTAACTCCCTTTGGCGTTGCCCTTTTGGTGGCAACCCCACCATCAGCAGACCTGCCGTCCAAGGGCAGCTGGGCTTTTATGCCTCCTGATCCAGCCAGCAGCTGATGCAAGAGGCTGCAAGATGAACTGCAGCCTCTCTCTGGAGCAAGGGTCAGGCAGGGGGTCCCAGTCCTTGCAGCACTTACCAGGGACCTCAGCTGTCTCAAAGGACAGCAACCCAAAGGAGCGAGCAGCAAGCACCCAGATGCTCAGATACTCACTCCCAGGACAGGTCTTCTTCAGTCCCCTAGCGCCGCAGCTATTCCCCAACTATATGTGCATTCCTCTGGGGTGTGCTTTCTTCTGTAAGTATGTCAGACTGCCAGACTGCCTTCTTGCCCAGTTCTCTTCCAACTAGAGCCTGAGTACCACAAAGAAAATTCTCTTCTGTCTGAGCTTTTGGGGAGGTCTTTTCTATTTCTGACTTAGTATAGTTGTTAGATTATATATCTCCATTTTCCAGAGCTTGGAAAAGTTACTTTTTTTAAAACTACAACTCCCATCAGCCCCAGCCAGCATGGCCAATGGATTGGGCTGATGGGAGTTGTAGTTCAAAAAAATAACTTTTCCAAGCTCTGCCATTTTCATTGTTGTCTCAGTGCCTTTAACCGTCATTGAGTTCTTTTAATGCCTAGATGTATTGGATGGTGAGGCTGTTTTGGCTTTATATGGTGCAACACAATTATTTCACCTTCCATTTTATTTACTTAATTTTTAAAAAATTATTTCCTATGGTTTCTGTTCCATGTACACTCAGTGCAGTTTACAAAATAATAGAAATACTTAAAGAATGTTACATAAAGAATGTTACATAAAAACATAGTGAACAAAGCAGATAAAAAGCATCAAGTCTTTACTACCCCTAAAAAATCAAAAGCAAAAATCTGGCCCACTCATGCAAGGTGCCTCAAATTTCATAAATTTCCTCCTACTGCAGTCCTCTGCAACAGGACTTTTCTAAAGGTCCCCAACCCTCAGGAGAGACTTGCTGGGAGGTGCTTTGGATGCTGTAGAAAGGAAAGGGAAGAGAAAATTTCATTTTGCTTCTTGTATTTCATGGCCTTGGCTTTATTGCTCTGATTGTTAGCTGTGGATTATTTTGACAAGAATTGTGGTGTGTAGATATTAAAAATATGAAAAATCTGTGGATCCGTCTTGATATATTTAATGCTCTTCAAGTAGTGAAGTACATGAATATTTCATGAAGAAGTAAATATTACATGTATTTGAACATCTCTCCAAATTCCCAGTCCCTCTCCTCTTCCAATCTAGCCTGCAGGAGGGGTAGGATTCGATGAGTTGGATGGAAAGGCTTGTGCCAGATACTAATTTATGTAAAATATTTATCCTGTGCCTCATCCACTAGGAAACCTGAGGTGGCTAACAATCAAATAACACCATCAAAATAAAATCATTGTGAAATAAAACAGATAAAATAATCAACAGATCCAGTTTAGCAGAAAGTATCAGACCCCAATAAGAGCCAAGGGGGAAGGGCCTACAATTTTTATTGTCTTCTGAAAATCATCAGAGGCAGAGTCTGATGCATGTGGAAAGGTCATGGGTGAGAGGCCATACTGAAAGGGCGCTGGCATTTTTTTCCACCTTCCCCTCTCAAAAGGTCAGAACACTGAGGAGTGTCTCTAAGGAAAACATCAGCATTCAGGTATGTTTTAATGGTGGCAGGTGGTCCTTCAAGTATTTTGGTCCTATAGTATAGTTCTTTAAGAGGTAGTAATGGGATTAACAATTATTAGAACAAAGTAGCATCATAGCTGCAGTATTTTCCAAACTATTTTCAAATGTAGCACTACATAGTCAGGAAGCTGCCTTATACTGAGTCAGACTATTGGTCTATCTAGCCCAGATATTCTCTGCTTACCTTTGGGTTAAATGTGAACGAAGAACATCAGAACTGTGTTGGATCAGACCAAAGATTTAGCCCAGCATTCTCTTTTCCACAGAGGCCAACCTGACATCTCTGGGAAGCCTATAATTGGGCAATGAGGGCAATGACACACTCATCCTGTTTAATTGTCATACTATGTCTGAAACTGCACCATCATGATAAATTGCCATTTATAGATCTATCCTCCATGAATTCATTTGAAACACTTATTTGCTGTTCTTTATCCTCTAGGTTTTGTGATAAGTTTTCATTTGCAAAAAAGTGTTGTAAAGGTAGGTAAAGAATGCTGTAACCGTTTTTAGAATGCTTTTTGTTTTATTGTTTTGCTGATGTGTTTGCCATCCTGGGCTGCTTTGGGAGGAAGAGCGGGATATAAATTCAATAAATAAATCAATAAAATAATATGTAGAAACACACATATATGTTGCACCAAGAGATCCATAACACGCTTCACTTAAATATACATACAGTCACAGAAATAAATGTACAGTTTTGTTTATGCTGAATATTCAAATAAATACAGCAAAGGTTATTTAGAGCTTTTCATGTTCACTTGGATTGTGTAATATATGTGCTTACATGTGTAGCATAATAGATACATCAAACATGGACAGAGAAACTGAAAGATCTGTCTTGACTTAAACTGCAATCCAATACATGTCTACTCAAAAGTAAGCACCATTGGGTTCAATGTATATTGGATTGTAGTCTTAGTCTTCATTTAATTTCAGTAACTACTTGGAATTTGATAATACGATATTATTAATCATTACTTGGAAGAATTCTATGATACATATTCTGCCAACACTTGTAATAAAAAAGGTGGGGGATGATGCTTTTATTTTTAAAAATCCTGGATAATGAAAACATTCCTTCAGGAAATACTTTATGAAACATTCCAGTATAGTGTTTTTGATAGATTAATTAAAGCAATTGTTGTTCTCTTGAAATTGTTTTTTAAACTTTACTTTGTTATGGTTGTATGCCTTCAAGTCGATTACGACTTATGGCTACCCTATGAAACTTTCGGATGTAGTCATAGAGTTTTCATGGTAAGAGGTATTCAGAGGTGGTTTAGCAGTGCTTTCCTCTAAGCCTATGGCACCCGATATTCCCAGACGGTCTCCCATCCAAGTACTAACCAGGCCTGACCCTGCTTAGTGTCCAAGATCGGGCGTGTTCAGGGTAGTATGGCCATAGACTTAAACGTTACTACTGTTGCTGTAATCATAGGAGATCTGAATTGGGGCCCATTGTATGATTCAGCTGCCTACATTCTGCAGGTACATTTTGGGCAGGTTCCATGAAATAAACAATGGTCCATATTTTCAATTTTTTTAATTTGTATTTGTTGGAGAACCTATTTAAGAAGATTTGTTGCTGCAAAACCAGCAATTTCCCTCTATTTCAAGATGAACTTGTTCTATAATGAGACTTGGAGGGAAATAATTTATTAACATCTTCCTGATAAGCTCAAAATTCATTTGAATACAAAATGTTACCTTTGAAGCATAATATTCCACTGGATAAGCACATAAAATTCTTCTGATTAGGCACATAACTCTTCATGTTTGCCTTTATTGATTTTGTTCAGTGGTCTAATTGCATTCTAGGTTTAGCCTTTACCATGCTAATTTTGATTTAGGGTTTGTATTTCTTAAAAACAAACCGGGTGCACACCATATATTATAGCTGCATGGTCTTGCTAAAGCTAGTGGGGGAACTTTGGGATCTACTATAATGATACAAAGTAGAGGTAAATTACTACAATATTTAAAGGGTTATTTTTATATGGTAGCTTTTTGCAATAGATTAATAGTCTGAATTGCGCCTGGGTGGAATTATTTCTTTTCTGTGGTGTCTGGTGTAAACTGGCTTCTGGTATCACAAGCACTGTGCATTTTAAAGAATTGGTTGTAATTTGAATGTATTTACTTGGTAGATGTTTTGTGGTGGAAATAATGCAATGGTTAATAGTAGATGTTTACTAGATTGGCATTTCAGATTTTATTTTCTGGTGATGTGTAAAAAAGTGCACTCTCCCTACATGTGTTATTGCAGAATATTTTCTTCTTTTCAGCACTGTATTGGCTATTTAGGAATTTTGTTGTCAAAATGTTTGATGATTGACTGATGTTAAAATCACTCATGCCATTCTTAATCTTATTTTGGTAGCACTGCAAATTTTATTGTATTTTACATGTATGGTCTACTGTCATAAAAGCATGGGACATGATTCAAGCAATGTTACGCACTTTTGATACCCACTTATTTCAGTGGAGGATCTGAGGATGTGTTTGATCTGTTTCAATATGAGAGTATTATAGATATGTTTCTAAAGTCTGGGGCGGGGAGTGCTCACATTGGCAGCACATTACAAAAAGTGCAGGAATTGGGGGTGGGGCAGGGTTTTGAGTTTTTAAAATTAGTCATAATTTTATGACAGCATTAATATTTGTATTGACATACGCTGATTTGATATTGATGTTGAACAATGTTATGAAACTGTCTTTACTGCAGAGATGGGGAACCTTTCTCAGCCTCCGTATCTCACCTTACAGGGGCTGCATGTTAGTAGTGTGAACCACTGAAAGAGCTGATACTGTATCTCACACATGCACATGTACACACAGAAGTATACACAATCAAGATGCCACACACACACACACACACACACACACACACACACACACACACACATAACCTCCTGTGGCTGTAATCACCCCCTCCTGCTGCTCAGCTGGTATGGTGGAAGAAGGCTCTGAGCAGCCTGCTAGCTGTGAAGGTTCAACAAGAAGCTCTGAAAATTCCTTGCAGTGAAATGCTGTGTATCTAATGATGGCTGATGGAACAGAGTTACCTTGGCTTTTTTCATCTTGGTGGTATGGACTTCAGGGAAGTGGTGGGGCCTTGATAAGCCAGATGGAGAAACTCCAGAGGACAGAGCTGGCCCAAGACTGGTAGTTCCCCACTACTGCTTTATAGGAACTGTGTGATGGATATCTAGGCATTTGTTCTTAAAACATCTGTGATTATTCCTATTATACATAAACCAGTATAATAAACCAATTTAATATTTCATCTTAAATAACTGTTAAGTGTCACTCATTCTTCACTATACCCTTGTCTAACTCTTCATTATGTTCTAGTTATTTCACCTTGGTCATTCATTTATTCATTGGCGATCACTCGTGGCCGAGTAAGATTGTCTTCCAGGGTAAGTTCTTTAACAGTGGTCCGTAGGTGATTGTGGAGGCCAGTTCTGGATCCACACAGCCTCCCACAGTGAGGACATAGGTTTCCAGATGGAAGATGGTCACGATGAGGATTTGCTTGATGTGCCTTCCGCTTAGCTTGTTTGTCCATTTCGCCCTGTACTCGTGCTTCTTCAAAGTCCATAGAACCTTTGATAATGGCCCACCTCCAATTGGGATGCTCATGGGCCAAGGCTTCCCAGTTCTCAATGCTCATGTTACATTTTTTTAGATTAGCTTTGAGAACATCTTTAAACCTCTTTTGCTGTCCACTGATACTCCGTTTTCCATCCTTAAGTAGGAAGTAAATAGCTGCTTTGGGAGACTGTGATCAGGCATTCGAACAGCATGGCCGGTCCAGCGAAGTTGATGTTGGAGGATCATTGTTTCAACACTGCTGGCCTTTGCTTCTTCCAATACACTAACATTAGTCCGCCTATCTTCCCAAGTAATTTGCAGAATTTTCCAGAGGCAGCGTTGGTGGAATCTTTCAAGAAGGTTGGAGTGGCGTTTATAAATGGTCCATGTTTCACAGGCATACAGTAAGGTGGGTAGTACAATGGCTTTGTAAATAAGCATTTTGGTCTCCCTGCGGATATCCTGATCCTTGAACACTCTACGCTTCATTCGGGAGAATGTGGCACTCGCAGAGCTCAGACGATGCTGAATTTCAGCGTCAATGTCAGCTTTTACAGAAAGATGGCTGCCAAGATAAGAAAAGTGATCGACATTCTCCAACGTTGCACCATTAAGTTGGAGTGATGGTGCTACAGAGGGATTGGTTCACATTTGCTGATGAAGCACTCTGGTTTTTTTGATGTTAAGCGAGAGGCCAAGTTTTTCATATGCTTCTGCCAAGACATTTAGGATAGTTTGAAGATCTTCCTTTGAATGTACGGAGACTACATTATCATCGTCATACTGAAGTTCTATGACAGAGGTTGACATTACCTTACTTTTTACTGTCAGCCTACTGAGATTAAAAAGCTTTCCATCTGTTCGATATGTGATTTCCACCCTAGTGGGAAGTTTCCCCTCAACAAGGTGTAGAATCATGGCGATGAAAGTAGCAAATAAGGTCGGAGCAATGACGCATCCCTGTTTGATGCCTGATCCCACTTTGAATGGATCACTTTGAGAGCCATTGTTATCCAAAATTGTTGCCGTCATGTTGTTATGGAGGAGTCGCAAAATATTCACAAATTTATCAGGGCATCCAATTTTCAGAAGGATGGTCCAGAGAGCAGTTCGATTTACAGTACCAAAGGACTTAGTCAGATCAATAAACGTCATATACAGAGGTCAATTTTGCTCCCTGCATTTTTCTTGAAGCTGTCGTGCAGTGAAGATCATGTCCACTATCCCCCTGGAAGGGCGGAAACCATTTTGGGATTCAGGGCTTCCTCCATAGTTTGACTCTAGTGATTATATTCCTAGAATCACTTTAGTGCAGTGTTTCCCAACCAGTGTGCCTGCAGATGTTGTTGGACCACAACTCCCATCTTCCTGACCATTGGCAATGCTAGCTGAGGCTGATGGGAATTGTGGTTCAGCAACATCTGGAGGCACACTGGTTGGGAAAGGGTGCTTTAGTGCCTTCCTGTATTTTGCTGGGAAAATTTAAAGTTTGCTCATCTGTATACTTGTATTATTTTAATTCATAATTCTCTCCTTCTCCCCTTTTCTTCTTTCTAGTATTCACTGTAGTGTGTATTGATTCTTTCCTGCTCTTTTTTTCTATCCAAGCTTTCTGCCTGTACACAGTTGTTGCTATGCAGTGGCTTCAATCCAAACAATCATGAGCGGGGAAATTTTTTATTAGTGTTGTTCCATGAATTCTTCTGCAGGTGCTATTAGAAGATTTCTCACCATGCAACAACACAACGTATTGGGGATTGCATTACTATAGTATGAGAGACATTACGAACAATGAAGAGAGAGGTTGTAACATGTAAATTCTTAAGGGCCATATAAAGAGTTTGTGCAAAGTGTTTGCACAAACAACTCCCCTGGGTCTGTGCTCACTTTTTTATGCAATGCTTTTTTGCTAGATTGGAAACAGACCTGTGAGTGGCAGGTAATCATTCTGTATACTAATAGCAAACTCGTTTTCTGAGTATAGCCAACATATCACCATACACACACAAGAGGGGAGGTATCAGCAGGCTTCAGGGAAACCCCAAGGTGCGCAGAAGTATATTAAAAAAAAAATTAGAGAAAAAAACCTGAGGGAAATACCCCTCAAACAGCTTGATTAGGTCATAGTTGGTTGGAACCCTGAACTGAGACACTCCACGCTATGCCATTTTGTTGCAGTTCCCACTTGTGCATTTCCAGTTCCACCTCAGCATTTCTTGTTACTTCCCTTCCTTTAGAACTGATATCCTTTTCTTTACATTTTAGTTTTTGTAAATAAGAGGAGGTTTTGTTGTATCAGTATTTTTTATAGATATTCCCATAGTTATAAAGTTGAAATCTACATAAATTACAAATTGGAGGGTGAGGAACCTGTCTTTAATTATTGTTTGGCCAAATTGTTCTGGGTCGTTAAAAGGAGTACATTCTGAATTACCATGTGTACATCATAGAGGATTAAATTAAATAAGTTATCAAGTTGATCTTTGGAAAGCAAATTGCAGAAGAATTTAAGTTTGTGCAAGGAACATTGAAAGTCAGCATTTATTATAGAAATTGCATCTCGTACATTCCACCTTTTGACCCTGATTGCTAAGCAACATTTATTTGATCAAGCCCAGACTCCTAACTGTCCTATGAGGTAAGCCAAATTTATTGAGTTACCTACGTGTGGAAGATTTTCTAACCAGCTTTCCTTGAAGCAGTTTAGATTTTAAAGTTTTTGTTGTTAATGTGACATTAGACTAGGTTCACTATTAACATAGTATATTACATCGTAATATTTCTAGTTTTTTTCTAACAAATAGCATTTAAAATATAAATATTTACTTTCAGATAGTGAAATTTTGATTATGCAAATGAGATAGATTTTAAGATTGCTTTAGAAATGCCTGAAGTGCCTGTTATGAAGGGTGAAGGGGGCAGTTTCTCATCTTCTTATATTTCAGACCCACTATAGATCTGAAACAACTGCATTTGTGATTAGTTTGCTTCTTGCACACTCAATAGCAATTTTTTATAAGTAGCTTTATTTACTAGGTATGCTTAGCAAAATCAGAAAACCCTTTGGCTTAAAAAAAGAAGAAAAGAGGAAGATATTATACAGCCACAAGAGTGGCTGTATACTATAGTCAGTAGGGATTTTTCACGTGCTACCATGTTAAATGAAAATACCCCCCCACCCCTTTCTGGTGCTTTCTGTAGTTCCAATTCAAAACAAAAACTTACAAGGCTTATACTGTTGGATTCAGAATCACTTGTGCTACAACTCTGGAAGTTTTCTTGGTGATACACAACCCCCCCACGAGAATCCACAGGTTAAAGTGAAAAACGGGAGGAAAAAAAACTAGAAGCCGTTTGGACTTTTTTCCCTTGAAATTGACATAATCTGTTGTCCTTGATTACAACTCAGAGATGACTCTAAGGTATCCCTAATGAATTGCCCGAGCTTGCCCCAAACACAGTACTTCATCTGAAGTAGGTTTAAATTTAAAAAACGGCATGGTTTATTTTTAATTAATTGTTTTAAAAATGCATTGTAGTGGGTGATAACGTACCGCATGCGTAGAAGAGTTCTTTCGGTTTCACTCTCCCTCTCCCTCCCCCTCCCCTTCCAGTTACTTGGAGGAAGCAGGGGAAGTCTGCTCCTGTGATGGGTGGGCAACAGACATGTGTCTCACACTGGCCTTCTGCTGAGCTTGCTGTGTGTGAGGAAGCAAGAGAGAGAAAATGGCCGATGGAGGGAGAAAGCAGCAGCAGAATAGAGGTGAGTGGGAAAGAGTCAAAAAAACGGGGGGGAAGCTTTGAAGGACTCTGCATTTTTTAAAAACTCTACTCGGAAGTAAGTCCCATTGAGTGCAGTGGGGCTTACTCCCAGGTAAGTGGAGCGGTGTTTCTGTGTGCTAGCAGTGAGCTTGAGGGAAGGAAGGCGGTAAAATGTCTACTCAGAAGTAAATCTCACTGAGTTCAGTGGGGCTTACTGCCAGGTAAGTGGAGCGGAGCATGTGTGAGCTAGCAATGAGCTTCAGGGAAGGAAGGAGGAAAATTGTCTGCTCAGAAGTAAATCCCATTGAGTTCAGTGGGGCTTACTCCCAGGTAAGTGGAGCGGTGTTTTTGTGTGCTAGCAATGAGCTTCAGGGAAGGAAGGAGGGAAATTGTCTACTCAGAAGTAAATCCCATTGAGTTCAGTGGGGCTTACTCCCAGGTAAGTGGAGCAGAGCTTCTGAATAGACTTTTAAAAAATTGCCAAGGTCCTTCAAAGCTCCCCCCCATTTTTTGACTCTTTCCTTCCCTCAAGCTAGATTCAGCGAGTGGGGAAGGCAGGCAGTGGGAGAGAGCGTGGGTGGGGGCAGGGCGATTGAGCCAATGGAAACGGCAGGCTGCGGGAGACAGCGGGGATGGGAACATACATACACACACACATCACCAGAAGTAAGTTCCACTGAGTTTATTGCAGCTTACTCCTGAAGTAAAAGTGAACATAGAATTACAGCCTTTAACTTCTAAATTCAGTCCTTTCCTTTAAATACTAGGTGATTTATCAATAAATATTATAAAATTTATGTCTGTTAAATGTTCAGTGTGTCATCATGTGACTCTTACTGTTGCTTGTTAAACACCTGCTGTTCAGGATAGTGCCACAAATAGATTCCAAAAAGCCTGCTTTAAACTTGCTCCAAACCCCCTGTGGCATGTAATGAATGTAATGAATGCTCCAGTTTGTCTGCATCCTTCTTGAAGTGCGGAGACCAGAACTGGATGCAGTATTCAAGATGAGGCCTAACCAGTGCTGAATAGAGGGGAACTAATACTTTATGCGATTTGGAAACTATACTTCTGTTAATGCAGCCTAAAATTGCATTTGCGTATTTTGCAGCCACATCACACTATTGGCTCATATTCCGCTTGTGATCAATGACAATTCCAAGATCCTTCTTGCAAGTATCCCCCATCTTATAACTATGCATTTGATTTCTTTTTCCCAAGTGTAGAACTTTGCATTTATCCTGGCTGAATTTCATTCTGTTGTTTTCAGCCCAAGGCTCCAGCCTATCAAGGTCCCTTTGTTTGTCTTCCACGGTATTCACAAGGTTTTCCCAAGGTTTTCCATTTGGAAAAGAAAGGGGCTTCCCCTCTGCCCAGTGCCCACCCACCCAATATCCTCCCCTCCCCCTCCCTGCCCCTTCCCTGGGTCAGTGTTGAACGATGAACTGGGAGACAGGGGTTCGAATCCCCACACAGCCATGAAGCTGACTGGGTGATCTTGGGCCAGTCACTGCCTCTCAGCGTCAGAGGAAGGCAATGGTAAAACCACCTCTGAATACCATTTACCATGAAAACCCTATTCAAAGGGTCACCATAAGTCTGGTCGACTTGAAGGCAGTCCATTTCCATTTTCAAATATGATTGCATAGAAATAAATCCCACTGAACTCAAGAAGTATGCAAATGATCAAACCCAACCTCCCTTCTCCTCCCTCCTATCCTCTCCCTCTTGCCCCTCCCTCCCCATTCCCATCCCCTTCCAACCCCCTCCTCCCCCTCCCCTTCCTCCTCCCCATGGTCAGTTTTACCTATCTTAAGCATGATTACATGGAAGTAAATACCATTGAACTCTATAAGCATGCAAATGATCAAACCTGCCCTCCTCTCCCCCTTCCTTTGCCCCCCTCCAATATTTATTTATTTATTTATTTATTTATTTATTGCACTTTTAGACCACCCTATAACAACAGGCTCTCAAGGCGGGGTACAACAGGATAAAAACTCATTTAAAACCAGCGAATGTAAATACAACATATAAATATAAAACACATTAAAAACAGATTAAGACAAAATTAATAAAAATTACAATTAATTAACTATAACATTAAAATTAAAACAAGACTAAAATGCCTGGGCAAAGAGGTAGGTCTTTACCTGGCGCCGAAAAGATATCAAAGAAGGCACCAGGTGCATCTCGTCAGGGAGGGCATTCCATAATTCGGGGGCCACCACCGAGAAGGCCCTAGATCTCGTTATTGCTCTCCGGGCCTCCTTGTGAGTTGGAACCCGGAGAAGGGCCTTCGACGTCGAGCGCAGCGAACGGATAGGTTCATAGTGGGAGAGGCGTTCCATCAGGTATTGCGGTCCGGTGTCGTTAAGGGCTTTATAGGTAAGAACCAACACTTTGAATCTGGCCCGGAAACGTATTGGTAGCCAGTGCAGCTGGGCCAGGACAGGTGTTATATGATCAGATCTTTTAGTCCGAGTAAGAACTCTGGCCACAGCATTCTGCACCAACTGAAGTTTCCGAACCGTCTTCAAAGGTAACCCTACGTAGAGTGCATTACAGTAATCCAATCTAGAGGTTACCAGAGCATGGATAACTGAGGCAAGGTTCTCCCTGTCCAGATAGGGTCGTAGTTGGGCTACCAGCCGAAGCTGGTAGAATGCATTCCGTGCCACCGAGGCTACCTGAGCCTCCAGAGACAGGAGCGGATCTAATAAGATCCCCAAACTACGGACCTGCCCCTTTAGGGGGAGTGTAACCCCATCTAGGGTAGGTCGGACATCAACCATCTGGGCAGAGGGTCCCCCCACCAACAGCATCTCAGTCTTGTCAGGATTGAGTCTCAGTTTATTAGCTCTCATCCAGACCATTATCGCGGCCAGACAGCGGTTTAGTACATCAACAGCCTCACCTGAAGAAGATGAAAAGGAGAAATAGAGCTGCGTATCATCAGCATATTGCTGAAAACGCACTCCAAAACTCCTAATGACCTTGCCCAGCGGCTTCATATAGATATTAAAGAGCATGGGGGACAGAACTGAGCCCTGCGGGACCCCATATTTGAGTACCCAGGGCCTCGAGTAATGCTCCCCAAGCACCAGCTTCTGGAGACGGTTCTCGAGGTAGGAGCACAGCCACTGCCAAGCAGTGCCTCCAACTCCTAAATCCGCAAGTTGCCCCAGAAGGATACCATGGTCGATGGTATCAAAAGCCGCTGAGAGATCAAGGAGAACCAACAGAGTTACACTCCCTCTGTCCTTCTTCCGACAGAGGTCATCATACAGGGCGACCAAGGCCGTTTCTGTACCAAACCCTGGCCGAAAGCCCGATTGAAATGGATCCAGATAATCAGTTTCATCCAAAAGAGCCTGGAGCTGGCGAGCGACCACACGCTCTAGGACCTTGCCCAGAAAAGGAACATTTGCTACCTGTCTATAGTTGTCAAGATTGTCGGGGTCCAAGGAGGGTTTTTTTAGGAGCGGTCTCACCACCGCCTGATTTAGGCAGAGTGGGACCACTCTCTCTCGTAAAGAGTCATTAATCACCTCCTTGGCCCATCCGGCTGTTCCATTTCTGCTAGCTTTTATTAGCCACGAGGGGCAAGGATCCAGAGCAGAAGTGGCCGCCCGCACCTGTCCAAGCACTTTGTCCACATCCTCGAGCTGTACCAACTGAAACTCATCCAATAAAACAGGACAGGACTGTGCTCCGGACACCTCATTAGATTCAACTGCAACAATATTGGAGTCAAGGTCCCGGCGGATGTTCATGATCTTGTCTTGGAAGTGTCTCGCAAACTCGTTACAGCGGGCTATTGATGGTATCATTGCATCCTGAGGACCAGAATGTAAAAGTCCCCGGACAACTTTATAAAGTTCCGCTGGGCGGTTAGAAGATGACTGAATGGAGGCAGCAAAGTACTGCTTCTTTGCTGCTCTCACTGCCTTCACATAGAGTTTGGTAGAGGCCTTCACAAGTGCATGATTACAGGCGTCGGGAGTTCGTCTCCATTTGCACTCAAGCCGTCTCCTATCTTGCTTCATCACTCTTAACTCCGAGGTATACCAAGGAGCCAATTGAGCTCTGCAGCGGAGAGGGCACACCGGGGCGATCGTGTCAGCTGCCCGGGTCATTTCCGTATTCCACAGAGTGACCAGGGTTTCGACAGAAGCGTCAGTTTTATCAGCCGGAAAACTCCCTAGAGCCTTTTGAAAACCCTCAGGATCCATCAGTCTCCGGGGACGGACCATCTTAATTGGTCCTCCACCCTTGCAGAGGGGAGAACACATTGTGAGTCTAAACCTCAATAGGTGGTGATCTGTCCATGACAAAGGAATAGATGTAAAATTCCTTACTCCCAGATCACCATCCCCTAATCCAGTGGCAAAAATCAAGTCTAGAGTGTGCCCCGATATATGCGTAGGGCCAGTAACAAATTGAGACAGCCCCATGGCTGTCATGGCGGTCATGAAGTCCTGAGCCGCTCCAGACAAAGCGGTCTCGGCATGAATGTTGAGATCCCCCAATACCAAAAGTTTGGGGGATCGCAACAATAAATCCGAGACCACCTCTGTCAGCTCAGTTAGGGAAGCGGTTGGGCAGCAGGGTGGACGGTACACCAACAGTATTCCCAGTCTGTCTCGCTGACCCAACACAATATGAAGACACTCCAGACCATTAGCCACATGGATAGGGTGCCTAACAAGAGGGATGGAACTTCTATAGACCACAGCGATTCCCCCTCCCCGACCCTCGGATCTACCCAGATGCTGAACTGAGTACCCAGGTGGGCACAGCTGGGTAAGATTAATACTTCCCAGATCCCTCACCCAGGTCTCGGTAATAAATGCCAGATCGGCCACCTCATCCACAATCAAATCATGGATGAGGGAGGTTTTATTATTTACCGATCTGGTATTAAAAAGCAGCAACTGGAGATCCGAGAGTTGGCTGATAGAACTACCAGCAATCCTATGGGTGTGAGGAGGACCGGAACACGGTACAGCCACCAATTGTCTGGGTCGAGTTCCCCTAGGCTGGCATGTCCTCCTCACAGCGCCGTACCTCCCATTACCCGTCACTACGCTGAGTGGGGCCCCCACTGGTCCTCCCTCCCAATACACTATCCTCCCGCCCAGGCACATAATAAATAAAATAAATAACAAAACACAAAATCTATACACACTCACACACTCACTCATACAAGCACTCATGGATCCAACAATATAAGAGTAACAGCAGCACAGAAAATAGAAGCAACAAAAAGCCAATCCACAATTAATAGAGTCCTTAGTAATGAAAAGCTGCCTCAAAAAAAAATGTTGTCCCAACACTCCCTCACTCCATCAAGAAATAGCCCCAACCACAACAAGCATAGCAACAATCAGCTCGCAAGTCCCAAGTTCTCACCAACCAACTTCCCCTGCAGCCACTGATCGGGCGTGCTCCAAGCCCGGTTCCAAGCCTGGCACCCCCACGATGTTCCACCACCGTCAGGCTAATGCTCCTCCCGACTCTCCGTGTCAGCAAGCCTCCACAGTGTTCCTTCACTCCCTCGGCGTCGGGCGTCCTCCTCCTCGGCCTCAGCGGCGCTCTCACCACCGCCAACGCCCAGGGGTAAGGGAAACAAGCCTCCTTTACTCCCTTGGCATCATCTGCCGGGCGTCCTCCTCCGCCTCCGCGGCGCTGCCACCATCGCCAGGCCAAGCCTGCCGCAGCTCTCTCCACACCGCCGCCGGATCGCACTCCAACCCTGGCACCCCTCGGCACTCTCACCACCGTCAGGCCGACACTCCTCCCGACTCTCTGCGTCAACAGCCTCCACAACGTTTCTCCACTCCCTTGGACCTTGAGGAGTATGCCTGGCACTGGAACCTGGCTCCATAGCATCAGATTTATAGCCCTGTCTCTGTTGCTCTTTCAGATGGAAAATGCTAAAGTCCTTCAAAGTTGGACAGTAACTTTTCTTCTGCTGCTGGTGGTCAGTTTTTCCTATCCTAACCATGATTGCATAGGAGTAAATCCCATTGAACTCAATAAGCATGCAAATGATCAGACTTGCTTTTCCTCTCCTTCCCCTCTCCTCTCCCTTCCTCCTCCCCTCCCCTCCTCCCCTGCCCACTCCAGCCCTCCCTCCCTCCCCCACTGCTCAGTTTTACCTATCCTAAGCATGATTGCACGGGAGTAAATCACACTGAATTCAATAAACATGCAAATGATCAAACCTGTCCTCCACCCCTCCCCCTCCTTCCAGCTCCCATCCCCCTCCTCCCCTCTGTGTTTCCTCCCCTCCCTCCTCCTTCCCTCCCCATCCTCTGTGGTCCGTTTCACCTATCCTAAGCATGATTGCAGGGTAGCAAATCCCATTGAACTCAATAACCATGCAAATGATCAGCAAACTTGCACAGGACAGGATCCCATTTCTTACCTCCCGGATTAAAAAGCAGGGAAATTCACTAATAGGCAAAAAACCTTGTGGTTTAAGAATGTACCTATAGCCCACAGCTATTTCTATAAAACTTTAAAAAGCAGGGAAATTGGGCAGCTATAGTGAATGCACCAGGGGAGCAGGAGACCTGACCTCCTCTCTGAGATATTGTACTGCCCTACAAATTGGTCAAAATGCAAACACCATTTGGGTTGGTCTTTCACAGTCCAATCCACTTCCTGTGTAGCTTGGAAGAATTTGGTAACGTGCCTCTGAGCATGTGGTGAGTGGTGGCAACACCTGCCATCTCCAAAGATAGAGAATTATATTTTTCTATGTTTGTTGGTGTTCTTATTTTGCTTCTTTCCTGTGTTATTAATGTTTCTACAGAGAATGTGAACTAGGAAATTCACATGCGGGCCCTTGGGGGGGGGGAAGATTGGCAGCTCATGAGTCCCAGGCAATGTTCATCCCAAAGGGATCAATGTAAGACCATACTTTAGTCATAGAGGAGGTCCTGCTAATCTCTTCTCGAGTCTACAAAATCAAGTCTAAAATCCTTCCACAATTTCCGTGGAAGACTTAAAACCTTTTATCTTGGGTAACTCTAATATCACTCCAGTGTTCTACATGGACTTTGATTCGTAGTTCATAATAACATTCTCCTGTGTAGTACACTGCTACAAATTGCTTTGATCACATATTATAGCCATTCTGCCCCTGTGCTATCCTATAGTTTTGTTTAAAACGGAGCTAAAAAGATGAGTAAATATCAAATGTTGTTATGTGACTTCAAGTCGATTACGACTTATGGCGACCCTGTGAATCAGTGACCTCCAAAAGCATCTGTCATGAACCACCCTGTTCAGATCTTGTAAGTTCACGTCTGTGACTTCCTTTATAGAATCAATCCATCTCTTGTTTGACCTTCCACTTTTTCTACTCCCTTCTGTTTTTCCCAGCATTATTGTCTTTTCTAATGAATCATGTCTTCTCATCATGTGTCCAAAGTATGGTAAGCTCAGTTTCATCATTTTAGCTTCTAGTGACAGTTCTGGTTTAATTTCTTATAACACCCAATTATTTGTCTTTTTCGCAGTCCATGGTATCTGCAAAGCTCTCCTCCAACACCACATTTCAAATGAGTTGATTTTTCTTGATCTGCTTTTTTACACTGTCCAACTTTCACATCCATACATAGAGATCGGGAAAACCATGGCCTGAATGATCCTGACTTTAGTGTTCAGTGATACATCTTTGCATTTGAGAACCTTTTCTAGTTCTCTCATAGCTTCCCCCCCGCCAGTCCTAGCCTTCTTCTGATTTCTTGACTGTTGTCTCCATGTTGGTTAATGATTGTGCCGAGGTATTGATAATCCTTGACAAGTTCAATGTCTGCATTGTCAACTCTAAAGTTACATAAATCTTCTGTTGTCATTACTTTAGTCTTCTTGATAGCATTCATTTCAAATCATTACTGGTTTTAATTTTAATATATTTTTGTTTAATCTTGTTTTATATATCTTCTATAGTCTATTGTACCCACGCTCATTTGTATGTTAATTTGTTTTTATACTGTTGTACACCGCCCTGAGAGCTTGTTGGTATAGGGCGGTTTAAAAATGTAATAAAATAAATAAAAAATAAAATAAATAAATAGTAGTATGGTATAATCTGCATATCTTAAATTTTTGATATTTCTCCCTCCAGTTTTCACGCCTCCTTCAACTTGTTCCAATCCCGCTTTCCATATGATATGTTCTGCATACAGATTAAACAAATAGGGTGATAAAATACACCCCTGCCTCACACCCTTTCCGATTGGGAACCAATCGGTTTCTCCATATTCTGTCCTTACAGTAGCCTCTTGTCCAGAGTTTAGGTTGCACATCAGGACAATCAGTTTCTGTGCCCCCCCCATGTCTTTTAAAGCATTCCATAGTTTTTCATGATCTACAGATTCCAAGGCTTTGCTGTAATCTATAAAGCACAGGGTGATTTTCTTCTGAAATTCCTTGGTCGGTTCCATTATCCCTTTTTTTTTTTTTCAATAATTTTTATTCAGATTTTCATAAAACATACAAGACAAAATCATAAAACATTCAAAGACAAAAAACAAAATCAAAAATAGTTAAACAAAAAGAAAAAAAGAAAAAAAAAAACAAAAATAAAAAATAAAGAGTAAAATATTGACTTCCCATTTGTCAAAGATCAAATCAGTTATAAGTCTATAATATATAACAATCCTGTCTCTTAAGTCATATTATAAAATCACTTTCCTCCAGTAGTTATCTTACTTAATCATCAAATCTCATAAACATTACTTTATTCTTTCCACAAAAAGTCAAAGAGAGGTTTCAATTCTTTAAGAAATATATCTATCAATTTTTTTTTCCAGATAAGCATATCGATTAATCCATCTCATTACTAATTATGATAATCTTATTGTCATAACCATAGTCAAAATAAACATTTCAATTAATCCATCACATCAGAATCTGTTAGGTTCAATAATTTCAGTAGCCATTGTTCTATTATCTCTATTAGTTCCATTTTCCATCTTCCATCTTCAGTAGTCTTGTTAAGTCCAGTAATTTCAATATCCAATCTTCCATTATCAGTATTCCATAATAATCTTGCTGTCAAAGCCATAGTCATATAGTAAGAGTCTGATGGGGATTACCTCTATCCCAAATATTTTCTTGCCATCCATTCTGAATAGGTTGCTGAAATACTGCTGTAAAATCATATCTCTGTTCTTTTTTTCAAAATACACTGGGTCATCTCTTAAAAGTTTTTCCATTGTCACATGGCTGCAGTTAATTCCATAGATTTTCTCTATATTGGGCTCCATCACATCATTCCAGTCCAGAAGATTATCCGTGCCATTGATAACTTTATCTCTAGAATCTTCATTCATTTCTTCAGAGATAACATTGAGTTCCAAACAATAGATTTTATTTCTAAAGTCCATAGACTCCAAATCTTGTTCCTGTTCCACATTGGTTCCAATCTCCGGGATCTCCTCTCTCACAGGGACCCCTATTCCAGTCTCCAGGGTCACCTCTCTCACAGGGACCCCTGTTCCAATCTCCGGGGTCTCCTCTCTCACAGGGACCCCTTCCAGGGTCACCTCTCTCACAGGGACCCTTATATCTTTAATCTCCTGCTTCATTTTACTCAATTCAATTTTCATTATCTCAATCTCATCCATTATTTTCTGAAACATAGTTATTTCCAGATTTTCAGCCACTTTCTTAATTGCCATTTTAAAAGAAAAATATAGGAAAACCACTTCTTATTTCAGCAACAATTGGGTTAATACTCCAAACTTGGTGACATCACAGTATAAACAGAGCAGACAGCCTTATCTCTCCAATAGTTAAGTAAACAAAATGCAGTTCCCAGGATCGAAACAATTAATGGCAATCGTCAAGAAACAGATTCGTCAAAATAAAATAGACCAAAAAGAGAGTAGTCTCAAAACAGTATAATATTTTTCAAAATAAAAATCTGGAATAGAAATCCCTCTTCTGTGTATATCTTTAGAATGCAAATCCAGGACAGCTTTTTGCAACAAAAACAGAGATAAGCTATTAATTAGTGCGTAGCAGAGAGAAGTTATGGCTCCCCAGTGAGATGTCAAAAACTGATCAATCTGGCAAATCTCTTTTAAACAGCAACAATTTAAGTCAAGTAAAAGAAAAATATAGAAAGAAGGGTGCTTGCCTGTTAGTGCGTTCTCTCTTAGAAGATAAGGTGAACGTTCGCTTTATCAGATAGAGCTTGCTGTTAAAAATCCGTCCCACCTTCGTCGGCTGGACCTCGTCCCATAAATTAATGAGATCTGGTCGTCCCAACAAAAATAGGCTTTGAGGTTAATCTCTTCGTTTCTCCCTACCCGGGAGAAGTTTAATCAGTCAAAAAAAAAAGAAAAAACTGACTGATATATCTGAATAAGCTTCTTTTGAGGCAGGAGCCCGTCTCAAAAGCAGGCACAGGCTAAGTCACCCTTCCCGGAAGTCCTCACCCTTCCCGGAAGTCCGGTCGGTTCCATTATCCCATGTATATTTGTGATATGATCTCTGGTGCCTCTTCCCTTTCTAAATCCAGCTTGGACATCTGGCATTTCTCGCTCCATCTATGGTAAGAGCCTTTGTTGTAGAATCTTGAGCATTAGTTTACTTGCATGGCAATAGTTCAATAATTACTGCATTCCCTGGGATCCTCTTTCTTTGGAATTGGGATGTATATTGAACGATTCCAGTCTGTAGGCCATTGTTTAGTTTCCCATCTTTCTTGACAGATATTTTTCAAAATTTGGACAGATTCAGTCTCAGTAGCTTGTAGCAGCTCTGTTAGTATGCCATCTAGTCCTGGTGATTTGTTTCTTCCAAGTAGCTTTCACCTCACATTCTAAAATTTCTGGTTCTTCATTATATGGTTCCTCCATGAATTAATATGTCATCCTTGCATCTTTTTTATAGAGTTCTTCAGTGTATTGATTCCATCGTCCTTTATTTCATCTCAGTCAGTCCGTGTGTTTCACTGTTGATTATTCAACATCCCTATTCTTGGTTTAAATTTCCCTTTAATTTCTCTAATCGTTTGGAATAGGGCTCTTGTTCTTCCCTTTTTGTTGTCTTCTTCTATTTCTATACAATAACTATTGTAATAGTTCTCTTTGTCCCTACATACTAGTCGCTGTATTGTTGCATTTAGGATTATGACTGTATTTCCATCTTCTCTTGGTTTTGCTTTCCTTCTCTCTTTAACCATTTGAAGAGTTTCTGCAGTCATCCATTGAGGTCTTTCTTTTTTTTTAACTAGAGGTATTGTCTTTTTGCATTCTTCCCAGATAATTTCTCTGACTTCACTCCATAGTTCTTCTGGTTCTTTGTCAACTAAGTTGAAAGCCTCAAACCTGATCCTTATTTGATCTTTATATTCTTCTGGGATGTTATTTAAATTGTACTGTCAGAACCGCTGTCTATTATCTTTGCGAAATCATGGAGGACTGGTGAAGTGCCGGATGACTGGAGGAGAGCTAATGTTGTCCCTATCTTCAAAAAAAGGCAAAAAGGAGGAACCAGGGAACTACAGACCAGTCAGCCTAACATCAATCCCTGGAAAAACTCTGGAGCAGATTATAAAGCAGTCAATCTGTAAGCATCTTGAAAACAATGCAGTGATTACTAAGAGCCAACATGGATTTATGAAGAACAGATCCTGCCAAACTAATCTTATCTCCTTTTTTGATCAGGTAACCTCCCTTGTAGACTGTGGGAATGCTGTGGACATAATATACCTCGACTTCAGCAAAGCTTTTGACAAAGTGCCCCATGATATTCTGATTAGCAAGCTAGCTAAATGTGGGCTGAATGGAACCACTATCAGGTGGATCCACACTTGGCTCCAGAATTGTACTCATAGAGTGCTTATTTATTTATTTATTTTATTTTATTTATATACCGCCCTAAGCCCAAGGGCTCTCTGGGCGGTGTACATAACAATAAAACAATCAGAAAATATATAAATACAATAATGCAATGGAATCAAACCAAACAGAGATAAACAAAAATCAAAACAGCAGCAAAATACATCAGTAAATATTAATAGTACACATTATCAATGGTTCCTTCTCATACTGGGCAGAAGGAACAAGTGGGGTACAACAGGGCTCGGTCCTGGGCCCAGTGCTCTTTAACATTTTTATTAACAACTTGGATGAGGAGGTACAGAGCATGCTTATCAAATTTGCAGATGATACTAAATTGCGGGGGCATAGCTAATACTATGGAAAAGAGAAACAGAATTCAAATGGACCTTGATAGGCTGAAGCATTGGGCTGAAAACAACAGAATGAAATTCAACAGGGATAAATGCAAAGTTCTACACTTAGGAAAAAGAAACCAAATGCACAGTTATAAGATGGGGGATAGTTGGCTCAGCAATACAACATGTGAGAAGGATTTTGGAATTATCGTTGATCACAAGCTGAATATGAGCCAACAGTGTGATGTGGCTGCAAAAAAGGCAAATGCTATTTTAGGCTGCATTAACAGAAGTATAGTTTCCAAATTGCGTTAAGTATTAGTTCCCCTCTATTCAGCATGGGTTAGGCCTCATCTTGAATACTGTGTTCAGTTCTGGTCTCCACACTTCAAGAACGATGCAGACAAACTGGAACGGGTTCAGAGGAGGGCAGCAAGGATGATCAGGGGACTGGAAACCAAGCCGTATGAGGAGAGACTGAAAGAACTGGGCATGTTTAGCCTGGAGAAGAGAAGACTGAGGGGAGATATGATAGCACTCTTCAAGTACATGAAAGGTTGTCACATAGAGGAGGGCCGGAATCTCTTCTCAATCGTCCAAGAGTGCAGGACACAGAATAATGGGCTCAAGTTGCAGGAAGCCAGATTTTGACTGGACATCAGGAAAAACTTCCTAACTGTTAGAGCCATACGACAATGGAATCAATTACCTAGGGAGGCAGCTGGACAGTCGTCTGTCGGGAATGCTTTGATTTGGATTCCTGCATTGAGCAGGGGGTTGGACTTGATGGCCTTATAGGCCCCTTCCAATGCTACTATTCTATGATTCTATTTTGGCATTGATTTTTTTATTGGTTCTTCTTTAGGTTTACTCTGATTTTCAATATGACCAGTTCATGATCTGTACTGCAGTCTGCTCCTAGCCTTGTTTTTGGAGAAAGTGTGAAACTTCTTCGTCTTCTGCTACCAATTATATAATCAATTTGATTCCTATATTGACCATTTGGTGATGTCCATGTGTACAGTTGCCTTTTTGGTTGCTCAAAAAATGTGTTTGCAAGAAACAAACCATTGGCTTCACAGAATTCAATAAGTCTTTCTCCTGCTTCATTTCTGTCTCCTAAGCCCCATTTCCCTACAATTCCTAGTTCTTCTCTGTTCCCTACTTTTGTATTCCAGTCCCCCATGATTATCAGCACATCTTGTTTTGGTGTGTGATTAATTTTCTCCTGTATTTCTGCATAAAATCTCTCCAGTTCTTCTTCTTCTGTGTTTGCTGTTGGAGCATAGGCTTGGATGATGGTTATGTTGATAGATCCTGTTTAATCTCATTGATATCACTCGCTCAGACCTTGCGTTGTAGCTCGCAACTGCTTTTGGTACATCACTTCTCACTATTAAAGCAACCCCATTTCTTCTTAATTTCTCATTTCCTGCATAAAATCTTGATTGAAAATGTCCCATTCCTGTGCATTTTAATTCACTCACGCAAAGTATTGTAATGTTGATACGTTCCATTTCTTGCTTGACAATTTCTAACTTTCCCTGGTTCACACTTCTCACATTCCATGTTCCTGTTGTGTGCATTGTACAACTCCGGACTCTCCTTTCGCATCTGTGCGCATCATCCTCTGGGCTTCGTTTCGGCTTTGACCCAGCTGTGTCATTAGTCACAGCGCTACTCGTACTTGTCCTTTGTTCTTCCCCAGTAGCTCGGTGAGTGCCTTCTGACCTGGGAGTCTCATCTTGCAGCACTATCTCGTGTTGCATTTTGGATACTCTGATCATAGGGTTTTTGTGGTAAGAGGTATTCAAAGGTGGTTTACCTTTGCCTTCCTCTGGGTTTGGATGCATCTTAGTCTGGTGTCTCAGCTTTGACCATTCCACCTTGGGTGCCTCTGCTAGGAGTTTAGCCTCTTAGTCTAGCCTCCTGATGGCATTGCTCTCAGTTTGTTCAACACTCTCAAACCCCCTCACCACGTTAAGGTGTTCATGCTAGGGGGGAAATATTAAACGTATAGGGACAAAACATATCTTTTTAGAGAAACAGAATAAATGTGTTGATTATTGTAGTAGAATATATGATCAGATTGTCTCTTTAGATGTACTTTTAAATGTACTTTAGATGTGCTTTTTGAGACTAATAAACTTGTATCATTTACAGTGCAATCCAGTACATGTCTACTCAAGTAAGCTCTATTGGGTTCAATGAGATTTATTCCCAGGTAAGTGTGTATTGGATTGCAGCCTTAATTATTTTTTATGTTTGTTAGATTTTCTGTGTATTTTTTAAAAAAGAGATCTGTAGAGTAATTCAAATAGAGTTTGTTCATTTTCTTTCACTACCTCATACTGAGGATATGATCAGAATTTCCTATAGCCCTCTGGAATATATTGTTATTGTTCCCAGTTAAGGCTATTCTGTCTGCCTCATTTAGCAGAGGTGTTCAGTGTAAAGTTTCCCAAGTCATTGAGAGATATTTCATATATTTTGCAGTCTTTTCTACAGACCAACATCACGGTATTACAATACAGAATTAGTAAGCTACAACAGACATTAAAAAACTGTAAGGAACAAAATCGTCAGGGAAATATTATTTACAAAGTTGGACCAGTAGCACAATGGATTTAGATCTAGATCTTGTAGTATTTCTAAAGTTATTATCTGAATTTTGACAGACTTTTAACAGTGGAAGGGCAGGATATACATCCTCTTAATAAATAAATATTCAATAGTATTGGAAATTAAAGTCTAAGCATTTAAGGCTGAAAATGTAAGGCTTTTTTATAAAAAAAAGTTTCCTCATATCCTCCCCCGGTTTTTGGTGGTAATTACTAGGCACAAAAACAAAACAACTGGACAATGCAACTATTAATATACTTAATTTACATAATTGCATAATATGCAAATTAGCCTACCCAGATTTGTGGAACTGGAATATGGCAACCCTGTCTGTGGATGATCTTGCTATAGTAAATATGAAGTAGAAAAAAATAATCATAACATGTTCTTAGCTTGCATTTTTTTTAAAAAATAAAAAAGCGATTTAATATTGAATATAGTTGAGACCAGACCTTTGGATATTGCTGTGAATGTTGTAATCCCCAACCAAAATCCAGAATGGTTTACTGAGCTAAGAATGGAAAGTGCTCCAGGCAGAACTCAGAGATTTTCCTTAAGTGTCATTTTCTCTTAATGGAAACAACTGTGCCACATAATAGTTACTCTGTGTATTGTAATTTTATAATAAGGTTGCTATGCTTGGAATTCGGTACTGTTTACCACTTTTACAGCCATTTGGTTTCAGTCATTATTACTGTACCTCCAGAATAGTAGGTTGTTATAAATAACCTATATAAGTATAAATAGGTTGTATTATATTATATTATATTATATTATATTATATTATATTATATTATATTATATTATATTATATTATATTATATTATTCCTATAAATATAGGATTCCAGATCTAGAATCACAACTGACGTTATGCTTGTCTAGCTCAGTGCAGATAAAATATGGTGTGAATAAAAATCTGTGAGGTTAATCTATTTGACAGAAGGTAGTTAAGAATCCTGATTGTCTGCTTTTGCAGTACATGCTAGCATCCTGTGACATCCTGCATCAACCTCGTAATCTGGAAAAACTAAATTTAATGCAGCCTAAAGATTTCAACTGGTGCATCTGCCTGTAATGATGGAGTAATGTATTTGTATAGATGTGGTGGTTTGTAAGTGGGGGGAGATGTTTGGGATCTGTAGTCCTCTCTCTGCTGGAACTAAAATAAAAATTCCTATTTAGTGAATTGGGATTTTGGAATGGCCAGCTCCCCATGTCTTCTCCCATGTGTTTCTCAGCCAGATTGACTGAAGTGCTAACGTTTATTTAATGATTAATTATTTAGTTGATGGTCAGCTAAAAGACAATTCAAAACTTTATTTTTTATGAAGTTGTTGATCCTGTTTGCACTGGGCTTTGGTTTCTCCTCCAAATTATTAGCAGCCATTCCCCCTGGCAAAAGCAGAGGCATGCTGCACTCTGTCAGATTGGGTGGAATTAACTGTCAGTGTTCTAGTTAGGATTTCTGTTTAGCAAGGTTTTGAGGCTAGCATTATAGCTGTTAAACACTATTAATTTTGATGGGACTTCATATTTGTTTTATATTATTATCCATCAAAAGCCATTGGGACAGTGTATGCTGTATATGTGAACATATTATTTTATCATCAGGTTCCTTGAGATGCCTAATGATTTCCTAAAAAAAGAAGTCAAGTTAACTGTAATCCTCTGTCTTCATGTTTTTAATATTGGCAATCTGGTTTCTCTTTTGCTCTCCTGGCATAATCTTGCCAATCTTTCATTATTTTCAGATATGATTCCTGGATGCTCAGCAATGTTTGCAGGTTTTTCCCCAGCACCAGTGGATGTTCTGTTATCCTACCATATACTAATACACAATACATTATTTTTCATTTTCTTTGTAAGAGCTTGTGATGCCTGTTCATCATGTAACTATCTGCTACGCTATTTCCCTACATGAGGCTGGTCAGCTCAGGTAACCTCATATCATATAGCTACAGTTTTCTGAAAGATTACAAGTCTCATATGATATAAATCCAAGGCCAAGACAGCCAGAACCATCACTAATATCAAAAAGTAACTTCATCAGAGAGGGAGGAGGGTAATTCCACTAAGACCCTTCCTGTGAGAATTCCAATTGCTATCAAGTCAACTGTCTGTGAAAAAAACTGTATGGCAGGAAGAGTCCTGTCCTCCTGGTCTGGACATTGCCACCTGCTCTGCTCCTAGTTCTGATTTGGAGTTGGGGAGTGCTTCCTGAGACAGGTTGCTTTTTGCCACGATGAAGACTGCCAGAACCATCGCTAACATTAGTGAGGGGGAATAGCATATCCAACAAGTCGCCTTCTGTGAGGAATCCAAGTTCCATCAAGTCAGGTCCATGACAGGAGTAGCCCTGTCCTCTTCACTTCGGACATTGTCACCTGCTCTGTATCCAGATCTGATTGGGAGAGTGGGTTCCAAGGAGGATTGCTCTCCAAGACAGCCAGAATCTGCGTTGTAACTGTGTTATAAGAACTATAACTTTAAGAACTGGTACCTGAACTTGCTTTTCCCCTCCTACCTCCCGTCTCTGTCTTCTGCTGTCATTTCTTTTAGATTGTAAGCCTGAGGACTGTGTTACTACTGATTTTTGTAAGAATGTAAGAAACCAGTCTTCCTGTTTTTGCATGAACATTTCCTTTTGAAGGAGAACTAAATTTTTCTCTTTGTCAGAAGCAGAAACCACAACTTTATGGGTCATTCATTGATCCTTGCTGAACTTTCTACTAAGGCAGAAAAACTACGCAGTTCAAAATTTAAGGAGTCAGTTTACACAGTACTGTTCCTTACCTGTTTCACTGCCAGATCTTACTCTTCTCTTTCTCTCAGCGACTGTATAAATGCCACCACAGCCATTTTCCCTTTTGCTCTACTCTCTTTCCTCTGATGCCCACCATGTCCATATCCTCTCATTTTATTGCTTTCCCTTTGGGTTGGGAAAAATAACTTACCTGCTTTGGAGGCTGATTTTACCATGGTTAACAGCAGCTAGACATCCAGGACAAATGGTCCATCAATTCATTGACTTGGAATGGCCCTGTTATACTACACAGGTGGAAAACTTCCTGAACTGGCAAACATCACAGGTACATGAGAACAATATTTATTTGTAGGTTGTGCTGTAAATAGGGTATTTGTGTTTATATGAATGGCATATACATTACAAATAATTTAATAATTAACAGTACAATCTTATATACATCTATTCAGAAATAAACCCCAATGAGTTAAATGAGGTAAGTGTGTATAGGATTGCTGCTGGGCAGAACAATCCTAGCCCTAGCAGCAGAATGGTAGCGCATTGCATTCCAAGCCCAACTAGAGTGGAAGATGGGTAGCAATTTTCTTTTCTTTGTTCAGTGTGTCAGCTCTAGCCTAGTGCAGCTGAGGGGCCTGCTTTGGATCAAGAAGATTCAAAGTGTCCAGTGACCCTCCCCTGCTCCAACATGCCCCACTTGGGGGATTTCCGTTGTATACTGCTGGTGGTAGCTTCCCACCTGTCAGGTCAAAGCTTCAGGGCTCTGCTGTGGTGGAGCCCTGTACCAAAAGTGCTGCACTGCAGTAGAGACTGGTGGAGAGGTAACTACATGCCACCCCACCCCGCAACATTAGTGGTTAGAACTGTGCTCTAAAAAATTTTCTTTTCAGGATTAGTAAGTTGTTTTTGTATATGGATATGTATATTTTCCATTTTAAGTGCTGTACCTTAGTGCCCCAGTGCTTACTGTGCTTGGGAAAAAGGAAGTGTGCATGTTATTAGTTTGCTTTTAATGGATATCTCAAAGACTAATATCTTGAGGCTAGCTCAAAATTATGTAATGGCGTAATTGAATGACATTTTAAGAACAAATGCTGAATTTGGAGGTTAGGACTTCAGTTGTTTTTTTTGACTACCCGGGCATCTTTGGGACATTAGCGATACCGAATCTCCTGTACAAATCTGTGGGGATAATTTTAAGAAATAGAAACACTGGTCGATTGCTTTCAGAAGGGTAATATGGCATGAAAAAGAAAAAAAAAGTTTAATCCATATGCTCAGCAGCATTTTAGGTTTAGTTGTTTTAATTAATAAATATATCAGAAGACATTGCTTGCCACAGAGCAAGATGACCACATTGCTCTTATCTCTGTAATCCGTACGGGCCTTCTATACATATAAAATCAGATATTGAATGACTTACAGTACCAATACATCATAAATGTTACGGGAATGCAGTCTGTGTTTAGCAGAAGACTTGAGAGAGTCTCCAAAACTAAGCTTTACAACAGTCGTTCCTAACCTGGGGCCATGACCCCCAAGGGGGGCGCCAAGTAATCCAGAGGGGGCCATGAACAGTAAAGCAATTAATTATTTATTAATTTTTTTAAAAAAGTCTTCATTCCCTGAACACTGTCTGCTCCCCACTGCTGCTGCAGATGACACCTCCCCCTTGCTCCAAACAAGAGGGGAGGACTTTTGCTGAAGCACCAGAGCGTCTTTCAGGTGCGCCAAGAGCAGGCATCTCCCTATAAAACACGAGGCAGATGCCAAAAGAGGCTGAGGGTGGAGCTACCAGGAAGAAGAGACAATTACTATCGCTGACTCCCATCTCATCACACTGCTGCTGCTGACACTCTTACTCAGAATGAGAGGAGAGGGCTTTTCATGAAGCAAAAAGAAGGAAGGCTGCAAGGAAAGACTGTTTTCTCTGTTCCTTCCTGGCAGCCTTCCTGCCTGCCTTTCGTGGCTCCTGACTCACTACTATCTCCTTTAAAAATTATTCTTATCTCCGAGACCATCCAGATTTCGTCTTTGGTGCAGATGGAGCCAAGGAGCAGTGAGGAAGCTCAGGACTTGCTCGCCCCCCTTCTCTGAGGCTAAGTGTGTGCGCCAGCAGCACCCCCTTCTTCCACCTACACTCTGCCCCCATCTCTCAAAGATGCTGCTGCAGCTGAGGGCTTTCTCCCACATGCCCGAATGCTTGCAGGAGGGGCAGGTGTGTTTGTGTGTGTGTGTGCTGATCTGTCTTCTACTCCTCTCTCATTCCCCAGGTGCATGCTAACCAAGTCATCAGTTCTGATTATCATCCCAAGGCCTAAAAGCACTAACCCCCTCCTCAGTCTGTCTACCCTTTTGTCTTCACAATCTAGCTTCCCCACCACTTCTACATTGCTTCTTTATTGTTATTGTTGTTGTTATTGTTTTAAACTCAGCATGTTAGCTGAGGCTGGGGTCCACATACTACAGCTGAAAAGTATTTATTTATTTATTATTACATTTATATCCTTCCTTTCCTCCAAGTTGCTCAAGTTGGTTCACATGGTCCCCCCCCTTTCTATTTTTTCTTTACATCAACCCTGTGAGATGGACCAGGCTGGGAGACTGCGTCTGGCCCAAGGTCACCCAGCGGGCTTCATGGCTGGGTGGGAATTTGAACCTGGATCTTTCTCTAACACTGTAACCCACTGATTTTGGGAGACAGGACTGTACATCTTCAGACTGTTGAGGGGAGGGGGATACCAATTTGATGAACCTTTGCATTAAGAAAAGAAAGCAACACCTCCTTGTCCGCTGGGAGCTTTTTATGGAAAGGGATATTTGGAGATGTGATTTTGCCATGCACCATTTTTTCAATTAACAGAGGCTAAAATTACAATTAGTGTGGGGAGGTCACTTTTTTTGAGCTTAAAAAGGGGGTCCCATACTCATAAAGGTTGGGAATCACTGTTTTACACTGTTGGGGCAATTGGATGAATTCAAGCTCTCAGTCACTCTGAAGAATTTAACATGGTGCGCAGTGGTGCTAAGGCTAGGAAGGGCAAAAAATTAACTAATGACCTGTCAAACAATGGGCATACGGTGGAACACTTTAAACTACTGTGTATGAAGCTGGTGGGAGACTGGCAAAGGACGTTATCGCCTTTCGATAATTATTGGAAGTGCAATCACAACTAGCAGGGATAGGAAAACACCTAATGAAACTCTTGACTTTAGTCTCTGTGTGACGCCCTTCCCTGGCTCTCCCTGTCAGGTTCCTACCTGCTCGTGGTTACTGCCTGTCACTAGGCACCACCAGGGACTCCACCAGTCCGGACTGTCCTTTTTTATGGTTTCTCTCCCCGCTCTAGCACAGATCTCAACAGATCCCCCTGCTAGGCAGCACCACTAGTCACGTCCTATAACCAGTATTCCCAGAGACTCTGCCTGAGTCTCTCTATCAGGTTACCTCTGTGACTGAGTGCTTAAGCTGTCCCCAATCCCTTTGATCTTTATATATAAAGCATACGATCCTGGTTTGCTCTGAATACTTGTGGTGTTATATTCTTCCCTTCACCACTGCCACCAATTGTTACAGTTTCCCTTCAGCCTTGGTAAGCACCTTGCCCTCCCTTCTGGTCTGTATAACCCCAGCCAAGGATCAGGCCTTCGGTAAACCAAATATAGTTTTTATTAAATAACAGAGATAACAAGATTACTTTATAAAGGCACATAAGCATATGGTTTCATCTATTTCTGGTACTTGTCTTAGTATTAATCTGAACTCCACACTCTCCTCACATCCACCAACACTCCACACAATCTCCTCTCAAAACCCCACCAAAACAACCCACTCACGTCCACCCAGATTTAACTGTTATCCTTCCATTTATACTCTCAGCCATTCTAAACACTCAGCCAATCATCCAGCATTCTACTGCCCATTTACTCCCCCCTCCTCTTTCACTCCACCTACCACATATCTTCTATACAAACAGCACTTACCATATATACATTAATACAGGAACATCACATTCCCCCCCCCTTAAAATAACGGCAGAGTATTATTCCTGTTCCAGGATTCATACGCCGCGTTAACAAATAAAACAAGTCTCTCTGGGGAAAATGTCTTTCTTTGTTCCTCCGTCTGGTCACGTCACTGCAGTCCCAGCCACCTGCCTTGACAGTCCATCGGCCAATACATTGTCCTTGCCTTTGATGAACTGGAAGTCCACTTGATAGTCTTGTAGGGCCCAGGACCACCTCTGCAGCATAGTATTATGGTTTTTCATAGTCTGTAACCATAACAAGGCCCGATGATCCGTTGTTACCGTGAATCTTCGTCCCCACACGTATGGGCGCAACTTATTCAGTCCCCACATGACCGCTAGGCACTCCTTTTGGACCGACGAATAGTTTTTCTCTCTCGGTGTCAGCTTGCGACTCAGATACGCCACTGGATGTCTGGTGCCTTCTCTCTCCTGCAGCAAGATGATTCCCAGCGTGAGGTCTGACGCATCCGTAGCCACGATGAATGGTTGCTCATAGTCTGGTGCTATTAATATAGGTCCTTGGCACAAGGCTTGCTTCAGCAGATCAAAAGCCTTCTGACATTCATCTGTCCATACCACACGCTCAGAACACTTTTTCTTTGTCAATTCATGCAAGGGGGTTGCGATTTCCCCAAAATTTTTCACAAACTTCCTATAAAAACCAGCCACACCTAGAAATGCCCTAACTTGTTTTTTGGTTAAGGGGATAGGCCACACTTGTATTGCCTCCACCTTGCTCCATAAGGGGGTGATTTTCCCACTCCCCACCTTATGTCCTAAATAGATTACTTCCTTTAGCCCAAACTGGCATTTCTTCGCTTTTATTGTGAGGCCTGCCTTTTTTAATGCCTCTAATACTGTGGTCAGGTGTTGGACATGCTCAGGCACCGACTTGCTAAAAATGGCCACTGCAAAATCTGACATGCCTCGCAACACAGTATTGATTAGCCTCTGAAACGAACTTGGTGAGTTCCTTAGTCCCATGGGTAAGGTCACAAACTCATATAACCCATCTGGAATACTGAAGGCAGTTTTGGCTCTGGATTGCTCATCTAGTTCCATTTGCCAAAATCCCTTACAGAGATCTATTGTAGAGATAATGGTTGCTGCCCCCAATAACTCTAACATTGCGTCTATCCTAGGCATAGGATACGCATCTGGGACAGTAATTTTATTGATTAGCCGATAATCAATGCAAAATCTTGTCGGTGCATCTTTTTTCGGAACCAGGACAATACTTGAGGCCCAGGGACTGATAGATTCCCTGATCACTCCTAGTTCCAGCATATCTTCGACCTCCTTTTTGATCCCACTCAAAACTTTCCCATTCACACAGTACGGAACAGATCTGATTGGGGCATGATCTCCAGTATCAATGGAATGTTTGGCTATACTGGTTCGGCCAGGTTTATTGCTAAAGAGATCCCCATAGTTTTTCAAAACTCTCAGAATCTCTTCTCTTACAACCTTCTGCACCTCCTCTGACCATTCCACTTGATCTACCCCTCCTTTGTCTTTGCTTTCCTGTACCAAATCTGGAAGTTCAGGCCCACTTCCCTCAGGGAATAAGGTAACTTGCAACACCTTTGCATCCCTGGTATGGTAAGGCTTCAACATATTTACATGAACCACTTTGCTTTTGTTTAATTGGTCTGTGGTGATTACATACGTCACTGTGTCAAGCCTTTCTCTTATGGTATATGGTCCTTCCCAGTTAGCCTGTAATTTGTCATGTTTCCTGTGTATGAATGCCATAACCATATCTCCCACATCATACACACGTTCCCTGGCTGTTCTGTCATACCAGTAACTTTGCTTCTCCTGTGCTTGACTCAAATTCTCTTTCACTACTTCCATCATTGATGTTAATTTATTGCGGAATTCCAATACAAAATCTACTACAGATGTTTTGTACTCTCCCAGGGTTCCTTCCCATGAATTTTTTAACAGTTCCAAAGGTCCCCTCACTTTTCTAGTGAACATCAGTTCAAAGGGTGAGAAGCCTGTTGACTCCTGAGGGACTTCTCTGTACGCGAATAAGAAGCACCCCAAACATTCATCCCAGTCTTGTGGGTGATCTTGAACATAGCTTCTTATCATGCCCTTCAGAACTCCATTAAATCTCTCAGTCAATCCGTTAGTGGCTGGATGGTAAGTGGTGGTCTTTAGATGTTTTAAACCACAACACTTCCACATACATTGCATCACGTCTCCCATGAATACACTGCCTTGATCCGTCAGCACTTCATGAGGGAAACCCAGCCTCATAAAGATTTTTAACAAAGCCTCTGCCACTACAGGGGCTTCTACGGATCTTAATGCTTCCGCGTCTGGGTACCTGGTGGCAAAATCCACCACCATCAATAGATATTTCTTGCCATGCCTTGTGGGTTTGGAAAAAGGGCCCACCAAATCTACTCCCACTCTATAAAAGGGTTGTCCAATTATAGGAAGGGGCTTTAAGGGTGCCTTAGTCTTTACTCCACTTTTTCCCACCTTTTGGCATATACCACAAGATAGACAATGTTGTTTTACATCTTTGGAGATATTTGGCCAATAATAGTGTGCCGCCAATCTCCTCTTGGTCTTTTTTATTCCCAGATGTCCTGCACATGGGACATCGTGGGCTACCTCTAGCAATCTGGTTCTGTATTTGCTAGGTACTATCAATTGCTTCACTGGTTCACATTCATCCTTTCTCTCAGCAGGCATCCACAGTCTATATAAAATCCCATTCTCACACACAATTTGATTCCTCAGTTTGTCAGTGAAAGGAATCTGTTGGGTCAGGGCTTGCTCCTTTATTTGCCTCAAACTTGTATCTTTCTTCAGTTCTTCCCTGAACTGCTCTGTCTCTTCACTAGAGACCACTTGATACAATTTGTCTCTTTCAGCAGGCTTGCTAGGGGTTGCTATGGTGACCCTAGGCTCGAAAACAGATTCCACCCTGTTTTCTTCAGCCTGTGTTAACATGGCTTCTGTTTCTTTGCCAAGTTGCTGTCTGGTCACCACATATATTTTTCCTTGTGCCCCCATAACATCTCTTCCCAGTATCACTGGTTCTTGTTGTTGGGCATTAATATCTACTTTATATTTGCCCTCTCGGCCTCTCCACTCCATTTTCATTAGGGCCATAGGCAAGCTTTCTGGTCTACCCCTCACTCCTTGAATAGTCACCGTTTCCTGAGGTAATATTTCCTCAGATTTTATTAAATCTGGCCTCAGTAACGTCTGAGCGGCACCAGTATCAAGCAATGCCCAATAATTTGCCCCTTGAACACACACTTCTTCTCTTAGACTCGAATCCAAGTCTTTTACTTCTGTCCAGTTCATCTGGCAGAACTGAACCTTTTTCGTTGTTAGATCTTTTGGTTCTGTTTTTACTGCCCTTGCCTGAGCAGGATTACTAATGGGGTTGGCAACCTCACATTGAAAACGTAGGTGCCCCAGTCTACCACATTTATAGCATAATTTGTCCTCTGTTTTAGGGTACACAGATCCACTCTGGGGTGTCCTGTGCCCTTCAGATTTTACTGGAGGACTCACTCGCCGTGGTACCACATCTTTTCTGCCACCATTATATGGTCTGGGTTTAAACTCTCTTGGTGTTTTCCCCACCCAGCCAGTTCTATTGGAGGCAAAGTGATCCGCCATCTCTGCGGCCTCCTGCACCGATGTAGGGGAACGGTCTTTGACCAGGAGCCTTATTTCTGGTGGTAACTGATGGAATAATTGATCCAGTATCATGAGGCTTTTCACCTCTTCCACTGACTGAGCTTTGGCACTACTCATCCACTTTCCAAATATATCCATCAACTTTGCTCCCAGTTCAACAAAAGACCTCCCTGCTTGGATCTGACAGTTTCGGAATAATTTTCTAAAGTAGTCAGGTCCCAGTCTGAATCTTTTGTATACTGCCTCTTTAAACTCAGCATAAGTGACGGGCTTGTCTGAGGGGAAATATTGGTATACCTCAGCCAATTCCCCTTTGATCAGGTTTGATAAATACTGCATATATTTATCATCTGGTAGCCCCCACAATTGAGCTGCCTTTTCAAAAGTACTGAGGTAAATTTGTGGATCCTGTCCAGGCTCAAACACTGCAAAGTCTTTTGGTGTAACCTTTATCTTTGTTTCATTTCTGTCCTTGTTTCATCAGAATGAAACTTCTCTCTTTCAAATTTTAACTTTTCTACCTGTAATTCAGCATCCACTCTCATTCTCTCAAATTCCAACTCCCTCTGCTTTTCTTTCTCATCCGCCTCACTCCTCAATCTCTCAATTTCCAACTCCCGCTGCTTTTCCTTCTCTGCACCTTCCATCCTCAACTTCTCAGTTTCTTACTCTCGCTGTTTATCTTTTTCCTCAGCCTCCCATCTTAACTTCTCTCTCAAATACTCTATATAAGCGGGATTGCTTAAGTATCCTTCTGGGGTCTCTTCCCTGACAGGTTGTTTGTGCTGGACAGTTGTAAATCCTATTAGTGCCACCCTCAATTCATCTACCCCTTTACCCTCGTGAGGTAAATTGAATGTTATGCACTTCTCCACCAGCTCCTCTCTTTTCATCTTTATGTATTCAGCCATTTTGTTGGAGTTCACACACTCTTTGCCACACACTCTTTGCCAGTCACTCTCACAAGTAATCTTTTTTTTGTTATTTCTGTTTGCCACACCACTGTTAGGGATTCTCTAATACTCGTACCACCGCTACTGCCAACACCTGTGACGTATTCTCCTTTGTTCATATCCCACCGCTACTGCCACCACATGGGACGCCCTTCCCTGGCTCTCCCTGTCAGGTTCCTACCTGCTCGTGGTTACTGCCTGTCACTAGGCACCACCAGGGACTCCACCAGTCCGGACTGTCCTTTTTTTATGGTTTCTCTCCCCGCTCTAGCACAGATCTCAACAGATCCCCCTGCTAGGCAGCACCACCAGTCACGTCCTATAACCAGTATTCCCAGAGACTCTGCCTGAGTCTCTCTATCAGGTTACCTCTGTGACTGAGTGCTTAAGCTGTCCCCAATCCCTTTGATCTTTATATATAAAGCATACGATCCTGGTTTGCTCTGAATACTTGTGGTGTTATATTCTTCCCTTCACCGCTGCCACCAATTGTTACAGTTTCCCTTCAGCCTTGGTAAGCACCTTGCCCTCCCTTCTGGTCTGTATAACCCCAGCCAAGGATCAGGCCTTCGGTAAACCAAATATAGTTTTTATTAAATAACAGAGATAACAAGATTACTTTATAAAGGCACATAAGCATATGGTTTCATCTATTTCTGGTACTTGTCTTAGTATTAATCCGAACTCCACACTCTCCTCACATCCACCAACTCTCCACACAATCTCCTCTCAAAAACCCACCAAAACAACCCACTCACGTCCACCCAGATTTAACTGTCATCCTTCCATTTATACTCTCAGCCATTCTAAACACTCAGCCAATCATCCAGCATTCTACTGCCCATCCCCCCTCCTCTTTCACTCCACCTACCACATATCTTCTATACCATTTCGTCTGCCGACAGCCGGCCAAAAGAACTCTTCCGGGTGGTTAAGGACTTGCTTAATCAAGAGCAACATAAGCCGAATTTCGATCATTCTGCCTCCCGTTGTCAAGAACTAGCCACATATTTTAGTACTAAAGTTGCCCAGATTCGTTCTGATCTTGATACTAATAATGTTGTAATCGATGCTATGCCCTCTACTACAGTTACTATCTGCTCTTCCACTTTAGACTCATTTCAGCTCATCCATCCCGCTGATATAGATAATCTTTTGGAAGGGATGAGACCCACCACGTGTTCACTAGACCCATGTCCCTCCTGGATTATAAAACAGTCCAGAAAGGGACTCGCAGACCGGATCAGTGAGGTGATCAATGCTTCCCTCCAACAAGGCCACCTTCCAGGCAGCCTAAAGGAAGCAATTGTCATTCCCTTATTAAAAAAGCCTTCTTTGAACCCTTCCAGTTTAAATAGTTTCCGTCCCGTGTCCAACTTACCTTTTTTAAGTAAAATTATTGAGAAAGTGGTGGCCTCTCAGCTCCAGAGTTTCCTGGAGCTGACAGATTACTACGACTCATCTCAATCTGGTTTTAGGCCGGGTCATGGAACTGAGACCGTATTGGTGGCCTTAGTGGATGACCCCCGGAGAGAGTTAGACAAGGGGAAAGTTTCTTTGTTAGTCCTTCTTGATCTTTCAGCAGCGTTTGACATGATCGACCATGACATTCTCTTGGGCCGCCTCTCCGAGATGGGCTTATGAGGCACTGTTTTTCAGTGGCTCCGCACTTTCGTGGAGGGCAGATCACAGTGAGTACTATTTGGGGATTTTAGCTCTGATCCCTGGCCGTTGTCATGCGGAGTACCACAAGGCTCGGTGCTTTCACCGATGCTGTTTAACATTTACATGAAACCGCTGGGAGAGATCATCCGGAGGTTTGGAATTCGGTTTCACCAATATGCTGATGACATCCAGCTTTATTTTTCCTTCCCTCCGGATATGAAAGATGCCATCCTTCCTTTAAATAATTGTCTAACAGCAGTTAAGACCTGGATGACACAGAATAAGCTGAAATTGAACCCAGATAAAACAGAGGTGCTGGTGGTTGGGCACCGAACCAAGTTGGAAATAGGGAATGTACCGTTACTAGATGGAGTTTTACTCCCTTTAAAGACCCAGGTTCGTAGTTTGGGTGTCCTTCTGGATTCGGCCTTGACTTTGGAGGCCCATGTCTTAGCAACTTCCAGAAGTGCCTTTGCCCGCCTAAAATTGGTTCGCCAATTGTGCCCTTTTCTGGAACTCTCTGACCTAACCACGGTTACCCATGCCTTGGTTACGTCTAAGTTAGACTATTGTAACTCGCTTTATACTGGACTTCCCCTTAAAATACTTCGTCAACTGAAATTAGTCCAAAGAGCGGCTGCCAGGATGTTAATAGGAGCAGGTTGTTGAGTTCACACTACTCCGCTCCTAAAACAACTACACTGGCTTCCAATTTCTTATCGAGTTCAGTTTAAAATCCTGGTTTTAACGTTTAGAGCTTTATCTGGTTCAGGCCCTAGTTATCTTTCAAATCGTATTTCGTTTTATGAGCCTGCTCGTTCTTTAAGATCTTCATTAGACCCCGGCCTTAATATTCCTTCTTTTTCCCAAATTCATCGGACTGGTACTAGGAATAGATCGCTTTCGGTGGTAGCACCAACTCTTTGGAATTCTCTTCCGCAGGAAATTCGTTCTTCCCCCTCTTTAATTAGTTTTTGTCGCCAAGTTAAGACCTTTTTATTTCGGTTAGCTTTTGAATTGTAATGTGAGAGATAATTTATATTTTTTTATATATTGTATATTGTATAATGTGTTTGCACTATGTTTTTGTTTTGGCCGCTTAGAATTCTTTGGAACTGAAGCGGGATATAAACTTTTAAAATAAATAAATAAATAAATATACAAACAGCACTTACCATATATACATTAATACAGGAACATCACACTCTGCCATCAGTCGAAAATTTAAAAATTGTAATTTGCAGATTTGTCTGGAAGAGCAGGAGCATAAGTCCTGCAGAACCAGAATTAGGATCTGTGCGGTCCCTGAACTGAAGGAGGGGGGAACCCAGTGGACTTTGGTTTCCAATAGTCCAAAGATTTGGGACTAGTAGACGTTTTCCTGCAAGTTATTTGTCATGTCTTTAGTGCTCTGGGCCTGAGATCTAAAAATGGTGGGTTGGCATGTGACCTTATACTTCACTGTGACAAATATAGATTGAATGGGGTGAAAAATATATATGGTGGCAAAGGCCAGGATAAGGAGATGCATCATCCACATGCAACAGAAACCATATAATGAAGGAGGCAGATGCACCTCTGTGGGGAGGAAATTTCACAGTTTAGGGACTGCCACAGACAGTGCCCTCTCTTGGATTGCCACCCACCCCTGGAACTTCTGAGTGTGATGGAACTGCCAAGGGGGCTTCCTTTGCCAGTCAACATCCAAGATGGCCTGTAGAGAAGGAGGCTGTATTTCAGATATTTGGGGCCTCAGTCATTTAGAGCTTTAAACATTAATGTGAGAACCTTGAATTGGACCCAGAAATGAACTGTTAACCAATGCAGCTGTTATAAAATTGGTTGCATGAGCTCTAAATGAAATGCCAGCTGGTAATCTGGTTGCTGCATTTTGGATCAGTTGAAGTTTCTGCATTGTCTTTCAGGGCAGTTCCACATAGAGCATGTTGCAGTAATCCAGTATGGAAGTTATCAGAACATGGAGTACAGTGGCCGGACTTCCGGGAAGGGTGACTTCGCCTGTGCCTGCCTTTGAGACGAGCTCTCGTCTCAGAGGAAGCTTTTTCAGTTTTAAAATCAGTCAGAACGTTTTTTTTTTACTGGTAACGACTTTCTCCCCGGCAGGGAGAAACGTAGAGATTAACCACAAAAGCCTGTGTTTGTTGGGAGGACTGGATTTCATTAGTTTATGAGAGAAGATTCAGCCAGCAGTGCCGGACGGACTTCCAAACAAGCTCTAACTGATTAAGCGACACGTTTATCTTTTCTTCAAAGGAAAACGGATTTTAACAGGCAAGCATCCTTCTTTCTATTTTTATCATCTGGTTTAAATTGTTGCAGCAAAATGAGATTTGTCAATGAATCAGCTATAAAGAATCCCTGGGTGAGTTATAACTCTTCTCTTTCATTCACAAAATTAAGGAGGAAAGAAATTGAAAAAGCTTATCTTTGTTATTATTGCAAAAAGCTGGCCTGGAATTTGTGCATTTTAAAGATACAAACGGATGAGGGATTTCTATTCCGAGGAGAAAAAAATAAATCTGATTTATGAACTTTTGGAGTATTATATGTCTGGGACTATTTTTTTTGGTCTATTTAATTTTGACGAATCTGCTTGTTCACGATGCCACTAAGTGTTTTGATGCTGTGAACTAAATTTGTTTTGCATTCCTGAACATATAAGAGATAAGGCAGGCTGTGCTGTCTACACTGTGATGTCATCAGGCTTGGAATATTAACCCAATTGTTGCTGGAATAAGAAGTGGGTTTTTTTTCTTTGTGGTTTTAAGAATGGCAATCAAGAAAGTGGCTGAGATCCTGGAAGTAACTATGCTTCAGAAAATAATGGATGAGATTGAGATAACGAAACAAACCCTGAGACAGGGTAGACAGGAGATGAAAATTGAATTTGGCAAAATGAAGCAGGAGTTTAAAGAAATAGGGGATCTTGTGAGAGAGGAGGTTGATGAGATCAGAGATACAACTAGACAAGCATTAGAAGATGAAAAAAAAAGAAAAATTAAAGGGAAGATGCAAGCCCTGGCGATTGGAACAAATGTGGAACTGGAAAAAGACTTGGAGTTTATGGATATTAGAGATAAAATTTACTGTTTGGAATTCAATGTTGTCTCTGAAGAAATTAATGAAGATATTAGAGATAAAGCTAACAATGTCTTGGATAAATTTCTGGACTGGAATGATGTGATGGAGCTTGACATAGAAAAAATCTATGGAATTAATTACAGATATATGACAATGGAAAAACTCTCAAGAGATGTGCCAGTGCATTGCGTAAAAAAGAAGAACAGAGATATGACTTTACAACAATGTTTCAGCAACACATTCAGAATTGATGGCAAGGAAATATTTATGATAAAGGAAATTCCCATCAGACTCTTATTATATGACTATGGCTATGACAGCAAGATTATTATGGGATATTGATAATGGAGGAATGGCTACTGAAATTATTGGACTTAACAGGATTATTGAAGATGGAAGATGGAATTAACATTGATAATGGAAGAATGGCTATTGAAATTATTGGACCTAATAGATTTGATGAGATGGATTAATCGACATGTTTATTTGGAGAAAAATTGATAGATATATTTCTCAAGGAATTGAAACCTCTCTTTGACTTTTTGTGGAAAGAATAAAGTAATGTTTATGAGATTTGATGATTAATTAAGATAACTACTGGAGGAAAGTGATTTTGTAATATAATTTAAGAGACAGGTTTGTTATATATTGTAGACCTATAACTGATCTGCGACAAATCGGAAGTCAACATTTTATTTTATTGTTTAATTATTTTTGTTTTGTTTTGTTTTTGAAAATTTGAATAAAAATTAATGATTAAAAAAAATGGAGTACAGTGGCCAAGTCATCTCTTTCCAAAAGGGGCTGTAGCTGGCAAACCAGCAGGAGCTGGAAATAGACACTCCTAGCCACCAAGGCCTCCCAAGCCTTCAGTAACAGTGTGGGATCCAGGATCCCCAAACTATGTATCTGCTGCTTCCAGAGGCTCCTACAAAGAGGATATGTTTTGTTTTGTTGTTTTCTGGCTGGTCAATTGGCCGTAATAAATCTAATGAATAATAAAAAAAGTTTTGTTGTTTTTCCTGCAGCCAATACTTCTTTATCTTTCTTTATCTTTATTAGCAAAATTGCAGGGCCGGAGGCCAACACAAGTAAAACAACAGTACAAATACATGTTAAAAACAATAGTGGGAATTTTCCAGGACAAAAATAGCGCCTATATGATACTTCGCAAGGCAATATGATTTGCCTGAAATTTTCGCGCAGCTATTATAAAAAGGGATACATTATGAGTTACTTCCCAAGTATGGTCAGCCATTAAAAAGATGATTTTTTCATCAGGTGAAGTAAAATTGAAAATGTCTAACCATTTCTTAAGGAACCTTAATCTGGGTTGGGTATAAATTGAGCAATAAAGCAAGACATGGGGAAGATCCTTCGCTGTAGAAAGGCCACAGACACAGGACTTTTGGTCCTTAGGGACGCCGGCTAGTCGACCTTCCCTATCGGCATTTGGCAGGGAAAAGAAGTGAAGGTCTGTGAAAGCTCGTCTAAGAGCAGTGGGTAAGGGTTGAACAAGATATGTAGAACATTGGGGAGCATATTTGAAACACCAAAACCAGGGAGATACTTTGGAATTGATAATAGATAGCCTATCTAATTTCATGGAATGAAGGAATACGGATGTACGTAAAGATTTGTTGTTAAAATTTGAGTTAAAATCTGGTGCTGAGAGATGATAGATAGATAGCAAATTATTTAGTTTGGAGCCCCATAGGACAGAGGCAAAGGGGTGGTTAAAACATAGTTTGAGTAATACTCTAGACTGGGACACATTAGAAAATCTCAAAAACTTTAGAAGAGTGAAATGAATATGTGCAATCAGCGGGGGGGGGTGCCTGTCTCAATTCGAATCATTGCAGCAGAAGTTCCCGACGGGAGAGATAATAAGCGCCTGAGAAAACTATTTTGTACTGTTTCTAGGGCTGTTACAATGGAATTGTCCCAGCCCCATACGGAAACTCCATATAAAACTTGTGGAATCACCTTGGCATTAAAATTTTTTAGGGCTGGATGGATCTGGTTGCCACCAGCCATTCGAAAAAAACTCAAGATTGCCCCGGCTGTCTTAGCCGCAAGTGATTTGACATATTATTGGTGGTAATGCCACGAAAGGGTATCCGAGAAATAGATCCCTAGGTATTTAAATTCTCGGGGTTGTTCTAACTGGTGTCCTGCTATATGCCAACAATGCCCTTGGAATTTCTTCCCAAAGACTAATACTTTGGTTTTAGTATAATTTATATTCAACTTTTCCTTAGAGCAATATGTCTGTAAAGATCTCAGCAGCTTTCTGAGACCAATAGGCGCTAAGGAAAGGAGAGCCATATCGTTGGCGTAAAGAAGTATTGATACTTTCCTTTGGCCGATAGAGGGGGAAAAAATTGGGGTCCAGAGAGGAAGGGAATAATGTCATTTAAAAACAAATTAAAAAGCAGAGGGGCTAAAGGGCATCCTTGCTTGACACCTCTCTCCACCACTATCGGATCAGATAGGGATCCAGAATGTGGGGCTCTTACCAAGGCAAAAGTATTGACATGTAAAATACGGATTAAATAGAGTAGGCGAGGGTCGATATTCAGATTATATAACTTGACCCATAGGGCGTTCCTATCGATCGAATCAAACGCTGCGGCCAGATCGACAAAAGCCGCATATAAATGTCGGGTGGGGCCAGCGATAGACTGTTTTGCCAGAAAGTGTAGTGTTAGGCAATGATCGATCGGGGAAGAACCCTTGCGGAAGCCAACTTGTTCTGGATAGATGATCTGTTGATCTTGGGCCCAGTCTTCTAATTTGTTAAGAAGAAATTTAGCATAAAGTTTAGAAACCACATTCAGCAGGCTAATTGGTCGAAAATTGGCAGGGTTGGAAGGGTCACCCTTTTTATGAATGGGGATAATGATATTACATCTCCAGCCCTCGAGAATTACTCCAGAGTCATTTATTGTGGTAAATAAACGGGCCAAGAATGGAGCCCACCAATCAGAGAATTGTTTGATGACCTCTGGTAGGAGAAAATCTTCACCCGGAGATTTCCCGTTTTTTAATGAGTCAATCAGAGATTCAATTTCTTGAGTTGTGACTGGGGGCCATGTCGGCATACTCATGATGTCCGACATGGGTAAAATATTAGATGGAGACGGAATTGAAGAGTAAAGGGATAAGAAATGAGCGTGCCAAGTTGAGATCGGGATCAGGTCCGGCTTAGGGAAATTGGCAAAGCCTTGTCCCAACTTTACTTAGGACCAGAACTGGCGTTCTTGGTTTTCAACTATCGTCTTTATAAGTAATTTCCAGCGAGATTCAGCAAAGGCTAATTTTTTCCCCCTCAGAAGGGCTCTGTAAGAGGCCTTCTTTAGTTTAAAGGCGAGAAAAGATTGGGGGGATGGGGACTTAAATGAGAAAAGGAGAAGTTTTTTCAAGTTTTTTTTGGCAAGTCTGCAGTCTTGGTCAAACCAGGAGGATGTATGAGGTTTCCTGAGAGGGGCATTATTTTTATGAGTCATGTAAGGCTTAGTAAGGATATGACAGATTGGAATGCCAATATAGGGTCCTTGATTTCGCTCAGGACCTCCTGACGAATTAGTTGGAATGTGTCGCTCTCAAATAGATGAGCGACAGATGTGCACCTCCTATCTGTCCAATAGACTCTTTTCTCAGGGGCAGTTAACTTAATAGATAGGGAATGTGGCAATCTGGTCTTGAGGGCTTTGAGTCTAAGTAGGAGGGGGAAATGGTCACGCTCAGTCCTGAAATTGACATTAAAGTCTATAATATCATCCAACAGCGTCTGAGAGACCAAGATATAGTCAATCAGACTTGCACCGCGGGATGTCCGGAAAGTGAATGAGCCCGAGGATAGGTCATACATGGTACCATTTATAATTTCTAAAAGGTGTGCTGAGGCAAATTCTATTAACAGGGGACCTTGCTTGTTCGACTTTGGATCTTGTATAGACTTATGCAGAAACAAATTTTGGGTAAAAGGATCCTGATTAGAGGTATTGATGTTAAACGGCCAGGAATTTCCTATTCTGGCGTTAAAGTCTCCGTATAAAAGAATTCTATCGTTTGGAAACTGGGACTGTATGTAAGAGACTGGCCGCATATGTGTTCCAGTCATGACAAAGAAGCAAAGTTTCTAGATATTCTAAATGACTATTCCCTACACCAGTTGGTCATGGAACCAACCAGAGGGACGGCAACCCTGGACTTAATCCTCAGTGGGGACCGGGACCTGGTGCGAGATGTAAGTGTTGTTGAACCGATTGGGAGCAGTGACCACAGTGCTATTAAATTAAACGTACATGTAAATGGCCAATTGCCAAGAAAATCCAACACGGTCACATTTGACTTCAAAAGAGGAAACTTCACAAAAATGAGGGGATTGGTAAAAAGAAAGCTGAAAAACAAAGTCCAGAGGGTCACATCACTCGAAAATGCTTGGAAGTTGTTTAAAAACACTATATTAGAAGCTCAACTGGAGTGCATACCGCAGATCAGATAAGGTACCGCCAGGGCCAAGAAGATGCCAGCATGGTTAACGAGCAAAGTCAAGGAAGCTCTTAGAGGCAAAAAGTCTTCCTTCAGAAAATGGAAGTCTTGTCCGAATGAAGAAAATAAAAAAGAACACAAACTCTGGCAAAAGAAATGCAAGAAGACAATAAGGGATGCTAAAAAAGAATTTGAGGAGCACATTGCTAAGAACATAAAAACCAATAACAAAAAATTCTATAAATACATTCAAGGCAGGAGAGCATCTAGGGAGGCGATTGGACCCTTGGATGATAAGGGAGTCAAAGGTGTACTAAAGAACGATCAGGAGATTGCAGAGAAGCTAAATGAATTCTTTGCATCTCTCTTCACAGTGGAAGATATAGGGCAGATCGCTGAACCTGAACTAACATTTGCAGGAAGGGATTCTGAGGAACTGAGACAAATAGTGGTAACGAGAGAGGAAGTTCTAGGCTTAATGGACAATATAAAAACTGACAAATCACCAGGCCCGGATGGCATCCACCCGAGAGTTCTCAAAGAACTCAAATGTGAAATTGCTGATCCGCTAACTAAAATATGTAACTTGTCCCTCGGGTGCTCCTCCGTGCCTGAGGACTGGAAAGTGGCAAATGTAACGCCAATCTTCAAAAAGGGATCCAGAGGGGATCCCAGAAATTACAGGCCAGTTAGCTTAACTTCTGTCCCTGGAAAACTGGTAGAAAGTATTATTAAAGCTAGATTAACTAAGCACATAGAAGAACAAGCCTTGCTGAAGCAGAGCCAGCATGGCTTCTGCAAGGGAAAGTCCTGTCTCAGTAACCTATTAGAATTCTTTGAGAGTGTCAACAAGCATATAGATAGAGGTGATCCAGTGGACATAGTGTACTTAGACTTTCAAAAAGCGTTTGACAAGGTACCTCACCAAAGACTTCTGAGGAAGCTTAGCAGTCATGGAATAAGAGGAGAGGTCCTCTTGTGGATAAGGAATTGATTAAGAAGCAGAAAGCGGAGAGTAGGAATCAACGGACAGTTCTCCCAATGGAGGGCTGTAGAAAGTGGAGTCCCTCAAGGATCGGTATTGGGACCTGTACTTTTCAACTTGTTCATTAATGACCTAGAATTAGGAGTGAGCAGTGAAGTGGCCAAGTTTGCTGACGACACTAAATTGTTCAGGGTTGTTAAAACAAAAAGGGATTGTGAAGAGCTCCAAAAAGATCTCTCCAAACTGAGTGAATGGGCGGAAAAATGGCAAATGCAATTCAATATAAACAAGTGTAAAATTATGCATATTGGAGCAAAAAATCTGAATTTCACATATACGCTCATGGGGTCTGAACTGGCGGTGACCGACCTGGAGAGAGACCTTGGGGTTGTAGTGGACAGCACGATGAAAATGTCGACCCAGTGTGCGGCAGCTGTGAAAAAGGCAAATTCCATGCTAGGGATAATTAGGAAAGGTATTGAAAATAAAACAGCCGATATCATAATGCCGTTGTATAAATCTATGGTGCGGCCGCATTTGGAATACTGTGTACAGTTCTGGTCACCTCATCTCAAAAAGGATATTATAGAGTTGGAAAAGGTTCAGAAGAGGGCAACCAGAATGATCAAGGGGATGGAGCGACTCCCTTACGAGGAAAGGTTGCAGCATTTGGGGCTTTTTAGTTTAGAGAAAAGGTGGGTCAGAGGAGACATGAAAGAAGTGTATAAAATTATGCATGGCATTGAGAAAGTGGATAGAGAAAAGTTCTTCTCCCTCTCTCATAATACTAGAACTCGTGGACATTCAAAGAAGCTGAATGTTGGAAGATTCAGGACAGGCAAAAGGAAGTACTTCTTTACTCAGCCCATAGTTAAACTATGGAATTTGCTCCCACAAGATGCAGTAATGGCCACCAGCTTGGATGGCTTTAAAAGAAGATTAGACAAATTCATGGAGGACAGGGCTATCAATGGCTACTAGCCGTGATGGCTGTGCTGTGCCACCCTAGTCAGAGGCAGCATGCTTCTGAAAACCAGTTTCCGGAAGCCTCAGGAGGGGAGAGTGTTCTTGCACTCGGGTCCTGCTTGCGGGTTTCCCCCAGGCACCTGGTTGACCACTGTGAGAACAGGATGCTGGACTAGATGGGCCACTGGCCTGATCCAGCAGGCTCTTCTTATGTTCTTATGTTAAGAGAGGGCCTCATCCAGCCGGTCCCATTGGTTGGAGAGATCGTGCAAGGAGGTAAATAGATATTAATACAAATCGTAGGGTCAGCCCATAAACCCTTTATCCTAAGGGCCAACATAAAGGTTGGGAGTATTAGAGGAAGCTGAACAGGTGTCACTGCCATAGAACCAGAGACAAAACTAGTAAGACCCCCACTTGGACGGCCAATCTTGGAATACTTGGCTGCCGAGGTTGAAAAAGATATGTAACCAGGGAGGATCATTTTGTCTGGGGAAGTTGACCAGGTTTCCTGCAGACAAATGATCATAAAGTTGTTTAAATATTCTATAAAGTCAATGTCATGGCATTTGTTCACCCATCCGCTAATGTTCCAAGACAAGATAGTGATAGGTCATATAGAAGTGATATCGTTAAAGAGAGAAGACTGTACAATACAGCCATTCCGGGTTGATGGTCGGGGAAGGTGTTGTACTTGTGGGTTGATATTATTCCTAAAAGGGGCCAGGGAGTTGTTATGAGTAGATGAAGATCGGGGGTTCGGAGATGGGGGAGTCTCTATAGACCCCCTTTCCTCCAGGGCCAAAAAACACATTTTTGTCCAAAATCCGGGAGAGTCGATTTTTGCCCGTTTGGCCAGCTCATAAGAGAAAAAATTTTCAGAGGCTAAGCGGTCAAAAGATAGAATGGAGGAATCTTTTTCCGGGGTCCTCTGCTCTAGTTGTTGATAAAAAAGCTGGTGAAGGTGAGGAACTGTCTCCGAGTTAGACTTCACGTCCCCTAGGGTATTCGTATTAGCTACTTGTCCAAGAACTGGATTTTTGTAGAGTAGATCGTTAGTGGCAGAAAGTTTAGGACTCACTGTGGGTAAGTATGGTAAGGATCGATTCTTGAGTAGAATAAGATGAGTTTTCAGTTGTTCAAGGCGTTCTAATATCTCATTCTGGTTTGAAACCGGTAGAGAACTAAAGGTTTCTATAAGTAAAAGCTCTTCCGAGGTAAATAAATTAGGGGAGACCTGTGGGGGAGGAGGTAGATTTGATGGCGGGAGCCCTTTGGGAATCAGTGTCATGGAGGGGGAGGTAGAAGCAAAGGCTACGAGGGGTTCATGTGTCTGCAAAGGGTTAAACAGTAATGAGGGGGGAAATCTGGATTTGGTAGGGCTAATAATTAAAGGTTCTGGTAATATACTATTTTCAAAGTGTCTATGAATAGATATTCCCAAATCGACTAATAATGGTCTAATAGACAAAAACTTACGAGATATATCACAGGAGGAAAATTGAACTAATGCACGAGCCTTGTGGCCATTAAAGAATAAGTATTTGACATTAGATATATCAGTTATAGATAAGGGCAGTTTTGATCTAAATAAATTACAAAAATGATGAATCCGTGCTGGTTGAGAGAGTAGTCCAGGGGGCTTCGGAAAGTTATCGAATATTAGCTGAAAGGGATTCAGTACTAGGTTCCATTGGGCAACCTTGATGGAGGGATCCCCTTTAGGTCTTAATAATGCTTCAGCCCACGGATCTTGAGGAAGATCAATAAAGGGGTTTGCCTTCTTCTAGAAAGAGAGAGATAAATCAAGGGCATCTGAAGATAGAAAAGGGTGATCATTCGGCGATCTGTTGTGTTGTTCTGAAGAAGTGATATCATCATTAGGGGCATTCGCAGGAGTGTTTCTTGGCGCAATGATGCGATGTTGTAGCGGCTTTGGAGTTTTAGCTGTGTGAAGATGCTCATTTATTTTCTCAGTAGGCTCTGTAGTTGCAGTTCCCTCCAAGAGGGCAAAAAGTTTGTTAAAATTCATTTTTCTCCTGGGTAGATGTTTATGATTCTTCACATTGGCAGATTTCTTTTTCTTAGGTAGCAACGATGAGCAGTGATGTCGTTTAATTTTCCTAGATTTTACTCTGTGCTTGTCGTTTCCTGATGTCTCTTGATTGGTGTGAGGAGAAGCAGAAAGAGTATATGGCAGATGGGCCTCTGGCGGGTCCTGTTCATGGTTAGGAGATGAGTTAACTACCAAGGTTAGCAAACGGTTGGATTCAAGTATGGATAAGTTGATAGAATCTAAGTCCAAAGCAATCATAAAAAGACAGCCTAATAATGTAGGGCTAATTTCCTTGAGTGCTGCTGATACTTCGGGTGGCTTGCAAGATGGAGAAACTTCTACCCCCTCAAGAGGAGAGTCCGCTTTCGACGTTTCTTGACGGGTTGGCTTAGACGAGCTACGTGGAGACTTCGATATCGAGTTTGAGGCCATGCCGTTAAAAAAATGTGGCGGGGATTCCAACAGATTCAATGTAATATACTCAGGGTCATCCACTCCGGTATCCAAGGGTACGTTGCAGCTAAATTCGCCCGAAGTGGCAAGTCTCTTTCCAGATATAGATCCCGCTGTGGCCATTTCTTCTGCAAGAGTTAAAGCAGTTGGGGCATTTGTATTATAGTCACCATAATCTTTAAGGGGAAGATGTGAAATGGACCAATCATGATTCAACAGAGTATCAGGAGAGATGTTCTTTAGTAATTGCTCTGGTTTTAGAGAAGCCAAAAACTGAGTAATATGTTGCTGTTTCTTTAAGTTTATTGAAGGTTGCGGTGAGCAGTGAAAATCAGATAAGGAGTGAGAATGCGTCGAGACTGTGGATTTAGTTTTTTTTCTTTTTTCCCCCTTTTTCAGGATGTTTTGTTTAGTTTGTTTGTATTTCGAGGCCCGGGGAAGTGAGGAAGTTCCTAATGTTGTTCTTTGGCTTCTCGTTACTACCATTATAATTTAATGTTGGAAGTTTCCTTTAAAACTTTCTTTCTGTGCCAGGTCGTAGGAGACGTGACGAAGCAATTCAAAGGCAAAAAATAAGGTAATAGAGAAATAGTAAAACTAATGGAGTATAACTGCAAAAAGAAGGAAACAGATGGGCTGAATAATTACTGAAAAACGGTTAAATAACATATGAGGAAAATTTGACGTATCAAAAATAGTTAAAAGGACTAGTACCAGCCATTAACCGATAAAAAATATTTAGACTTCAAAGGCAGCAATAGAAAGAAAAGCTAAGACACAAGCTCATTAAATCACTGTGCAGGAACTGATTAAGAGCTAATAAAAAAAGGAAGAGCCAAGCACACTCATTAAGAACTTGAAAAAGGTTTAAAATCATAAGGAGATAGAGAAGCTACTGCTGGACCGACGCCATCTTAGGTGTAGTAATGCAGCTAATACTTGGATGTTCTGGTGGCAAAAAAGCTCCTTCAACTCAAAAGACAGAAATTTGACCCTTAGGTAAGGAAGGTAAATGTGACCTCTATTGCTGAAAGAACACACACCTGGCTGGTAGGATAGCAGCTGTAAAGGTTTCTTTACTTCTCCCAAAGTTTTCCAGCCTTGCTCATGGCAACTGAAATTGGTAAATGGCAATGGGTTATAAATAACTTCATCAATGGGGGATGGCAAGCCAGGGTCAATTAAGTTGTCCGCTACATACTACAAGTGGAAGAAGGACTGATTGTTCCAAATGTGCAATTATAAGGCTAGTAAAATTAAATAGTTGATCCAAGTGATAAGAGGCAACTGTAAGACCTTCTTACAGTTCCAAGTCTTTGGTAGTTAAGGTAGCCTGTAGCATGGTGCTCATCTTTTAATGGGGTGGCACAGGATTTATGTTTCTTGTGTTGAGGATTTTAGAAGTTTTGTATTGTACACTGTTTTTAATTTGGGTTTTTTAAATTAATTTTATCTGTTCGTATTTTATCTTGTCAAGTCAGCTTGAGAATCTTTTGTATAAAGTGACCAAAAAATGTAAGATAAACCATCAGACACAATTTTGGGGCAATCGGCTCTTTCCCAGATTGCCTTTTTTTAAATCATGTAATAATTATTCTAATGTGAAAACAGTAGTAGTGCTGTGTACTTTGGCAGATGCCAAGGTCAGATCTGTAAAGAAGTAAGAAGACTGGATTTTCAGTAGAACATTGATTAATGAAGGTACTGATCTCTGACTACAGTCATAGGCACACTTGCTTGAGAGTATGTTTTATTGAATATGAGTGGATCTACCTCAAAGCAAATATAGCTATGTGGTATGTATGATGTGGATATAAGTTTTATAAGTACTAATATGTGCTTTATATCTCTTTTTTCTATTATGTGCTTTGTTGCTACAGTCAGTGCAATTAAATAAATAGAAGTTTAAATTTGAGTTTGCTTTTAATAGCGCTACTTTCAAAGCCTTTTGCCATGATGTGTTGTCCTTGGGGCTGAAATTGTTTTTGTATCAAAACAGCAAATTGGGCTTATAGGGCTATAAAATATAGTCTGCCAAAGAAATTGGAAGCAGGGTCGGTAGGTGGGAAGTTTACATAATCTTTCAAAGTTGAATTTGGCTACTGGGCTTCACTTCTAAGCCTTATGTGTCTCTGGACTTTTTACGCAGAACTGTGTATGAATCTTCTGTTTTGATTTATGAGCTTGCCTACATAGATTGCTGATCAGATTTTATTCTCATTTAGTGCAACAGCAGCTAATTGTGAGAATGACAATGACTCTTTCATTATTCTAAAGCAGTTACTGAATTACAAAAAAGAGTCTTAAATTAAACTGAACTTCACTAAGTCAATTTTGCTATGGAAGTGATACATGCAATGCATCAGTGATAAATAACATTATTTTTTTTTTTGGCCTACTTCATGCTATGGGCACAGTTTTCTATGACTGGCATTTCTTTCTTTCCTTTTTTGTTTTTTAACCTTTCATACTCAAGTGTACTGGATGGTTGACCAATGAATTTTTTTCTATAGAACTGTTTTGACATTCTTAGTATTTTGTAAATATCAAAGAAAGGACAAAAACTGCAGTTTTATTGCATTAATATTAATAATCATTTATCTGCCAGAAAAACATTTAAATATCACTTGACATTTACAGAGAAAGATTAATGTTTAATTTGCTACAAACACTGAAATACATTGAAATAAAAGAAAGTGCTTCTGTGTTTGGTAGAATGAAATAACAGGAAAAGTACTCAGTTGAAAATAGCCTAATCATAAGGGAACTCTAAAATATTTTGGTGTCTTTCAAAATGTCAGTGTTTTAAAATTATATGGAGAAATGGGTGGGCAGAGGATCTCAGTAACCAGAAAACCATTTTGATTTTCAATAAAAGAATGAAAGATATCACATAATAATAGCAAAGAAGGTGCATAAGTATTCAACCCTCACACTTTAATATTTGGTAGAGCCACCTTTTGCTTCAATAACAGCTTTAAGTCTTTTGGGGTAGGTATGTACCAGCTTTGCGGACAGTGTCAGAGGGATTTTGGCCAATTCTTCTTGGCAGATTTGCTCCAGGTCGTTCAGGTTGGTTGGACGTTGCTTGTGGACCACAATTTTCAAAGAGTACCACAGATTCTCAATGGGATTGAGATCCGGACTTTGGCTGGGCCACTGCAGGACATTCACCTTTTTGTTCTTGAGCCACTCCAATGTTGCTTTGGCCTTGTGATTGGGATCACTGTCTTGCTGAAAAGTGAATGTCCTCCCAAGCTTCAGCGTTTTTAGTGGACTGAAGCAGGTTCTCTCGCCGTATTTCCTTGTAGTTTGCTCCACCCATTCTTCCTTCAATTTTAACAAGATGCCCAGTCCCTGCTGATGAGAAGCATCCCCACAGCATGATGCACTGTAGGGATGGTGTGTCTTGAGGCATGGGCAGTGTTAGGTTTGCACCACACATAGTGCTTTGAGGTTTAGCCAAAAAGCTCTATCTTGCTCTCATCTGACCAAAAACCTTTCCCCACATCACAGCTGGGGCACTCTCATGCTTTCTGGCAAACTCCAGACATGCTTTCAGATGGCCTTTTTGAGTAATGGCTTCTTTCTTGCCACCCTGCCATACAGGCCAGTGTTATGCAGAGCTCTTGATGTGGTTGACTGGTGCACCATTACTCCACTCCCAACCACTGAATTTTGTAGCTTATTCAAAGTGATTGTTGGCCTGTCTATGACTTCTCTCACAAGTCTCCTTGTTCGAGCGCTGAGTGTTGAGGAACGGCCTTTTGTTGGCAGTGCCTGGGTGGTGTGATGTAGCTTCCACTTCCTGATTATTGATCCAACTATGCTCACTGGGATATGCAAACACTTGGATATTATTTTGTACCCTTTTCCCAATCTATGCATTTGTATTACATTATCTCTCACTTCTGTAGAATGCTCTTTAGTCTTCATTTTTCTTCAGATCCACAGCCTGATCAATGATCCTTCAACAGTGGGGTTTTTATCCTGACAATGTGACAGCAACTTTAATGGTTCACAGGTGGAGGCCAATGGTAAGGTAATTGTGTCCTCGATAGGGCAATTTCTTTCATCTGTGTAAACTGGGAGCTTCCACAGCACAGGGGTTGAATATGTTAGGTAAAAACTAAAATTCTGAGCCGTCCTTTTACCTTACTCACCTCACTTCACCCTGGGAAGAGTGCGGAGCTGAGTCTGCATGAACCCGCTGCCAGAGACCCAGGAAACAAGACAGCAAAGTGTTGCCCCTTTTGCACATCAGTCGTGCGTACTGTTACAGCCTTGAGATAAGGATTGGTGCCAGAGTGCCTAAAACAACTAAGAACATCAAAACAAAAGGGCAGGAGACAGAGACCATACAGAACACATTCTTGTGGAGCAAAGGCTTTCATCCTTTTGACACATTTCTGCTAAAGCTCAATAAACATGTGAAGGTGTGGATTCAGCTTGCAACCTGAGCCAGGTTCTTTCCGGGATGAGAGATCAGGTTAGGGGCAAATAAACCGAAATAAATTTTATTTCAACCATAATTCATTTTAACCCAACAAATACTTATGCAAGCAACATGTTTCAGTTTTTTATGTTTTTTACAAACATTTCTCAACATAAACCCAATGTCATCTTACAATAACTGATTTTGAGTTCCATGGTTTCAAAATAAAATACCATACAGAACAAAATTGTAGTGTGCCATTTGTAATTCAGTAATATGAGCATATTGGTCAGGTGTCTGATTACTTTTGCAAGTCACTGTAATGTGGAAATGTGATCTATTATGTAAAGAAACCAGTCTAATTTAGCAAAGAGTGATGAAGAAAACCTTTCATTATAAACTGCTTGCTGGAACAGAGGACTTAGGTGCAAATGAAAAGGAGGAGTCTCTGAGGAGTCTGTTGTTGAGCCATCTCTGAATGATTTCATGAAATCCCATGGCTTTCAGTCCCACCTGATACTTTTACCCCCAGAATGTTCCTCCAATTAAACTCTGCATCCCCAGCTGCTGTCTGATATTTCTGCTTAGATATTTGATCGTTGTGCAAAGCTCACTATGTTCAACTCTTAACTTCTTACTTTCCTCCCAATCCCTCCTCTTTTTTTATACTCTCTGTATAGCTAGCATGGATTTTTCACATTCCTCCATATTAAATTGAAAATACTCCCATGCCATTCTGCTGCTTCCTATAAGCTCAGTTCTAAACAAAATCTAACAAAACTTATATTCCTGAACTCAAAAATGGTTGCTCAATAACCCTGTTAAATTTTCATGGCGATACACAAAACATTCAGAGAGAATCCAGAATTCAGAGTCTAAAACACGAGTAAAACAATCCAGACCCGTGTTGGACTTTTTTTCTGTTAGTGTTCTCCTAATTTGTTGAAATTAATTAAAAATCAGCCATGTTCACAGAGTACCTGTAATTCTATTACTGACCTTGCCCCGTGCTCTGACCTTCATCTTCTGCAGTTAAGAAGTTTTAAAAAAATGTCTGGCTGATTTTTAATTAAGAATATTAACATCAGAGTCTGTGATAATGCAGGCATGCTCTCTAAGAATATACTATCAGTGTTCTAAAATCCAGAATGTTTGGCTTGGCTAATCAGGGCCACACCCACACCAGACATTTATTCCACTTTAGACAGTCATGGCTTCCCCTAAAGAATACTGGGAAGTGTAGTTTGTGATGGGTGCTGAGAGGAGACTGCTATTCTCCTGACAGAGCTCCAGTTGCCACAGGGGTTTACCAGTCAGCCCCTCTTCTGGAAATTGCTGCTCTGTGAAGGGAAAAGGGCATCTCCTAACAACTCTGAGCATCCTTCACAAACTACACTTACCAGGATTCTTTGGGGGAAGCTGTTACTGTCTAAAGTGGAATAAATGTCTGATGAGGATGTGGCCAATGATAGCTTTGGTTTGAATTTGCGTGGAAGGCTACATGTGTCTACTGTAGAATTAAAAGGTGGGGGAAAACCCCAACATAATGATACTGTTAACAATGTCTTCCCCTCTGTGCAGTGCCCACCCACCCAATCTCCTCCCCTTCCTCCCCCTACCTTTCCTCCTCTCCTAACTGTCCCTCCCTTAGGTCAGTTTCACCTATCCTAAGCATGATTGCACAAAAGTAAATCCCACAAACTCAAAAAGCATACAAATGATCAAACATCTCCTCCCCCTCTCCTCCCCTCCCGCCCCTCTCCTCCCCTCCCCTCCCCTCCACTGAATTCAATAAGCATGCAAATGATTGAATCTGCCTCTTCCTTTCCTCTCCCCTCCCTCCCCTCCATCTCCCCTCTTTTTTCCCCTGCCCTTCCCACTGGTCTTGACCTCCCCTCTTCCCCTGTGGTTGTTTTTACCTATCCTAAGCATGATTGCAGGTGAGTAAATCCCACTGCACTCAATAAGCATGCAAATGATCAATGCATTCTCAGCAAACTTGCAGAGGATCCTATTTCTTACTCCCAAATTAAAAAGCAGAGAAATTCACTAATAGGCAAAAAAACCTTTAAGAATATACCTGTAGCCCACAGATATTTCTATCAAACTTTAAAAAGCAGGGAAATTGGGCAGCTCTAGTGAATTCACCAGCGGAGCAGGAGACCTGACCTCCTCTCTGAGATATTGTACTGCCCTACTTACAAGATCTGAACAAGGTGGTTCACGACAGATGGTATTGGCAGTCACTGATTCATACAGTCACCATAAGTCGTAATCGACTTGAAGGTACATAACAACAACAAATTTGTCAGAATGCAAACAGAATTTGGGTTAGTGTTTCACAGTCCAATCCACTTCCTGTGTAGCTTGGAAGACTTGGGTAACATGCTTGGCTTCAGCAGCCATCTACCATCTGTTCTGACCACCACAGATCAACTGAACTTCACCTGTCATGTAGCTTGCTCCTCCTAACCAATCATGAAAGAGTCTTTTTTTGCTTTGTGGAGCATCTGGTAAAAATGCCCCAAGTAATCAAGTTGCTCATAGCCTTTCTGGATGGGAACAGAAGCTGCTTGCATCCAAAAAGCTTCCTTCAGGAAAGGCATGAGATAGGAAAGAGAATGGTGCGAGGCATGCTGAATGTCGGGGAAAAGGGGTAGGTCCACCCAAGGGCCAAAAAGACAGAGAGATCGGGACAGAGCTGTGTAGGCAGCTGTACAGCTTTCTTGGGCTGAAGCCACAGCTTCTCTTCCATTCCAGCTAACAGTGGCCACTAGCCGTGATAGCTATGCTCGCTCTCCACTGTCAGAGGCAGTATGCTTCTGAATACCAGTTGCTGGAAACCACTCAGGTGCTGCTTTTGGGCTGCCCTTTAGGGGATCTGGTTGGCCTCTGTTAGAACAGGATGCTGGATTAGATGTGACATTGACCTGATCCATCAAGCTCTTCGTATGTACTTTCTCCCACTGCCAACTCTCCTCCCTCCCAATTTGGGGTTTATCTGCCCCTTCATTATAGAAATTGTGTGGAGAGACACCACCTTCTTTTTAAAAGTCTCTAATTTTAATTCTCGTCTTGAGGTGATTAAAAAGGTGGTTCTGTACCTCAGGATCAATAAAATAAGGCTGCAATTCTATACACATTTAACTGGGAATAAGTACTCTTGAACGCAGGCTTATTCTGAGTAGACATATATGGCCTTGTTTTTTAAATGTTAGATGATCATTAATATTGTTATTATCTCAGAGATTACCAGTGAGATCAACTCGTGATAACATTTTATACATCTGATAAAGTTAACTGTCATCCATTAAAGCTTTTGTCGTAATACACAATACATTTGTTGATCTTCAAGATGCCACAAGATATTTTTGCTGCAGCTGACTAACATGTCTATGCATCTGGAGAAAGTTTATAGTAATATACTATCTGTGGTACACAAAGTTACTTTTGTAATAGATGGAGCAGGCTTTCTACTGGTTCTGTTTGCTTGCACTTCAGAACTAAAGTATAAGTGTCTTTTTCCTAACTTTTCAACAAGAAAAAAAAAGCAGGTGTGCACAAATGAAACTAAAAATGCTACCTTGAGATCTTTGGGGCTGCACAATGGTGCTTACCAAAAAAAGATGGATGCAGAGAAAAAACATTGGAAATATTTGCTTTCTCTATAACACAGGTCTGTGAATGCCAACCTTTTACCCTTTCTTCTTTCAGTGTCTGTTTTTTGTATCTCACTTTGTGTGTGTGTGTTTGTGTGTGCACGTGCATGCACACACCCCTCCCACAGGCACATAAAAATGTAAAGTGCAATCCTGTACATCAGAAGTAAGTCCCATTGAGTTCTTGAGGCTTACTCCCAGATAAATGGATAGAAGATTGCATTTTAATAGGATTCCTATGTATGAAATTGTGTATATGATTGCTACCTAAATTGTAACTAAAGGTATTGACATCAGGTTCCATGTATTATTATTTTGCCCCATGGGAATCATGGAATCTCTGTCCAAATTACAACTTGATGATGTTGATAATGATAATACGAAAAACTAGGGGACTCTATCCATCCCTGTCCACTCTGTTCACCAACCCCCCATGCAACTCCCCTCCTCTCGCCAATCCGCTTGCCTCCTGTGTTCCCCTGCTGCCTCTGCCCTGACCTGGCTTTGCTCTTTGATGCTTCTGACAAACACTACCACCGTGCAGCGCACCTAGACTGCCCACAGGACTCTGGCTCTCTCTCCCAGGCTGCTGCCACCACTGCCCTATGGCACGCCCCTTGGAGAAACTCCACTACTGGGTAGGCTGCACACTAGCCTCCCACCTGCCACACATACACCACTCAAGGTGGGCATTGGCGGGCACTGCAAGTGGTGGGCAGTGGGTGAGTATTCATGATGCAATTTACAGTGCCATCCGTCTGTGGTTCTGTGAACTGTACAGTGTGGCACACCCATTTTTATGTATATATTAACGTGTTAGAGTGCTGTTCAGCTAATGTGTCCTGTCAGTGCAAGAATTACTGCTTACCTCCTCTCCTCTGACCCCCAAATGTCAAATCTGCTCCAGAGGGTTAGGGGAACCTCTAGAACAGATTTAGGGAGTGCGTTGGGGAACAGAGGAAGTCCCATTGTGCTAGCAGTAGTTCTTGTACTGACAGAAGGCTCAGCGCTAGGTTGGATGCAACCCTTAGAATTGTATATGAGCAGTAGGAGGAATGGAAGTTGGTGCAAGGAAAAGCTGTTGAGAAGGTAATTTTTCATTAGACCTTAGAGAAGCGATGGGTACTGTTGGGGAGCAAGGGAATCCTATTGACCAGGTTCCCAACCAAAGATTGCTTTTGAAGCCCAAAATTGACACATTGAAATACTAGAACAGGAAAGACCTAAAATATGTCATACATCCTAGAATTTGTTGTGTTCTCTGCTGATCCAAATGCCGCTCCACTATGGATATTCTGCCAATGAAAACTGGATTTAAGTGGATCTCTCTCTACCTCCTCAAATCTTTGAATCTAAACAAGGAGCCACCCTTCCATTCTTATTTTATTTATTTACTGACTGAATTAGTTCTAGACACATAGTGATCACAGGGCAGTTTCCAGCACATTATAAAAAACATATTAAATATGCATATGATTAAGAATAAAAATATTTTTTCATCCAACAGTAAAAATAATAGGAGCATAGAATAAGACCTGGAGCCTTGAACCATTTTCTCTAAAGGCCTGGGAAAGTAGTTGAGTCTCATCTTGGTGATCAGGAGTCCCGAGACCATAGTTGTCCTCCATGCCTCCAGAGAGAGAGAATCATGTAGGTGGGATGCCACAGTTTTAATTATGTATTAATTTTTTAAAAATGTACTGCTTAATATAGTAAAACTCTTTAAACAGTTTACGGAAGAACAGCCTGCTTTATCACCACACACTTACTGCATTTGGAACAACTGGGCCTTGCGATGCAGGTTCTGCGAAGGCTAACTTCTGTTTCCCTCCCCATTGTTGGGAGCATTGGTAGTGAGTCAGTTAGGCTTCTGTTGAGAAAACACACTGTGGAGATCCCCAGAAAGAGAACCAAAATTGGGTGTTCAGATGGATCTATGCCTTACAATATTGTGCTTTGATGAGACACTTGGCTATACTTGGTTCATAAGGATGTTTTGTGGCTTAAGAGCAACAGAAAGCTCAGGAGATACTCTGTGCTTCTCAAGAAGTATGAAGTTAGTGATGCACGTATCTGCATCCCTAAAGGGGTCAATGCCATGTACTTGCTTACACAGAAAAATCTTCCTCTTTACACACTCTTTCTGAAGAGCCTGTAAATGGTGAATATGATTTTTTAAAATGTTTCCCTCTCTTTATAAATATGCTGTCTGAAAAATTGTATTTGATTGTTTCTCACAATTTTATGTCTTTTTACATGACAAAAATAGTAAAAAATGAAATGTGTAAGATGGCATGCTGAGAACATATTTTTGAAGGGAAAAAGACTTTTTTGAGAAGGTTCTATTTTCAGTTCGAATATATCTGTACAACTGCTTGATATTCTCAGCTCAGGTTTGTTATCTGTACAGAGGCATTCAGCGGATTACCTATTCAACTATGCATATTAACATTCAATATATCTTAAAAGTGTATTTGAAAACATAGGTTAATTCTGTTTGGCTATCTTGGGCATGATTTCAAACTCCAAGCTCTCTAAATGATGTATATATTATGCAATTCTGCAGGTTTTTTCTCAGGTTATTTTTATTTAAGAGTTTTGTATAGACTGTTTGTTATTCTTCCATAACAAACCCCCAACATTGATGGATTGGTTGAAAAAAACTTGGGAGACAGTATTAATGATAAAAATGACTTATAACAGAAATGCGATGAATTATAACCATCAAAATAAATTTGTAGAGAAATGGGCTTTATTTATACAATTCTGGAATGATAAAGTGATAGATGAAATAGCTCCATTTAATTTATTTACCTCAATATAGGAAACTGTTGTATTCTATGATTACGCTTAAATATGAAGGGGTAAGAAGTTAACCTTAATAATTACCTATTATTACTTTTGTTCATTTCATATTTTGTTTTTGCTGTTGTTGTTGCTTTATTTTGTAGTGCTTTTATGTAATCAAATTGGAACATTTTGTACTTTTACTTTATCTTGAATAAAAAAAAATTAAAAAGAGTTTTGTATAGACTGAAATGCAGCTGCAAGCGTATTAATGATTTTTGATTGCCATCTTGTCCAGATTTTTATTGTTCAAATGAAGAATAGTATTTTGAGGCCTGGCAGTATGTTGATGAAAACAGAGGAGTACTCCATACATTTCTTTTGAAAAACTATTAAGATTGTCTTGGCTATTTCTATTCACGAGTATTTTAAAGAATGGGTTTATTGAGAGCTTTCAGTTAAAGTTTAATTCTTTTTCTTCTGTTCACCATGGTGCTCACTTTTCTCTATTTAGTCCAACAAGAATTATGTCCCTACAAGCAAGGCACACAATATCCAAATGTTCTAGGTGCAAAAGAGGGCATCTGACCTTTTGGTATTAAGCTGTGACAGGTGCAAGCCATTTTTGTCCAAATGTTGTTAATTTGCATGTGCAAATTTATCTCCTGAAATCTGTATTCTGTATAGTCACCACAGGAGAATTGATCGTCATCATGAATAGTGTAATGGACAGCTGAGAGAGATAATTACTGATATTTCAACACATTCATGCTTGTAAGTTGGTTTTTTGAATGCAGTTCTGTTTTCATTGCTTGTCAGGGAAGCTGAAGTTAGTTATTCATTGCTGGACAAAAAAAGTGTCTGTAAAAGTTCATGCACAAGGAATAGCACGTTGTTACAAATTAGTTTCTTTTACCATTTCTGGCAAACTCATTACAAAGTAATCGTGGCCTGTGTTGAAGTGCAGTTCCTCTGGGACCAATAACTGTAAATAAGCAGGGCTGCAAGCTGGCTGATAAGTTGTTGTTCTGAAGATAACAGTCCTTTTTAGCAGTGTGTTTGACCTTTTTCCTTTATATTGCCTGAGGCTTCTCTAAGACCCTCAAGGTCTATTTTTCATCTTAAAATTCTCTGTAGAAAAGCAGTGTGTGGTATAAGAAGATTTTAGGATTGCTTAACATATTTGTGTTTTCTTGTATTTTTATTAAAATTGTTGGAATGCTTAAAAACTCCAGCCTAGCATTTACTTGAACATGATTTCTTTTGTCCTAAAATACAATCTTTCTTATTGATCTAGCATGAGCTGTTTTAATATTTTATTAAGAGTTAAGTTCATACCAGAGGCTAAATAAAACTGTGATAATATCTATCTATCTATCTATCTATCTATCTATCTATCTATCTATCTATCTATCTATCTATCTATCTATCTATCTATCTATCTATCTATCTAATATATTTCTAGGGGCATTCATCTTTAGAATTTATAGTGTTTACATTTTAAATATGTTACAGAACATTATTCTTATGTAACAGTTAAGGATGCATGACGAATTTGTTCTTCGTGAATTGTAATATGAACTGAAATGCATGCTATAGGATAAAATAAATCTAGAAATGGAAACTTTGTGAGAAGTATTCAAAATATATATTTAGATACATACATTTTTGCAGCTTTTTTTCAAAAAAATAGCAGATGTCTGCAGGAACAGGACATAAAAGACTTTTGAATGAACAGTGAGAAGGTCACTCAGTCTGTCTATCCTTGCAGGATGCTTATAACAGGAGATGGTTGAGTGATAAGAGAATCAGCGCTACTGATTTGAGGGTCTTTTTAAAAAAGCTATGTTATAGAAGTGGAAAACGTTTTTTCACCAGAAAATGTTTACCCTTGCAAAGAAAAGCCTCAAATGCCTATGGTTTGCTCATATCTTTCTAGAAGATTGAACAGAGCTTTTGCATATTTATCTAAAAGCATTAACAATTCATTCCACTGAAGACTCAGTGTTTGTTCCCTTGAAGGCTGGCAAAGGAACTATTTTCTACTAGTTTTTAGATGTGTTCAGAACACATTTTGCCAACAAGCAGCCCAATGTTGCTTGGATTGAAATGTGTGTCAACTTTACTGTTGACAATGATTTGTATTGTGCAATAAACGTATCATTCTGTACAAAAATCTGAATTCTCCTCACTCTGTTTTCCAGTAGTATGATGGGAATGCATCTCTGGTGCTCTTTTTCCATCAGGAGTGATTGTCGTCTGTTGGAGCAGCATTTACCAATGTTCTAAGCTTGTAGGGTTGGAGGACAGGCCTAGTCCAGCACATGATCCATTTCATTAGTAGGCTAGGCTCAGATAGTGAGTGGCTGAAGGGCACTCAATGAACTTCATGGCTGATCAAGGATTTGAGAATAAAAGTCTGCAGTTTTGGACTTTCCTTGGAATATTGCTGTGTGGGGGCCATAATTATGAACTGCTGCACTTCAGAATTTATTAGTATGCCACTGCCAGTTCTCATGTAACCAAATTAGCAAAATTTACAGGGGGATATTGTTTTTATTATTTGTATACTTTAAGGCTGAAATCCTAAACACGCTTACAAGGAAGTGAGCCCATTGAACATAATGGAGTTTTCTTCTGAGTAAGCATGCATAGGATTGAATTGTACTATACCTTTTCTGGGTATTAGTGCACAGTCCTATGCACATCTCCTTGGGAGTAAGTCCCAACTTAGTGGATCTTACTTTTAAGTAAACATGCATAACATTGTGCTATAAATTATTAAATGAATCTGTTATGACAAAACAGTCCATTATTTCCTCAACTATATTATAAACATAAGGAATAAAATGTTAATCAGTTGCTGTTTAATAGTTCTTAATATATTTCATTGAAAATACCTATTACATCCTGGTGCTTGGTGCCATTCTTTTACAGTTCTATTAAAATTAAACAGTGGCATGAAGATTAAAACATATTTTTAAAAATCCAAATAATATGCTAAACAAAACACTATTTCATTTAAAAGCTGTTTTATAATTTCATGTCACAAACTGTGAATTAATGTCTGTGATCCTTACAGATAATTAACCTAGAGGTTTTTGGCCACGTTACTGCCACCAACAGAATGGTTCTTTATTATTGATGATTTTGCTGAACTTTATTTTGAATGAATTTACCCAACTTACAATGTTCAGATGTATTACAAATTAATTGCCGTTTCCCTCAGAGGTGCTTCTACTGCTCAGAATGTAAAACAAGATTCTGCATATGTACAGAATGTGCTTTTAATTTGTCTATTTTGTGTCCAAGTCTTCGACAGTAATAATAGGTCAGGTGAAGCTAAGCACCAAAGGAGGTTTTTATGGCTATAGGAAAATGAGTCAATTCAGGAAATCCATTGGGAAGCTTTGCAGGCCAAGTATGCTTTAGCTTATGTGAAGATGGACTTATGTATTTATTTATTACCTTTTTAGCTGATATGACATCAAAGCTTTCCTCCCACAAGTCTCAGTGTTAAAAAGTATCTAACTTTTTCAAATCGTCTCCAATAATGCTTGGAATTGCTGACCTAATTCTAACTCAGACTGTGGGGAGTTATCCACTGCAATTTATTACGAGACATTCTGAAAACACATAGCAGTTTATTATTTTTATTATTACTTTAAATTTTTTACTAGCTGTCACAAAGAGATGGTTCCCAAAGGAGCTATGATTTCACATTTTGTTCTGTCTGTGGCATGTCCAGCCAAGGGAGGTACATACCGTTTGTTCAACAGCGTAGGTCAGAAATAACTCCGTCTTTTGTTCTTCTAAACTACCTAGGCTGAGTCTTTCATATTCAAATCCAAGCGAAAGAGAACTAGATTGCTGCAGAAAGGCTGTCCTGAGCAAGACATTGTGAATGCCAGAATGTTAACTGGATTTACAGGGAACATATCACCCCTGTGCTTTATTGACTCTACTGGCTCCCAATTTGTTTCCGGGCCCAATTTAAAGTGCTGGTTCTAACCTTTAAAGCCCTAAATGACTTTGGACCAGTGTACTTGAGGGACTGTTTATGCCCATATGTACCTGCCCGTGATTTAAGATTGGCTGCCCCTGGTCTCCTCTGCGTGCCTGGAATGAAAGATGTCAGACTGGCAGGCACACAGGAGAGAGTCTTTTCAGCTGTGGCCCCCAAGCTCTGCAATATCCTATCCCAAGAAGCCCGCTCTGCTACCTCCCTGATGGTTTTCCGAAAACTTCTGAAAACCATCCTGTTTTGGAGAGTCATTGGGAGGGACTGAAGGTAGAGTAACTGATTTTCCCCCTTTTTAGTTTTGACCTCTTAGTCTTTTAATATCACTCCTCTATATTTCTTACTTGTATTTTATGGTTTTTTCTGTTTTAATGTTTTTGTGATTTTATTGTGAGCCACCCTGAGTGTAGGGTAGAAGGGCAGGATAGAAATATTGTAAATAAATAAAATGTCCTTACATCGTAAATGGCTCATGTGTATTAAAATGAAAGGTAGATACACATTTATTATAGAAATAAATCTGCCCACACAAACATAGTGGAGGCTGGTGGCTCCGATGTCAGTGGGGGCTGTGAATCTGCTCCAGGTTTTAGTCTGAGCTGTCAAGGAGCTGTCCAAGGTGCTGCCCCACTGACATTGGAGCAATCAGCCTCTGCTGTGGCCAGCCGATGTGGATTAGGATTTCCTACATAACTTTATTTTGGTAGAATATTATTTCTGTAAGAGAGACATTGCTAATCAAAGGGCTTTGATCCATAACATTACATTCTGTTTTATAATGTTTTAAGGTAACCTTGGACGTGTGGATCATATTACTGAATTTGAGTATGATCTGTTCATCAGACCAGATACGTGTAATCCTCGTTTTCGAGTCTGGTTCAACTTCACAGTTGAAAATGTGAAAGAATCTCAGGTAAGTACAATTTAAATGAGAATATACTTTTGCTTGAGAACTAGACATGTTCTGAATATTTAGGTAGCTGTTCATTTCTGGCTGCGCTGTAGCTGAATTAGAGAAAGTCTGTACTATACTGTTGCTGTTTAACCAGGTTGTGCACATTAATTTGACAAGCCACTGGGAGTACAGGCTTTATGATCTATTTTAAGTTGGTTGGTTCTAATCCGTCCAGCTCTACTTTAGTATTTGCTTCATTGATTTGGAGTGGTCAAAGTCCGTCTAATGTATGGTTAGTTGTGTCTCCTTCTTGTATACTACAAACAGGCCTAGAGGGATACTTATTTATTTATTAAATGACACACATCACTTTTCTGTCAGACCATGAAAGGGAGTTTACATTTTATAATCATGACATACAATTAAGGCTTTCTAAACAACAACAGTAACAACAAAACCCTCTATGTAAGAACTTTCTCATTCCTATCGACACTTGGTGGCATCCAGAAATGACCTTCTGCAAACGGAAGGACTGTTTTCATTTGTAGGAAGGACTCCAATTGAGCAGAGAATCCTGCTAGAGGAAGGGTTTTTTTGCAGATTTCTCCCTGCATTTCTCAGCACCATCTCCCATGCTGTTCTGAAAAGACTCTTGAAAAGCAGATGAAGGAGTCAGCTAAAAGCACCTACTTCCCTCCAGCAGAGTGTAACATGAGTGGAACTCTACTCACCTTATGTCTAAATTTAACCCAGTGATACTACTTTGGCTGTATAGTGGTTTGCCTGTTGGCAGTGGACAACATTCTATGTGTTAGGGATGACACCTCCCACTGGATTGACAGGCAGGGTCCAGAATCCTTTGCATCCTCTCCAGGAGGAGGAGGAGTCCCGCCCTCCATTCTGGCCCTGTGTGGTCAATTACAGCTGAGTTCCTTTAGACTTCTAATAACTCTTGAGTTACATTTGTCTTGTGAGTTTGTTTCTATCCTTTTTTTCCTTTGGCGTGAATTTTTTTATTCCTTCCTTGTTCTTTTTTGCCTTATTTCTGTATTTGCATGACTGCACACAGGGAAGGAATTTTGGGGAAGACTCATTTCTCCCTTCTTTGTTGGTATTTTTCTTCAACTTTCTGCAATTTTGGCCTTGTTGTGGGCTTGGGAATTTGGGAACAGAGACTTGATTGTGAGAACCCTATGGAGTCCATGGTGGCTGCTGGGATCCACCCCATGCTTCTTTGGCCAGCTTTTGACTTCCAGGGTCCTCCCTGTGCTTCTTCGGGTAGCATTTGACTGCTGTGAGCAGTTTCTGCGACTGCAGGACTGCTGTCTCCTTCATGGCTGAGACTGCGCTTTTTACAAAGTACTGGGGCTTCCCCATTCTGCATTTTGGGCTATTTTTGAAGTGGGAGCACTGTTTCCCTGGATGGCTTTGGCCGTTCCATTCATTAGTGCTCTAGGCTGGTTCTGACCATCTTACTATTAAGCCCACAACTTAAAGGTGGTTGAGAGAGTATAGCATAAAAAAGGTGGGAGCGCCGTTTTGTTCTGAGTGGTTGTGGCTGTTTCTATTGGGAGTGCTCTCAGCGATTACGGCTGCTTGATTGGGGGTACTGCCATTCACAGTAGCCTTATTTAGGGGATAGGTAACTACTTCAACCCCTCTGGTCCCAAGCTGATTTGCCCGTTTTCCTCCTTAATCCTCAGTATTGGCTTTATAGCATTGCCTGCCAGCTAACACTCCAGTTCAGTAAGTCAGCAGCTGCCAGAGAATGTTGTGGCAGGCTTCTTCTTTTCTGTCTGAGTGCGCCTCAGTGAATTCCTGCCTTTTGGGGTGTTTTTACAATAGCAGGAGAACCTTTCTTAGTAATGTCTTGTCCAGCCAGCAATTCTGTCTGTCAGCATGTTTGTGACAGGGAGGGGAACATTTTTTGATGGATGTCTTCCACTCTTCCAGTGTTCACAGTGTGGGGGCTAGCACTGGCTTTTTTCAATCAGAGGCTGTGTCTTTCTCTCAGAAGGCGACTTTGTGAAGTTGTAGGGCTCCCTGAGGGCGGCTGGCATCTCTAAGAAATCTGGGGCTGGCCACATGCAAGGCCACAGTTCTAGGCGCAGATACTAGTTCCGTCTAATCATCACAGGACAGCTGAGTAAGACATTATTCCAGGAGATGTGTGAAACAGAGATCTCTCTCAAATAGCAGTTCTATGGGCTCTCCTTCCTTCCCCTCTGGGCTGTTCCTGGAGTTCTTCTCATGTCATTATGAAGCCTGCTAAGGAACTTGCTAGGGAGGTGGTTGGGGTTGATAATACATTTGCCGCCAACAGTTCCTGTTGGTCTAATTTACCTTTGTTCCTGTCTTATTGGCTGATGTCAGGTCCCTTTACCCAGAGTCTGTCTGCTGGAGCAAAGAGTGCTAATCCATCAAGTCTGAAAAATACAGTCTGAACCCACTACAGGGAGCAAAGCCTCTCCTTTTCCTTGTATTCCTTCTAGCCCTGATATGTCAGAGGTTATGGTCAAGGTGTGGGGCTATGATATGTGTATTTCCTCACTCTAGAGGGGTGAAATGTCATGTCAGAATCAGATTGTTTCTCTTTGAAGAGCTAGCTCTGTTCCCCAAGATCTGCAGCTCAGGGGAGTGTTTTCAGGCTAACAGCAGAAAACCTTGTTGGCTCCTCTATAGGGCCACAATCTGTAAATAAATAAATAGGAATCCCTCTACAGATTTTTCTTGAGCATTCAAAAGAGTTTTTCTCTAGGAGAAGGCCCTGTAATCCAGTATGGGAAAGCTTTTACAGGGCAGTTGGCTCTTATAGTTTGAAATAAAGCTATAGTTTGAAATAAAAAAGATTCTACTTCATGAGTCCATGAGGAGTTTGAGGCCTTCCCCTAGAGGATGTTTGTGCATTACCCTTGTGGATGAAATTGAAAGGTGGGCTTGTCCTTTTTCTAGTTTCAGGAGGCTTCACTTGAGCCATTGAAAATGGTTGCCTCTATTCTTTGCTGCTCCTGGAATATGCACCTTCAGAAGAGCTTAACTTCCTGTACGGTTTGTGTAATCTGGTCATGGCTTGCTCATGAAGGTACACACAACCACACCTACTCTCTTTTTTGTTGCCCACTTCTTCATTTATTACATGGAATGTATGCTTTAAATATAAACTGGAACAGTTTCAGAGGAGGGCAACAAGGATGATCAGGGGACTGGAAGGAAACAAAGCCCTGTGAGGAGAGACTGAAAGAACTGGGCATGTTTAGCCTGGAGAAGAGAAGACTGAGGGGAGATATGATAGCACTCTTCAAGTACATGAAAGGTTGCCACACACAGGAGGGCCTGGGTCTCTTCCCAATCGTTCCAGAGTGCAGGACACGGAATAGTGGGCTCAAGTTGCAGGAAGCCAGATTTCAACTGAACATCAGGAAAAACGTCCTAATCATTAGAGCCATACGACAATGGAATCAATTACCTAGAGAGGTAGTGGGCTCTCCGACACTGGAGGCGTTCAAGAGGCAGCTGGACAGCCATCTGTCAGGAATGCTTTGATTTGGATTCCTGCATTGAGCAGGTGGTTGGACTTGATGGCCTTATAGGCCCCTTCCAACTCTACTATTCTATGAAATAAAATTTCTTTGTTCCTTTCTTCAGCAGATAGTCCCTTTGGAAAGTGTTGAAGATATTTTTTAATAGAATTATGAACATGCAGATATTGCTTTCTTATTGTCTAATTAAGATAAAATAAACTTCAAGCCTTCTAGTTTACGTATCAGAATGGATAGTGCTGTGCAGGTCTCTATGTCATGTCAAGGTTCTGCCAGCACACAGAAGTTTGGAAAGCTTTGTTTAGCTGGATAAGCTCCTTTCTCAGAGTTTCGGCTGAGGCCAGAACATTCTGCTGTATTGCTAACTAATGTTACTGGTTTCCATTAGGCATGTTCGTTCTTGTCTGATCACAGGATACGACCTGGCTGTCTCAGGTGACATCAGCTATAGAGCAGGACATGTTGAGCCATAACTTAGTTTGGTGATTGTGGCTTATCTCCCAGTCCTTGCAGCTGTTTCTCTGTCCGTTTTGAGATCCCATTCCAGTAAAGGTGAGAATTCAGGTGTATGGGGGAGCTACCATAGAAGTTGATTTCTCTCCAGTTAGTGGAGTGAGTGAGAGGGAGGAGCTGGAGAGGCTGATCTTGACCACACATGCTAGCACATTCAGTTGGGGTGTCTTTCTCATCCTGGTAGTCACCCTGGGGATGACTGCCTAGTGTTCCACATAATTTGCTTGGGCTTGAAATCCTTGGTTTTGGATGTTCAAGGTGCTCATCTGCTTATTCAAGGTTTTAAACACTTTCTTGCCTCAAGGTGTGTCTTTAGCAATTCGCAGCCCAGGCCTGCCTGTTCTCCTGGTGCCCCTGTTATGGAACTGACCTGGCAGCTCTGGAGGTTAGGATAAGCTGGGTTTTTTTCTCCAGGAGGGGGTGCACAGGGGACTGAGCTGCAGCACCGTTAGAATGTGGCCTGTTGTTTGAAGCAGTGTTCTAGCCAGTTTGGGTGGTCCACACTTGTCTTCTCATCTTATCAACAAACATTACATGGAAGATTTATTTATTTATTTATTTATTTTGTATATTTGCATGCCGCTTTTCATCACCAGGTGACCTCAAAGCAACTTCCATAGCAAGAACAAAATAATATGATAAAAACAATTCAGAAATAATAAAAACGACAACAGTATCAATAAATAATACCACAAAATATCATAAAACAGGCTGAAATGTCAAATCAGCCGAGTCTGAAAAATCTATCTATCTATCTATATATATATGGAGAGAGAGAGAGAGAGAACAAATATAGAGTCCCATCATTGCATCCCATCAAGATTTGGCTTTCTTTGTTCTCCAGGTTGTGCACAGTTTCCAACATGGGATTTGAATTGGGTCCTCATCATTCTGTTGGGGCCTCAGTTCAAGTTGGTGGTCACTTGTTCAGTAACTGTCTGTTTCTTGAAATGCTATTTTTAGTGGCTATTTTGTACACCATAAGGGTGTCGGAGTTAGAGGCCATGTCTCCTGCTCCACGCTTCGTGTTTGTGCATCCTAATAATGTCTCTCTTTTCCCTTTGTGAATCAGCATCCAACATATTCAACAGGAGAAAGAGGTCTCACAGAACCTATTTATCGGATACCTATGTGAAAACTCCTCCTTCATCTCCCTCTCCCTCCAGGAAGCCTACTAAGAGGCCTAGGGAGATGGGGGGGTTTTCCAGCTCCTACTGTTCAAAGTGGAACCCAGGTTTTGTCTGTTTCTCAGACTACAGTAGATGCTATAGGGGTTCCTTCTGCTGTTTCTAACTCAGACATACTTCCTGTTCCACTGGCCGTTTTCTCAGAGAGTAGCAATCATATGGTACCTGATAAGGTGTGGGCTTCTAATTCAGCTTGCTCCAACAGACTTTGCAGGGGATCTTCCAGAACGGGGCAGAGGTGATCTTGGTGGCTCTTCACTGGCCTTGTCGGTCATGGTTTCCCAGTTTGGTTCTCATGTCAGTGTGGGATGTGGGATGTCTGAAACTATGTCTGGATCTGTTGCTTCAGCAACCCATGGTACATCCCAGGCCAGAACCTTTTCCAGCACCTGAGTGGCTTTGGCTAGTTTGGATGGGGTTTTCAGTGAACGTCCTGGATATATGGCTGTTTCAGGCAGACGTCCACATTAAAGGTATATGGTACTTATTGGAAGCATTATTGCCATGGTGTTCTAGGGAAGCAGTGGATCCTTTGTCTAGGAGGTGTCTGATTTTGTTGGGTTTTTTTAGGCCAAGGTAGATAAGGGGTTGAACACCAGCTCTATTAAGCAACGAGTGACAGAGCAGATTAGCATTTTTCTCTTGCTAAGGAGATCCAGCCACTTGCTCCTTGAACAGACTAATCTTTCAGACAGCCTTCTTTTTGCTGTTACGTTCTCCAGGCAGGTTTCGGACCTGGGTACACTTTTGACTGACCTACAGTTGGGTGTGTTACACCAGGGTGAGGTGGTCTTGAAGCCTTCTTACCCAAGGTAAATTCAGTGTTTCACCAGTCACAGAAAGTAATTTTTCCTTCCTCTTGTCCAAATCCCTCCTGTTCCCAAGAGAGACATTGGCATTCTTTGGATGTGTATAGTGCCCTCTGGTTCTATTTGGGTCAGATGTTTGGAGTCCTTGTTTGTTGCTTTTTTCTGTCCTTGTAAGGGGAAGAAGGTATTTCTTCTATTTCTCAGTGGTTGTGTTCAGCAATTTCTCAGGCCTATTCTGCATTGGCCAAGGAACCTACAGATGGTCTTGTTATGCACTCAGTCAGGGGGTTGCAGCCTCAGCTGCCTTCAAAGATAATTTCACAGTCTTCAATATTGCAGGGCTGTTACATGGACTACCCCACATACTTTTGTTAAACATTATAGAATAGATGGTTTTCATCTGTTGATACAGCATTTGATAGGATAGTTCTTCAGGCAATTGTTCAGCAATTGGTCTGGGGCAGAGGAAGCCCACCCAGGTAATAGGGAACTGCTCTGTTATTTCTATAACATAGAATGTCCTCCAGTGCCAACAGGCAAACATGGAAATTTTAGTTACCATGAATATCTGTTTGATGTTGGTAGTGAAGGACATTATCCCCACCTCACCTAACTCTGCTGTTACTCTACTGATCTTCTGTTGGTTTGGGACAGGAGGGGGGTCTCTGGGCCTCTGCCTCCATTCTACATTGTTTAAGTGTTTAGGTTTTCTTTCTGTTATGTACACGTTGATGTTAAGGTTGGATCTCCTATTGTTTTGGTCTAAGTGTTTTTTCCAGGGGGAGTTCTGGGCTTCTCTGATGTGGAGTTGTTCTTGCTGTGCTAGTTGGAAAGGGTGGGATGACTCCTTCCCCTGGAGATGACACAAAGGATTTTAGACCCTGCCTGTCAATCCAGTTGGAGGCGTCACCCTAATACAGAATTTCCTCCACTGCCAACATCAAACAGAAGTTCACAGCAAGTCAAACCTGCTTTTTCCTAATATACATTTTGTCAGTACTAATATTTTCCAACTGCCTACCATATGTATGTATGTACACAGGTGAATGTGTATGCTTTTGTATCACTGTATTTTACCTGAGCATTTTCCCCATAACTAAAATACCATTTTAGTCAATGGAAGAATTATTTAATAATAACAAAAAATAAATATTCCACTAGAACAATTATATTCCTATTTTATATCATGATTATCCTATCAGTGTTTCAAGAAAAAACATGAACGTGTTATCAAAACTTCTGGTGCTGCATAGATGATCAGTCCCATTCCCCTGTTTTGTGCCTTAGTCAGCGAGCACCAAGATCTCGTGGAGAGATACAATATATATCCAGAGTTCACAGGATATTTGTTTTTGTGCTTGTATACACGAAAAAGATTGGGTTCACTATTAACTTTGACTTGTGAGGTCTGTTTTTATAATATGTCTTCCTGCAATCTTCCTTTTTTATCTCTCAAATTTCCGTTAAAACGAGTTCTACATGAACATAATCAAATCTTAAGCATCTCTGAGGCTGGGCACCACCAGACACTGCAGCCTCAGTGTATTAAATAAATGGTATAAATTATTGCATCAAATGCATGTGGTGTATTTTTGTTAACTATATTGTTTCGTATAAGAAAAATTATGTTTAAAAGCCACTTTGCTGTACTCTGAATAGGTCATAAAATCATTTTAAGTGCTTTATTTAAGTTTACAAAATATCACTACACCATTTTCATAACCCCTCTTTAATGGCATTAGAGCTACATTCCAGTTCATAGTTAAACATGTTTAAATGGGTTTATTTCATTGTAGTAGGTCTGAATTTATAATTTGATATAATATGCTTACTTTTTGATGTTATATTTATTATTGTTATTGATGTGGCACAGAAAAGTGTAAAGAAATAGAATCCTGTGTTTTCAATATCCTTGTTCTGCCTCCAATGCTAGTATAAAACTGTGTGACATGATGCAGTGATTTGATGAGGTTTGGGGATTCAAATATCCAGCAGGAGTTTCTCTACTCCCATTACTCTTTTTAAAAAGACATTTTGTCGTAACTTTCAACCATACATCTAGAGTGTCTATCATGAAAAGTTTGGATAGGTTCTTGTTTGTGGTAGAAGGTTGATCCCCAAGAGATCCTTGTACAGTTCCATGTCTAAAACTGTTAAACTGCAAAATATAGAAATCTACAAAGCGATTACTTAAAAGAAAAACTTTTTAAAAAATACTGTATACCATCATCTTGGATTCTAACATAAGTCGAGGATGTTCATGGAAAGTTTCCTGACCCCTTACCAGGGCCAGCGCCAAAGGGCAGCCAGGGTGGGTCCTGGCTGAGGACCCTTGCAATCCAGAGGGGCCCTTGAAGGACCCATCCTTAGGATGGAAGAGTGGTGCTCCTATGCCATGATCCGCAGCAGTGTCGGGTCCTGCAACCTGACCCTGCCACAGATTGCATAGAGGGAGCTCACAGGCCCCTCAAATACAGACAGTGCGGGCTTCGATAAGCCCCCTCACACTCCCCACCTACCTCTCATGTTGTGTGAATGCTGTGCATGCATTCCCAATATGGCAGCAGGGGCTTCCCTAAATGCCCAGTCCAACCCAAGAAGAAACCAGATTCTGTCTCCACACTACCTTACATTTTGGGGGCAGTTTGCCCCCAAGAATCTGCTCTTCCTCCACCCTGACAATAAAAAAGGCCTACACTTTTGGATTAGGATTGGCTAAGTGGTGCAGAGAGCTGATTGGCAAGAGAACAGTAGATTGGCGTAAATGTTTGCAGAGGTTCTCTGAATTAAAATCAAGCATAAAATGTGTGTGGAGCAAAAAAGTGTGTGGCTTTGAGGGTTTTTTTGGTTTTTTTAAAAAAATTGCTTGACATTCTCATTGGGAGGGCTGTGCCCCAGTATCCCCAACAGACCAGCCTCCACTGCCCCAAACCACCCTGATGCATCATCTTGTTGCCCCTACTGATGTCAGAGCTCATATTTGTCAATGGCATAAAGAAACCTCTGCTGTCAATGCCGTGTGCCCTTTGCAAACCTCTACTTGTTCTCAGTCCAGCAGTTAATTTAGAACTTTAATAAGGTTTTCAAACTTTAGCTGATATAGACACATTGATTTAGTGATTTTGGCCTTAGCCATTTCTGTTTGTTGATTAGTTTACTAATTAAATTGATACTCTACAGCCTTCATTATAGTCAATTGAACTTTATTCTACAAAGGTGCTTAAAATCAAGATGGTTGGATACCTATTATAGTTAGGAATGAATAATTTCACACAGGGTTAGCCAAGGTGATACTCTCCAGATGTTATTGGACTTCAACGTGCATCATCCCTGACCAATCTGCTCTCTGGGTCTGATGAGAGTTGTAGTCCAACAACATCTGGAGGGCACCATGTTGGCTACTCTTGACTTAGCACTTTGCAAAACATAGTGCATAGGCTGACACCCTGCTGCTTGGCCTCATGTTATGTGGCCCCTGATGCCTTCTGAAGGTGTCTCATTCTTCCATGCCATCAAAATTACTTCCTTCCTGTTCATTTTCTCCTAATTTTTCCTGGCATTTAAAAGCTTTCCCCCCTCTTTATAGTTAGTTTTGGAACAATTGGGAAGGCAGTATTTTATTTGTTAAAAATAAGTTGGTAATTTTTTAAAAAAAACCTTTTTTTCCTTGTATGGCTTGGAGAAAAGTAGGGATTTTTTAGTTTAGCTTTTTGAGAACAGACTGGTAGGAAAAGTCAGAAAGGAATTTACTTTTACTTGTTTTCAAAACCAGTTGCTGTACTGGTTGGTTTATTAAAAAAAGAAAAATCCTGTGTATACTTATTTGAAAGTTACTCCATAAAGCCCAGTGGGATAGATCCTTGAATAGGATTGGAATACATGGTGAAATTTTGAAGCAGAACAATCTTTTTCCAGGTTATTTAATCCAAAATATTTTTTTCTGGTGCTGCCCAACATTAGCTCTGACAATGATGGCCATTATCAGCTCTGACTGGCCACTCCTGGCATGTGGCCCTGGCAGATTTCCCTAGAGGGAACATGGCCCTTGACAGAAAAAAAGGATGACAACAGCTATGGTAGTGCAATAGCTGAGGCACCACAAACCAATTATAACACTGTAACAACTGCAGCAACTCAGTTTGTGAAGGACACAGAATGGCACCTGGCTTAGTGAGGTTTCCTGTAGAAGTAGAAACACAGACTGTAGGATGGGCTGTTGTTACTGCCTTAGAGTTTTTTAGAAGATGATGTGGGTTTTCCCAAGAAACTATGAGAAGAATCTGTTGCAGAATTGGAAGGTAACATAAGGAAAGTAAGAATCCTTACTCTTTAAGAGGAGGGTTCTTTGCCAGCTCTGTTTTGCTACTCCCTCATAACAACAACAAACTCCAAGGGGACATGCCACTATATAACTGGGAACTTGTGCATGTGGGAGGGTGTATGAGAGAATGTATATGACTGTACTATACTATATGTCAGAAAAGCTTATGTACATTTTTGTTTTGTGTGTGTGCCTATTTCTGTGCTTACTAATAAATACTGACAGGCAGCCTGCCCTTCATGCCATATGTTTCAACTCTTAATCATTAAATGTTGTGCAATTTATAAAGGCTAATTAAGTAGGAAAGGAGTTAACCACAATCCCAGGTTTGAATGACACACTAAGGACCGGGGAGAAGCAAAGTGGGTGTGACCTCTTCTCTGGGAGCAAGTACATTTGTGCAATCCCAATAAACCATAGTTTGGCTTATCATGATGTGCAAACCAGGTCAGTGAATGAGATCCTACTGTCTTTCTATTTGTTGTGTATGAGTGAGAGCCAGAGTGCATATACATAAAAGGACTTTTTTCAGAGTGGTCCTGAGACAAAAAACAACATACTGTTGCAGACCACATTAAATTTGTTTGCTTTATCTTCTTATTAAAAAAGAGACACTATTTCAAGTTTAAATGCAAATGTGCTTGGGAATAGGTTCTGTATATTCTACTACCATATTATGAAAAATTGACCTGTTAGTGTGTCTCGATGAGCACTGGAGGTTGGATGAATGCATGAATGTAATTAGATGTTCATTTTAAGCAGTTTTGTCCCTTGTAACCTATTCCTGAACTGATAAATGTTGTAGGTGATTGCATTATTTCTATGGAACCCTGTGTAAAATGTAAATTAAATCCAAAACAAAGCAGTGATATATAAGAACTTTATTGTTTGTTGTTATGTGCCTTCAAGTCGATTGCGACTTACGGCGACGCTGTGAATCAGTTATCTCCAACAGCATCTGTCATGAACCACCCTGTTCAGATCTTGTAAGTTCAGGTCTGTGGATTGCTTTATGGAATCAATCCATCTCTTGTTTGGCCCTCTTTTTCTATTCCCTTCTGTTTTCCCCAGCATTATTGTCTTTTCTAGTGAATCGTGTCTTCTCATGATGTGTCCAAAGTATGATAACCTCAGTTTCATCATTTTAGCTTCTAGTGATAGTTCTGGTTTAATTTGTTCTAACACCCAGTTATTTGTCTTTTTCGCAGTCCATGGTATGTGCAAAGCTATCCTGCAGCACCATATTTCAAATGAGATGATTTTTCTCTTATCCACTTTTTTTCACTGTCCAACTTTCACATCCATACGTAGAGATTGGGAAAACCATGGCTTGAAGGATCCTGACTTTAGTGTTCAGTGATACATCTTTGCATTTGAGGACCTTTTCTAGTTCTCTCATAGCTGCCCTCCCCAGTCCTAGCCTTCTTTTGATTTCTTGACTATTGTCTCCATTTTGGTTAAGGACTGTGCCAAGGTGTTGATAATTCTTGACAAGTTCAATGTCCTCATTGTCAACTCTAAAGTTACATAAATCTTCTGTTATTATTTAGTCTTCTTGACGTTCAGCTATAGTCCTGCTTTTGTGCTTTCCTCTTAACTTTCATCAGTATTCGTTTCAAATCATTACTGGTTCTTCTAGTAGTATGGTATTGTCTGCATATCTGAAATTAGTGATATTTCTCCCTCCAATTTATACACCTCCTTCATCTTGATCCAATTCCGCTTTTTGTATGATATGCTCTGCGTATAGATTAAACAAATAGGGTGATAAAATACAACCCTGTCTCTCACCCTTTCCGATGGGGAACCACTCGGTTTCTCAATATTCTGTCCTTACAGTAGCCTCTTGTCCAGAGTATAGGTTGCTCATCAGGACAATCAGATGCTGTCATGTCCCCATTTCTTTTAAAGCATTCCATAGTTTTTCATGATCCACACAATCAGAGGCTTTGCTGTAATCTATAAAGTACAGGATGATTTCCTTCTGAGTTTCCTTGCTCTGTTCCATTATCCAACGTATGTTTGTGATGTGATCTCTGGTGCTTCTTCCCTTTCTAAATCCAGCTTGGACATCTGGCATTTCTTGCTCCATATATGGTAAGAGCCTTTGTTGTAGAATCTTGAGCATTAGTTTACTTGCATGGGGTATTAAGGCAATAATTGGATAATTATTGCATTTGCTGGGATCCCCTTTCTTTGGAATTGGGATTTATATTGAACGCTTCCAGTCTGTGGGCCATTGTTTAGTTTTCCATATTTGTTGAAAAAGTTTTGTCAAAATTTGGATAGATTCACTCTCAGTGGCTTGTAGCAACTCTATTGGTATGCCATCTATTCCTGGTGATTTGTTTCTTCCAAGTATTTTAAGAGCAGCTTTTACCTCACGTTCTAAAATTTCTGGTTCTTCATCATACGGTTCCTCTGTGAATGAATCTGTCATCCTGGCTTCTCTTTTATAGAGTTCTTCAGTGTATTCCTTCCATCTTCCTTTTATTTCATCTCAGTTAGTCAGTGTGTTCCCCTACTCTTGGTTTAAATTTCCCCTTAATTTCTCTAATCTTTTGGAATATGGCTGTCCTCTTCTATTTCTGTACAATGACTATTGTAAGAGTTCTCTTTGTCCCTACGTACTAGTTGCTTTATTGTTGCATTTAGGGTTTGAGCCGTGTTTCTATCTTCTTTTGCTTTTGCTTTCCTTTTCTCTTTAGCCATTTTAAGAGTTTTGTCAGTCATCCATTGAGGTCTTTCTCTCTTTTTAATTAAAGGTATTGTCTTTTTGTATTCTTCCCTGATAATGTCTCTGACTTCAGTCTATCGTTCTTCTGGTTCTCTGTCAACTATGTTTAAAGCCTCAAATTGGTTCCTTATTTGATCTTTATATTCTTCTGGGATGTTATTTAAATTGTATTTTGGCATTATGATTACTTTATACATGCCTAATATTTTAATAAATAAAACTTATTTCCACACGAAGAAAAAATAGGTGCATGCCTCACTGTCCAAAAATAACTGACTTTGCCATTTTTGAAACTTTTGCAGATTAATAAATGGTCTTCCAAGTAGAATTCTTACAAATAGAGACATTTGTTTTGAATCAGTACCATGTAATGCAGTGGTTTCCAACTTGGGAGCTGGGACCCCCAGGGGGGCCGCGAAGTAGCCCAGAGGGGCCGTGAACAGTAAATAAATGTATTATTTATTATTATTTTTTAAAGAAGTCTTCACTCCCTTGACACCGTATGCTTCCCACTGCTGCTGCAGATGACACCTCCCCCTTGCTCCAAACAAGAGGGGAGGCCTTTTGCTGAAGTGCCAGAGCGTCTTTCAGGCGCACTAAGGGCAGGCATCTGCCTATAAAATACATGGCAGATGCCAAAAGAGGCTGAGGGTGGGGCTACCAGGAAGAAGAGGGGATTACTATCACTGATTCCCGTCTCCTTGCACTGCCGCTACTGACAACACCCTTACTTAGAATGAGAGGAGAGGGTTTTTTGTGAAGCAAAAAGAAGCAAGGCTGCAAAGAAAGGCTGCTTTCCCCCTTCCTTCCTGGCAGCCAGCCTGCCTCCCTGGGGGAAGGGGGTCACAAAAAAGTTTCAGTTTATAAAGGGGGTCCCGTGCTCATAAAGGTTGGGAACCACTGATGTAATGCTCAATACGCAATGTGTTTGTGGAGTGTGCATTTTTTGTGAAGCTTCCTTAACACGTTTTAGCGTTTAGAATATAATTTATGTGAACATAGACAAAAATGTATTAAATTCATACTCTTAATTTTTTAAATTTCTAATGTCTATATGACCATCTCAACTGCCAATTTTTTTAAAAAATTAGCAAGTATATTCATTCTTCTGATTATAATGCTGGTGTGTGTTGAGTAGAATCTAAATAGCCAGGTGTGTTTACTTTTGTAACATGATGACATCTGTCAGTCAGAATGTCAAAAATCTAAATACTACAAACAGAAATAATGCTGTGTTGTGATTATTATGATATCAGTGATTTGACACATTTAGGTCTGCTTCTATTTAGGAACTTATTTGTAGCATCCTTCTCAAGTCACCCACACTTGATACCAGCTTTTGGCATCTAGCAAACCTCAGGACAAACCCAGCATACAGAAAAGACTGTTGTGTAGCCCGCTCTAAACATTCACAATTTCTATTTCTCATTTTTTACTGCTTTCATATTCTTCTCTCCTTGCTCTCACAGTTCTCATCACCTTATCTACCTGTCTGCCACCCTAAAAATTGAATGGGGTTTAACACCGTTGATGCTGGCCACTTTTTTGGCAAAGTAAGCAACAAACAACAACAGCTTGGTTACCAGCTGTTTTGCCAGCACTTATTGAACAAGCCATGGTGTTATGACAACATTCCCGGAATATTATACCAGTTGTCAGCAGATACATCACCAGAAATATTTAGGTTAGAGGTGATAGCCAGTTTTTTCGGTGAAACTTCGTTAATCTTTCACTGCTCATATTTTCATTATTTATTCATTTATTAGATCTCTTAGTTGCTTGCTACCTGAAGGTCTCCAAGTGACTTTCTGTTAAAAACACAAATAAGTATGAAGAAATGGACTGCCTTCAAGTCAGTCCCACATTATGGTGACTCTATGAATAGGGTTTTCATGGTAAGTGGTATTCAGAGGTGGTTTACCATTGCCTTCATCTGAGGCTGAGGCAGTGAGTGGCCCAAGGTCACCCAGTGAGCTTCATGGCTGTGTGGGGAGTCAAACCCTGGTCTCCCAGGTCATAGTCCAACACTCTAACCGCTACATATTATATGTATATTGTACCATAAAATGATATATACCATATATATTAAAAACAATACAAAAACAACAACCACAGCCACAGTAAGCTTTGGCAGCAGACTAATAGCAAACCATATCATCTTAGTCGACCAAAAGCCCAGGAAAAAGACAAGTCTTTATCTAGTACTAAAAGATGCCAACGAAGGCACCAGGCAGACCTTGCTGGGGAGTGTATTCCATAGATGCGGAGCTACAACTGAAAAGGCCCTCTCCCTTGTTACCACCCTCTTAAGTCTCCCTCAGAGGGAGATCTGGAGAAGTGCCTCAGATGAAGATATAAAGGTCTGGGTAGGTTCATATCATCCTGAGCCATAAATAGCTTTATAGGGCAAAACCAGCACTTTGAATTACAGTAATTTGAGAACATAGATCTGTTGTTAGAGTGGTACTCTTTTTGTAGGAGAATGGGGAACAGTGTTTGAGACCACTATGTACACATTCTAGTCAAGTTTCTTTTATTGTGGTTTTGAACAACCCACCAGTATTTTGGAGAGATTTGACCCTCTTGACTTTGCCTTTCAGCTTCTCTTTTACAGATCCCCTCATTTAGGGAAAGATCCTTCTTTTGAAGTACAATGTGACTGTGTTGGGTTTTCTTGGTAACTGTCTGCTTACATATATGCTGTATTTGATAGCTCTATGGTTACTATTCTGAACTGCTCCAACAACACTTATAGTTCTCACCAGATCCTGGGCTGCAGTTATGATTTAACTCCAGGGTCACCATCCCTCTAGGTAGTTCCATGACTAACTGTTCTAGAGCACAGTCATTTAGAATATATGGAAGCTTTACGTGTTTGTTATGTTGGAACACACATGTCCCCAGTTTATGTGAAGGTAATGAAGTTGCCCATTTTACAGCATTTTTTTTTTGGAAACCTCCTTGACTTCATCTTCCATTTCAAGATCACCCTGGACAGTTTGGTCAGGGGGATAGTTGTATGGCCCCAGTACTAAATTACCATTGTGGCCCAGTATTACCACCCACTGCAGCTCTTTGAAAGAATCTGTCCCTTTTGCGACTTCTAGCTTGTTGGACCCTATGTCCTCTTTGACAGAGTGATACCACCTACAGTATGTCTCTCCCTGTCCTCCCTATAAAGTTTGTATCCAGAAATAACTGCGTCTATCTGGTTATCTCTTTTCCACCGGATTCTCATTATGTCCACTATATCTATGCTCTCCTCTAAGACCAAGCACTCCAGCTTGCCGATCTTGGCTCAGAGACTTCTGGCATTAGCATATAAACACTTATATACACTATCTTTCTCCAAATGACTTTAGTGTGTGTGTTTTACTCTACAGTCCACTGGCCTCTCTGAGTAGTTATTGTGTGTGTCTGCACTCTCAATGCCTAGTTCTACACTTCCTCCATTTGTGTGATCATAAATATTTTCTCCCTCATCCCTGGGGGATGGTTTGTTCTGAACCAACACTCCTCAGGTCCTTTCAGCTCATTTCTCCCATTTTAAAAGCTGCACAGCCACTGTTTTTACTGTAAGCATCACCAGTCTGGTTTCATCCTGGTTCAAGTGGGGCCTGTTCTTTTTGAACAGGCCTGGCTTGTCTGGTTTCCTCTTTACTGTTGTGTGATTTTTATATGAAAAGCTGTTTAAAGTATTTTAAATAAACAAAATAATTTCAGCTCCAGCCACACATAGTGCTGGTCATGGACATCCATTCTGGATTGGCTCAGGTGGCTGGCCCATTATCATGCGCCACTGATGAAGAGATGAGCTCTGAAAGTGTTGCTTCTCTATCCTTATGCTGCTTTTCTGTATGAAGTTTTTGGAGGGATTAGAGCTGTCCTTTATTATTTCTCTTTTAATGTCAGTGTTTAAAATGGTACCCAGATCCAAAGATCCTAGCACACAGTAACAGATTATATGTTTACAACTGTACGCAACAAGTTCTGTATGCTCACCTGTAGAATGCATAGTTGACATTGGCTTCAGGGAGCCCGGAAAATAAAGCAAGTTTAAGAGGGCGGGGGTAGTTAGTGTATCTTTAAGTTTGTAAAAGACACACACATCTGTTAATAGCTACTGTTAGTGACATACCATTAACAAAAACCACTTTATAGATCATTCAAAATGAATCAGATTCATGCCTATTACTATCTAAATTTTGTATTAAAAATGTAGAGTAGAATTCAGTTAATTTCTACAATACTCACAAGCACTCTCTATATTCCTGGGAGAGTATTATGAGGGTCCTCTTCCATCCTATAAGAGGAAACTGCCAGCAAGTCTAGTTGCCATAACAACCACTCTCTATACTTATGTCCCTTGCTTCTGGGTTGGCATCTGAGAGGCCATTGGTGGTACTCAAGCAGCCAGATGTGGCTGTTGGGTCATCAGTTGCTTACCTCTATACTTGAAACTACAAGAGACCCATGGCTGAGCTCACATATTCCTGGATCAAATTAAGCTCTGCATGCATCTGTATTTTAAACGGGATTTGATGTATATAAAGGGATATTTGCTATACCCATTTGGAAACAAAACGGATACCTCTTTGAATCTTATCACACATCCCTAGAATTTTGAAACGCAAGGTGTGAGTCACAAGCTCACCTATATTTGCCAAAGCTCAACAAACAAAAAAGATAGATAAACAAGGCCAAATCTGCAGATTGGCTGAGCATGTCTGCTCTAAGTTTGATGTCTTTCACCTGCCCTGGTGGACTCTGAAAAACTAATTCTGTTGAGGGGATCAAGGGATCAATGAAATTGTCCTGTTTGTAAAGGACTTCTGCTTGCACAATAGAACTTCTCCTCCCTTTCTCCCCCCCATACCACCCCCAAATCTTTTCTAGCGGTGCCCCAACCCTTCAGAGCAAATGTGCAGGAGATAAGCAAGTAGAAGGATGGGAAGTTCTGTTGTGCAGGCAGAAATTCTTGTATGAACAGGATAACTTTGTTGGGTATAACCTGAAGAGTTTTTTTTTTTTAAAGCAAATGCATAAAGCTACAACTATTCTCTGCAGAAATCTGTGAGGGCACAGTGTGGTTTGTTTGAATTCAGACCTGAAATTGATCAAATTATATGTATCAAGTGTTCCTACTGGACTAATGCAGCCAATAGGAATATTTAATACAAATTTGATATTTTTAGAAACTTAGTTCAAAGTCCTCCAATTCATTAATGTATTGACTAAATTAGTACCATTGAAGGTTGTATATATATATTTGAGGATGAACTACGTACAGGCTACAAGGAAAATTAATTAATATTCAAATTTCCCTAAATTTAGAATACATTATTAAATGGCTTATATATTTTTGGCTAAAGTGTAATCCTGAAGATTTTAGTATTGAATAAGCAATATAAATACTATATTTCAAAATGTTTGTCCTGCATAATCTCAAAAAAACAACAACCTTGTGAAGCATGTGTTCACTCTTTTTCTTTAAACAGAGACTGACAACAAATAAAAGTCTCATGGAAAAATGTAAATTAAGAAGTGTCCTGTGTATGTCTGAGTAGGATAGATTATTTAATGTAGTCAGTTGCAACTAGATTCAATAATAATAATAATAATAAATTTAATTTTTGTGTCGCCTATCTGGCCGAAGCCACTCTAGGCGACGTACACATTAAAATTCAACAGTACAATATAAATACATAATAAAATACAGTGCAGTCAACAACAACCATTTTAAAAAGCAGCAGTACAGAACAGTTTAGGGCCATCAATAGACAATTTTAAAACAATATAGAGAAATTAGCCCACCCCGGGGATCCCAGAGGCCTGTCCAAAGAGCCATGTTTTTAAGGCTCGGCGAAATGTATCCAGGGAAGGGGCATGGCGAAGAACGAACGGGAGGGAGTTCCAGAGAGTGGGGGCCGCCACTGAGAATGCCCTCTCTCTAGTCCCCACCAACCTAGCTGTTTTCGTTGGTTAGACGGAGAGAAGGCCCTGTGTGGCTGATCTAGTCGGGCGGCTTAATTGGTGGTACTGGAGGTGCTCCTTCAGGTAAACTGGGCCGAGACCGTATAGGGATTTAAAGGTTAACACCAACACCTTGAATTGGGCCCGGAAAACAACTGGAAGCCAATGTAGATGAAATAACACCGGCGTGATGTGATCACGGCGGCGGCTGTTTGTAAGCAAACGCGCCGCCGCATTCTGCACCAGTTGTAGTTTCCGGACCGTTTTCAAGGGTAACCCCACGTAGAGCGCATTGCAGTAGTCTAATCGAGAGGTGACCAGGGCATGTACCACCAGTGGGAGCTGATGAATAGGGAGGTAGGGTTGCAGCCTCCGTATGAGGTGTAGTTGATACCAAGCTGCCCGGCTCACTGCCGAAATCTGTGCCTCCATGGACAGCATGGAATCAAGAACAACCCCGAGGCTGCGGACCTGATCCTTCAGGGGTAGTCTCACCCCATTAAGATTCAGGTCAACAACACCCAACTTTCCCCTGTCACCCACAAGTAGCACCTCGGTCTTATCAGGATTGAGCTTCAATTTTCATTTTCATTTTCACTGTTACTTTGATTAAAGTTGATGTAGTGGTGGACTGAGAGTAGAAATTTTGAGGAGGATGAGGGACAAGAAGGGCTTTTTTTCTGTTCAGTTTAAATGGAAAAACTGGACAAAGTAGACATATGACAAAGTAGACATATGACTTTTCACAGTTTTCCACTTATATATAAATATATATACATCGGCTGTGTGTGTACTAGATATTAAGATACTTGTTGGGTGTTTCAGTTGATGCATATTTGGGTGTTTTAAGTTTGGAGAGTGAGTTATAATACAAAAATGTTAGTTGAGAGACAGCTTTCAGCCAGGATCAAGTGAGAAGAAAAGCCTTAAGGAAGCATCTTGGGGTGTAGGGGTGAGTCTGAAGGCCATTCTAGGGGGAAGTGCTCTATAATGACATTATAACAAATCATCTTCGTTACCTGTCAGTATTTCTTCCCCTTCTTGGACCACTTAAAAATCGATGGGGGTCTCAGCAGACCACTTAATAAACTTTTTTCCCTACAAAACATAACATTCTTTTTAATAACATTCTTTCTTCAGCATCAGCATTATTATTAATGCCACATTGTGGAAATTACAGGCCCTAGGTTTGGTTGCTGAGAAGAGCCCTTTTAATTGTTAAAAGTTTTTTTGGGGGGGTAGTGGATTGCACAGGCCATGTTATGAAACTCATGGGCCATGGACCAGGTCCTTGATAGCCTGTTGAGAACTGAGCCCTGTCAAAATGGCATCAATCTTCATCATAAGAAATAATAAAATCAAGTGGCTGGCTGAGTATAGATATTCTCTACTCTTCTGTAGTTTTCCCTTAGACTATCTAAATGGAACTTGTGAACTACCAGTGGTGTTTGGACCACAATTTGAGAGACTAGGTGATTGAAAATAGCAGAAAGCGTGCTCATAGATCCATCTTTGTTGCTAGAGGCCCAGGTGATCTCAGTGACTAGGAGTGTCTTTAACCAGCTTTGGCTGGTAAGACAGCTGTGGCTGTTTCTGTACTGCGTTAGGCTGACTGCTGTTTTCCATGTGCTGGTAACTCTAGGCTGGATTACTGTAATGTGCTCTATGTTGGGCTGCCTTTGAGGTTGGTCCAGAAGTGCAGCTGGTGCAAAATTCAGTGGTGCAATTGCTCACTGTGGCAGGAAACTGCCAACATGTCACCCCACTGCTGAAAGAATTGCACTGGCTGCCCATTAGGTACTGGGCAAATTCAAGGTTATGGTTTTGGTGTAGAAAGTCCTATATAGCTGGGGACAAGGATACCTGAAAAATTGTCTTACCATTTATATACCAAGTTGATCACTGTGCTTATCAGAAGGTCACTTCCGCACAACACAGGAAGCTAACCTTTAGTGTTGTGGCACCTACTCTTTGGAATTCCCTCCTCTTAAATAGTAGACAGGTGCTGTCTCAGTTATCTTTTTGGCACCTGCTGAATACCTTCCTCTTTAAGCAAACCTTTTAAGTAGAGACTTTATCCCAATCTGCATCTGTGTTGGAATTGTTTTTTTAAGACTTTTTAAAGATTTTCTTTTTAAAGATGTTTTTAAGATGCTTTGTTTTTAAAGATACTGTAAAGATTTTTAAAAATACGTTTTATCAATGTGTTTAGCATTTTATCACCTGTTTGCCTCCCTGAGCGCCTTTTGAGGGGAAGGATAGCATAATAAATAAGTAAGTAAGATGTAGTGATCACCACAAACCTGGATGGTTTGCAAAAAGGATAAGACAAATTCATGAAGGATAGATCTGTCAGTAGCTGCTAGCCATAATGGCTATGTTCTCCTCGCGCTATCAGAGGTAAAATGCCACTGAATACCAGTTCCTGGGAATCATAAGTGGAAAGAGTGCTGTTACCATTCATGTACTGGTTGTGGGCTTCCTATAAACATCTGGTTGGCCACTGTGAGCATAGGCTGTTGGAGTAGATGAGCTTTTGGCCTGATCCACCAAGAACTCTTCTTATGTTCTTATTCTTTTGGAATCCGTTGCATTTCCTTAATCATGGTTAAGACTTTTAACAATGATACTAACCAGGATTCCTTATTAACCAGGATTTGAAGCCATGTTGGAAGATACAGTAAGCGAGTAGGAGTGTTACGTAAGCACTAGCCAAAAGCACCTCACATTCTTCCTCCACTTTTAAAAGCATACTTCATATTTGTTACTAAGTTGTGCCCTTCATTGTTTTTAGAGAAGGTTTCCCCTCCCTCCCTTTAAAAATAAACTAGAAGCATTTGTTTCTGATAGTCTAGGTTGTATGTCTATGAGGGTGTCTAAACTCTATATTTGTATACAACTAACTTCCTAGAGCATTTGCCACAATGTCTAAATGAGTGGTTCCCAACCTGGGAGCTGTGACCCCCATGGGGGCCTTCAAAGTAATCCAGATGGGGCCGTGAATAGTAAAGAAATGATTTTTATTTCAACAAGTCTTCACTACCTGGACTCTGTCTGCTCTCCACTGCTGCTGCAAGTGACACCTCTCCCATGCTCCAAGTAAGAGGGGAGGACTTCGCTGAAGCATCAGAGCATCTTCAGGCACGCCAAGGATAGGCATCTGCCTATACCACACATGGCAGATGCCAAAGGAGGCTGAGGGAGGTGCTACCTGGAAGAAGAGGGGATTATACTCCCATCTCCTCTCACTGCCTCTGCTGATGACGCCCTTACTCAGAATGAGAGGACAGGGCTTTTCATGAGGCAAAAGAAGCAAGGCTGCAAGGAAAGGCTGTTTTCCTCCTTCCTTTCTGACAGCCAGCCTGCCTGCCTATCTTGCCTCCTGCTTTGCTGCAACCTCCTTTTAAAAATTATTCTTATTTGTGAGGCCACCCAGATCTTGCCTTTGGCCCAGACGGAGCCAAGGAGCAGTGAGGATGCTCAGGACTTGCTCACCTCCCTTCTCTGAGGCTAAGTGTGTATGCCAGTGTCCTCCCTTTCTTCTACCTACATTCTGCCCCCCGAACCTCTCCAAGATGCTGCAGCAGTTGAGGGCCTCCCCCCTTCCACATGCCCAAATGCATGCACTCCTGCAGATGCTTGCAGGAGGGGCAGGTGTGTTTGTGTGTGCATGTGCACTGATCTATCTTCTGTTCCACCCTCATTCACTGAGTGCATGCTAACCAAGTTATCAGTTCTGATGATCATCTCAAGGCCTGAAAGCACTAACCCTCCTCCTCAATCTATCCACCCTTTTGTCTTCACAAACTAGCATCCCCACCACTACCACATTGCTGCTTCTTGATCATTATTATTGTTGTTTTTAAAAAGCTTAGGTTGGCTGAGGCTGGGGTCCTGCAGCTGAAATGTATATATGTATGTATGTATGTATAAAAAAAATAAAAATAAAAATAAATAAATTTATATCTCACCTTTCCTCCAAGTTACTCAAGGTGGTGCACATGGTCCCCCCCATTCCATTTTATCCTTACACTAACGCTGTGGGATAGGTCAAGCTGAGAGACTGTGTCTGGCCCAAGGTCAATCAGTGGGCTTCATGGCTGGGTAGGGGTTTGCACCTGGATCTTAGCCCAACACTGTAACCCACTGGTGTTGGGGGAAAGGACTGTACATCTTCAGACTGTTGGTGGGGAGGAGGAATCCCAATTTGATTGGAACTTTGCATTACAAAAAGAAAGCAGCAACTCCCAGTCTGCAGGGAGCTTTTTATGGAAATGGATATTTGGAGATGTGATTCTGCCGCCCACAATGTTTTCAATTAACAGAGACTAAAATTACAATTAGCGGGCGGGGGTCATGAAATTTTTTGAGCTTACTCATAAAGGTTGATAACCACTGGTCTAATCCATTCAGATACACAAGTGTAACTGTTGCAGTAGGGAAACTCTTTGGTCCTGAGGAAAGTATTTATATAAGTAAGGGGTGGAGAACTATTTCTAGCCTTAGACCCACATTCCAGTTTGGACAAGCCTCTGAGAGACATATGCCAGCAGGGCCAAACAAAGAGTTTGTTTTTTCAAATGTGGGGTAGGTGGACATGCTTTGGGCCAAATTAGGACCCCAGCTGAGCCTAATACCCTTGAAGACGATTTGGTAACTTGAATTGATCCAACCTGCAGCAGCCAGATTACTGATTGCGGTTCCATTTCGCTCTCATATTACCCGTTTTAAAACCTGCATTGGTTTCTAGTTCATTTCTGGGCCCAATTCAAGGTGTTCATCTTAGTGTTTAAAATCCTAAATGAATTAGGCCCCAAATATCTGAAATACCTCCTCCTTCCCTGCAGGCCCTCTCAGGTTCTAAGATCAGCAGAGGGGTTCCTCTTGGTAGTTCAGGCACACTCAGAAGCTTGGGGTGGTGGTGGCCTGGGAGAGGGTATTCTCTGTGGCAGTAATATGTTTTCAACTATTTTTAATGTAGTGACCCGCCCTGGAACCTTGGGGTGAAGGGTGATTAAATAACAAGAACAGTAATTTGATGCATGGGCCAGAGGTTTCCACACTTAGCATATATATCTCCTTGATCTATGACCCTCCTGGGAAACATGAAGTAGAAGGGTCAGGATTGGACCTTGAGATTGATAGACAAATGGTCAAGGAATACCTAATCACTTTGAATGAGTTCAAATCAGCAGGGCCTGATAAACTGCATTGTAAAATATTGAAGGAACTGGCTGAAGAACTCTCAGAACCGCTCTCTATTATCTTTGCGAAATCATGGAGGACTGGTGAAGTGCTGGATGACTGGAGGAGAGCTAATGTTGTCCCTATCTTCAAAAAGGGCAAGAAGGAGGAACCGGGGAACTACAGACCAGTCAGCCTAACATCAATCCCTGGAAAAATTCTGGAACAGATTATAAAGCAGTAAATCTGTAAGCACCTTGAAAGCAATGCAGTGATTACTAGGAGCCAACATGGATTTATGAAGAACAAATCCTGCCAAACTAATCTCATCTCATTTTTTGATCGGGTAACCTCCCTTGTAGACTGTGGGAATGCTGTGGACATGATATATCTCAACTTCAGCAAAGCTTTTGACAAAGTGCCCCATGATATTCTAATTAGCAAGCTAGCTAAATGTGGGCTGGATGGAACAACTATCAGGTGGATCCACAGTTGGCTCCAGAATTGTACTCAAAAGAGTGCTTATCAATGGTTCCTTCTCAAACTGGGTGGAAGTAACGAGTGAGGTACCACAGGGCTCGGTCCTGGGCCCAGTGCTCTTTAACAATTTTATTAATGACTTGGATGAGGAGATACAGAGCATGCTTATCAAATTTGCAGATGATGCAAAATTGGGGGGCATAGCTAATACCGTGGAAGACAGAAACAAAATTCAAAGGGACATTGATAGGCTGGAGCATTGGGCTGAAAACAACAGAAGGAAATTCAGCAGGGATAAGGAAAAATAAACCAAATGCACAGTTATAAGATGGGGGATACTTGGCTCAGCAGTACGACATGTGAGAAGGATCTTGGAATTGTCGTTGATCACAAGCTGAATATGAGCCAACAGTGTGATGTGGCTGCAAAAAAAGCAAATGCTATATTAGGCTGCATTAACAGAAGTATAGTTTCCAAATCTTGTGAAGTACTAGTTCCCCTCTATTCAGCACTGGTTAGGCCTCATCTTGAATACTGTGTCCAGTTCTGGTCTCCACACTTCAAGAAGGATGCAGACAAACTGGCACGGGTTCAGAGGAGGGCAACAAAGATGATCAGGGGACTGGAAACCAAGCCCTATGAGGAGAGACTGAAAGAACTGGGCATGTTTAGCCTGGAGAAGAGAAGACTGAGGGGAGATATGATAGCACTCTTCAAGTACATGAAAGGCTGTCACATAGAGGAGGGCCGGGGTCTGTTCTTGGTCGTCCCAGAGTGCAGGACACTGCATAATGGGCTCAAGTTGCAGGAAGCCAGATTTCGACTGGACATCAGGAAAAACTTCCTAACTGTTAGAGCCATACGACGATGGAATCAATTACCTAGGGAGGCAGCTGGACAGTCATCTGTCAGGAATGCTTTGATTTGGATTCCTGCATTGAGCAGAGGGTTGGACTTGATGGCCTTATAGGCCCCTTCCAACTCTACTGTTCTATGATTCTATTTTGGCATTGATTTTTTTTTGGTTCTTCTTTAGGTTTACTCTGATTTTCGATATGACCAGTTCATGATCTGTACCGCAGGAAAAACGTCCTAACTGTTAGAGCCATACGACAATGGAACCAATTACCTAGAGAGGTAGTGGAGGCATTCAAGAGGCAGCTGGACAGCCATCTGTCAGGGATGCTTTGATTTGGATTCCTGCATTGAGCAGGGGTTTGGACTCGATGGCCTTGTAGGCCCCTTCCAACTCTACTATTCTATGATTTTGTGATCAAAAGCCCTTGCCCCATGGAAGGACATCAATTGGATACTGCCTTGTGACTTTTCTTTTAGGGATGTAGCTCTCAGAAATGGTTGTCTGCCTATAATTTTCCATTCCCAAATGTATAATATTACTTGTTTAATATTTATAACTGTAAAGTTTCTTACGATTTAAGAAGCATACAAAAGCCATAATGAAGATACTGTAGCTGCATTATTCCTATGCTGTCATATCACACCGTTTCACCTCTACTAATGTGCATACAACCATAATATTCTAACTTTAAAATAATATGAAGAAGCTTTCCTTTTCTTGGTAAATTGTAAGAGTGTATAGAAAAGAGGTGTCATTGTGGAAAAATTAACACTGTGTTACCATAGTTTTGTTTTATTTAAAAAATAATTTCTTTAGCATTTTTTGGCTTACACAACAGGGTGCCAAACATTTATGGCAGTTTACAATGGAGAAACAATATTGCTTTTAGTTAACGACATTAGCTATGAATATATATTGACAGCATTTTCACTTCAGATTTGCTACCAACATAATGCAAAGCAAATAGCATTCAATATGTTGGAACACTCCAGGGAATTAAAGAGTTTCAAAAACAAATTTCTGGCATTAGGTGCTGAATGTTGAAATCTAATGAAAATGCAAATCTAGAAGCATCATCAGATCATACTTTATGCAAAGAAATATAGTTTATCCAACTGAGAAAATTAAGATTAATTTGAGAAGAAGCAACTTAAAATACCTCTATTTGTTTTAATAAAACTAAAGAAAGAAAATTTGTCCCCAAAACTCTTGCTTACTTTTTAAATAGCCAAATTAGGTGAGATGAAAACAACTTTAAAACTAAATCAGAGTCCTCCAAATTTGAAAAGGTGTTTTTACACTTCCCTTCCCTCATTTTATTTTCCCCGTCTAAATCCCCCTTCCATCTGCTGTTAACCCCATAGGGGAAACAATATAAAGACAGCCCAAAATGCCAAACATGAGTCTAAGTCTAGACCATTCTGATTGATGTGCAAACATGGAACCCATATGTGGTACTTCACAAAGACCACACAGAAGTAGGATACCATGTTGTATCATATGTTGTGTGGTTTGGGATTAATTTAAAAATAACTGTGACCTATTCAAATTAGACCTTTTATTCACTAATAGGCAAAAAAACCTTGCAGTTTAAGAACGTACCTATAGCCCACAGATATTTCTATCAAACTTTAAAAAGCAGGGAAATTGGGCAGCTATAGTGAATGCACCAGGGGAGGAGGAGACCTGACCTCCTCTCTGAGATATTGTACTGCCCTGCAAATTGTTACCAAATTTTTCCAAGCTACACAGGAAATGGATTCGACTGTGAAAGACCAACCCAAATTATGTTTGCTTTTTGACAAATTTGTAGGGCAGTACAGTATCTCAGAGAGGAGGTTGGGTCTCCTGCTCCCCTGGTGCATTCACTATAGCTGCCCAATTTCCCTGCTTTTAAAGTTTGATAGAAATATCTGTTGACTATAGGTACGTTCTTAAACTGCAAGGTTTTTTCCTATTAGTGACTCTCTGCTTTTTAATCTGGGAGGTAAGAAATGGGATCCTGTGCAAGTTTGCTGAGAATGGATTGATCATTTGTATGCTTATTGAGTTCAGTGGGATTTACTCCCCTGTAATCATGCTTAGGATAGGTGAAACTGACACAGGAGATGGTGATGGGAGGGGGCAGAGGAGGGAGGGGAGGGAGGACAGAGGGGAGGAGGGGGATGGGAGCAGGTAGGATGGGGAGGGGAGGACAAGGACAGGTTTGATCATTTGCATGTTTATTGAGTTCAGTGGTATTTACTCCCATGCAGTCATACTTAAGATAGGTAAAACTGACCATGGGCAGGAAGAGGGGGAGGGAAAGAGGCGGGAGGAGATTGGGTGGGTGGGTACTAGGCAGGGGGGAAGCCCCTTGCCTTTCCAGAAGGAAAACATTGTGAACAGTATCATTCTTTTTCAGGGATTCCCCCACCTTTTTATTCTACAGCAGGCACATGTAGCCTCCCACCCAAATTTAAACCAAAGCTTTCCCTGGCCACATCCACACCAGACTGTTATTTCACTTCTGTCAGTTATGGCTTCTCCCAAATAATCCTGGGTAGTTAGTGAAGGGTGTTGAAAATAGCTAGGAGATGGCCTGTTCCTCTCACAGAGCTTCAGTCAGAGCAGCTGACTGTTAAACCAGTCTGGCCACTGGAGCTCTGTCAGTGGAATAGGAGTCTCCTCTCAGCACCCTTCACAAACTACACTTCCCAGGATTCTCTTGGGGAAGCCATGATTGTCTTAAGTGAAATCAAAGTCTGGTATGGGTGTGTCCCCCTGATTAGGCAAGCCCAGCAGCTGTGAGTCTGGCGTTTAGAACACTGACAGTTGGTTCTTACTGAGCATGCCTGACATTATCATTGAGTTCAAGCCAAAAATTATTAAATTAAAGATTAGCCAGACATTTTTTTAACGTTTAAACTGCAGAAGATGAAGGTCAGAGTATGGGGCAAGGTCAGTAATATGATTACAGGTCCTCTGTGAACATGGCTGATTTTTAATGAATTTCAAGAGATTATGAGAACTCTGACAGACACAAGTCCAAAAGGAATCTGGGTTTTTCTCTCTCTTTTTAGGCTTTGAACTCTGTTCTCTCTGTTGTGTGTATCACCATGAAAATTTACAAGGTTGTTAAGCGAGCATTTCCGAATACAGGACTATAAGTTTTGTAAGTTTTTTTTAAAAAAATGAGCTTACGGGAAGCACTAGAATGGGAAGGGGGGTATTTTCAATTTTAACATTGTGGAATGTGAAAAATCCACGCTGGCTATCAAGGCTGTGGAGTCGGTATATCAAACCTTCAACTCCGACTCCTCTATTTTTCTACTGTCCGACTCTGACTCCTTCATAAATGGCAAATGTATATTAATGTATTAATATTAATATATTAATATTAGTATTAATATTAAAATATTAATTTTATTTTGAAGTCTGAGTCAGTACATTTCTACCGACTCCGACTCCACCCAAAATTGCTTCTGACTCCGACTCCACCCAAAATTGCTTCCGACTCCAACTCCACAGCCCTGCTGGCTATAGTATACAGCCACTCTTGTGGCTGTATAATTTTAGACGCAAATATCAATATGGCCTTTTGAAAAGCAAAAAATAATATTTTTCTAATTCAGCATGTTAGTTTATTTAACTGATTTGATAAACTTGAAAGCAACTATAGAATTGACTGAACAAATTTGTAGTTTTGAATGCATTTGAATGTACTATAACACTTTCTAAACAAAACATGTATTAATGTGTTTGATAATGTCACTTCTGGGTTCTTTACTCAAAAATTGGATTTGACGTTTATTTTCATTAATAGTTCTACAAAATTAATGTTCCTCCGGCTGTAAGTCAGTTAATTTCAGTCTATTTCACTCTGCAGCCCTAAGTATGGTTACTTAGAAGTTACTTCTATTTAAATCTGTGGAACTTGCTTCATAGTGATGGGTGAAAGAGTAGACAAGCTGATATTTAGGTTGAAGTAGTTCTGAAATATGTATTGTGGGTTGTAACCAGTGGTTAGGTGAATGGAAGGGAGTTAGATGAGTGGAAGGCACCTCATACAACTGATTTTTCTCTCCCCACCCCCCGGCAGCCCCTGCAACCTCCAAAAAGCCTCTCCAGAGTTTTGGGAGGCCTTCCTTAGTCCTGAACTGTGGTGTGTGTTGCATTGGTCTGTAGTGGGAGGGGGAATTGCCTGAAATCGGGCCAAGGTACCTTGGCCAAGTGTTTGCACAAAGTTCCTCTGCCCAGTTGCAGGCACTTCTTCCTTCCCAGTGTAGCCCCATACAATACAGCTCACATTGTTCAGGAGGGTCATCACAACCTTATTGAGAGGCTTTTCAGGGGGTGCAAAAGAGGAGGAAGGGAAGAGTCAGATGTTGTCTTTCACTCGCACAACCATTGGATATAATCCTTAGCCTAAAAAATCTCTGGATAATTGTTTATAAGACACCATCTACCCAAGTTATAGTACGTCAGAAAATTCATGGAGCTTTCCTGTCTACCACAGCTTTGTCATTTGCACAGGTGAATCTGCTTTCATCCATGAGTATGAATGGGGCAGTGTGTACATTGAAGAGAACTGTGAGTGCATCTGATTGCATACAAACCTCTTGATCATTATAGGGTGAAAAATAGTCTGCCAAGCACCACTCTTCTCACACAGTATGTACTTGATGATGATACAATGTTTGTTTAAAACAATGCCGTTTATTAGTTGTTAAGAGGAATGGTGATTAGAGATAGAGCAAAAGTGGTCCCTTTGCAGAGCATGCATACAGACATTGTTTCCTTCCTGTGATATATTTATGCTAGGGGTAATGTAAGTTGAGCGGTTAATGTGTGTAACAAATGACTCTCTTTCTGACCTGCCAACATATAGTTTTAGAGCCTTGAAAAAACTATAGCATTGAGAGCAGGAATGGGCTCCTTTTTTCCATCACGAGCTGAACTCCCTTGATGATGCTAGCAATGGTTGACACCAGAGGTACTTCATACTCTTTCTGTTCCAGACCTATTTTCCATGCTGGGTAGCCCTTCCTCAGCAGGTTAGCTCTTCCCTCCCCTGCAGTCCTGGTGATGATTGACCCCATGCTGCTAGTAGACTTTTCCCCTAGCTTAATAGCAGCATGAGGTGTGTGTGTGTGTTCATCTGGATTATGGAACGAAAGGTTTAAAAATCTTTGCTGCTCACCTGACTGGGGAATAACTGAGAATGGGGGAAAAGAGTCTGGAGTGCAGGGAAAAAATGAGGAAATTGAACTTGTCGAGGATTATCAATACCTTGGGACAGTCATTAACCAAAATGGAGACAATAGTCAAGAAATCAGAAGAAGGCTAGGACTGGGGAGGGCAGCTATGAGAAAACTAGAAAAGGTCCTCAAATGCAAAGATGTATCACTGAACACCAAAGTCAGGATCATTCAGACCATGGTATTCCCTATCTCTATGTATGGATGTGAAAGTTGGACAGTGAAAAAAGCGGATAAGAGAAGAATCAACTCATTTGAAATGTGGTGTTGGAGGAGAGGTTTGCGCATACCATGGACTGCAAAAAAGACAAATAATTGGGTGTTAGAACAAATTAAACCAGAACTATCACTAGAAGGTAAAATGATGAAACTGAGGTTTACCTGTTGGCAGTGGAGGACATTCTTCATAAGGATGATGCCTCCCACTGGATTGATAGGCAGGGTTCAGAATTCTTTCAGGGGAGGAGTCATCCTGCCCCTCCAGTTTGACCCTGGCTGTGGTTGTGAACAGTAGGGTCTCACAGTTGTCTAAACTTCTTTAGACTTTCTTTGCCGGTTGCGAGTTTGTTTCCTTCTTCCCTTTTCCGCTTGGTTGCGTGTTTTTTTTTTATGTATTACATTTGGTATTTTTTATCTACTGGTAGTGTCTGAGGCAGAAATATCTGCCTACCTGCCACCTGCATTCAGGGGTGATTGGGCAAACTGCCTTGGTGATTGGAGCACTCGCTCTGGCAGTTGCGGCCACTTTTAGATAGCTTCCCTCAGGCTTTCTAATTGGAACTCTAAAAGAGGCTTCAGTTAGAGCAGTCGCTCTGGCATTTGTGGCCGCTTATAATTAGCTTCGGAGCTTCATGCCTCACTCCATTTGAGCATTCTGAGGACGATCATAAAAAGCGGGAATGCCATTTTGTTTCGGCGGTAACACACGCTAAAGATGTTCTAGTGGTGGTGGTCACCCTCTCTCTCTGTCTCAGTCTGGCTAACTCATAGTGGACACAGATTTTTCTGCACCCTACGTGAACTCAGTGGATTCATCTGTTTGCCCCTCAGCCTGGTATATTCATAGCAGGGACAGATTTTTTGCACCGTTTGGAACCCAGTGAATTCTTCTGTTTGTTTAGTAATCAAAGTGCTACGGGCAGACTCCCTCATTATTCCTGAGTGGAGCGTACTCATTTTTCCTCAATCCTACAATTATCAATCTGTGATTGGTCACTAGGGAAACTGGGACCTGTACCATATCTTCTCCAGTCGGTTTGCTATGCACCAGCAATGTGCCCGTAATAAGGGGGAAATTTCTGATTCTAGCATATCCCTCCCCAGTGTGGTGAATCAGCGCTCTGCAATTCCTCCCCTCCTCAGTGGATTTAGTGAGGCAGCCTGCACTTCTCCCCCATGCTCACCACCACCTACCCTTCCTGCTGAGAGGGATTTCCCTAGGTTTCTCTCCTGAATGCACTCCTGCATATCTTCTGAGATTCAGGGCTCCTTGAGGGCAGCTGGCATTTCTTTTTTTTTTATCATTAATTTTTATTATTATTATTCAAATTTTCAAAAACAAAACAAAACAGAAATACAAATTAAACAATAAAATAAAATGTTGACTTCCAATTTGTCGCAGATCAGTTATAGGTCTACAATATATAACAAACCTGTCTCTTAAATTATATTACAAAATCACTTTCCTCCAGTAGTTATCTTAATTAATCATCAAATCTCATAAACATCACTTTATTCTTTCCACAAAAAGTCAAAGAGAGGTTTCAACTCCTTGAGAAATATATCTATCGATTTTTCTCCAAATAAGTATGTCAATTAATCCATCTCATCAAATCTATTAGGTCCAATAATTTCAATAGCCATTCTTCCATTATCAGTGTTAATTCCATCTTCCATCTTCCATCCTTGCACCCATAATAATCCTGTTAAGTCCAGTAATTTCAGTAGCCATTCTTCCATTATCAGTGTCCCATAATAATCTTGCTGTCATAGCCATAGTCATATAATAAGAGTCTGATGGGAATTTCCTTCATCACAAATAATTCCTTGCCATCAATTCTGAATGTGTTGCTGAAATATTGTTGTAAAATCATATCTCTGTTCTTCTTTTTTACGCAATGCACTGGCACATCTCTTGAGAGTTTTTCCATTGTCACATATCTGTAATTAATTCTATAGATTTTTTCTATGTCAAGCTCCATCACATCATTCCAGTCCAGAAGTTTATCCAAGACATTGATAACTTTATCTCTGATATCTTCATTAATTTCTTCAAGGACAACGCTGAATTCCAAACAATAAACTTTATCTCTAATATCCATAAACTCCAAATCTTTTTCCAGTTCCACATTTGTTCCAATCGCCAGGGCTTGCATCTTCCCTTTAATTTTTCTTTTTTCATCTTCTGATGCTTGTCCAGTTGTATCTCTGATCTCATCAACCTCCCCTCTCACAAAATCCCCTATTTCTTTAAACTCCTGCTTTATTTTGCCAAATTCAATTTTCATCTCCTGTCTGCCCTGTCTCAGGGTTTGTTTCGTTATCTCAATCTCATCCATTATTTTCTGAAACATAATTACTTCCAGGGTCTCAGCCACTTTCTTGATTGCCATTCTTAAAACCACGAAGAAAAAAAAACACTTCTTATTCCAGCAACAAAGGGGTTAATATTCCAAGCTTGATGACATCACAGTGTAGACAGCACAGCCTGCCTTATCTCTTATATGTTCAGGAATGCAAAACAAATTTAGTTCACAGCATCAAAACAGTTAGTGACATCGAGAACAAGCAGATTCGTCAAAATGAAATAAAATAGTCCCAGACATATAATATTCAAAAGTTCATAAATCAGATTTATTTATTTTTCTCCTCGGAATAGAAATCCCTCATCCGTTTGTATCTTTAAAATGCACAATTCCAGGCCAGCTTTTTGCAATAAAAACAAAGATAAGCTATTTCGATTTCTTTCCTCCTTAATTTCGTGAATGAAAGAGAAGAGTTATAACTCACCCAGGGATTCTTTATAGCTGATTCATTGACAAATCTATTTTTGCTGCAACAATTTAAGCCAAATGATAAAAATAGAAAGAGGGGTGCTTGCCTGTTAATCCGTTTTTCTTTAAAGAAAAGATAAACGTGTCGCTTAATCAGTTAGAGCTTGTTTGAAAGTCCATCCGGTCCCCCCAACAAACACAAGCTTCTGTGGTTAATCTCTACGTTTCTCCCTTCCCGGGAGAAAGTCTTTACCAGTCAAAAAAAATGTTCTGACTGATTTTAAAACTGAAAAAGCTTCTTCTGAGACGAGAGCTCGTCTGAAAGGCAGGCACAGGCGAAGCAACCCTTCCTGGAAGTCCGAGGGCAGCTGGCATTTCTGAACACCAAAGGACTGCAGACAAAGAGAGGCACTGGCATGCCCCCCTCAGAGGACTCATCTGAGGACAAAGAGAGTGCAGACCCAGGAGAGGGGACAAGCAGGCAGACAGCCCAGGACCCTTCTCCAGACCAGAGACAAGCCCCTGAGGGAGCCTGCCTGCCAGACTCGGGAAGCGATCAGGAGGCTGCCCCTTCCCTAGCAGAGAGAAGACACCAACAGGTGTTGCAGCAACGAAGACAATCAGCGTGATTAAGGAGCAGGAGAGCTTGCAAGAACACAGGCTGATTGGAAGCACCTGGGCCAGCATCCAGAGTACAAAAGGGCTGGAAGGAAAGGGAGACTCCTTGCTAGAGTCAATGTCAAACCTTGCTGCAGACATTGCGCGAGGAGGCAGGAAATGAAGAAGCCAGATATATCTATGGGGTAAACTAGGGCCACTCTATTAACTACAACTTAAGAACATATGAACTCAAGAACTTATAAACATCTGACTTCTAACATGCATAGGGAATTGAAACATGTGCGGGAAATCAATTAATCCCTGTCAGTCTCCTAAGCCTGTCGTGTATGGGTGAGCCTACCCTGTAGGGCGTCAAGCTGGCCATGCTTCCTGGACTTTTCCCCTGCCACACCCTTCAGTTGCCGAGGGAGGTCTTCCTGATTTATACCCCCCTGAAGCCCCATAACTCCAGGTGAGTGACACAGGTTAACCTCAATAGTGTCCATATCCTGCCCCACAAGTTCCCACAGCCCTGTAAGTCTCTGGGGTAACTGTTCACCTGAAAAGTGCCTCAGGGTACTCACCACTTGTACTCCCCTCTTCCCTTTCCTGCATACACCTGACACAGAAGGAGGATAAGTCTCAACTTAGTCCTTCCCCCACCTGGCCCAAATGGCCTCTTTCAATCCCCTATGCAGGTCTTCTAAGAAAATGTTGTTCCCTAAGTCGGAAAGGTGAATCTTTGGATGAGGAATTGTTCCATCACCCATTTTCAGTAAAGCCCACCTGAGCTCTCTATTAACTTTCCTACCCGCTTTATCTAATGCCCTAGGATTCTCATCACCCCTCCAAACTCGCCGAGGCAAAATATGTGACCATAAAATAACCACTCTAGGCCATCTTTGCCTTATCAATTTCAGATCCCTCATTGCCTGCTGAATGAGGGTCTTTCAACTGACTGGGGTCATTGCCACCAGCGTGTATGATCAGCGTTTGTGGCATCAGTCAGACCTCACCCTGGTCAAAGAGAAGAGGCAAAAGCCTATCCCAAGTTAATCCTCTCTGGCCCAACCACTGGACCAATGCCATCCGGCTGCATCCCAGCTGGGTCCCCAGCCTAGAGCACCCTGCCCTACGACTGGCCCAGAATATCATACTGTGGCTGGCGATGAGAATCTGAAGTTGTTCACCTCCATCCCAGCCACCTGCAAGAGAAGGAACAAAATCGTCAATGTTGGGTCTATTACTTCTGTGCTTTCCCACCCTTCATGGGCCACACATAAGCCTTATAGGCTGCTGACTTCCATCTGCCAATGCTCTGAATGACACGTGCTGGCATACCAGCCTGTGCAGCTGTTGAAGCTGCCCCAATCTGAAATGAGTAGGTCCCGAAATCAGTGGGACTCACGCCCAGACCCACCAGGGCCTTGTTAGTCACAGCCCAATATTGATACTTGGTCAGCGGCCCTCCATCCTCATGACGAAAAAGATATCCTGGGGCATCTCCCCTGTATGCCCCATATTCCTCCAGCGCCCTTACAGGACATATGTCTGCTTCTGTAGATGGCCCCAAAACCACCACATATCCTTTCCTTTTCTGATCTGTCTTGGACCATCGAACTCGAAGCTGCACCCCCTGGCCTATGAACGAAATATCCTTGAACTGCAGCGCCCAATCTGACAGGTCAACTCTTGAACCCACTACCAATTCCCCTATTCTATTGCTCCAGAAAAGGCCGTCAATATGGCTGCATGGAATAATACAGCCTCATATGGAGTAGTTCATACTTTGTTCCACTGTTGCCTCATCCCCCTAAGTAAACTTGGTGAGATGGGCGTCCTCTGATCCTGTGTCCTGAAGCGCTCCCTCAACCACCTCTCCATCATTTTCTTAATGTGGAAATCTTCTGAAGTATCTTGTACCCCTTTCATCTGAGCTATAAAAAGTAAACCCACCAACTTGCCTCTTATTGTGACTACGGATAATCCTCGTGCCCACAAGCATACACTGTACTCCATCAACTGGTGCACTTCAATAGGCCATGCCTGTGGTCACCCCTTACCTGCTTTAAATTCTGCGAATTCCTTACCTGCCCTGTCATAGGCTGCTCTAGTACTGGGTGCAATGGCTAACCTCATGGCTCTCTTAGCTTCACTCCTCCAGTTTCCCACAGCTCCGCTGGCATTGGGTCCGGGTGCTCCTGAGCCCAGAAAGCTAACTTTTGAAACCTGTCCATCTGACCACGTGACAAGGCGTCAGCTATGCCATTTTCCAAACACGGCACATGTCATGTCCTGAAAAGAATATTGAACCGCAGGTACTGCAATGTGAAGTCCCTAACCAATGCCATAACCCTGGAATTCCGGGATGTTAGCATATTGATTACTTGGACTGTGGCCTGATTGTCACACCAGAATTGCACCACTTTATTTGCCAGGACTTTTGGCCACAAGTATACAGCCACTACAATGGTAAAGAACTCTACGAAAGTTAAATCCTGAGTCATCCCTTCCTGGTGCCAGATTACAGGCCATTGTGCTGTACACCACCTATCCCTTAAAATGACTCCAAAGCCACATACATCTGTTGCATCTGATGTAACTCAGCTTCTAACGACAGGTCATCTCTTCAAAACGAAACCCCATTGAAATGATCCAAGAATTCCTGCCACACAGCAAGATCCAAACGAACCTCTGCTGTCACCTTCCATCTATGAGGTGGCGCCCTCAAACCCCTCATGGCATCACAAAGGTATCTGATAAATGCTCTGCCTGGGGCCACTACACGACATGCAAAGTTAAGTGTTCCTACTAATTCCTGTAATTTTTATTATTTATTTATTTATTATTTAATTTATTAGTCGCCCATCTGGCTGGTTGACCAGCCACTTTGGGCGACGTACAAGATAAAAACAGTACATTAAGCATTAAAAATTTAAAACATAACAATAAAAGCCTAACCCATCTTAAAAGCTTTGCTGAAGAGCCAGGTCTTCAAAGTCCGGCGGAAGGTCATCTCAGAAGGGGCATGATGGAAGTCATTTGGGAGAGAGTTCCATAGGGTGGGGGCCACTATTGAGAAAGCCCTCTCTCTAGTCCTCACCAGTCTCGATGTTCTTACCGGTGGGATTGAGAGAAGGTCTTCTGAGGCTGATCTTGTTGAGCGGCATCCCTGACGATGCTGGAGGCGCTCCTTCAGATAGACTGGGCCAAAACTGTATAGGGTTTTAAAGGTCAAAACCAACACCTTGAATTGGGTTTGGTAAACAACCGGTAACCAGTGCAACTCCTTCAACACAGGAGTGATGTGATCTTGCCAGCGGCTGCCTTTAATCAGACGAGCCGCCGCATTCTGTACCAGTTGCAACTTCCGGACCATTTTCAAGGGTAACCCCACGTAGAGCGCATTACAGTAGTCTAGGCGAGAGGTGACCAAGGCATGTACCACCGGTGGGAGCAGATGGTTGGGAAGGTAGGGGCGCAGCCTCCGTATCAGATGGAGTTGATACAGCGCCCTCCGGCTCACAGCCGAGATTTGAGCCTCCATGGACAGCTGGGAGTCCAAAATGACCCCCAGGCTGTGGACCTTATCTTTCAGGTGTAAACGTACCCCATTGAGCACCAGGTTCACATCCCCCAACCTTCCCTTGTCTCCCACAAACAGTACCTCGGTCTTGTCCGGGTTCAGCTTCAGCTTATTCCTTCCCATCCAGCCACTCACCGACTCCAGACACTTGGACAGGGTTTCTACAGCCAACCTTGGTGAAGATTTAAATGAGAGATAGAGCTGCGTGTCATCCGCATACTGATCACACTGCAGCCCAGATCTCCTGATGATTGCCCCCAGCGGCTTTATATAGATGTTAAACAGCATTGGGGAGAGGATAGAACCCTGTGGCACCCCACAAGTGAGAGGCCAAGGATCCGAAACCTCCTCCTCCAATGCTACTCTTTGGTACCTACCGAAGAGGAAGGAATGGAACCACTGCCATACAGTGCCCCCTATACCCAACCGCTTTAGGTGGTCCAAGGGGATAGCGTGGTCAACGGTATCAAAAGCCGCTGAGAGATCAAGGAGGACAAGGAAGGTGCATTCGCTCCTATCCCATGCCCTCCTCATATCATCCACCAAGGTGACCAAGGCTGTTTCAGTCCCATGTCCAGGCCTGAAGCCCGATTGAAATGGATCTAGATAATCCGCTTCCTCCAAGTGTGCCTGCAACTGTTTTGCCACCATCCGTTCAACCGCCTTGCCTAAGAATGGTAAATTTGAGACTGGGCGAAAGTTGTTCAGATCTTGAGGATCCAAGGAGGGCTTTTTTAAGATTGGTTTTATTATTGCCTCCTTAAGTGCTGATGGCATTACTCCTTCTTGAAGTGAGGTATTTACCACCATCTTGATCCTCTCACCCTGTCTATCTTTACAGCTCATAATGAGCCATGATGGGCAGGGATCGAGTAGGCAGGTGGTTGGCTTTAAAGTTGAAAGCATCTTGTCCACTTCATCGGATGGAAGAAGCTGGAACCGATCCCACAATGCTGGAGCTCCATTGGTCACCTCTGGCTCACTCACTGTGTCCACAGTGTACGGTATAGCACTCTTAATATGATCAATTTTCTCTGCAAAGTGCTTAGCAAACTCGTCACAGAAGACCTTATTCTGTTCCATTGGTTCCGGAGCAACTGGACCGACCAGGCTTCGGACCACTTGGAACAGTCTCCTGGGACAGCAGTCTGCAGATGCAATAGAGGTAGCAAAAAAATTTTTCTTTGTTGCCCTTATTGCCACATGATAGGCTGTTGCAGCCGCTCTAACATGTGTTCGGTCATCTTCAGAGCGAGATTTCCGCCACCGGCGCTCTAGCCGTCTCACCTCCTGCTTCAGAACTCGCAACCGTGGAGTGAACCACAGTGCCGTCTGAGTTCTATTCCGGGGGAGAGGGCATTTTGGAGCCACCCGGTCTAATGCCCCAGCGATTGCGGTATTCCACTCCTCCACTAGGGCCTCAGCCGAGTGGCCGTGTGCATGCTCCAATGAATCCCCAAGCGCAATTAGGAATCCATTTGGATTCATCAGACGTCTGGGACGGACCGTCTTAATAGGTCCTCCACCCCCACGGAGGGTTCGTGGCATCGAGATGCCTATTCTCAGCAGATAGTGATCTGACCATGACAAGGGGGTGATGGATGTATTTCCCTCAGAGTAACTTTTTTAGTTGACTGTACCTGTTGAATCTTATTCCTCAGTGATGACAATTTATCCTCTGGCAACCGGGAACACTGCATAACTGTATCTAATTCAATCCCTAAAAAGGACAGAAGGAAAGTCGGCCCCTCCGTCTTCTCTGGAGCCAAAGGCACCCCCAACTCCTTCGCCATCTCACTAAATTCCTTTATCAAATGCGCACATGCATCTGACCCCTTACGCCCAACAAACATAAAATCATCCAAATAGTGTACTATCTCGTCAGATCCAGTCCACCTCCTCACCGCCCACTCCAAGAATGAACTAAAACACTCATGCAGCACACAATATAGAGCAACCCATAGGAAGGGCCCTATCCATGTAATACCGCCCTTCATAATAAAAACCTAATAAATCAAAATCCTTTGGATGAACTGGAAGGAGGCGGAAGGCTGACTTGATGTCACACTTCCCCATCTGTGCCCACACTTGCGCACCACCTTCACTGCACTGTCAAAAGAAGTGTAGCGGACATAACTCTTCCAGAATATAGTCATTCACGGAATTGCCTTTTGGATAGTGCACCAGCCTAAATTGCCCTGGCTCCTTTTTTGGAACCACAAACAGAGGAGATTTGTGCAGTGTTGGCAAAGGTGGGGAAGAGAGTGGACCCAGAACTCTACCTGAAGTGGCATGGGTTCCTAGCACAATGTCCATGGGAGCTGTACTCCAAACAGAGCAAGCGGGGTTGAACCACCTGTCCCATGCTTCCAAGGGCTGTGCTGGTAGCCTGTAACTTAGATACCAGATGACCACTGTCTGACCTATCCCCAGATACAGCCTTTGCTCCGGACATGAATTGCAGCCATAATTCTGGCTCCTGCCTGTCCCATTTCAAACTTGAGTCAAAAGCTACCTGCATCCTATAAGCCAACCAGGCTGCACCCATGAATTCATTACATGCTCTAAATACAATATCGATGTATTTCATGAGCACAGCCCCTTTATTGGGCTGTTTTTCTAATACCACCCCTGCATAAGTCAGGAATCCTTCCAACCAATTAGACCAATTCCTATCCACTTTCTTCCCTTTATACCTTTCTTTCTCCCCTTGTTCCCCTGTGTTTTTTTCCCATTTGCTCTGGTTCTCGAAAAAGGAGCAAAAAAAATCCACAAACTCTCCCTTCCGTATCTTCTCCTTCGTTGCTGGAAGAAGATGATACCCTAGCCAACTAGAGGCCCTGCCATATGGGATGTCTGTATCTCTGACCTCTGCATAGGCATCCTTAACTTCAACGCCTGACTTCTCCCCTTGCTGTTCCTCTCTCCCTGTCTGTGTACCTGCACTACCTGCTGTAGGTGTAATCAGCTGCTGTTCTGTCATTGTATGCCCCCCTGATGGCCTCTGTCCTTTCCCTGACACATTTCCTGCAGCTGTAGATGAGGATGGTCCTGTAGCCCCCCAATATGGCCAACCCCATGGGGGAGGCTGGCCTGAAGGCGGTCATCCCCACGGTTGTGTAGGTGCATTGGCCTCACCTGCAAGGGGGTTTCCAGGTGGCTGGGGCTGCTGAGGTCTCCCCTCTGCTTACAGTTGCTGAGGTTTCCTCTCTGTTTACTCGCTGAGGCTTCTAGCACACCCAGGCATGCTGTGACATCCAACAACATTTGCTTAGCAGAGGTCTTCCTCAGCTTTGTAGGCTTTTTACTTGCTGCCCTCTCCATAGCCTCCAACCTTGCCAAAATGCTCCTAATATTATGGCCATCCTCTTCCTCTGAATCAGAGTCCTCTGCCAACCCGTCCCTAATGGACACCTTAGCAGGCTGCTTTTGGGCTTTGACCTTACCCTTTTTACCTCCAATACCCTTTTTTGGTGCCATGATAAGCACTTCCTAATCAACTCTGGCACCCCAAAATAGCCGTGCCAAGCTGCCAACCTCCTAAACCCCTTAACCTGGGCAATCCCCATTTATGTAAGAGCCTCTTCCCCCAAGGTAGGTAGGAACTATCTAAGGCCCAGCTGCCCCAGACCTCTCTCCTCCCCCAAGGTAGGTAATATCTAAGTCTCCCCTAAGTCCGACCCCCCTTCCTTCTGCCCAGACCTCCCCCTTCCCCAGGCTCTAAGGTTCCCCTAATCCAACCCCCCTCTTCCTGCCCAGACCTCCCTCCCCCAAACTCCAAACTAGTAAGGAGGCTAGGCCCCCTTCCACAGCTGGTCTCCAGCCCCCGCCAGTCTTCGTTCCTGCTGCCGCCGCCTGCCGCCAGCCGCAATCACGTTGCCGCCACCAGCCCAGTCAAGCTGCAATCAGCTGTCCAGCGGTTGCAAGCTTGCCCTGGAAAAGCCGCAGAACAGCTGGTCGCAGCGCCGCTGCTCAACAGCTGCTCCCCGGCTCTAGTGGCTGTGGTTGCGAGCACGTTCCCTGTAGCAAAAGAGGGAGAGGTCAGCAGGGGCATGGCCTGAAATAGTTTCCACTGCTCCTCCCCCCACGCTGGTGCCAAAGCGGCAGAAAGTGGCTCAATGCAAAAGCGCTCCCACCCAGACCCCTTTTTGGTGCCGGGCGAAGAAGAGCAGCATTACTCCAGCTTTCCTGTTAAACTCGTGCCTTGAACCATGCCCTGCCTGATCGGATCTCTTGGTTTCTGGATATTTGGACTTAAGGACTTCTCTGCTCCTTCGGTGCTTCCCAAACAGTAGAACACGCTGGCTGACCCCCTGGTTCCTCCTGCCTGGCAGATTTTTGGTCTGGCCTTATTTGTTCATTAGCTACATGCCTCTGTGAACCCCCGCGTTTGACAGGCACAGGTCCAAACACAGACACAAAACCTGCTCTAAGCATCACAAGAGAAGGGGATTCCGCAGAGCTTCTTCTTCTAACAGTGTTGTGAGATCTCCTTCCCCTTCACACAGTCTACCCTTTGGGGCCTCTTCACCCAAAAGGTATAGACAGGAGGGGGCGACACTGACCAGTTCACAGACAAATAACTATATACCGGCTTCTACATCAGCTACTGAGGCAGCGGTGGTAGCTTATTCTCAGCAAGACAGAGTGGACACCCCTCCTGTACAACACACAGCTGCTGAGGAAGGGGTTTCTGATCCTGAGCTTGATAATCATACAACCATCCAGGAGGAGGAAGATATCAGAGGAAATTGGAGATAGTCTCCAATCAGCCTACACTGTTCATTTCAGAAGTCTTCCAGCCACTGTTAGTGAAGGCTTGTAGGGTCCTACAGCTGTTGGCCGAGGAGGTTTCTCCACCAGGAGACGGTGGATACTAACTTGGTGGGAGTTAGGAAAACGTTTCCTTCGAGTCAGGCCAAACCGATTTTTGTTCCCTTCCCACATTCCTTTGATGCTTTGTAGAAAGCGGAATGGGTACACCCTGATAAGGGGAAATAACTTCTAAGGTCATAAAGAATCATTATTATATCTTTGGTGATAAGGTGATGCAACAGTTACGAGTCCCGACAGTGGACCCTCCTGTTGCTGCTCTGGCATCGTCCGTGGTCCTCCCTTCTGAAGGGGAGGGAGGACCCGAGGATGCTTGTGATAAGAGAGTAGAGACCTCTTTGAGGCATAGCTTTGAGGCAGACGTGGCGTTTAGGACCTCTGCTACGGCGTCCTTGTTTTGTAGAACTGTGTTTATGTGGACAGAGGAGTTGGGATCATGTGAGGATGTTCCCAAGCCAGTTAAGGATGTACTTAAAAAGATATATCACGCTTCTGCCCTGACAGCGGATGCCACACAGGATGCTCTCCGGTTTGATGCCCCTTTCCATGGTGGCTACCACTGTGGCTAGGCGTAATATCTGGCTCCGCCAGTGGGAGGTAGATGCCACCTCACAACTGAAACTGGTGAGTATGCCTTTTTCGGGTGACAAACTGTTCGGCAGGCCCTTGCAGGCACATTTGGTTGAGACAAGGGACAAGAGAAAGGCCCTACTATCTTTTAAGAAAGATGAGCCTATTTCATTCCTATTGCCAATTTTCCCGCCCTAGGGGATTTTCTTCATTCAAGCCACGTTGGGGCCAACAAGGAAGGGGAGGCAGTCATCTCCCAGCCAGAGGAGGAGGATCCTCTTCCTTCTATATAAAATTTCCCAAATCGGCCAAGAAGGCTCCTTCAGCATGACCCTCTGGGCTCCACCATGGGGGCTCGCCTGTTACAATTCTCCCATATATGGAGGAAGGTGATCTTGGACAGGTGGGTTTTGGACACAGTCACTCACAGGTATGCCATAGAGTTTACCAACAGGCCACACAATCTCTTTGTCCCCACTCCATGCTTCTGGGTCCTGGCAAGCACAACAGTTATATCCAGGCCATAAAACATTTGATCGACATTCAAGCCATAGAGGAGGCCCCTCCTTTGGAGAGGAGATATGGGGTCTATTCCATCTTTTTCTTGGTCTTGAAGAAAAATGGCGGTATCAGGGCTATCCTATACCTCAAATGGCTAAATTCCTGGGTAGCCAAAAAGCGATTCAAGATGTGGCAGCACTAAAGAGGGGAGACTGGATGTCCTCTATCGACCTGTCCTAGGCTTACCTTCACATACCCATACAAAGGCCCCATCATCAGTTCCTCAGGTTCTGCTACAACGGGCAGCATTTTCAATACCGGGCATTACCCTTTGGTCTCCCTCAGCACTGAGGGTTTTCACAAAAGTATTAGTGGCCTTGGTGACCTTTCTTCGAAAGGAGGAGTCCACCTTCACCCATATCTAGATGACATTCTGCTGCAAAGTCTGTCCCAGGATGCCTGCGAAAGGGATACCGGGACCACCCTGTCCTGCCTTCAGAGTCTGGCGTTCATTGTGAACAGGGAAAAAAGGTCTCTGAACCCAACCCAAAGTATTGTTCTTCTGGGGGTTCAGATTGATACCAACACATTCCAGATCTCTCTGTCTACAGAGAGGGTTGAGAAGATTATCACAGCAGTTATTCAGATAAGGTCTTCACCATGGACGGATTTAATGTCCTTGGCAAGACTGCAGGGTCTCCTTGTCTCAGCCTTCAACCTTGTCTGCTGGGCTAATTTCCACTCACACAGCCTTCTATATCTTCTGTTGCCATTTCAGGACCAGATAATGGTCTGTCGACATGAACTCCTGTAGGTTCCAGACCTCCTGAAACAAGAGTTGAAGTGTTGGTTAGCACCTCAGAGACTAACAGAAGGGGTGAACTTGGAGGAGCCTCAACGTCTGATGCTCACCACGGACACAAGTCTTTACGATTGGGGAGCCCATCTGGGTCGAAGCATGGTGCAGGGAACATGGTCAGAGGTAGACTCTCAGATCAGCATCAATGTTCTAGAGCTAAGGGCGATACACCTAGCGTTGAGGGCTGTTGAGGCTAAATTTCAACCCGCCAAAGCGGTGGATTGCTCACCTCAGTACCCCGGGTGGGAGTGCAAGCTGAGGGGATCCTGATTGCCTGTTTGGATTTCAGCCAGATACCAAGTAAAGACACATACAACTTCTTGATCAAAAAGTGGCCTCAGTCTTGCACGGGCGCTGCAGCCTGGCAAGAAGGAGAGCTCCGTTTATTTTCTGCCATGCCAATATATAGGTTTTATAAGCAAAACATCAATAAACAAAATGTAACATAACATCAGAGAAAAGTAACAGACATAAGCTACATATCACTCGCTACATAACAAAGCCAGGATGTTCTTCCTTTGAAAATCAGAACCATGAACAATTTGTCCTAAGATAAGGGCAAGGATGAGGAGATGGATTGACACTTTTGGGGTTCATAAACATGGGAACATATACACAAGAAAATACATATGGCCCTGGGAAGGTCGCTTATCAGTAAAACTACAAATTCTATTACTAAACTTCTGAGGGAGTATTCGGAGAGAATTCAGAGAGCATTTATTTACAGGAAAAGATACATGGGTGCGAAAGAAACATAAAGTACTTGAAGAATAAAACAGTCAAGGACGGCTGAGTGATTATCTTCTCAAAACAGTGTTGCAGTCTTATAGGCTCCTCTGAAACCAAGTTCCCATGAGAGAGGGAAACGAAACTTAGAGCGTTTGTGTCCCCCCCTCCCAGACTACTTGGGTTCCATCGTGCTTTGCAACATTGGTTCACTAACACTCTGTATGACTTTTCCTAGGCCTAGAGTCCTGTTTTTCTCAACAGGGCCTTGGCATCGGAGGTCAGGGGTGCCCACCTTTTGGTCCACACCGACAACGTGTGTGCCAAAGCATATGTGAACAAACAAGGGGGAACCAGGTCGGCAACCCTGATCTCCGTGGCCGACAGCCTCCTTCACTCAGTGGAGCAGAACTTACAATCTCTGAGGGCCGAACATCTGGCTGGTCTGGAGAACATTACAGCAAATTGGCTGAGTCGAACAGCCATAAGGGAGGCAGAGTGGCAGTTGAACCTGAGGGTGTTCAAGATGATTGGGGAACATTCACTGAAAGCGGACTTGTTTGCTTGGTCTGCCAATGCTCATTTACCAATGTTTCTGTCTCGCCTTCCCTGTCCAGCTGCCTGGAGGACAGATGTGCTCGAGTCTCCCTGGCCACCAGGCCTTCTTTATGCATTTCCTCCCTTCGGATTGATACAATGAACGCTGCAGAGAGTCGTCCTGAACAGGGTGACGGTGGTCCTAATAGCCCCCTACTGGCCTCGGAGACCATGGTTTCCCAACCTCCTCCATCTGGTGGACAGGGAACCATGGTCCCTGCCAACCTTTCCAGATCTGTTAGTTCAGGGACTTGTGGTACAACCCAACCTTCTTCCCACTACACAGTTGCTCAGTAGGAGGGTATGTGATGGGTCATGTAAGATTAGGCAAAGGGCCAGAAGCAGCATGTGGAACTCAGATTTCACACTTCTGAACTAGAGATAAAAAACAAGGATATCTTTCCTAAAGACTATATTTGCACTGACTTGTAAATGTGCACAATAGCCAGACAGTGTACAAACCTACAATATGCACATTGTATATTGTTGGTGATTGTTTATTGTTATAGGATTGGGGGGTCTGTGTAAATGCTGTCTTTGGGTACCCTCTAAACTTGTGGTTCTGTAGCTGTAAGGTTGGAATTTGTAAGGAAGGAACCTGCTGAACTTGTCAAACCAGTTCCTTTGTTAGGGTAATGGGTTTTGTCCATGTCTGTCAAGTGCCCAATCTACATGTCTAAAGACTTGGTCAAGAGCAGATGTGTTGCCATAGGAACAACTGGAGTGATGCTCTTTCAGGATCTGGCATGCATAACCGAGACCTGGGTGGGCGAACAGGGAGGAGTTAGTCTCTCCCAGCTCTGCCCACCGTGGTATTCGGTTCAGCATCATGGTAGATCTGAGGGTCGGGGAGGTGGGGTTGCTGTGGTCTATAAGAGTTCCATCTCACTCACCAAGCACCATGTCCATACAAATACTGGTCTGGAGTGTTTGCACCTTGTGTTGGGCCAGAGGGACTGACTGGGAATCCTTTTGGTGTACCACCCACCTTGCTGCCCAATGGCTTCCCTAACTGAGTTGACGGAAGTGGTCTCGGAGGTATTGTTGAGATCCCCCAGACTATTAGTACTGGGGGATGTCAACATTCATGCCGAGGCTACTTTGTCTGGGGTGGCTCAGGACTTCATGGACTCCATGACAACCATGGGGCTGTCCCAATATGTTAGTGGCCCAACACATATATCGGGGCATACTCTCGACCTTATTTTTGTTACTGGACATGGGGATAGTGACCTGGACGTGGGGAGTTTTACATCTCTCCCTTTGTCATGGACAGATCACTGCTTGCTGAAGTTTAGACTTTCAGTGACCTTTTCCCTCCGCAAGGGTGGGGGACCTATTAAATTGGTCCGCCCCCAGAGACTAATGAATCCTGAAGGTTTTCAAAGGGCTCTGGGGGATTTTCCGGCTGATAGGACTGGTGCTCCTGTCAAAGCCCTGGCTAACCTGTGGAATGCGGAGATGGCCCGGGCTGTTGACACGATCGCTCCTGCGCGCCCTCTCCTTTGCAGAGCTCATTCAGCTCCTTGGTATACTCCAGAGTTGAGAGCGATGAAGCAAGATAGGAGGCGGCTTGAGCGGAGATGGAGACGAACTCCCGACGAATGCAATTATACGCTGGTTTGTGCTTCCACCAAGTGGTATGTAGGAGCGGTGAGGGCGTCGAAAAAACAACATTTCGCCGCCACTATTAAGGCATCTCTCTCCCACCCAGCGGAGCTTTTTAGAGTCGTCCGAGGGCTACTCCATCTAGGCCTTCAGGACACTGCAGATACATCGGTAGCCCGCTGCAATGAGTTCGCTGAGCACTTCCAGCATAAGATCTCACGCATTTGTCGGGACCTAGACTCCCATTTTATAGCAGCTAACCCTAGTGAGGTGTCTGGAGCACAGTCTTATCATGTTTTGTTGGATGAGTTTCAGTCGGTTCAGTTCGAGGACGTGGACAAGGTGCTTGGACAGGTACGTGCAACCACTTCTGTACTAGATCCTTGCCCCTCTTGGCTAATAAAAACTAGCAAGCAGGGAACAGTTGGCTGGGCCAAGGAAGTGATAAATGCCTCCTTGCAAGAGGGAGTGGTCCCCGGTTGTCTGAAAGAGGCAGCAGTGAGACCACTCCTGAAAAAGCCTTCCTTGGACCCAGAGGATTTCAGCAGCTACAGACCAGAGGCGAACGTTCCATTCCTGGGCAAGATCTTGGAACGAGTGGCTGCTGACCAGCTCCAGGCGCTATTGGATGAAACCGATTATCTAGATCCATTTCAATTGGGTTTCAGGCCTGGTTTTGGCACTGAGACGGCCTTGGTCGCCCTGTTTGATGACCTTTGCCGGGAGAGAGACAGAGGGAGTGTAACTCTGTTGATTCTCCTTGATCTCTCAGCGGCTTTTGATACCATCGACCATGGTATCCTTCTGGAGAGGCTTGCGGAGTTGGGAGTTGGAGGCACTGCGTGTCAGTGGTTCCGCTCCTACTTGGCGGGCCGACTCCAGAAGATAGTGCTTGGGGAACACTGCTCGACACCGTGGGCTCTCCAATGTGGGGTCCCGCAGGGTTCGGTTTTGTCTCCCATGCTTTTTAACATCTATATGAAGCCGTTGGGTGCGGTTGTGATGCGTCCTTCCCTGGCTCTCCCTGTCAGGTTCCTACCTGCTCGTGGTTACTGCTTGTCTCTAGGCACCACCAGGGACTCCACCAGTCCGGACCGCACTCTCTTATGGTTTACCTATCCGCTCTAGCACAGATCTCAACAGATCCCCCTGCTAGGCAACCACCAGTAACGTCCCAATACTAGTATTCCCAGAGACTCTGAATACTGGTATTGTTATTCTCTTCACCGCTGCCACCATTTGTTACAGTTCCCCTTCAGCCTTGGTCATTACCTTACCCTCCCTTCTGGTCTGTGAAACCCCAGCCAAGGATCAGGCCTTTGGTAAACCAAATTAAGTATTTATTAAAGATAACAAAGCTAACAAGATTAACAAGATTTCTTCTTAAGGCACATAAGCATATGGTTTTACTCAATACTAATCCGAACTCCACCCCCCTCCTCCACTCTCTCCTGGCAAACAACTCTCTCAAACCCCACCAAGCAATCCACTCTTTCTCTTCTCCCCCCTAGATTCCACTCTCACTCTTCCTTTTATACACTCAGCCATTTTAAACACTCAGCCAATCATCTCGCATTCTACTGCCCATTCACTCCCCCTCTTTCACTCCACTTACCATGTATCTTCTAAACAACTAACACTTACCATATATACATTAATATAGGAACATCACATTTCCCCCCCCTTAAACAACAGCAGAGTATTATTCCTGTTCCAGGATTTATACGTCGCGTTAACAAATAAAAGTCTCTATGGGGAAAATGTCTTTCTTCGTTCCTCTGTCTGGTCACGTGACTGCAGTCCCAGCCACTTGCCTGGAAAGTCCATCGGCCAGTACATTGTCCTTGCCTTTTATGAACTGGAAGTCCACTTGATAGTCCTGTAGGGCCCAGGACCACCTCTGCAGCATAGTGTTATGGTTTTTCATAGTCTGCAACCATAACAAGGCCCGATGATCCGTAGTCACTGTGAATCTTAGTCCCCACACGTATGGGCGCAACTTGTTCAGTCCCCACACGACCGCTAGGCACTCCTTCTGGACCGACGAATAGTTTTTCTCCCTCGGCGTCAGCTTGCGACTCAGGTACGCCACCGGATGTCTGGTGCCTTCTCTCTCCTGTAGCAAGACGACTCCCAGCGCCAGGTCCAACGCATCTGTAGCCACGATGAATGGTTTCTCATAGTCTGGTGCTATTAATATGGGTCCTTGGCACAAGGCTTGCTTCAGTAGATCAAAAGCCTTCTGACATTCATCCGTCCATACCACACGCTCAGAACACTTCTTCTTTGTTAATTCATGCAAGGGGGTTGCTATTTCCCCAAAATTTCTCACAAACTTCCTATAAAATCCAGCCACACCCAGAAATGCCCTTACTTGTTTTTTGGTTAAGGGGATCGGCCACGCTTGTATTGCCTCCACCTTGCTCCATAAGGGGGTGATTTTCCCACTCCCCACCTTATGTCCTAAATAGATTACTTCCTTTAGTCCAAACTGGCATTTCTTCGCTTTTATTGTGAGGCCTGCTTTTCTTAAGGCCTCCAATACTGTTGTCAGGTGTTGGACATGCTCAGGCACCGACTTGCTAAAAATGGCCACGTCATCGATATAGGCCACTGCAAAATCTGATATGCCTCGCAACACTGTATTGATTAGCCTCTGAAACGAACTTGTTGAGTTCCTTAGTCCCATGGGTAAGGTCACAAACTCATATAACCCATCTGGTGTACTGAAGGCAGTTTTGGCTCTGGATTGCTCGTCTAGTTCCATTTGCCAAAATCCTTTACAGAGATCTAGTGTAGAGATAATGGTTGCTGCCCCCAATAACTCTAACATTGTGTCTACCCCAGTAACTTTGCTTCTCCTGTGCATGACTCAAATCCTCTTTCACCACTTCCATCATTTGTTTCACTGGTTCACATTCACCCTTTCTCTCAGCAGGCATCCACAGTCTATATAAAATCCCATTCTCACACACAACTTGATTCCTCAGTTTGTCAGTGAAAGGAATCTGTTGGGTCAGCGCTTGTTCCTTTATCTGCTTCAAACTTATATCTTTATGCAGCTCTTCCCTGAATTGATCTGCTTCTTCCCCAGAGACCACTTAATACAGTTTGTCTTCTTCAGCAGGCCTGCTAGTGGTTGCTATGGTGACCTGAGGCTGGTTAACATATTCCACCCTGTTTTTTTCAGCCCCCTTTAATATGGCTTCTTTTTCTCTGCCAATTTGCTGTCTGGTCACTACATAGATCTTTCCTTGGGCGCCCATTACATCCCTTCCCAGTATTACTGGTTCTTGTTGCTGGGCATTAATGCCTACTTTATATCGGCCCTCTCGGCCTCTCCAAGTCATATCCACCAGGGCCACAGGCAAACTTTCTGGTTGACCTCTCACTCCTTGGATAGTCACAGTTTCCTGAGGTAATATTACCTCAGATTTTATTAAATCTGGCCTCAGTAATGTCTGAGCGGCACCAGTATCAAGCAATGCGCAATAATTTGCTCCTTGTACACTCACTTCCTCTCTCAGACTTGAATCAAGGTCTGTTACTTCTGTCCAGTTTATCTGGCAGAACTGAACCTTTTTCGCTGTGTCTAAAGCCTTGGCCTCTGTTTTCACTGCCCTTGTCTGAGCAGGATTACTAATGGGGTTGGCAACCTCACATTGAAAACGTAGGTGCCCCGGTCTATCACATTTGTAGCATAATTTCTCCTCACTTTTAGGGTACACAGATCCACTCTGGGGTGTCCTGTGCCCTTCAGATTTTACTGGAGGACTCACTCTCTGTGGTACCACATCCCTTCTGCCAGCATTATATGGTCTGGGTTTAAAATCTCTTGATGTTTTCCCCACCCAGCCAGTTCTGTTGGAGGCGAAGTGATCCGCCATCTCTGCGGCCTCCTGCACTGATGTAGGGGAACGGTCTTTGACCAGGAGCCTTACTTCTGGTGGTAACTGATGGTATAATTGATCCAATATCATGAGGTTTTTCACCTCCTCCACAGACTGAGCTTTTGCACTTGTCAGCCATTTCCCAAATATGTCCATCAGTTTTGCCCCCAGCTCCATGAAGGACCTCCCTGTCTGTATCTGGCAGTTTCTGAAAAGCTTTCTAAAATAATCAGGCCCCAGTCTGAATCTTTTAAACACTGCTTCTTTGAATTCAGCATAGGTGACGGGCCTGTCTGAGGGGAAATATTGGTATACCTCAGCCAATTCCCCTTTAATCAGGTTTGATAAATACTGCATGTATTTATCTTCAGGTAGCCCCCACAACTGAGCTGCTTTTTCAAAGGTGCTGAGGTAAATTTGAGGATCTTGACCAGGCTCATAGACAGCAAAGTCCTTTGGAGTAATTTTTATTTTTGCTCCATCTCTGTCTTTCCTTGTCTCATCAGAATGAAACTTCTTTCTTTCAAATTTTAACTTTTCTGCCTGTAATTCCGCATCCACTCTCATCCTCTCAAATTCCAACTCCCTCTGTTTTTCCTTCCCATCAGCTTCCATCCTCAATCTCTCAGCTTCCAACTCCCTCTGCTTGTCTTTTTCCTCAGCCTCCCATCTTAACCTCTCTCTCAAGTACTCTATATAAGCGGGATTGCTTAAATATCCTTCTGGGGTCTCTTCTGTGACAGGTTGTTTTTGCTGGACAGTAGCAAATCCTATAAGTGCTACCCTCAATTCATCTACCCCTTTACCCTCATGAGGTAAATTGAATGTTATGCACTTCTCCACCAGCTCCTCTCTTTTCATTTTTATGTATTCAGCCATGGTGTTTGAGTTCACTCACTCTTTGCCAGTCACTCTCACAAGAAATCTTGTTTTGTTATTTCTGTTTGCCACACCACTGTATCTGGATTCTCTGTTGTTCGTATCTGGATTCTCTGTTGTTCGTATCCCACCGCTACTGACACCACATGTGATGCGTCCTTCCCTGGCTCTCCCTGTCAGGTTCCTACCTGCTCGTGGTTACTGCCTGTCTCTAGGCACCACCAGGGACTCCACCAGTCCGGACCGCACTCTCTTATGGTTTACCTATCCGCTCTAGCACAGATCTCAACAGATCCCCCTGCTAGGCAACCACCAGTAACGTCCCAATACTAGTATTCCCAGAGACTCTGAATACTGGTATTGTTATTCTCTTCATCGCTGCCACCATTTGTTACAGTTCCCCTTTAGCCTTGGTCATTACCTTACCCTCCCTTCTGGTCTGTGAAACCCCAGCCAAGGATCAGGCCTTTGGTAAACCAAATTAAGTATTTATTAAAGATAACAAAGCTAACAAGATTAACAAGATTTCTTCTTAAGGCACATAAGCATATGGTTTTACTCAATACTAATCCGAACTCCACCCCCCTCCTTCTCCACTCTCTCCTGGCAAACAACTCTCTCAAACCCCACCAAGCAATCCACTCTTTCTCTTCTCCCCCCTAGATTCCACTCTCACTCTTCCTTTTATACATTCAGCCATTTTAAACACTCAGCCAATCATCTCGCATTCTACTGCCCATTCACTCCCCCTCTTTCACTCCACTTACCATGTATCTTCTAAACAACTAACACTTACCATATATACATTAATATAGGAACATCACAGCGGTCATCAGGAGTTTTGGAGTGCGTTGTCACCAGTACGCTGATGACATGCAGCTCTACTTCTCCTTTTCATCTTCTTCAGGTGAGGCGGTGAATGTGCTGAACCGTTGCCTGGATGCGACAATGGACTGGATGAGAACTAACAAACTGAGACTCAATCCTGATAAGACTGAGATGCTGTTGGTGGATGGTTTCTCCAATCAGATGGTGGATACATATCCTGTCCTGGATGGGGTTACACTCCCCTAAAGGAACAGGCTTGTAGTCTGGGAGTTGTTCTAGACTCTTCCCTGTCACTTGAGGCTCATGTAGCCTCGGTGGCACGGAATGCGTTCTACCAACTTCGGTTGGTAGCCCAGCTACGTCCCTACCTGAGTAAGGAGGATCTTACATCAGTAGTACATGCTCTGGTAACCTCACGTTTGGATTACTGTAATGCGCTCTACGTAGGGCTACCTCTGAAGATGGTTCGGAAGCTACAGCTGGTGCAAAATGCGGCGGCCAGACTGCTAACAAGAACGAAGCGATCGGACCATATAACACCTGTTCTGGCCCGCTTGCACTGGCTTCCAATACTCTTCCGGGCCAGATTCAAAGTGTTGGTACTAACCTACAAAGCCTTATATGGCGCGGGACCACGATATCTGTCTGAACGCCTCTCCCGTTATGAACTGGCTCGTACACTACGGTCTGCTACGAAGGCCCTCCTCCGGGTCCCGACCCATAGGGAGGCCTGGAGGGCGGTGACAAGATCAAGGGCCTTCTCAGTAGTGGCCCCTGAACTATGGAATAGTCTCCGCGAGGAGGTGCGCTTGGCGCCGACACTATCATCCTTTCGGCGCCAAGTTAAAACCTTTCTCTTCTCCGAGGCATTTTAATTCTTTGTTAATGATTGTAATGTTTGTAATTTGATCTTAGCTTATCCAGTTTTTTAGATTGTGAAATTTGATTTTAGATTGTGATGTTTTTGTATTTTATTGTATTTTATTGTGTTTATGTTCACCGCCCAGACAGCTATTGCTAGTCGGGTGGTATATAAGTTTTAAAAATAAATAAATAAATAAATATAAAAGTGTAGCCTTCTCCCTCACCTGGCTGGAGCCAGGAGATAGCCTGTTTGTGTGTGTTTTAGACAGAAGCGGAGCTGGGAAGAGACAAAGAAGCCTGACTGCTCTCTTTGTCTCAGTCAAAGGCTATGGCTTTGGGGCACCTCCCTGGAAAACTAATGGGGAAGCAAGATCTGTGGGAGTCTTAATGCTGGGAGTCCCTCCATCTTTGCTCTGGTTGGATATATGTGTAAATAAAATCATGTATCATAAAGACACTACACTCTGGTTAGGAAACCAAAACTTGGTTACATGCTGGAACCCCTGGATATCTCTCACTATTATTATTATTATTATTATTATTATTATTATTATTATTATTATTATTATTATTATTATTATTATTATCATCATCATCATCTTTATTTATACCCCACCCTTTTTCCAAACTGGAACTCACTACTCAGAGATTGGGGTGTGCACAAGAGTATATTGACCAGAAAATGTACTCAATTCCCTCTTCATGGACAGACTATGTGCACATTCTCCATAAGGCCTAGTAATGTCCACAATAGTCAATTATGCACGTTAACCACTCACCTTACATTATCCCCAATGTGTCCCCCCCCCCAGCAATTTATATACTGTCTCTGAGCGGTGTACACAAGTCTCAATACAGTGACCAAAAATGAGTTTAAAATATATAGGCCTTCTGTCATAACATCCAAACCATTGTCATTGACATCTTATTAGTACATAACATTCTTTAATTTTTGTTTAATTTTGTGAGCTTTAATACAATAAGGTTAGCTACCTATAGGGAATTAAATATCTCTTTTCGTAGTAAAACTATTTTAGTATCTCTGTATAGTTAGCTATAGCTCTCTTCCCTTTTCCACTATGCCATACTGTGAGCTGCATTTGCTTCTTCCTTTGTTTATGCTTCAGCACTTTGAGTTGATAAGTGAGAAAAGCTTTTTTCCCCTTTGGAAAAATGAAGTCACAGAATGAAATAGGGCATTTGAAAAAGCTGGTTCTAGACTGTTCAAATTAAACTATTGCTATTGAGGAATATGCACTTAGGAAGGGCCTCCTCCCTGATGAGTTATTCTCCTTTTCAGCAGAAAACAATTACTTGGAGTGTCCCATGAGTGACTAATACAGAGGCTGAGAGATGAATATAGTAAATAAGAAAGATAGTAAATATAGATCAAAACATCCTCATTTACTGTCAGAAATAAGATAGGAGCAGTATTAAGGCACATCGATGAAACAAACCAGCACTTATCCACGGTGAAATCTGTAAAGTGTCTTCGATTGCTCAAGGGATCTTTAGATATAGCATTATTTTCTCTGTCTTATGGATGACTTGACCACCTTTGCTATGAATTTTTCATGATTTTCCTGACCCAGCATCTCTTGCCTGTGGAGAGTAATACAGTATTGATTTGAGTGTTAGATTTCTCCCTTTTTCTTTTCTTCTGCGACAACAAGAGTTTGTAGCCTAGAAACCTCAATCCCTGATTACTCATTAGAGAACTGAGCAGTTCTTCTTAGATCTAGAATAAAAAAGAGAGAGATTTGAATACTTGTGTTGTAGGCAGTGTTTTTACTGGAATTTCACATGATCCCCATGCTAAGGTTTAATGTTGATAAAAGCTTCCTTAGTTGAACTATGAGTGCGAGGAATACAGATTAAAGAGACAAGACCTCTGTCAGACAATTAGAATGTTGTGGGAGATGTTTGTGAACATTCTCATTTCAAAAGCATACCACAACCTAGAAAACTAGGGGGGAAAGGGCTCAACTACTGCATTTTTTAGTGAATGACTTCTGCTGGCTTATTTTCTGTGCCTCTCAGGCATATTAGAAAATTGAAAAGAGGCCATGATGCTGCCACTTTTCAGCTAAATTGTTTTGTAAGAGAAAGGGGGGGGAAGCCATATCTTACATCCCGTGCAAACTTACTGTCAGCATTGCCATGGAAACAAGATTTTTTTAAAAAAGGAGTTAACTGAAATTTAGCAGCATTTTCATTTCTTTGTGATTCATACTTCATAAAAATGCAAATCTCACTCTAATACATGTTTTACCTTAATATTTTATACTACCATTCAGATTTAACTGATCTAATGTTTTGCTTAATTAAATTTTGAGCTTCTTTGAATGCTTTACATTTATATTTTTAAAAAGTACTCTGGTCCTATCAAGCTTCAGATTTTGACAGTGTAACACAGTATTTAAAATACTGTCATAGAAGAAATCTGTTGCTTCAACTTGTAATCATAAGCAGAACAAAGAATTTTAAAAGGATGACTGAATTTTCTTTGGCCATTATTATCAGATTAAAAAGCATTGTATTGTTTCACTTTCTTTTTTTGCTTCATTCCACTCTAAAGAAGAAAAAAATAGTAAAACGTATTTTTCTTTTCCAGCAATCAAACTGTTTGGGGGGGAGGACAAAGTTCAGATGTAATAGTTGGGTGTAAAATGGGGATAGTAATTCATTCTTTTTTGAGTTGACATAACAGTGTTTCAAACAGATTGATCAGATTTTGCACTCCTTTCTGATATCTTTTTCCACAGTGTGGTTGCTTGGTTTAATCACTCCCTCTTTTTATATATTTATATATATAAATGATGCCTTCAAGTTTCACTTCTGTTATGCCTGCAAGCCAAGGGTGGTGAATTTGTGGTCCTCCAGGTATTACTGGCTGCACCTGACATTGTCCTCAAACAGCACGGCCAGGGTTCAGGGATGATGGTCTTCCAGTAAATATTGTTGGGCATGTGAAATCTTCAACATCCTAAAGTAGCCTTGCTGAACTTTTTCTTTGTGTGCTCTACTATAATATAGAATGGCCAAGGAATACTAGGGGAAGAAAGTATCTAGAAGTATCTAGAAATAGGTGGTTTATTGTTCTAATGCTTATTGCATTAGAGAGCCAGTGTGGCATAGTGGTTAGAGTGTTGGACTATGACTTGGGAGACCAGGGTTTGAATCCCCACACAGCCATGAAGCTCACTGGGTGACCTTGGGCCAGTCACTGCTTCTCAGCCTCAGAGGAAGGCAGTGGTAACCCCCTCTGAATACCGCTTACCATGAAGACCCTATTCATAGGGTCACCATAAGTCAGAATTGACTTGAAGGCAATCCATTTCCATTTTTCTTATTGCATTATTACAGCTTGTAAGGCCCCAGCTCAAGAACGTTCACAACAAAATGACAAGCACAGTAGAGTCTATTATTAAAAAAAAGAGAGTAGCTGTACAAATAATTTCTTTTTAAATAATAACAAACATACAAGTGGGAGCCATTTAGTTCCATTTCCTAGCTGTTGCAGACACTGTTAAATCTTTACACATTAGTAGTAAATTAGCAGCACTGATTTATATATGTATAGGCAGAGTACTTTTTGCTTAGATATTTTTCTAATCTTGCCTACAGAAAAAAATTACTACATTTTATTGTGTATTTTATGCATTGTAATAATAATTTTCAAAATCTATCTGCAGAACAAGAAACTAGATGATGTTGGACTGGGGCTGATGGGAATTCAACAATATCTGGTGCACCACATTGGCTACCTCTGTTAATCCAAGCTGGAGATAAATAGATAAAGAACTGCCAGAGAAGCAGGAGGGTGCCAGAGAAGTAGGAGGATGCCAGATAATCTGGAAGGATGACAGCATTAGTAGCTGTCTATAGCAGACAGCATAGCCACCAAAGAAATGAGGTTTAGGCAGAAACATCAGGGCAGAACTGGAACTAACAGCACAGGAGTTAGAGGGCTGATGTTTTGTCAAAATATAGCCTCTTATTCAAAAGACCTGCCAGGCAAGCTCTCTGAAGACATAGCAAACACTCCTGCCGGATCAACGCCTGAATCTTGACACATGTAGACGTGTTTATACACCTCAGAGAGTGAATCTGAAGTGGAGGAGCATGCGCCAGAGGCCTTGTGGTCATCACAAGGTCATCTCTTAAAAAAGAGAACATAATCTCTGAGGTCAGTTACTCAAGCTGCAATCCTAGCCCCATTTATATGGGAGTACTGAGCAGACATGGTTAGGATATCTAAGGTGGGAGTGGTCCTTCTCCACTGATGCCAGCCACCAAATTCCCTCACACCTTTGAAAGCCCTTGATGAAATGTCAGAAGGCATTCCTAGAGGCCACTTGGGAAGAAGTAAGAGACTGCAAGATGGAGAACTTAGACAATCATCAGGCTTGTTCTGGAATTTAGGGATACAGTTAAACTGTGACTTGTTTTGCAGCAGCATCTGTGAATTCTTGAAGCTGTGGTACAGAAGACTCTAATTGTGACTACCATACTGTACTGCTCTGCATTACTTCTGAGGCCTTATCCAGCTACTCTGTGGAGCATAGTTATAAATGTACAGATCATTTTATTTAAGCATAGCCAGAAAATTGTTACAATTTTTTTTATAGCAGTTCTTTGATTTTAAAATATATCTCCCCCACCCTCAGTCCTGGCTAAACTAAAAACCTCTAACCCAACTTTAGCTTTTCTTGTAAGAAGGTGCTCCAGCCCTTTGGTAATTTCCTAGCCAAATTCTATGCTTGTTTTCTTTGATGTATGTCTCAAGCAGACGTGCACAGGCTTGTGCAGCACAGTCCTATGCACATTTAGTTAGAACTATGTTCCATTGAATTCAGTGAGGTTTACTCTAAGTGTGCTTAAAATTGCAGCCTTAGCTGTCCTTTTCTTCTCTATACTATCCTATTACAGAATTTTGAAACATATTCTCAATGTGGCTGTACTGTACATTTATATAATGGCACGTTAAAAAAACTAGTCTGCTTCCTAAAAATTTCTAACATTGAATTTTCCTGTTTCATTGGAACATCAATAGTGACCCCAAACTCTGTTTACTTGTGTAGTCACAGCAAATTTAGAGCTCATCAGTATATGTGAAGAAGGGAAATTTTCTCGTCCCATGTGCATCACTTTTTATTTAAGGAAGGAATAAGGATGAAGCGTGTGTTAGAAATTATGCAAATTAGTCACCATAATTAGCTCAACATATTTGCATGTTACGCTAGTTATCTTGATTTAGGGGTTGGGTTATGGCAACCCTACTTCTGCTGATTAAATAGTGGTTCTTGCTTGAATAAAGAAGGCAACCATTTTGAAGTATTGAACTAATTTCAATAAAATTACACTGTTTTACAATGTTTATCTTCCCAGTTTCTTTTCCTCTGAACATGTAAATTATGGCTCCTTTGGCAAAGTCTTCATTGTTTTTGCTTTTATAAAGAAATGGGTGGGAGGAAGAACAGTTAATTATTGGGTTATGTCCTCTTACTGAAAGGTTAAAAATTGTTCCTCACTTTCACTGGAATGGCAGATTATAGAGCATTAGAATTGAAGGCAATAATTTTAGTTAGGGGGTTGCAGTTCACAGGAGGACATAATTCCCAACACAGAAGCAAAACAAATTAGGATTGTATTACAGTTGTGTGTATCATTTTGGGATCTCAGTAGTCATTCTCTCTCTCTCTCTCTCTCTCTCTCTCTCTCTCTCTCTCATTGCTGAGAAAAGGAGCAAAGAAAATATGACTATATCCTGCATCCTCCTACGAAGTTTCTAGCATTTGTATTTAAGTTTATAGGTTTTGTGGTTTACAAATTATCCATTAATATTTCTAAAGCTGAAGCTCACCTGGGATGGTAAATGTTTCTGAATTGTGCCTTTATTCAGGAATGCAGCAGCTGAAGAGGACCTAAGCACCTTGTCACTCATCTGAAAATCCTGTACCTAATATATATATTTATTTATTATTTGATTTATATCCCGCCCTTCCTCCCAGCAGGAGCCCAGGGTGGCAAACAAAAGCTCTAAAAACACTTTAAAACATCATAAAAACAGATCTTAAAATACATTAAAACATCTTTAAAAACATTTTTTAAAAACTTTCAAGACATCTTTAAGAAGGTTAAAAACATACTGGGTTGTTTTTTTTAAACGGTATTAAAATGCAATTCCAACACAGCCTGGGATAAGTTCTCAACTTAAAAGGATTGTTGAAAGAGGAAGGTCTTCAATAGGCACTACAAAGATAAGAGATGGCGCCTGTCTAATATTTAAGGGGAGGGAATTCCACAGGGTAGGTACTGCCACACTAAAAGTCCATTTCCTATGTTGTGCGGAATGGACCTCCTGATAAGATGGTATCTTGTGGATGCCCTCACCTGTAGAACGCAGTGATCGACTGGGTATATAAGGCATAAGATGGTCTTTCAGGTATCCTGGTCCCAACTTGTATAGGGTTTGTACACCAAGACTAGAACCTTGAACGTGGCCCGGTAGCAAATGGGCAGCCAGTGCAATTTTTTCAGCAGCAGGGTGACATGTTGTCGATACCCTGCCCCAGTGAACAGACTTGCAGCTGCATTTTGCACCAGCTGCAGCTTCCAGGACAACCTCAAGAGCAGCCCCACATAGAGCGCATTACAGTAATCCAGCCTAGAGGTTACCAGTGCATGGACAACAGTGGTCAGACTATCTCTGTCCAGAAACTGCTGAAGCTGGTAAAAGGCACTCCTAGCCCCTGAGGTCACCTGGGCCTCTAGCAACAAAGATGGATCCAGGAGCACCCCTTGACTACAGACCTGCTGTTTCAGAGGGAGTACAACCCCATCCAAAGTAGGCAACTGATCAATTATCTGAACTCAGGAACCACCAACTCACAGCGCCTCCATCTTGCTAGGATTCAGACTCAGTTTATTGGCCCTCATCCAGCCCACCACCGAGTCCAGGCAGCGGTCCAGGGCTTGCACGGCCCCTCACAATTCAGATGTTACAGAGAAACAGAGCTGAGTATCATCAGCGTACTGCTGACACCTTGCCTCAAATATCCTGATGGAAACTCCCAAGGGCTTCATATAGATGTTAAACAGCATGGAGGACAAGATGGTACCCTGCGGCACCCCACAGCACAACTGCCAGGGGGCTGAAAGAAATCACCCAATGCTTTTTTTTTTAAAGACCTTGGAGACAGGATCTGAACCACTGTAAAACTGTGCCTCCAATACCCATCTCAGCAAGTCGGCCCAGAAGGATACCATGGTCAACGGTATCAAAATATACAAAGAGATTTCTGGATCCTTTGAAGGAGAGGTGGGAAAGAGCATTAAATAAAATGTATTGCCAAAAAAAATCACCAGCTGCTGCTGATCAGATATATTTTCCTTTGATACAGGCACTATTTATTTATTTAAAATATTTGTATACTGCCCTTCATTTCCAAAGATATAAGGGTGATACCAAATAGGCGTGCCAAAAGTAAAATACAGTGAAACAAGAAAACTACATTATCAAAATCATACAGAGGCAGATAAAACAAGTGAGGCAGCCAAATGATAAACTAGCTTTAAAGTGCCTGGGCAAATAAATTTTGATCTGGTGCCAAAATGATGAAACATTGGCACCAGTCATCCTCCTGTGAGGGCATTCCAGAGACTGGGCACTATCATAGAACAAATGTCCTCTGGCAAAGGGACATGGGAAAAAGCCCCCTCATACAGGTTGGTGTAGGGATAGGTGCTTCTTCAGGTATTTGGGTCCCATTTAGGGCTTTAATGCTAAGTATTTGTGCTTGGAAGTGAAGAGACAGTTGATGTAGACTGGTGTAATGTGATTCCATCTGCCTGTACCAGTTAAAATTCGGATAGCAACATTCTACAGTTTATTGTAGAATGTATTGAAGTAATCTAATCATAGTTACATTATTATTGTGAAAATAAAATATCTTAGGAAATTGTGCATATTATATAACAACTTTTTGTGTTCCTTAGAACAATAGAATCATAAAATGGTGGATAATAAGTGCATTTTTCTATTTCTCATTAGACTAGGGCATGATTATTTTTCAAGTCTAGTCACAAAAATATACACATAAATAGCCACCATTTGAGAGCACCTCAGGCTTTTGACTTAATTCCCAGATTTAAATATCAGGACTCTGTGACTTATCACCTCTCGAATGAGGGTGGGGAATCCAACTGTATCTTCCTCATGCAGCCCTTTTCTTTCTTTCACAGCAGCGCCATAGCCATAGGCCACATCAAAAAAGTGGCTTGCAGGAATGTACCTGCCAGGATCACAAGTGATTTCCCTTCTCTTTTCAGGGAAGAATGATCCCAGGCTTATCTACTGTGCCTCACACCTAACAAGGTCAATGGAATGTCGGATCTCCCTTTCTCGCCCATAAGCTTTCAGAAAAAACAAAACACCTCAGCTAGTCTCCTCCGCTTCCTCACTGGCACAGTTAAAGGATGGAAGCAGTTTGCAATTAACTGAGACAAAATGTGGGCCAAACGAGATGTGCTACTAAATGCGTCATTAGAAAAAAACTTTAATGTTTTTTTAAAAAAATGTTGGATGGGGGCAGGGCAATTTTCATTGGGACCACAGTGCATAGGAAGGTGAGGTTTAACCCATCCTTCAGCTGCAAACCTGGTGAAATACGCCACACCCTGCTACCATTACCCTTAAGAAAAATGATGTCAGTGACACAAATGAGAGCTTCATTCATAAGGCTAATAGTAGTACAGGGGACTGTGCGGGGGGAAGAGTTAAAACTCCCCTTGCACACTGTGGTTCTGATTAAATGTCCTCCCCCCAGTTTTTGCTATTACATTAGAAAGCAACTGTGAATGTACTTTCCAATGACATGTTTAGGTTTATCTATTTTACTCTGAGAAAACAAGGAAAGTTAGTCCCTTCCCCTTACTACCCTTGAAGCGGGGGGAGGAAACATCAACAGAACTCTGCTTTGCCCAAGAAGCCACTTCAGGTCAGGCAACAATAGCAGGAGAACAGAGACCCTGTTCTCTGTCCCATTGACAGAAGTACCCCCTGCAGCACAGCTGCGGCACAGCCAGGGAACTCCATCGCCACCTGGGGGCAGCAGGGGGCAGCTGGCTCAGCCGAGACTGGCGCAAGTGGAGCTGGTGGAAGGCCAAAAAAGGGCATTCCAGGGATGTGTTGGGGAGTGGAACTGAGGGGAAGAGGGCTTACACTGCATCCTGAGCCTGTTAGTCCTGGTCCTGCGGTCCTCAGTCCCAGCAGCCAATATGCTGTGAAAAGGAGTGGCAGAAGGAGACATGCATTTTGTTACCTTCCGTTGAGCCCTGCCTGCACAGCCAGTGTCCTCTCCTCCCAGAGGTTCCAGAATGGAGGTAGAATATGGCAGCCCCTTCTGACAGCTCTGCTTCCGCCGGTCTCTGATGAGTTAGATTGCGCCCTAGGAGGCTTAGCAATTCTTGCCCCATAGTAAACTGCCATTTTTCAGAAAGATAGATCTGTATTATATTTGTGAAGCAGACACTTACATGCTTCTTTCAGTTCCTCAAGCTCTAGTGTCGCACATTATAGGACTGAACAGAATGTAAAACAAATGTTATTGGTTGCTTTGAATCTTTGCAACAGCTCTCTCCCCACTTGTGATTCTCAACAGCTGGTATTCATTGATCCTTTTGGTTTCTCAGTAGCCCATGCATTTTGCAAATATTTTTTCCTCCTTCATTTTTCACATTCTCTACTGGTTGTTCAAGTATGCTCTAATTTGAACACGTTGAAGAACAGATGGTTTGCTCTATATATTGTGGTTGGCTTGCTCATGTTTTAAGTTGTATTCATTTTTTATACAGGTCTAACCGCTGGTTATCCTTGCCTGGAAATTCTCTAGTTGTCCATTAAATTTACATTTTTCATAGTCAATTTCATATGCTATTGGGGGAATTTCTGGTGCTAAATCTTTTTTATATCATTCCCAGGTTTTAAACATATATTCATCACATAACAGTGCCCATTACAACATTTTGTCTTGCTGAGTTTAGACATTCATAATAGATTCCTCAGTCTAGTTCTCAGTGTGAACTCTTCCATTGGTCTAAAATATTAATTTTATTCTCTGAACCACTGTGATGTCCACTGCAAGACTCCAGCACTGTAGTAGCTTCATAAATCTGGAATGCCCAACCCCCTTTCTTTTCGTGCCTTGTAGCTTACATTCTTGTCTGCTCTACCTGTTTTCCCATCCTATATGAATGAATATATCTGCCATTCATTCATATCTGTTTTGTTATGAAGACATGGAAAGTGAACAGTGGGGTGAACAGTGAGGTAGTCAAGTTTGCTGATGGTACCATATTGTTGAAGGTAGTTAAAATAAAAAGGGACTGTGAAGAGCTCCAAAAGGATCTCTATAAACTGGGAGAATGGTCAGTAAAATGGCAAATGCAGTTCAATGTAATCAAGTATAAGTGATGCACATTGGGGCAATATATCAAGGTCCCATCAGAGCAAAGATTACCGCTACTGCAGTGGGACTTGCCCCCCTCTCCTTCCCCTAAATATGTTCTAGATTTGTGTTCAATCTGTTCAATGGCTATTAGTCATGATTGCTATATTCTGCCTCCACTGTCAGAGGCAGTATGCTTCTGAATACCAGGTGCTGGGAAGCCCATATGGGCTGTTGCACTCATGCCCTGCTTAACTTTCTGTAGGCATCTGGCTTATTCACTGAGAACAGGATGCTGGACTAGATGCACCTTTAACCTAATACAGCAGGGGACTTCCGATTAGACGTTCAATGGCGCTGGGTGAGTTTTTCATCTCTCTGTAGATTCTGCCGAATCTTTTATCTTTCACATTATTAGCATTAATACTGGGAGGCTGTAAAGAAGCTGCAAGAGACACCCCGCCACACAATATCTCCCAGTGGATGGAAGATAGAAGATAGTGAGTGGTCTAACTTGGCAATTAAAAGCCTCCCTCAGACAGCGGCCTTGAATCTTCGCCCAGCGTCTTTACTTTTAAAGAATCTACATTCTAGCTTACCCTCATTTATGAGCTGTGCCAGCGGCGTCACTAGCAGGAGTGCGGGGGGGTGCGGGCGTCTGGCGCGTGCCCTCCCAGGTGCATGGACGGGGGTGGCTGGCACTCATCGTGCTCCAGGCTGACGGTGGAAGGCCTGTCCCGGCTTCACCGCCAGCGAGCAGGTGCCTGCTTTCAGTCTCGCCCGCCCACCCGCCCGCCTCCGAGGAGGAGTTGGCTGCTCCGACGCCGATCTGGAGCACTTCTTGGCTCCTTTGCCAGGCAACGGCGTGGGGTGGGGTGGCTCTGGGTGTCACCCCTCTCATGGTGTCACCCGGGTGTGGTCCGCATCCATCACTCAGTGATGCCCCTGAGCTGTGCTGCTGCATACTGGCTGGATATTTAGTTATTTACATTGTCGGAGGGTAGCTATTTATCCAGAGGATACAGCGCAGCTAGACCGAGTCAAGCTGCTATATTTTACTGGTTTTAACAAGGAAAGCAAGGAAAGCCCTGGGAACGCCACCCTTACTTGAAAGTTTGCCTCTACAGAAAGTTAAGAGGAAGAAACAGACCTCACCCCCCTTCCTAATCAGATGACAGACATGACATCTATGCAATGCAAGGAGCAAAAAGATCAGCTAAAAATAACTCATTTTATCCCCACCCTATCTCACAAGCGGCCAGAGATGGATAATACCCAAGTGTTAACCCCCGTTGATTTGTCCTTTACTTCCAAGGGATTTATCCAGGTGAATGTGGATGAATCTTCACCTTTGAACCTGGCTACTGAAATTGCTTTGGCTGAGAACCACAATACAAACTGTGTGATACCCTCTCCAGGAAGCAACCGAATAACGTTACCAGCCAACAAACATAAGGACTCACCTGATGCCTGGGCAATGAGTGCTGATGATCCAATCCAGTTAATTACCTCAGGAGCAAGAGTAACGCCCTCAGGATCCACGCAGGTGCGATTCTGTCCAGAAAACGACCCTGGAATGGAGGAAAATCCTGGAACTCCCTTGGAGCTACCCCAACAACATACTCCAATAGAGCTCCCTGGCTCGGGCCTCCCGCTAACAGGATGGCTATTTATGTTAACGACAGAGCTGGAACACGTGAAAACATTTTGAAATGAATCTAATCGACTACTAACAACCTTAGTCGAATTACACCAAAAATCCTCAGTATCCTCTCAGATTTCCAACCCATCTGTTATCCAAAACTACATACCGGCAGCCCCTCCCCCCGGGACAAAAGCTATCCATCGGAGGGGTAGGATTTTCTGGAAACGAAGGCCAGTAACTAATATAAAAAGGAGCAAAAATAAAAAAAATCTAAGATCGATCCGAGGCAAATGAACTTTAAGAGATTGTTGGACCTGTTGGACCGGCTAACAGCGTCACATATAGAGAAATTAAGGTCTTCTCCTCTGAAGCAGCCCAGCAGAGAAAGTATATCTTTACAGCGGATAGATTGTACTAACTTTTGTACTAATCCTTGTCCGCTTCTCGCTCCTCTGGCTTTGCCAAAACTAATTTCTGGTAGTGAGCCAGATCGCTATATTCCTTTTCAAGATCCGTGGCAAGACGTACTCCAGAGGGAGCATATAATCCAGACCAAGATGACAACTCCCACTATTTCACAATGGAACCTGGTACTAAACCAACGTAAGCTCATGCTTGCAAATTACCCTAAACCCAGAGGTTTCATATCACCAATTGCTCAGAAACGCCATCTAGTGGAAACCCTGAAGGGTTTCCCTATACCACCTTTTAACATAAATGATATTGAACAGGTGGAGTATCTATACCACAACGGTTGCAGGGCCCGTGCTGCGGTTACCTTTTCCTCGCGGAAAGGTGCCAATCAAATTTGGCATAAGAGGAAGGCCCTGGCCAACTTGGGTTTAGTTCCACTAAGATTTTTTGAGAATAGGGCTCCACCAATGGCCCTAATATTGCACTTACAGACACGAAACAAATACCCACAGGGTGAGCCCCAGATGAAACAAAGGTTGCTGATCGACCTGGACCCTTTGGAATCTCACTCCAGAAATGGAGTTGCTGAGTTGCTTTTCCACAAGGGCACGATGGAACCACAATCGCGAGATGGGAGTCACACTGTGGATGGGTCTGATGACCTCTTGGACGAAGAAGAAAAAATGTTGCTACACTCTTTCAGCTCTCTTCCCGTTGGAGACTGGACCGAAATTTTAAAAAGACTTAATCAGCTAAATTCACACCTTGTTAATATTCATGCTCAGGCACTCAACATGACTCTTTCATCCTCATGTAGACCTGCCGAAGAAGAGGAGGAGGAAGAAACACCAATCGCAACTCATGGCCAATTACGGGAACGTGACGATTCACTGAGCCTCCGTGCTGTACTCCCATCATCATCGGTGCCACTGGTCAGTGCAAAGACAACTAGGGCCACCAACATTTCCCCTCATTGTTGGCTAAAAATGAGGTATCTGGAGAGGCCGAATTAGGTGACACTGAGTACTCTTACTGTTCCAATAGAGCACCTCCTATTTTACAAGAGGTCTCAGCAGAAATAAATATACCCAGTATACCGAACCTCCCGACAACTGATGTTGACCGGATCGGTAGAGGCCCACCTACATTACTCCCACTCCTTCTAGGAAACGGCTGTTCTAGTTTATATAATGAAACTGATGTAATCTGCCCAGACTGACAATTTTCGATCCTCTCTTGGAATATCATGGGCTGGTTCAACAAACACAGAGAGGCAGATCTGAGCCCATTTCTTAAAGAGTATAAGATTCTGTGCCTCCAAGAAACATGGGCAACACAAGACAGCTCCCTCTAACTTAGCGGTTTTCAAGTCTTCCACCCCAGCAGTCAAACACAAGACCACAGGCCGCGCCAGTGGCGGCCTCAGTATCCTCATTTCAGTAGATCTGCTGGCAGAGATACAAGTTCTGAACACGAACTGCCCTCAATATATTCAGGGGCTGAGACTAACTAGGAATTGCACTGGTTCTCTTATTGTTTAAACGTGTATTTTCCCCCTGTGATAGCTAGGAAGGTCACTTCGGGATGTATTTGGGATCAACTCTCGGAATGTTTGACCTAGCTGGAATACCAGTATCCCCATGCTAGGCTAATATTGTGTGGTGACTTTAATGCCAGGTTGGGAGGTATTGAATGCGTGATGGGACCTATTTTGAACCACGGCCCCTGTCCTTCAGTCCCTGTGTTTGAGAGGGTCACACAGGACCAGGTGTCCAACAAGCAAGGTGAAAAGCTAGCAGATCTCTTACTGCTCCATCATTTGGAATGTCTGCATGGCTCCCCCGTAGATCTGACTAGAGGAGCTTTCACGTATTTGACCACCAGGGGTGCCAGTGTGATTGACTATGCGTTTGTATCCAACGCCTTGTACCCTGATGTGTGTAAATTTGAAGTGGTGAATAGGACAGAAAGTGATCACTTCCCCCTCCTGTTTCTGTTGAGAGCATTTCAAATCATCCCCCCTCCTCCCTTACTAACTTTGGAGGGTGTTCAGGTAGCTGAGCGGAGAGTATGTTGGTCAATTGCTTTGCACTCGTCCATCACACAACTCCTCGACAGCAATGCTCTTCTCTCCCTTAGGCAAGAATTTTTAGACTCAGAAACTAATATTCTGAAGTCTTACCAATCTATTCTCTTTCAATTTCTACCCATGGTGACTAAAAAAAAAACAATTTACGGCCTCTTGGCTAGCAGGTAACAGATGGTTCGATTATGATTGTAAGCATGCCAAGAGACAGATGGCGAATTATGCACGGATGGCAATTAGAAATCCGGAAAAATACTGCGACGGCCACTTGGGGCTCATCCAGACGACTGCAAAATGTGTGACATGCCCGCTATGTGTGTTCATTATTTTTCGGTCGTCCAAATGACGTCTCGCACTGTTACGCATTTTCATGGGTTAAATCCGCTCCTTGCAATACCAGCAAAAATGCAATTTGCTGTTAAAAATTGGGAATCATCCACTGTGCCTTCAGGAGTTAGGATGCAATACTGCGGACTTTACAGCTGATGGGCGGTTCTTGGGCGTTTCCCCTTGCCTCTTCTCATTCCAGCCAATCATGTATCTGCACTTTTGCGCATGTGTGAGAATAAGCCTGGGAAAATTGAACCAATCATCGCAATGGTGGGGTGTTGGGGGGGGTCTGCAACTACTGCGCAGATGCATTTAATTTTTTGCCAGCCTGCAAACTGGGCGGCTGCTCTGGGTGAGATCTGCAATGCACAGCAAGCAAGAAAGGGGGTGGTGGTCAGTTTCAGCCTGCCTCCGAAAGCTTTGTCAGTTTCATTCTACTTGCTGGGGTTTTTGCTTCAAATCAGAAAAGCATACATTCATTTAAGTGTAATATCGCAAATACAAACAAGAAAAGTTGTTCTGGTCGGTTTCAAGCCTGCTCCAGAAAGCTTTGTCAATTTCATTCTCTTGGGAAGGAAAGGGAGAAGGAGGGGGGGTGACACGTTTCTTGCTTTTTTGGAGAAATAAGTGCAATTGCCAGCGTATCTCCTTAAATATCAATAAAGGCAGAAAAGCATACATTCATTTAAGCATAATATCGCAAATACAAACAAGGCAGGCATGAAACCGACCAGCAGCCTTTCCTTCCGAGGCGAGAACTCCTTTACAGCCATATTGTGCTTTGTTGCAAAGGGGGAGAGGAGCATACTTAATTTTTTTGCTGACCAATTGGTTGATAGGAGGAGATTTTAGAGGCAGAGCTTGGAAAAAGCGAAAAGAATGTAGGGGTCTTACCGCTGCGTGTGCGGGTGCAAAAAAGCATTTTTTTAAATTGGGAAAGAGCAAACTAAAAGGCAAAGTGAGGACTATCAGATGACAAACCGAATATGGAAACCGTGGATTATCCCGCTCCGTTTGAATAAGCCCTTGGTGTCTCTTCGATCTGCTTACAAGTCAATGATAAAATGGAAAAAGGACTTGTAAGCAAAATCGCAATGGCAACAACTGGGACAAGCGGCGGAAGGTGGAAATGACCGCCAGTTCTGGGATCTGGTGGCCAAAGGGCTGCATACACCCAGACAATTAATATCTAGCGAAATACCCGCCTGTGTCTGGTATGAACACTTTACTAACCTGTACACGGACCCGGTTGCCTATAATGAGTCTAGCCTCTCTCTAGAGGAGCTTGACTTCCCAAAATGGCCTCCAGTTATGGAATCCCAAATTGGGTCACTTATTGCTACTCTGAGGGCGGGTAAAGCACCGGGGGAGGATATGCTACCACCTGAACTTTTTAAAGACTTCTCTGAGTGGTGGGCCCCTATTTTGGCCAGACTGTTCACCCAACTTAACACCACTGGCATATTCCCTGATGGTTGGAAGCAGAGTATTGTTGTACATGTATATAAGAAAGGTGAGAGATGTGATCCTCATAACTACCGGCCAATTAGCCTTTTGGATGTCAGTGCTAAACTCTACAGTAAACATCTATTGCTGAAAATAGAAGAGTGGGAGGCAGCCAATCAAGTCATCTGCTCCGAACAGGCTGGATTTCAAAAAGGACAAAGCACCATCGACCACTGCTTCACACTTTATTATGTAGCAAAACAGAGCATGCTGGGGCCCACGGAACATCTGTATGCTGCTTTTGTGGATCTGGCGGCTGCTTTTGATTCCATAGATAGATCAGCGTTATGAGCCAAACTTGCTGCCACCAATATTGATAAGCGACTTTCGTTCCTTATTAAGAAGTTGTACTCCAACACCAGTGCAAGAATAAGAGTAGGTAATTCTGGTTCTCTAACTGATCCTGTATGGGCTAATAAGGGGGTAAAGCAAGGTTGCCTTTTAGCCCCGCTTCTCTTTAACCTTTACCTAAACGATATAGTTTCAGAACTAGCGGGCCCGGAATTTTTTCCTCCTTCCTTGGGGAATAGGAAAGTGTCGATGCTGCTTTATGCGGACGACATGATCCTATTATCCATTACACATGAGGGCCTAAGGAGACTATTGGCGAGTTTAAACACCTACTGTATAAAAGAAAAACTCCAGATAAATTATTCCAAAACTAAGGTAATGGTTTTCGGGAAAAAGCATCACAATTTCAAGTGGTCCATGGAGGACATCCAATTGACCAGAGCCGTTCAATTAAATATCTGGGTATTTATTTTCAGGATACCCTCTCCTGGAAAAAGCATTTTGCTCGTATTAAAACTGTTGCACTGAGGTGCATCGGAGCCATCCTCAGATTTTATAGGACAGCAGGTGGCAATCTTGTTGCCCCGGCACTGAAAGTTTTCCAAAGTAAAGTTCTCACCCAGATATTATATGGGGCAGCAATCTGGGGTTGGGAGGACTCTTATCTCACTAACCTTGAAACTATTCAAAACAACTTTCTGAAAAAGCTTTTGGGACTCCCCATTGGCACCCCTGCGGTGCTTCTTCGCACCGAGGTTGGTCTACCCCCAGTCAGGGCTTGGGTCCACTGTACCCTACTTACGTTCTGAGGAACCATAATAAAGTCACCATCCAAGATAGTTGTGAAAGCTTGTTATGATGTAGCTTCTGCTGACAAGATCTGGGCTTCTAGATTTACAAATGTCCATCAGCAGTATCATATTTCAGACCAGGCTCTAACCCCATTTAATAGAATTAAGCTGCGGGAAGCAATCTACGGGCACTGTTCATGGATGGACAGACTAGCAATTACTAACACAAAATTTTCCAAGTGGTTTGGTGTATTTAAACACGACCACACACGGGCAAGATATTTGACATATCCTATATCAGTCCATCTGAGACAAGCTTTCACGGCACTCAGATTTCAGACGATGCCGAGCGTGGTTCTGCTTGGATGCTACCACCAGATACCCTGGGAGCAACGGTTGTGTATCTGTGGACCATCTGTGGTGGAAGACTTGCCCCATTATTTGCTGGAATGCCCCTTATATTTGCATCCTAGGACCAAATTTTAAGTGAATTGTTAACACACCAGGAAACCTCCCAAAAAACACACTTCATTCCCTTTCTTTTATCTGATAATGACTTTGTGGTCACATATAGGGTTGCCCATTTTGCCTTAGCGGCACAAAAACTCTGGGCCAAACGTGTAGCTGAATTGGACCTCGCCAAGGGGCAATAATACATACATACATAATCTATTACCTGGTTAGTGGTTAGTGGGCTTTTACTGAATGTACTGTAGCGTTTTTTTGATACTTTGTTTATTGCAGACATCTATGTGTACTGCTGGTTTAGTGACGTGAGTTGATGTTTTATCTATGCTGCGACGGCTTATAGCTATGCAAATAAACTACTACTACTACTACTACTACTAATACAGCAGGGCTCCTTTTACGTTCTTAACTGTTTCAGAATGGATTTGTAAATATGCTCATACAAATTCTCCAAGTGTTCCAAGATGCTCATTTCATTCTCGGATAACTCAACTTTCTTATTTTTTATTTCTTAATAATTTATTAGAGGAAGGCAATGGTAAACCATATCTGAATACCGCTTACCATGAAAACCCTATTCATAGGGTCACCATAAGTCAGAATCGACTTGAAGGCAATCCATCCATCCATCCATCCAATAATTTATTCCTATTTAATCTTCCATTATATTCCATAAAAACATTTGTATTAGACTATATTCATGCTAAATCCTGCTATTTCTCTATATTTTTGTAACATTTCTTTCAGCTCTCTAGCAGATTTAATTATGTTAAATATATAGATTACTGCATCATCTGCATGTAGTCTCAGTTTGTGTTCACTGTCCTGAATAAAAATTTTTATTCCTTTATGTCTTCATGTTATAATAATAGTCACTGGCTATAATGCAAATAACAATCCAGACAAAAGGTATTCTTGCTGAGTTCCTCTCTCAGGCTGTAGTTTTTTGGAAATTCTTCCATTATTTATTTATTTATTATTACATTTATATCCCACCTTTCCTTCAAGGAGCTCAAGGTGGCATAGGAACATGGTTCTCTCCCTCGTCATTTTATCCTCACAACAACTCTGTGAGGTAGGCTAGGCTGAGAGACAGTGACTGGCCCAAGGTCACCCAGTGAGCCTAATGTCCAAGTGGGGATTTGAACTCTGATCTCCCAAGTCCCAACCCAACTGTTGCCAAACCTAAATTGTCTTATAGTCCATTCCAGTCTCTCATGTGCTTTATGGCAACCAGAAATATATACGCTCCAAGATTTTGTTCTTCCTTGGTTTTCATAATACACAGTTTTAGGAAGCCCCATACAGCTTAGGACCAGGATACTTAATTGTTTGTCTCACCACTCATATACCCAATTCACCACTGAATTCTGAAGGAGTGGGCCTCCTGCACATTACGGGTAGAGGGAAATATAGCCATGGGGATGTGGTGAATTACCACAGAAGATGAGGGCAAGGCTATCTGCGTGTTGTTCCTTGCTGCCACTCCTCTCATGGATGGGTTCCTCATTGCTCATCTGCTGTGCCCACTGGCCTCTGTGTGTTGTTGTTTAACACCAGATCAGTACACAGTAAGACCACTCTCATCCATGATTTGATTGTGGATGTGAAGGTACCAATTACTGAGACCTGGGTGGGTGAGCTGGGAGGAGTTGATCTGACCCAGCTTTGCCCACCTGGGTACTCGGTGCAACACCAGCACAGGCTGCAGGGGTGGGAGGGAGGAGTTGCTGTGGTTTACAGAACTTCCATCTCTGTCACCAGGAAACCACTCTGTTTTGGAGCTGGCGGTGAGGGCCTGCACCTGGTATCGGGTCGAGGAGACAGTAAACAAAGGTTGCTGCTGGTGTACCGTCCATCCTGCTGCCTGGCAGCTTCTCTGACCGAGCTGGTGGAGGACATCTCAGCTGTGGTATTGGAGGAGCCCAGAAGAATAGTGTTGGGTGATTTCAGTGCCCATGCAGAGGCTGCCTCTAGTTCCGGCTCAGGACTTCATGGCCTCCATGACAACCATGGGGCTGTCTGAAGTTGTCACTGGCCCAACACATAGGGCAGGGCACACCCTTGACTTGGTTTTTGCTCCAGATGGAGGAAGGGGTGGTCTGGGAATGGGGGGGTGGATGTCACCCCCTTGTCATGGTCAGATCACTTCCTGGTGAAGTAGACTTAAGGGTCCAATTCTTCCCTGGAGAGGTGATGGACAGATTAAGATGGTCTGCCCCCGGAGCCTAATGGAATCCACTGGATTCCTGAATGCCCTGGGGGAGTTCCCAGTAGATAGAGCAGGTGTCCCTGTTGAAGCCCTTGTCATGCTGTGGAACAGCAAGGTGCGTCGGGCTCTTGACACGGTTGACCCCGAGTGCTGTCTCCGGCATTGTGGAGCCCGGTCTGCACCTTGGTATACCAGTGAGCTAAGAGCAATGAAACAGGCTGGATGACGGCTAGAGTGCAAGTGGCGAAAGACGTGCTGTGAGGCTGATCAGGCACGAGTAAAACATCATAACCATGCCAACTGTGTGGCGGTGAGGGCAGGAAAGAAGGCCCACTTCTCTGCCTCCATTACATCCTCAAGTAGCCATCCAGTGGAGCTTTTCCGTATTGTTAGGGGTCTGTTGACATCAACTCCAGGAAATGGAGTCTTAGACCGTTCGGAGACCCACTGTGAATTGTTTGTAAGGCACTTTGAGGGTCAAGTTGCTTGTCTCCGTAGCAGTCTTGATGCCCCCTCCACATCTACTGTAGTCCCCAATGAGGTGTCCAGTGCAACGTCTCCTGCAACTTCTTGGGAACGGTTTCAGTTAATGCGGCCTGATGAGGTAGACAAGGTGCTTGTGATGCTGCGGCCAGCAATGTGTCCTCTCGACCCTTGCCCTTCTTGGCTTATTAAAACTTGCAGAGTGGATCCAGGGTGTGGTCAATGCATCGTTGTGGGAGGGAGTTGTTCCAGCTGCCTTGAAAGAGGTGGTGATCCGACCACTCCTGAAAAAGCCTGCCCTAGACCCATTGGTTTGTGACAACTACCAACCGGTTGCAAATGCTCCCTTTATAGGGAAGGTGATTGAGAGGGTTGTGGCACAGCAATTGCAAGTACTCTTGGATGAAACAGATTATCTTGACCCATTACAGTCTGGGTTCAGGCCTGGTTATGGGGCTGAATCGGCCTTGGTCACCCTGATGGATGACCTTTATCGGGAGAAGGACAGGGGGAGTGCAACCCTGTTATTCTTACTTGATCTCTCTGCGGTTTTTGATGCCATTGACCATGGTATCCTTCTGGGCCGACCTGGTGAGCTTAGTATTGAAAGCACAATTTTACAGTTGTTCCCATCCTATCTTCAGGGTCGCTCTCAGAGAATAGCATTGGGTGACTGTCTTTCGGCCCCCTGGCAGTTGTGGGGTGGGGTGCCGCAGGGTACCACCTTGTCCCCCATGCTGTTTAATATCTATATGAAACCCTTGGGAGTGGTCATCAGGAGATTTGGGGCAAGGTGTCAGCAATATGCTGACGATACCCAGCTCTATTTCTCTATATCATCTGAATTGGGAGAGGCCGTGCAAGCCCTTGGCCACTGCCTGGATTCAGTGGTGGGCTGGATGAGGGCCAATAAACTGAGTCTGAATCCTAGCAAGATGGAGGTGCTGTGGGTTGGTGGTTCCAGAGTTCAGATAAGTGGTCAGTTGCCTGCTTTGGATGGGGTTGTACTCCCTCTGAAAGAGCAGGTCCGTAGTAAGGGGGTGCTCCTGGATCCATCCTTGTCACTAGAGGCCCAGGTGACCTCAGTGACTAGGAGTGCCTTTTACCAGCTTCAGTTAGTAAGACAGTTGCATCCATTTCTGGACCGTGGTAGTCTGACCACTGTTGTCCACGCACTGGTAAGATCCAGGCTGGATTACTGTAATGCGCTCAATGTGGGGCTGCTCTTGAGGTTGGTAAGGAAGTTGAAGCTGGTGAAAAATGTGGCGGCGAGACTGCTCACTGGGACAGGGTATCGCCAACATGTCACCCCACTGCTGAAAGAATTGCACTGGCTGCCCATTTGCTACCGGGCCAAGTTCAAGGTTTTAGTTTTGGTGTACAAAGCCCTATACAGCTTGGGACCAGGATACCTGAAATACCATTTTACCCCTTATATACTCAGTCTATCAGTGTACTCTGCAGGTGAGGGCCTCCTGCAGATACCATCTTATCAGGAGGTTCATTCTGTACAACATAGGAAACGGACATTTAGTGTGGCGGCACCTACCCTGTGGAATTCCCTCCCCTTAAATATTAGGCAGGTACCATCTCTGTTATCTTTTCAGTGCCTTTTGAAGACTTTCCTCTTTCAACAAGCCTTTTATGTTGAGACCTATCCCAGTTCGTATCTGTGTTGGAATTGCTTTTTAATATTTTTTTTAAAGCGTTTTTAAAACAATATGCATTTTAACCCTTTTGAAAAGATGTTTTTAAAGCTTTTTTAAAAAAATGTTTTTTAAAGCTGTTTGTTTTAATGTATTTTATAGTCTTTTTTTATGATGTTTTGAAGTGTTCTTAGTGCTTTTGTTTGCCGCTCTGGGCTTCTGCTGGGAGAAAAAAATGGAAATGGACTGCCTTCAAGTTGATCCCGACTTATGGCGACCCTATGAGAATAGGGTATTCATGGTAAGCAGTATTCAGAGGGGGTTTACCATTGCCTCCCTCTGAGGCTAGTCCTCCCCAGATAGCTAGGGCCTGCTCAGCTTGCCACAGCTGCAAAAGCCAGCCCCTTCCTTGTCCACAACTGCCAGCTGGGGGGCAACTGGGCTCCTTGGACTATGCAGCTTGCCCATGGCTGCACAGGTGGCAGGGCACGTAACCCCTGAGCCACTCACTGTGGGGTGATCTTTAGCTGGCCTTTGACACCCAGGAGACATGAGAGGGGATTTAAATTCACAGACTCTGGACTCCCAGCCAGGCTGTCTTCCCCACTGTGCTATACCAGCTGTGCTAGGAGGAAGGGCAGGATATAAATCAAATAATAAATAAAATAAAATAAAATAAATGTTTGTATTGTTTTCACACACACACACACATATGCGCTGCAGTACTAGAGGACTGAAAAGTGTGTACTTGAGCATCTGGGTTCTTGCTTGCTCTCCTGGGTTGCTGAGGTCCCTGGTATATGGTGTAAGGAGTGGGACCCTGCCTGACCCTGAATCCAGAGTCTATAACTAGCAGATGGCAGGCCCTTCCTGGTGTGAGACGGGATGTGGAATAGATATGCCCTGTGTGAAAGGTATTGGATAGTGTATTCCTAGTAATACAGTTCTCTCAGAGGCACACTGGGATAACTAGGGGGCTGTTGTTGTTGTCTATGTCATGTGTTTAGGAGGAGTCTTGGGAAGGAAAAATGGAAATGGACTGCCTTCAAGTTGATTCCGACTTATGACAACCCTATGAATATGTTTTTCATGGTAAGCAGTATTCAGAGGGGGTTTACCATTGCCTTCCTCTGAGGCTGAGAGGCAGTGACTGGCCCAAGGTTACACAGTGAACTTCATGGCTGTGTGGCGATTCAAACTCCAGGCTGGATTATTGTAATACGCTCTATGTGGGGCTGTCTTTGAAGTTGGTCTAGAAGTGTAGCTGGTGCAAAATGTGGTGGCATGGCTGCTCCTTGGGGTAGGGTTACACCAACATGTTATCACACTGCTGAAAAGTGCACTGGCTGCTGATTAGCTACTGGGCCAATTTTTAGGTTCTAGTTTTGGTGTACAAAGCCCTATGCAGCTTGGGACCAGAACACCCAAAAGATTGTTTTACTCCTTATATACCCAGTAGGTCACCATGCTCTGCAGGTGAGAGCATCCTGCAGATACCATCTTATCAGGAGGTCCTTTCTGCACAACATAGCAAGCGGACCTTTAGTGTTGTGGCACCAACCCTTTGGAATTCCCTCCCCTTAGATTAGACAGGCACCATCTCTGTTATCTTTTCAGTGCCTATTGAAGACCTTCATCTTTCAACAAGCTTTTTAAGTAGACCTTATCCCAGTCTACATCTGTGCTGACATTGCTTTTTAAGATGTTTTAAAGTCATTTTTTAAAGATGTTTTGTTTTAATATGTTTTTAAAGAGGTTTTGTTTTAATAGGTTTTAAAGTCTTTTGTTTTTCAGATGTTTAAATTGCTTTTAGTGTTTTTGTTTGCCATCCTGGGCTCCTTTTGGGAGGAAGGGCAGGAAACAAATTTAATAAATATATAAATAAAATATGGAACTGTTTTTAATTGTTGTTACACTTTTCTTGTATGCTTGTAACTCTTTTATTTGTTTTATAATTGCTTTTTTATTGTTGTAACCTGCCTTAGGGCCATATGGTAAATTGTGGGTAAGAAACCTAATCAGTCTTTAATCAATAAAATATAATATCCTTCATATATTGGTATTTAATGTACACCCTCCAATAAATTCTGTTTAATCATGAATGTGTTTATAGATGATTTTACTTTCCTTCCTGCTAGCATGGGCATTAAGGGTCTATAACAGGGGTAGGGAAACCTTTTCAGCCTGAGGGCTGTATTCTCTTCTGTGTAATCTTCTGAGGGCCGCATGACAGAGGTGGGTTGGGTCAGGGGCAAATGTGGGTGGAACAACTATTGTAAATTCTACCTTTGTACAGTAAGCTAGTTGCTACAAACTCAATACCCATCCTCCATCCAGACAAACAAGAGGCATTATTAGAATTGACTTCCGGGAAGGGTGACTTAGCCTGTGCCTGCTTTTGAGACGGGCTCCTGCCTCAAAAGAAGCTTATTCAGATATATCAGTCAGATTTTTTTTTTTTTTGACTGATTAAACTTCTCCCGGGTAGGGAGAAACGAAGAGATTAACCTCAAAGCCTATTTTTGTTGGGACGACCAGATCTCATTAATTTATGGGACGAGGTCCAGCCGACGAAGGTGGGACGGATTTTCAACAACAAGCTCTATCTGATAAAGCGAACGTTCATCTTATCTTCTAAGAGAGAACGCACTAACAGGCAAGCACCCTTCTTTCTATATTTTTCTTTTACTTGACTTAAATTGTTGCTGTTTAAAAGAGATTTGCCAGATTGATCGGTTTTTGACATCTCACTGGGGAGCCATAACTTCTCTCTGCTACTCACTAATTAATAGCTTATCTCTGTTTTTGTTGCAAAAAGCTGTCCTGGATTTGCATTCTAAAGATATACACAGAAGAGGGATTTCTATTCCAGATTTTTATTTTGAAGAATATTATATTGTCTGAGACTACTCTCTTTTTGGTCTATTTTATTTTGACGAATCTGTTTCCTGACGACCGCCATTAATTGTTTCGATCCTGGGAACTGCATTTTGTTTACTTAAGCATGGAGAGATAAGGCTGTCTGCTCTGTTTATACTGTGATGTCACCAAGTTTGGAGTATTAACCCAATTGTTGCTGAAATAAGAAGTGGTTTTCCTACATTTTTCTTTTAAAATGGCAATTAAGAAAGTGGCTGAGAATCTGGAAATAACTATGTTTCAGAAAATAATGGATGAGATTGAGATAACGAAACAAAACCTGCGACAGGGTTGTAAGGAGCTGAAAATTGAATTGAGTAAAATGACGCAGGAGATTAAAGATATAGGGGTCCCTGTGAGAGAGGTGACCCTGGAAGGGGTCCCTGTGAGAGAGGAGACCCCGGAGATTGGAACAAACGTGGAACAGGAAAAAGATTTGGAGTCTATGGACTTTAGAAATAAAATCTATTGTTTGGAGACACAGGAGATTAAAGACATAGGGGTCCTTGTGAGAGAGGAGACCCTGGAGACTGGAACAGGGGTCCCTGTGAGAGAGGAGACCCTGGAGACTGGAACAGGGGTCCCTGTGAGAGAGGAGATCCCGGAGATTGGAACAAACGTGGAACAGGAACAAGATTTGGAGTCTATGGACTTTAGAAATAAAATCTATTGTTTGGAACTCAATGTTATCTCTGAAGAAATTAATGAAGATTCTAGAGATAAAGTTATCAATGGCATGGATAATCTTCTGGACTGGAATGATGCGATGGAGCCCAATATAGAGAAAATCTATGGAATTAACTGCAGCCATGTGACAATGGAAAAACTTTCAAGAGATGACCCAGTGTATTTTGAAAAAAAGAACAGAGATATGATTTTACAGCAGTATTTCAGCAACCTATTCAGAATGGATGGCAAGAAAATATTTGGGATAGAGGTAATTCCCATCAGACTCTTACTATATGACTATGGCTTTGACAGCAAGATTATTATGGAATACTGATAATGGAAGATTGGATACTGAAATTACTGGACTTAACAAGACTACTGAAGATGGAAGATGGAAAATGGAACTAATAGGGATAATAGAACAATGGCTACTGAAATTACTGAACCTAACAGATTCTGATGTGATGGATTAATTGAAATGTTTATTTTGACTATGGTTATGACAATAAGATTATCATAATTAGTAATGAGATGGATTAATCGATATGCTTATCTGGAAAAAAAAATTGATAGATATATTTCTTAAAGAATTGAAACCTCTCTTTGACTTTTTGTGGAAAGAATAAAGTAATGTTTATGAGATTTGATGATTAAGTAAGATAACTACTGGAGGAAAGTGATTTTATAATATGACTTAAGAGACAGGATTGTTATATATTATAGACTTATAACTGATTTGATCTTTGACAAATGGGAAGTCAATATTTTACTCTTTATTTTTTATTTTTGTTTTTTTTTTCTTTTTTTTTTTTTGTTTAACTATTTTTGATTTTGTTTTTTGTCTTTGAATGTTTTATGATTTCGTCTTGTATGTTTTATGAAAATCTGAATAAAAATTATTGAAAAAAAAAAAAAAAAAAGAGGCATTATTAGAATTCAAGGACACTTTCCAGCCCGGTAAAGGAGTGCATCATGGGTTATGGACGTGGCTTGGAAATAGTTCTGAGGGTCAGATATAGGGGTCTGGAGGGGTACATTAAACTACTGGGCCTGAGGTCCCCCTCCTCTGATCTCTAAGTTCCTACATGATTTCTATTTTTTCCTCTTTTTTTAAAATTAGAGCTATTTTCCCTATCCATTCTCATGGTATTTCCCCTTTTCTGTGAATTTCATTTAATACTTCAGTTAGTGGTGGTATTAATATTTTTGTGAATGCTTCATAACATTCTGCAGTGAATCCATCTGGATGTGTCACTTTGTTTTTATACACCTGATCGATTATTATGCTCTGCTAGAGAGGGCCCCCTGCAGGCACATCTGTTCAGGAGGTCCAGACAGAGGTTGACATTACCTTACTTTTCGCTTTCAGCCTACTGAGATTAAAAAGCTTTCCATCTGTTCGATATATGATTACTTGGGAAGACAGATGGACTAATGTTAGAGTTTTGGAAGAAGCAAAGACTACCAGTGTTGAAAAAATGATAATTCAACATCAACTTCGCTGGACTGGCCATGTTGTTCAAATGCCTGATCATTGTCTTCCAAAGCAGCTACTTTACTCCCAACTTAAGGATGGAAAATGGAGTATCGGTGGAGAGCAAAAGAGGTTTAAAGATGTTCTTAAAGCTAATCTTATAAAATGTAACATGAGCATCAAGAACTGGGAAGCTTTGGCCCATGAGCGTCCCAACTGGAGGTCGGAAGTGTGCTGTGGACTTTGAACAAGCACAAGTACAGAGCGAAAGGGACAAGTGAGCTAAGTGGAAGGCATGTCAAGCAAATCCTCATCACAACTGTCTTCTATCTGGAAACCTATGTCCTCACTGTGGGAGGCTGTGTGGATCTACAATTGGCCTCCACAGTCACATACAGACCCACCATTATTAAAGATCTTATCTTGGAAGACAATCTTACTCAGCCACAAGTTATCGCCAATGAATGAATGAATGACTGTGCAATATAGGAATCAGGTCTTTAGGGTCATGGCACCTACCCTTTGGAATTGCCTCCTGTTAAATATTAGTCAGGCACTTTCTCTGTTGTATTTTTGGCACCTGCTGAAGACTTTCTCAACAAACCTTTTAAATAGATATCTTTCCCAGACTGTTTCTGTTTTGTTGTTATATGTTTTAATTGTTTTATTGCTTGTGTGTTTGCTGTCCTGGGCTCTTTTGGGAGGAGTGAGATATAAATTTAATAAACAAATAGCTTTGTTGTTCCTTGTTTTATTTCCCCATCTTCCAAATTCAATATGGAAAGTATAACTTTAAAACAAACAAAAACTCTTAATGATTTTTCTCATCTGGTCTTTGGCTTTTATACAATTTATCATAATATTTAACATATTTTTCACAGTCCATCCAATTCTGTCAGGTTAATTAATCTATTACCTAATGAAATAATTATATAATTTCTCTATTATTCAGCTTATTTACTAATATCCTACTATTATTTCCAAGTTCAAAGGTTTTTTGTTTAGTAATCAACATCTCCTTATATGTTTTATTTTTGTACATCTTTCATATCTAGTTTATTCAGCACGTCTTTCAATTTAGTTTTTACTTTCTAAGATCCCTTATTCTTAAAAAATATTTGCTAATTTATGTAGGAAACGTTTCTAGAACGCTAATCTGGATTGCACATAATATCTGTACTGGATGTCATTTTATTAGTATTTCAGTTTATAGAATCATAGAATAGTAGAGTTGGAAGGGGCCTACAAGGCCATTGAGTCCAACCCCCTGCTCAATGCAGGAATCCAAATCAAAGCATTCCCAACAGATATATAAATAGAGAAAATGAGAAATGGTGATCTGGAAGAGATATTAGAAAATAGGGTTAAAAAAAGCAACTTTGCCATTAAACAATATTAGTATTGCAATAAACATGACATATTTAGAGTTATGTTTTAGTATGAGAAATTATAATTCTGTCATGTTACATACTTTCTAATCCTTGACCCTACAAAATGGATTAATATTACTTCCCTTTATCGGGGGAGGGGGTTATTTTTACACTTATATCCCACCTTTCCTCCAATTAGCTCAAGGTGGCATGAGGACAAATGCTACCTAATGTTCCTACCTAAAAACTTATCTGGGTTTTGCAAGCATTCTTTCCAAATACCCACATCTTGAAGAGTTTTGCTAGTACTCACAAAGAATGCTCACAAAACCGTGATACTTTTACTCACGGCTCTTCTCCTGTACAACAGGAGTGGGGAACCTGTGGCCTTCTAAATGACATTGGTTTCTAACTTCCATCAGTCCCAATGACCATTGACAATGGTCAGGAATAATGGGATCTGTAGTCCAGCAACATCTGAAAGGACACAGCTTCTGCACTCTTGCTATTGTTGAAGGAAAACTCTTCACACTGAATTTAGGAGAAACTGTTGATTGGACAGATGTTTATTGCAATAGGAAGAAAATACTGATGGCCATCAGGAGAGAGTGCCAACATGGAAGTCTCTCTCCTAAGGCATAGTTTCACACACATTTTATAGGCATGGAACACGAAGCATCAAAATTACCATATTTGGAAGCAAAGTTATAATGAGGTACGGTCTTCATATATGGGTTAGGACATAAGTCATACGTTACAAGTCACAAACATGTTTTCAGCATAACCTGATGACTCTGCTTCTTTACTGTAAAATGTCTCTTTCTGCTATTGCAAATCTTTCTCTAACCACTTCTGCTTTTTGGATACACAATGTTTTCAAAGCATGATAATAATAATAATGGTGCTGATGTTTTATGCAATTATAAGCTATAAACTGAGCAAATCAAGCTAGATTAATAATGAGGGCCTGGATCTACGAAAAAGGTCGAGGCTATCCTTCCTCACTATACAAGGAAACCCTTACCTTTTGCCAAAAGGAAGTAACAAGCAGTAGGAGGGATCCCAGGTCAGTGGACTAGGATGCTTTCCTGCCCTGCCACCTGCCCAAATACCCAGCTATAGAAGTTGAAATGACACTGCGGAGCATGCTTAGAAGCCAGGCATCAGATTGGATGGATCATCACCATTTCCTGTCTTTGTTCAACTTCTCTGTTATCCATAGATACTACTCATAACTTCCTGGTCCTGATCTTAAACTGGTCCTATGACTGACTCTATCATCTATCTAATCTAATCTATCCCCCCCATATTAATTCCCTCCCAGGTTGGCTGATATCAGGGAGCAGGAACAAGATTCCTTTTTTGTTTTATTTATTATCTGATTTATATCCTGCCCTAAAAACACTTTAAAACATCATAAAAGCATACTTTAAAATATATTAAAACATGTTTAAAAACATTTGTTTAAAAAAAGCTTTAAAAACATTTGTTTAAAAAAGAAGGTTTAAAAACATATTAAAAAACAGTTCCAGGTGATGGATTCAAGGACTTCTATCAGAAGCAAAAGGTTATTCAAGGTGAGCCCAGCACTGCTACTGGATGAACTTGCAGGGCCAATGCCCCTTTGGCTCAAGGATGTGGCATTGCCATCCTCAGACTTAACTCCATTGCATATGACCCAAGGAAACTTGAGGCTCCTCTGCTCTGTCGCAGTAGGAGACTAATGGAGAAGCCTGGATCCCTTTAGTTAAGATAGAACCTTCTAGTGCAGGTGGGCTCAGTTGGTATGCAGCAACTGCTGCTACTCTATTTGGCTCAGTCTCATTTTGTTTCTTGTTGAAGCAACATCAAGTGCTGTGTTCCTAGAGAAGAGACCAAGCCCTATTCCGCCCCACAGCAGGACAGGAGTTAGGCTGAAATGCATTTCATATAATATCATATTGTTGTCCCTGTCTATGCATCTCCTTCCATATCATATCATTCTTTCTCTTTCTGTCAAACTTTTCTGATGTCCAGTTGTAAGCAAACAATGGTTTTGAGTTCGGGAAAACTAGTGATTGTTTTCATAGAAGGATACCTGCACTTTCCCCAAACTTTAAGAGTTTCTGCATGTGGATGAGGGCAATTTTCTTTACTAATGGATACATAATATTTTGAACAATCACATTAATATATTTTAGATCACTCAGTAATGAATTCTGTATTGTTCTTGAAAAAATTATCCACCCAAAGTTGTAATTGATATTCAAAGAAAGAACTTTATATTTTAAATTCTAAGCACTTTGTCTTATTCTGCAGAACTCCTTTTTCACCATGTTGTTTGGAGATTGGTTTCTTTCAAGGGAAGAGGCATTTTCAATGATTTGTTTAAATTTGACACATCTTAGTAAATGCTGAAACACAAAGGACATTATCATTAAAACAAAACACAGTCTTACCAGATTTCTTGTGTTTGTCCGTTTTCTCAGTGGGAAAATTTCCTATATTAACTTCTAAAGCCAGTGTAATTCTTTTTGTTTTCAAAGAAGGCTTTGTTGAAATATTTTATCATGATTTAGATGTTTAAAAATTTATTATGCATAAATAATTCCTCTGCCAAATGGTCTGCACAAAATGTAATTATGTCAAGCATTTGTTTAATTCCTTGAAAATATTTTAAAATACGTGTATTAACTTGGCAGCAGTATTATATGTAACTTTAGAAATAGTAAAATCTTCCTTCATTTCTCAGTTATGTTATTACTGTCTCTTCTTGTTAAATTCGATTATTTTTAAGACACAGAATGTATTTGGATTGAAAGATTGTGGCCTTGAAAGATTAAGTTACTCTATATTTAGCATATAATAAGTTACCTTATATTTCCAGCAGGATAAGGTCCAACAAACAGTAAGCAATATATCTAGTCAGGAAGTTGTCTGACCCAGAGGTTCCAACAGGGCAAAACTGGAAGCAGAACTAGAATATGGGGCTCAAAGTGGGAGCCTATAATAGCTGGAGTGTGAGTTGAGACTGTATGTTTAGCATTCAGGTTTGAAACCCTGATCTGTGTAGGTTGAAATGTTTACATGCTCAGTGCTTGGAAAGTTCATTTTAAAAATGTTTTTAAAGCTTTTTTTAAAAAAAAGATGTATTAAATGCTTTTTAAAAAAATATGTTTTGTTTTAATACATTTAATATATTTTAAAGTCTGTTTTTATGATGTTTAGAGTGTTTTTAGTGCTTTTGTTTGCTGCCCTGGGCTCTGACTGGGAGGCAGGATAATCAATCAATAAAATAAAATAAAATAATTAAAATAAAATAAAATAAAATAAAAGGAACTTGTTCTAGTTGAAGTTCGTCCTGTCCACAAAGGTGCTAATTCCAGGTCAAGTTTATCCTCTTACAAAATGAACTAGGTCATTTCAGTTTCAACCAAATGAACTTTTTTTGTTCATAAAAAGTTCATCTTCAACAGGTAGAATTTCAACAGATGTAGCTGGCACAAATTAAACATGGTAAGCCTTTTCTATTTAGATACAAGAAAAGGCTTACCATGTTTAATTTGTGCCAGCTACAGAGCTGTTAAAGGCACAAGGCTTTGCTTCTGTACCTGTAGTCATTGCTGTAAGCTGCTCCTGTTGGAAGAGAGCAAATCTTTTCAGCAGGAAAGATTCAGGAAATTCCTCACATTCCTTCTGTTGCTTAGCAACAGTGATGAAGTGATAAGGCTGTACACACTTAGCTAGGAGTTAGTCCCATTGTACACAATGGAGCTGAGTAGACATGTATTGGATTGCAGCCTTAGTGATCTTAGCAACAGCAGTTCCTCTGTATCTGCCTAATAAGCCTTTGTACAGAGATTCCCAAACTGTTATGTGGATCATCAGTGGTCCATTAAATTATTTCAGGTGGTCCATGGTATGCTTGCATTAAATAATTGTTTGGTTTTTTAATTGTATTTTTATTGCTTCTTTTGAGTGAACAGTGATGTGGCTGCAAAAAAGGCAAATGCTATTTTAGGCTGCATTAACAGAAGTATAGTTTCCAAATTGCGTGAAATATTTGGCACTGGTTAGGCCTCATCTTGAGTACTACATCCAGTTCTGGACACCACACCTTAAGAAGGATGCAGACAAACTGCAGGTTTAGAGGAGGGCAACCAGGATGATCAGGGGACTAGAAACAGAGCCCTGTGAGGACAGACTGAAAGAACTGAGCATGTTTAGCCTTGAGAAGAGAAGACTGGAGGAGATATGATAGCACTTTTCAAGTACTTGAAAGCTTGCCATACAGAGGAGGGCCAGGATCTCTTCTCGATTGTTCCAGAGTGCAGGACAAGGAATAATGGGCTCAAGTTGCAGGAAGCCAGATTTCATCTGAACATCAGGAAAAACCTCCTAACTGTTAGAGTGGTATGACAATAGAACCAATTACCTAGGCAGGTGGTGGGCTCTCCCAACACTGGAGGTATTCAAGAGGCAGCTGGCAGGTACCTGTCAGGTATGCTTTAATTTGGATTCCTGCACTGAGCAGGGTTTGAACTTGATGGCCTTATAGGCCCCTTCCAACTCTTAAGATTCTATGATTCTATAATTTTGTGATTTCTCATATTTTTTATTGTACTACAATTTGAAATACAATTGCTACAACTGGCAGAAAAATCATAAAGTGGTCTGTCAAGACTATCAGCAATTTTCAAGTGGTCTGTGGGGGAAAAATTGGGAACCACTGCCTTAGAACATTACCTCCATGTTTTGCTTTCTAACTTTCTTTATAGATGTCTGATTGACTTGCTTTTTAAAAAAATGAAAGCTAAGGGTCCAGGCCTCCTGATGGGAAGGTGGAGGTGGGATGAATGTGCAGATGAACTAGAAATCATTCAAAATTCTGTCCCAAGTTCAACTGGTAATTATGGAAACTACTTTCAGGTATAGTTCAGAGATTTTTGAACTAGTTGAGTGAAATTTATTGAACTATACTCTTTTTTTTCCAAGCATGGTTAATACTTGTTGTATAATACACAATTGTGAACCAGGTATAAACATATGATGAAAGGCCAAAAGGAAAGGCCTTATTGCTGGGCACTACAGTAGTAGTGCAGTTCCTTGGACTAGAAAGTGAGGAAGAAACCAAGGGAGTATGTTAGCCACCTTTTACTTGAGATGATATTCTTGGACAAGATGCAGGGCTAACCTCTTAGATTTAAGATCTATGATTCCTGGTATCTATGTTTTAGTGTTACCCAGTCATCAACACTGCAGGGTTAGAATTGCAGCCTTATTTTACTAGATATTGTGTTGAGAACAGTATAAGTGAAAGTTACTATAGCCTTAAGTAGTTTGTATATTGTCTTTATGGTGTACATGGAATATAGTATAGCACATTAATATGGTTCATAAATAAAGATTAAAAAGCAATTCTTATTGTGCATGGCCTAAGACCATAGTATCCTAAGGATCACCTTTCGCTGTATGAACCTGTTCAAGCCCTAAGATCAGCTTCAGGGGCCTGTGGCCCATCCCTAGTGGCTGTCCAATTGACAGTTTACAAGGCACAGGGTCTTCTTTGTGGTAGTGCCACAGCTGTGAAAATCTAGATAGTCTCACCTGTAGAATTTTTATTCCAGCAGTGTTTGATTTCCTCTGGTTTAATGCTCTATTACTACCCTAAATTATTTTATACTGATTTTAGGAATATTGAATTCTAGTACAGTAGGGCCGCACTCATACAGCGGGTTACATTCTGGACCCCTGCTGTAAAGTGAAAACTGCTGTAAAGCGGAACGCATTTAAGACAATGGTGCGCGTTGCGCAAAAATGGCGCGTGATGAGCAAAAACCGCCATAAAAGTGGAACAAGCTCCGTAGGAGCGGGGCCTTTCTGCAATTGACAACCGCTGTATTAGCAGAATGCTGTAAAGCGAAGCGCTGTAAAGCGGGGTCCTACTGTAATTGACTGTTGCTAATACTGAGTGAAAATAATGTACTATTTTAATGTAACTAATTTTGTTTTATGTGCTTTGATATTTTTAAAGCAGTATAGAAAAAAGTAATAGTGAGGTAGCTGCATTTATAAAGACTTGTAGTATAAGTTTGATTCACATGAAAACAGAAAAGATTTTTCATTATGGAATTCCAGCTGCATTTACTTTAACCAAGTGCAAGACTGTAAATGCTACTATGTTAGAAGAAAGATGAAGTTTGCATCTATGCCTGTATCTGTGCAGATTGAAATAGGTTCTTAACTGCCAAGGCAATACAATTGAATCTGTCAGTATGGTAACTGAGTAGCTCAATGATACAAGTCAGTCCAAGGAGAATGGGACAAAGTTTGTAATAGGTAAGCTGGTTTTAGTAATGGAGATTTATTTTTATAAAAGGTTCATGTGGAAACCACACTGTATTGGTGTGTGCTCAGTGGCAGGATTTCTATACTCATGGGGATTTCTTTTACCAGACCTTCAGCACTTTGCTGCTGAGATCGGGTTTAAAGCAAAATTATTCCATCTATACAGTAATGTATTCCAAACCCACATTAAAAATAAATTAAACTGAGACAAGCAAAACCCTTGGGTAAGTTTTCTTCTAAGTCTAATCTCCCTTTCTACAGTCAATTTATACCCTCTGGTAGCTGTATACACTTCCTGCACTGCTAGATGTGTCTGTGCCCTCCCTATTTTTCCATTACATAGATTGCAGACCATAGCAGTTTGTGTTGACTCTGAAGTAACTTCAATCACCAATTGCATCTCTGCTTTGCCTTAACATTGTGACTGTGTATGTTTGTAAATTTTCTATACTCTGTGTACGTTAGCAGGTTATACAGCTTTTAAAATTCTACATAAATGGTGAAGAAAGAAAGTCCTAAGAAAATCTAGCTACCTTTTGAACCATATTTGTTATGTTATTGCTCACACAAAAATAGATGCTGCAATTGTAGTGTATGATTCTTATTGCTAGAGTGGACCTTTTGTTACAACCTTTTTGTTTCCTTTTCTTAAACTAAGATTTTATTCTTACTACATATAACTGAAATTATTAAACTACCATTGCCCTTGATTTAGTTCGCTGCTTCTTCGTGGCAGAAATTGCCCTTCATGCAGAGCTGAGCTTGTAATGTGTGCCCTAGATGCTGAGTAAAAACTTTTGTTGTTTGTTCCTGGCTTACTTACTCAGGCAGTCTGAGTCACCTTCAAAACATAAAGATTATGTGTGTATAAAGTGTAATAACCACCTGTGCCAGACTAATGCAAATTGAATTCATAGAAATATAGCCTATTACACAAAAATTATGTTGCTACCATAACCTTTATTACATAAAACAAGCTGAGCAGTAAAAATAGAGATCTGCATTCATGTTTCAAAAACTGTTAAGCAATATGATCACAGTAGTAAATAAATTATTTTTGGTGACTTTCTAAAATACATTTTCTTTTTTAAACAGGTTGTATTACTTAAACATAGTAATTTAGGTATGTAACAGTAAACTGAGAAAAAGTTAAAGGTCACACATGCTCTAGTAACTCCAGATTTTTTATTATAATTAGCTGCTCCACGAGCTAGAGGGAGCCCCAGCTGACGAAGCATCAAGGCGAGTTAAGCAGCAGAGCGAGTTTGGCAGCAGGGCGAGGAGGCCAGGGCCCCCCACTCTGCCCATCTGTTCCCTGACCTCAACTAAACCGCAGTCTCCAACCCATAAATAAACCTTAAACAAAACTATGAAGGTAAGAAGCCAGCAGGGGTGTGGGGGCTTTCCAGTGTTTTGCACCGCCTGCAGCGTGTACGACTATCTGCCTGTTGGACAGACGTCGTGAGTGTGCTCTCGGTGCAATGAGCTCCTGGCTGTCCGGGAACGACTTCATTTCCTTGAGGCCCAGGTGGCGGACCTGGAAAAGCTGAGAGAGGCAGAGAGGTGTGTGGAGGAGGCCTTCAGGGACATTATAGCTGTGTCCCACTCCAACGATGATAGCTCTCCTGCTATCATGGACAACGATGGTCTCGGGGAAGGAGAGCATCCAGCTGAGGAAGAGGGAAACGATCCCTTAGAAGGGACCCATTCCTTGGGGGATGAGCAGCTATCCTCTCGTGCCGAGGATATATCTCCAGGGGGTGGAGGGATCCTTGTAGTGGGTGATTCGATCATTAGGAACATAGACAGTGGGGTGTGTGATGGGCGTGTAGACCGCAAGGTGTTTTGCCTGCCTGGTGCGAAGGTTGCGGATATCGCCCGTCGTTTAGATAGTTTGGTAGACAGTGCTGGGAAGGAGTCAGTGGTTGTGGTGCACGTTGGCACCAACGACATGGGGAAATGCAGCCGTGAGGTCCTGGAAGCAAAATTTAGGTTGCTAGGTAGGATGCTGAAAGCCAGGACCTCCAAGGTGGCTTTCTCTGAAATGCTACCGGTTCCACGCGCAGGACCAGCCAGACAGGCCCAGCTTCGCAGTCTCAATGCGTGGATGAGACGATGGTGTCGGGTGGAAGGGTTTGGATTTGTTAGGCACTGGGGAACATTTTGGGACAAGCCGGGCCTGTACAAAAGGGACGGGCTCCACTTGAACCAGAATGGAACCAGACTGCTGGCACTTAAAATTAAAAAGGTAGCAGAGCAGCTTTTAAACTGACTGAGGGGGGAAACCCGACAGGAGCTGAGAAAGGTCCGGTTCGGAATAAACCTCCCCCCTGGGATAAAAACCAAAGAAATGATGAAATTTTAAAAGGGGTAGGCCTAGAAGTAGGCATTGTGAGAGCAGGGGCACAGGATATAAATTCAGAAGAGCAAAATTACCACAGGCCTAACCACAAGTGCCAAAGACACTTGAAGTGAGACACTGTTTACAAGTGCCTGTACGCTAATGCTAGGAGCCTGCGAACCAAGATGGGAGAACTGGAGTGCTTGGTCTTAGAGGAGAGCATTGATATAGTGAGCATAATGGAGACCTGGTGGAATGGAGAAAACCAGTGGGCTACGGTTATCCCTGGATATAAACTATATCGGAAGGACAGGGAAGGACGTATTGGTGGCGGAGTCGCTCTATACGTGAAAGAAGGCATTGAATCCAGCAAGCTCGAAACCCCAAAAGAGGCAGACTCCTCCACAGAATCGTTGTGGGTGGTGATACCGTGCCCCAGGAGGGACTTAATACTGGGAACGATCTATCGTCCCCCTGATCAAAATGCTCAGGGAGACCTTGAGATGAGATATGAAATTGAGGAAGCATCCAAACTAGGAAATGTGGTAGTAATGGGTGACTTCAACTACCCGGACATAGACTGGCTGCATATGTGTTCCAGTCATGACAAAGAAGCAAAGTTTCTAGATATTCTAAATGACTATTCCCTAGATCAGTTGGTCATGGAACCGACCAGAGGGACGGCAACCCTGGACTTAATCCTCAGTGGGGACCGGGACCTGGTGCGAGATGTAAGTGTTGTTGAACCGATTGGGAGCAGTGACCACAGTGCTATTAAATTAAACATACATGTAACTGGCCAATTGCCAAGAAAATCCAACACGGTCACATTTGACTTCAAAAGAGGAAACTTCACAAAAATGAGGGGATTGGTAAAAAGAAAGCTGAAAAACAAAGTCCAGAGGGTCACATCACTTGAAAATGCTTGGAAGTTGTTTAAAAACACTATATTAGAAGCTCAACTGGAATGCATACCGCAGATCAGAAAAGGTACCAAGGGCCAAGAAGATGCCAGCATGGTTAACGAGCAAAGTCAAGGAAGCTCTTAGAGGCAAAAAGTCTTCCTTCAAAAATGGAAGTCTTGTCCGAATGAAGAAAATAAAAAAGAACACAAACTCTGGCAAAAGAAATGCAAGAAGACAATAAGGGATGCTAAAAAAGAATTTGAGGAGCACATTGCTAAGAACATAAAAACCAACAACAAAAAATTCTATAAATACATTCAAAGCAGGAGACCATCTAGGGAGACAATTGGACCCTTGGATGATAAGGGAGTCAAAGGAGTACTAAAGAATGATCAGGAGATTGCAGAGAAGCTAAATGAATTCTTTGCATCTGTCTTCACAGTGGAAGATATAGGGCAGATCCCTGAACCTGAACTAACATTTGCAGGAAGGGATTCTGAGGAACTGAGACAAATAGTGGTAACGAGAGAGGAAGTTCTAAGCTTAATGGACAATATAAAAACTGACAAATCACCAGGCCCGGATGGCATCCACCTGAGGGTTCTCAAAGAACTCAAATGTGAAATTGCTGATCTGCTAACTAAAATATGTAACTTGTCCCTCGGGTCCTCCTCTGTGCCTGAGGACTGGAAAGTGGCAAATGTAACGCCAATCTTCAAAAAGGGATCCAGAGGGGATCCCGGAAATTACAGGCCAGTTAGCTTAACTTCTGTCCCTGGAAAACTGGTAGAAAGTATTATTAAAGCTAGATTAACTAAGCACATAGAAGAACAAGCCTTGCTGAAGCAGAGCTACCATGGCTTCTGCAAGGGAAAGTCCTGTCTCAGTAACCTATTAGAATTCTTTGAGAGTGTCAACAAGCATATAGATAGAGGTGATCCAGTGGACATAGTGTACTTAGACTTTCAAAAAGCGTTTGACAAGGTACCTCACCAAAGGCTTCTGAGGAAGCTTAGCAGTCATGGAATAAGAGGAGAGGTCCTCTTGTGGATAAGGAATTGGTTAAGAAGCAGAAAGCAGAGAGTAGGAATCAACAGACAGTTCTCCCAATGGAGGGCTGTAGAAAGTGGAGTCCCTCAAGGATCGGTATTGGGACCTGTACTTTTCAACTTGTTCATTAATGACCTAGAATTAGGAGTGAGCAGTGAAGTGGCCAAGTTTGCTGACGACACTAAATTGTTCAGGGTTGTTAAAACAAAAAGGGATTGCGAAGAGCTCCAAAAAGACCTCTCCAAACTGAGTGAATGGGCGGAAAAATGGCAAATGCAATTCAGTATAAACGAGTGTAAAATTATGCATATTGGAGCAAAAAATCTGAATTTCACATATACGCTCATGGGGTCTGAACTGGCGGTGACCAACCAGGAGAGAGACCTCGGGGTTGTAGTGGACAGCACGATGAAAATGTCAACCCAGTGTGCGGCAGCTGTGAAAAAGGCAAATTCCATGCTAGCAATAATTAGGAAAGGTATTGAAAATAAACAGCCGATATCATAATGCCGTTGTATAAATCTATGGTGCGGCCGCATTTGGAATACTGTGTACAGTTCTGGTCGCCTCATCTCAAAAGGATATTATAGAGTTGGAAAAGGTTCAGAAGAGGGCAACCAGAATGATCAAGGGGATGGAGCGACTCCCTTACGAGGAAAGGTTGCAGCATTTGGGGCTTTTTAGTTTAGAGAAAAGGCGGGTCAGAGGGGACATGATAGAAGTGTATAAAATTATGCATGGCATTGAGAAAGTGGATAGAGAAAAGTTCTTCTCCCTCTCTCATAATACTAGAACTCGTGGACATTCCAAGAAGCTGAATGTTGGAAGATTCAGGACAGACAAAAGGAAGTACTTCTTTACTCAGCGCATAGTTAAACTATGGAATTTGCTCCCACAAGATGCAGTAATGGCCACCAGCTTGGATGGCTTTAAAAGAAGATTAGACAAATTCATGGAGGACAGGGCTATCAATGGCTACTAGCCATGATGGCTGTGCTCTGCCACCCTAGTCAGAGACAGCATGCTTCTGAAAACCAGTTGCCGGAAGCCTCAGGAGAGGAGAGTGTTCTTGCAGTCAGGTCCTGCTTGCGGGCTTCCCCCAGGCACCTGGTTGGGCACTGTGAGAACAGGATGCTGGAGTAGATGGGCCACTGGCCTGATCCAGCAGGCTCTTCTTATGTTCTTATGTTCTTAGTTACTATTAGTTATACTTTGCTTTTGCCTATCTAGGTAGTTCACAACATGGGTTACTGAGTAAACATGAAGACTATGGAAAATGAGCTGGGCAAAAAGAACAGAGAAATAATGGTTGCACTTTTTTGCAGAACTACAATCTGCGATGGTTCAAATGACTCCTACTTCCTCTAAATCAGGGATGGAGAACCTCATGCCCAGGGCCCAAATATGGCCCTCCAGGCCTCTCTATCTGGTTCTTGAAACTTACCCCGAGCCATCCCGGTCATTGGCCATGCTTTGAACCTTGAGTGTTTTTAACTGGCTGGAATGTGTTCTTGAACTATGATACCACCTCTTGTTTCTGTGGATAGAGGGATGTGTGAGTGTTGTAGATATTCGCTTACTGTACAAAGGTAAAATTTGCATTAAATGTATTTGAGGTCTTTTTATGATGTTTTAAAGTGTTTTTAGTGATTCTGTTTGCTGCACTGGGCTCCTGCTGGAAGGAAGGGCAGGGTATAAATAAAATAATAAATAAATAAATAGTTCTGTCCCTTTTTGCCTCTGGCCCCACCCACTGCTGGGATCTGGGCCTTAGAAGGTTGCCCAAAAGGAATGCTGAGAAAGGTTCCTCAGCCCTGCTCTAAATGAATAGATGTAGGCTAATAGAACACTCTTTATTTGCACCTTAATGTTTTGCTAAGTCGAAGGAAATACAGTAATATTTAAACAATTTTCCATGGATTGGCTCTGCGACGCAAACTTCAGCTGTCTTCCAACTTTACATGGAGATTTTCTGTAATTAAAGTTAGAAATGGTGCGTGCCCAGCTTTGCTGCATTTTCTGTCATGTGATCTGATGTCTCTCTGTGTGTGTGCATACACACACACACACGCACGCACATACATACATACATGTAATTGTGATTAACAAAACAGGTGGTTTTTTTACTAGCAAAATGTTTTGGCTTTCGCCTTCATCAGCTGCTAATATACAAATACTATTACCAAGGTGGCAGTTATAAAACTTTGAGGATGGAATGCTCAGAGGGGCTTCATTTGCAGAAGCTAAGTAATGTTTTTACTGTCCTCCAGGTTAAGGCCATGTGGTGCCAATGTGTCCAGAGAGTATATCCAAAAGTTCTGCCTCTTAGTCAATGTATCGCCACCATATATGGGGACTTGCGTGGTTCCATCATATGTGAATCTATTTATGGGTAAACTGGAACAAGAGATCTTCAAAAAGGCCATTAACAAGCCACTTATATGGTGGCAATACATTGATGACATCTTTATGGTCTGGACAAATGGTAAAGAGAGTTTAGAACAATTTAAAAATTACATCAACTCTATCCATTCATCTATTAAGTTTACATTTAATAGTACAAATAATAATCCACACATCCCTTTTCTTGATGTCCTTACCACTGAAAACAACAAAATAGCCACTGATCTCTGCAGCAAACCCACTGATGCCCACAACTATCTAAACTGGAAATCCTGCCATGCTAAGCATATAAAGAAAAACAATGTGTATAGCTTAGCTCTGAGAATCAAACACATTTGCAACAATTAAGATAAATACAAGAGAAGGATCAGTGAGCTTAAATACACCTTCTTCTGAAAGGATATCCTCCACATATCATTGATTGCAACATCCACTGAGCCTCCATTCTGTCCATAGAAAACCTCCTCCATCATAATGCCGCCCTGGGCTCCTGCTGGGAGGAAGGGTGGGATATAAATAAAGTAATAAATTAAATAGAAATTTAATTTAAATAATATAAATATATATATAGATATAAATTAAATAATAAATAAATAATTAGGTTTCAAAGAACGAAGAACAACAGGTTCCATTTGTGGTAGATTTCCATCCCGCATCTCCTAACTATCACCTAGCAATCAGGGAGTGTTACCCATTGCTAGCAAACTCTGAACATCTTCCTAGAGCCATCAACAAGCCCCCTGTTGTAGCATTTCGCCAGCCTCCTAAATTACACAAATTATTAGCTAGAGCTGTGCTTAAGCCACGTATCAGTAATCCTGGATCTCCAAACACTGCATCACCTCTGTGTGCCTCATGGAGACAGCTACTTTCAAAAGCACTACAACGGGCTAAACATATTAAATGAAATAGAACATTACCTGCAGGCAGAGCTTGGAAGATTACTTTTAAAAAGTAATAAATTACAGTTACAATTACTTGGCCCAAAAAAGTAGTAATTACCGTTACAATTCCAATTGCTCTGAAAGTAACTGATTACTTTACTTTTTCTCAAAAGTAATCACTACAATTACATTTCAGTTACTTTAAAAAAAAAACTCCTACAAGGTGCTGGCCTTGGCTGCTGCACATCTAAGAAGCCTAAAACAATATTAAAAATAAACACACACACACAGGGTTAGTAGAATAAAAAATTTTATCCTTAAGATTAACATAATGGCATAACAGAATGTCACATCCCCCCAAGCAATGAAGATACCCCAACTCTTGAAATCAGATTTTACACTTGAAATGCATTTATAATATGTTTCTGTTATGTCTCAAAAGAACAAGATGCTCAAAGAGCATGTCAGACAAGGAATGTCTTTTTACAGTCATTACGTTGCCACCAGTACTGAACAGGCGTTCTACTGCGGCGCTTGAAGGCATGCCTGTGTTGTGCTGCAAAAAACACCGCAGCACACGTGGAAAGCCATGGAGTGATGACACTTCCCTGCTGGGAGACCTCAGGTACCTCACCAGTTCCTCCTCAGCAGTGTCCACTGCTGACTTCTTGCCCTGGGGCAGAAAGTTAAAGAAGTCATCTTCTAAGTCATCTCCTTCCTGGTCTTTAACTGAAGACTGATCACTGTCCTCATTAAGTGCACCCATCTTTATTTCGGCTTTCAACAAGGCTTCCATTGTATATCTAAGAAAGAGAGAGGATATGTTAACACATATATGTTAGGAAACCATCATCTGCTCTTCATTTCCTGATGCTTGTCATGTCCCCTGGTTCAGGGTCCAGCCTGAGCCTGTGGATGATGACATGGAAGGTAGGAAGGTGACCAAGTCACCACACTCATGGGGCAGCACAGCAGACCCTTAAGGATTACCTGCAGCAACCCAAGGTTGTGATGAGGAGCCCCAGGAAGAAAAGGCCCAGCCCCTGCCTACCACCTTAAGCCCTCTGATGCCTCCCTTGAGACAACGTTTCCCTTGGAGTAATCCACCCAAAGGGCTTCCCTAATGTTCTTACTTGTTGGTATGGGTGGTGGCCTGACATGATTCCAGCCAATCTAGTTTGAAGCGAGGGTGTAGGCAGGCTGCCAGAAGAAGCCTCTTGTCCTTCCAGATAGCTGCAAACCGCTTTCTTAGGGCTTCGCGCACACCTCTCAGCAGCTGAAAACAGTATGTGTACCTCTCAGGTTTGTTTTCCAGTCCTTCTAACTTGCGGTCCAGATTGCAGAGCGTTGGTAGCAAATACCCCATGAACATGTTGTTCTCCCGTTGCAGGATATCTAGGGACTGGGCTAGTGGCTCCATAATCTCTGTGCATTCCTGTACCACTTCAATCTCAGCAGCTGTGATCCTGGACAAGGAGCAGCGGTCCATTATGGCATGCATTTTTAGTGGCACAGTTGACAGGAGCTCATGTAGTTGCTTCAACACATCAAAGGTGGAATTCCACCTGGTCTTATTCGGTACCTTCAGATACACACCACATTGCGCACGGATATACTCAGTAATCTGTGCTGACTGGTTCTGCTTGGACCACAACTTGCTGCACTTTCCCATCAAGGAACGAAACTGTTTCTTGAAAGGACCAAGAAGACTACTTTTGGAGGAGTCAGAAAGCATGGGCTCTATGTCTTGTGTTGCCACAAGGTTGAGGGTGTGGCTAGCACATCTCTGGTGTGGCGGTAAAACAAAATCCTCTCCTGAGTCTGCAGCTTCTTCCTCTGCCTCAGGTCCTGTGTCCAGGATCTCACAGATAGGCACAAACTCCACCTCAGCCTCCTCCTCCTCCTCCTGGTTATCACCATCATCGTCACTGGTGCCTGCAGCTTCCACTGGTTCTTTGGCCATGAAAACTCTGAACGCTTTCACAAAGTTGGAGCCATTGTCTGTAGTAGTGCACATAACTTTGTTGTGGATCCTGTACTGCACATGTACATCATGCAGTGCTTTTGAAAGGACATCGTATGTATGGCGCCCCTTCAGACGCTTACAAGCCAAGGCCCCGATCTCACGTTTCAGGGTAGTTGGGTTGATCCAGTGGGCTGTTACCCTAAAGTTACTCTTCTTGCCATTGGTCCAACAATCTGCAGTGGTTGCTATATATGCCACAGCACCCATTCGGTTTGCAAGAGTTTCTCTCATGTGGCATGCTCTCTTCTCAATTCTGTCTCTCAGAGTCTTGGCACATATGATGGTGAGATCTTTGGGGAGTCCAATGCGAACCAGATTAATGAATGATGGTTTGTCCACAGTCTGAAGTGGTAATGTCTCCTCTACAATGAAATCAATGATTCTCCTGTCGAGATTGCTCTGGGTGACAGGCTCCCTGCCAGATCCCCACCTCTCAAGGGTAGTCTGCTGCTGCTTCAGCATTTGGGGAGGAGGGGTGTCATGCATTGGTTCAGGAATGCCACGTCTCCTTGCCTTTATTGCTTCTTCAATTGCTCTCAGCTTCTCAGGGTGTGCCCTCTGAGGAAGAAGAACAAAGCATGAATCCAAGAAAAAATGGAAGAGGAACTTCACAATTTAAACATAAATAGACAATGGACACTCTTTGAGGACCAGCATGACAAAGGCTTACCTCAAAATGTTTCTTCACATTGGATGAGGGGGAAACAGCTGATCTCAGATTTTTGATCCTTGGAAGGCAGTAATTGCATCGTACAACAACATTTTTCCCACTCTGGCTCACAAATGTACAAGCTTTCTCAAAGCCAAACCATGGTACTTGCTGTTCTGCAGATGTGGCTGTGGGCAACTGGCACTGCTTCATGCCCTCCTCCTCCTCATGCACAGGGCCTCCTTTCTGAACCTCACTTTCTAGTTTTGCCTCCTCAGGATCAACAAGCTGTGACTCAAGTGGCCGCACTAACTGACTGCTGCTCTCAGCAGCAATACCTGCAACAGGCGTCTCTGTAATAAACAAGAGATAATGCTCCTATATGGGTGAACTTCAGCTGTGATGTGCCCCCATCTCTTCCCCATGCTGCAAGATGCCCCAGTCAGAGTGGAAGTAAGCAGGTCGATAGCACAATTAAAAGAGATCCTATTTGCATCATTTTTGCTCACTGAATAACCCTGCCTGGGCCAGTCTAACCTACTATCTCACAGGGTTGTTGTGAGAACAAAATGAGACTAGGGTTGTAATCCCCACATAGCCATGAAGCTCACTGGGTGACCTTGGGCCAGTCACTGCCTCTCAGCCTCATGAAAACCCTATTCATAGGGTCACCATAAGTTGGAATCAACTTGAAGGCGGTACATATATTTTTTATTTTGAATATGATGATTATGATAATAAATATGCAGCATTTCAAATTAATTCTGTATGAGAAGCATTCCATGCCAAGCTTGGAAAACCAAGGATGAGGTATAAAATGTAGACAAAAATACTTTTGACAAAATGCCGTTTATCTTTTATATCTATATCTATAATTAGCACTACAGCTGAATGATGTATGTAAAGTATTTTTTCTTTCCCTTTTCTTTTTTATTAATAATTTAGTACTACTGCTAAAGTTCTGATGAAAGAATAAAGCATTCATTAGCCAAATTCAAATGATTAGAACACATCACATGAATTCCACTGAAGTTGGAGTTTTTGCCATAGAAAATGAAAAAAACATATAACCTATGATAGCCCAATAGACAATCAGAACTAATATAAAACCCTATTGCTTCTCATTTGCAAATCTTGCAAGATCTAAGGTAACTCTAGATCATGTGAGTTCAGGTGATGCATGTTATGGACATTTGTATAGATATTAGCAGAGATTGTCAACAATCTCTCTCTCTCTGGGACTGGGAATCTCTCTCTTTCTCACAGAACATGAGTTTGAGAGCTGTGGGACTGAGAGGAGGAGCTGCAAGGACCCTACTTCTCACCTCATCTCTGCCAAGAACAAAAAAATCAGCCTTAAGCCATTTATTATATGCCTAATGATTTATTATTATTATTATTATTATTATTATTATTACTGAGACAGTTTTTGTCCCACATACAATTCAGTCTTGTGATTAAACAGGACAAAAATACAAATAAAAAGAAAGATGGAGTTCAAATAAATATACAATAAAAAGCTAGTCGGCATTTTAAAAGGCAGGAGTGCTCTGTCTGGATAAATACAGCACACAGGTATGTATGCATGGGAACAAGGGGGAGAGTTCAAAAAGGGGGGAAGGAAGAGAAGCTGTAGGCTGAATTTTCAGAAGTGCCTTGTGATTGATGGAGGGGGCGGCAATGAGGCAAGGAGAGGCAGTGGGGGGGCAGAAGGGGCCGCAGGCCGGTGGGGGGGCAAAAATGCCATGGGGGCGGAAGGGGCCGGGGGGGCACACACACACACACACACACACAAATCATCGTCACTCACCTCCACAGCTCTTTGCCATTCTGCTGCTGCCTTCTCCGTTGTCCTTGCCCTGGCTTTTTCCTCCGGCGTCCATTTTTTCCTCTCAGATGCTAGCATGCCCTGCTTATTCACCTCTTCCCTCGTGCCTCCTAACACAGATCACGAGGGAAGAGAGAGTCTGCACAGAGGTCCAATCAGTGTGAGGCACATGTCTTGTGTTAACCAATCACAGCCAGGAGCTGACTTCCCCTTGTTCCCACCCCCAAGTAATGTCCAACCTAACGTGGAAACATTAAAGTTGCAGCTGAAAAGTAGGGAAATTACTAGTCGTTCTGTTACTTGCCAAATGTAATGGAATTACCCACTCGTTATTTAAAATTGTAACTAATTACAAGTAACTCGTTAAAAATAATGAGTTACTTCCAAGCTCTGCCTGCAGGTATATAATTGTATGTCATCGAACGCAAAAGATCAGGATGTCATATCCAATACGTAGGAAAAATTACAACTTACCTATGCACACGCTTCAGAAACCACAAATCTGCAATCTTGACAAAAAAAAAGTAAAGCAATCTAGATACAAAACAATTTAACATTGAGGGCCACAGTCCTGTTGGACTTTTCTAGCTATAGAGATGCCAACAGATCCAGCAGCATTGACTGAGGGAGAACTTTGGGATATATTCTGTGGACACATTGGCACCACATGGCCTTAACCTGGAGGACAGTATTAGCATTACTTAGCTTATGCAAAGGAAGCCCCTCTGAGCATCCCTTCCTCAAAGCTCTATAGCTTCCACCTTGGTAACAGCATTTGTATGGAGGCACTCAAGAGGTTACAGGAAGAGATTTTGACTGAACATCAGGAAGAACAACAATAAAACCAACTACCTAGGGAGGTGGTGGGTTCTCCAACACTGGAAACATTCAAGAGACAGCTGGACAGCCACCTCTCTCTCTCTCGCTCACTCTCACTCTCTCTCTCTCTCTCTCTCGCACGCGTGCTCTCTCTCGCTCTCGCTCTCGCTTTCTCTCTCTCTCTCTCTCTCTCTCTCTCTCTCTCACACACACACACACACGTGTGTATTTTCCACACACCTTCAGTCTGCACTAAGCTGAGAGCAGGCCCTTTGGTGCAATTGAAGGCATGGTTGGGTGCAGATCTTGCTTGTAAATGCACATTCTTCCTCTGCAGACTGGCAGAGGAAAAATGACTCTTTGCAGACACATTTTGATTCCATATTATCAGGGCTGATGCCAGGCATGCTGGAGCCCTTGGGCACTAGCCTGCCCCAGGCCCTGGCACATGCACACATGTACCACCTACCTACCTTTCCCTTAGTGAATGCTGTCCGTGCTGTGCGCTCATGCCTGTCATCAACCAAGATGGCGGCCAAGGCTTCCCTAAGAGGGCATCAGACCCTTAGGGAAATCTTGCCCACCATCTTAGTTGATGGTAGGCTTGCGCCCACAGTGCAACCAACGTTTGTGTCAAGGGAGAGGTAGGTGGGGCATGCAGGTTGATATTGTGGGCTGGTGCTGCAGTAGGGGGGTGTCTGGGAGCTCCCTCACTATCCACGGCAGGGTCGGGAGCTGACACGGATTGTGGAAGGGAGTGCTACCCACCCACCCTAAGAAGGGGTCCTTCAGGGGCCCTGGCCAGGGCCTGACCTGGCTGCCCTCTGGTGCCAGTCCTGCATATTATGCCTGCAAATAGACTACAGTGCCGTCCTGGGCTCCTACTGGGAGGAAGGACAGTAGATTTAAAAAATAAAATGAATGAATAAATAATAATAAAAGGGTGCTTTTTCTCAGTGCCCATAAGCTGATTGATTCTGAGAGGAAGCAGCTGATCCTGGCCACATCTTTATCTACCCACACCTGACCTTACATATGTTGTGAGATGTAGGGCAGGTCGGTGTTTGGGGGGGAACCCTTGCAGGCATAACTATCTTCCTCATAGAAACCCTAAAAAACTTGGGACCAAGTTATGTAAGGACTGCCTTGCCCTATACGTTCTTGACAACTATGCTCAGATGGGGCACTGCCAAGAATACCCCATAGGTGTGTTTAGTATGCACAACAGACCAGGGTTTTGCGTTGCAGCCCCAGCCTTGTGGAACAGTTACCAACTAAAATTAGATAAGTGACTACATTTAGTATGTTTTTCATTTAGGCAACCAGTGAATATATATTTATTTAAGAATTGTACAGCTGTAGAAATTCTTTCATTGTGTTTAGTTTACTTAATGTGTAATCTTTTGTATTTTATCTTATTTCATTGTTTGGCACTTTGGTAACTGTTAGTTGTGATGCTATTTATAAATTGCAAATAAAAGCATAATAAAATAATAGAAATACAGAGGGCTGCTCTCCATCCCTCCTCTGCTAACCCCAAGCAGGCTAATAAAGTTTTTGCAGTCTAGTAACTTTTGTGTGCTTATTTACAAGGCTGATACAAGCATGAGAGAGAATAGCTTGCATTTTGGCATGAATGATCTGGTTCACATCTGGAGAGGCATGTAGCAGTTTCTGCATAGTTTCAGTGAATGTGGCCCTCCTTTTCAGTTCTCTGCAAGCTCAATGCTTTCTGTTTGTAGAGCAAGATCAGGATTGCATCACACAGCAGCTGCAGAGTCATAGGCACTCTTTTGTTTATCACTTTAGATCTTTTAAAGTTTTCATAGACAAAATACGCAATTAAACTAGTTTTGAAGTTTGAACCATTTACTATCTAAGTATTGACTCCTGCCTTCTGAATTTTTATTTAACTACCTCAGATTATTTCAACAAAAGGAATTGCAATTCTTAACTGCTGGCATTTATTACCCTTCCAAAATAATTAACTCGAACTGTCGATCAAACTCTTAACCAATAGCTGTTTAAAAAGTTAATTCCTAAAAGATGTAAAATGTATGCTTGAGTTCTGCAGTGTTTCTTGTTTTTGGCCCAACATTAGTTTTATGCAGGTGTTAACAGTAGGAAATATGGACACCTGAGATGAGGATAGCATGGACAAGCATGCTAGCTTCATCCTCAACTCACACAAGATGACTATCAGAAGTGGGGAGCCTATTGTATCTATGTAGGCTCCCATGCATTTTAGACCCAGATTTCTAAAATGCTCAGAGAGCCTCCACAGATTCAGATTACCCATGTTCAAAGATATTGAACTGTGATGAGGGGTGAAGCTAGTGCACTCATCCACATAACCACCTTTCACATATTTACATTTTTTTCTTGCATAGGGCTATAGAGCAGAGAAAATACCCTGTAATGCAGTCTATCAACTATTTAAATGGCTATTGATGGTTCCTAGATGTAACATTTTAGGATTATGCTTATATTTACATAATATATTGTGTATATTTACTTTGGACACATAATGAGAAGACATGATTTATAAGAAAAGATAATAATGCTGGGAAAAACAGAAGGGAGTGGAAAAAGAGGAAGGCCAAACAAGAGATGGATTTGATTCCACAAAGGAAGCCACAGACCTGAACTTACAAGAACTGAACAGGGTGGTTCACAACAGATGCTCTTGGAGGTCGCTGATTCATAGGGTCGCCGTAAGTTGTAGTCGACTTGGAGGCACATAAAAATATTTACATAAATTTATTTTAACAAACATAATAGAGTATGCTAATTTGAAACGTAATGACACCACGTTTAGACAAGCAAACGTGATACACATTTTAAGGATGACTGGTATTCATATGCCCTCTGCTAAGACAATTGGTTCCTCAGTTTAGGGAGGCTTCACAGCACTCTGACACTTGAAACTTACTGATATTAATGGAATTACCTGCTGAGGAGCATCTGTTTATTGAATTACAGTGAGGACTAATCAGGGTTTACTCTGTGTCAAAGACTGGGTTGGTTAGTTCTAGTTTATGATGAGTGCTGTTGTTTAATGTAATGCTATTATTTGCTTATTAATTTATATTTTGCCTTATCAACAACTGCTCAAGGCAGCTTACATGACATCATGTAACCATGTGTGGCAGGCTGGGCTAATCTTGGGCAGGCTGTTCAAGGTTGCTACACAGGTGTCGGAAAACAAACCCATGTGGGTTCAGATTCTAAATAGTAGAAATGTTTTGTTTCTTTCTTGTATTTTCTTTTTTTTGTTGTTATTGAAAATAACAGTAGACATGTTGGAATGTTTTCATGATTCAACTTTGAATCTGCTACGTAGACCATACTCTTTTTTAAACATAGCTTGCTCCTACAGGCTATTACTTCAAGTATAGCTTAACAGCCACAATACCATCTCAAGGAACTACAGCAGCCTTTCCCAACCGGTGTGCCTCCAGATGTTGTTGGACCACAACTCCCATCAGCCTCAGCCATTGACAATGCTGGCTGAGGCTGATGGGAGTTGTGGTCCAACGACATCTGGAGGCACACTGGTTGGGAAAGGCTGAACTAGAGGAACTGTCTCAAGGAGACAGATGATTGTTGACTCACCCAGTAGAGTATATCTCAATATAGTATGATACAAGTATATTTTTTATGGATGACATCTATTCTAGCCTTGTTTTCTTTCATTAGAGGTGGGTACTCAATTAAAAGATCAAGTATGAACATTTAGGCTTATTAAAGAAATTGTGTATAATTTCCTATTGCACCGCATCCTTCAGCTAAGTATTTTACTAAATTGTTCTAAATTCCATGAGATTATTCTTACTTAAAACCTCAGACCTCAATTTCATTATTACTTATTTGCCCTAGTGGCCTTGAGAAGCATATTCTTGGATTTAATATGGAAAGGAAACCTATCAAGCAATTTTTCTCCCTGGAATTTGGCCCAATCTAGATTGTGATGAAAGCCTTTTCCAGGTTTTTGGTGGCCACCCAGGCAAAAGTCTTGCACCTCTCCCACCAAGAGCATACAATTTACTTCTGTGATTATTAGATTTCATTTCTCCTATAGTCTCCTAAATATCAATGAAACATCATGGAGGTAATAATAATAATATTTATTGCAGCCGAAGGCCAATACAAAGCATCATAACATTTAAAACCATACATATACAAAATAAAACCATCAGCCAATTTTTGTGGGGGGTTTAACTAGGCTGAATTCTGCATATTATGATAGCCGAGGAACAAAATTTAGCTACAGCATATGTAACTTGTGGATGGTGATCTCGCAATAAGTATCTTGTATAATATAATGCATCACAGCCAGGTATCAGTTGGATGATAGGATTGATGCTTACCATTCGGATATCTTGGTAGAAAGGACAATATAATAGAACATGAGATATTGTCTCGATCTTTCCATTTCTGCATGGGCACAACCTTTCTGAACATGGAATCCCTCAGAACCTACCCTCACGTAAGACCGACGGCATCACATCGAATCTTGCCATGGTGAAAGCTTTCCTGTGCCTGGCAGTAGGCAAGGTGGTGAAATATTGTGCAGGGGTGAAACCCCCAACATAAGAAATAGCATCAGTTTTAGTGGTTGTCACTGCGATGTGTGCTTGCTGTTCTGTGTCCATTATACGTTGGGACAGGCTTGACCATGCATTGTCGAATCCTAATTTAGAGATATTAACTGGCGAAAAGCCGAGCAAGGACACTTTCTTGATTATTGACTTATGCCAGGTCGAGATATAGGTGTCGTGTAGAACTAAAGGCGCCAGACCGATGGGTAAGAATTGCAATTTTAGCCATAGCTTTAACTTGAGTTTCCAAATACGTACTTCAATTGAAGGGAGGCCTACTTCCATTCCAACCATCGCATTTGGAACACATGGGGGAATCCCAAGTACAGCCCTCAAGAATTTAGTTTGTATAGTTTCAAATGGGGCTGCCTTTAGGAAGGTCAGGATCTGTGCGGCATACAACATTTGTGCAATGACCTTCGCCTCAAACACTTGGATGGAGGAAGGGATATGTTGGCCACCCTTCGTATAGAAAAAGGATAGAAGTGCTTTAATGGTCCTACTCGCGGCCAACATAGTATTCTTTACATGGCGGTGCAGGGAGCCTGAGGCTTGAAAAATCACCCCCAGGTATCTAAAGGATGGAACCTGCTCAATTTTCTGTCCATTCAGTTGCCAATTATATATTGCCTTGCTTTTGGAAAACAGCAGAACTTTGGTTTTATCATAATTAATAATTAAGTGGTCCTTGGCACAATGGTCTGCCAGTGCGCGCAGCAGCGATGTAATCCACTGCGTGTTAACGATAGTAGAACTGCATCATCAGCATAGGGTAATATTGAAATCAATCTGTTAGCCAGAGAAGGAGGTTGAGATACGATTCGCGCCAAGGATCCAACCAGGGAGTTAACATACATATTAAATAGAGAGGGAGCTAACACACATCCCTGCTTAACTCCCGTATATGAAGGAATTGGTTTGGTCAGATGACCTTTATTATCACATCTGACTTGTATTCTCGTGTTTTCGTGCAATGATTGTATCAATACTAGCAAGCGCCTATCCATATTCGTTAACTCAAGTTTTTCCCACAATTTGTTTCTAGGTATAGAGTCAAAAGCACTTTTGAAATCGATGAAGGCCGCGTAAAGCAATCTTCCCTTCTTTGATGTATATTTCTCCACCAGGTCATGAATAACTAGTAGGTGATCTATTGTGGAGCGTTCTCCTCTAAATCCCACTTGTTCGTCGGCCAGGATGTTCTCTTGAGCCAACCAAGTCTGGAGTTTATCCAGAAGATGTAGCGCATATAGTTTACTGATTGTATTAAAAAGACTGATTGGCCTATAAGCGGGGTCAGAGCGTGCTCCCCGTTTGAATATTGGTACTAAGGTAGCCAGGCCCCAGTCTTCTGGAATTTCAGCCGTATGGTCAATTGCCATAAATAAGGCGACTAGGACAGGTACCCACCACTCCGAGTATCGCTTGAATATTTCCAGTGGTATGTTATCCGGCCCCGGGGCCTTGCCCTCTTTCAACCATGCTATTAATGAAGTTATTTCCTTTGATGAAACGGGAGGCCAATCAGGTGCATCTTTCAGGTGGATCCTAGGAGGGGGCTCACAATCCAGCCCTCTTGTATAGATACTATAGAAGTATGCCTCCCATGTTTGCACAGGGATAAAATATTCCGGTATTGGCGTTTTTCTGGCCCATCCTTTATTAACAAGTCGCCAAAAGGTGGTCATATCCTTGCTTTTTGAGGCCTGTATCAAAGTTTTCCAAAGTTCTACTTGGGCAAGTTTCTTCCTTTTAATCAGCAATTTGTATCTTCTCTTCAGGGCCATATATTCCTGTGGGATCACAGTGAGCTGTAAAGTCCTATATCTTTTGTACTCTTCCACTAAAAGAGATCTCATAGCATAACACTCATGGTCAAACCAGGGGTGTGAAGGGCATTTTAAAGGACCAATATTAATTAATGCCTTGGCTGTAGAATTAAGGTTCTTTTGTAGATCTATAAACAATTTGTGGAAGAGTGCGATTATATTCAGCCCCTGAGTTTCTTCTGTTATTATTTTTTGTCGAAGAGAGCCATTTATATCTGAGTGTAGGGTTTCCTTAGCCGTTGTCTCAAGTTTAGGAGTCCATTTAGCCCGAACAGATTTATTCGATGGAAAAATGTCCGGTCCAGGGCACCATTTCGTCTTAAGGCCCTGATTGCCGCAGTAAAAGTTTACAAGTACAGGGAGATGATCGCTTTTTATGCGATTCTCAACCTGGCAGCTGGCCACCGAGCTAAAGAAAAGAGATGACACAATCACAAGGTCTATTACCAAGGCACCGGGACCTGCAAGGAATGTAAATTCGCCACTCCTATCGCCCGCTGTCGAACCATTCAGGATGGTCAGATTAAGGCTATAGAGCATGCGATGTAAGCATAGGCCAGCGAAATTACAGCCTGGATCCTTTGACTGTCTCTCTGGCAGACTAGCGGCAACATCAAATGAAGGCAGCATTTCACAAAAATGCTCATATAAGGCTTCATCGTTTCTTCCGAGTAGCATTAAAATCTGTCATGGAGGTAAATTATTTATTTTATTAGAAATTATTAGATTTGTTATAGATTAGAGATTTAGACAGATTAGAAGAAAGAAGCACAATCCATTCTAATTGGGAGAGGGACCCACTATTTGTGCATAACGGAGAACTGCCACCAGGCCTATGATGATGCACAAAGAGTACATCACTCACACTACTGCCATAGTCTCTAGTATATGCTCCTTGCTAGTTTTCTCAGTGTCTGGAAAGCAGCAGGGAAAGTGGATTACATTCTGAGTATGCGGATCTTTGGACCCCAAGTGCTGTCATTGGCTGTGTGATAATCCCATTTGTTAGTTGTAATCTAGCCACAAAAAGCATTTCTGCTACAGATAAACCACTGGTTATTTTAAAACCTCCCTATAAAGCTAAAGCTACTCAGTAAATTACATTAATTTAATTAAAATTAAATCAGTTTTCCTGAAATCCCAATTTTAGATTTTATAAACCTTCCTCCCATGATCCTGATCCAAATCACCCTCTCCCTGCAGCTGCTTTTTGCAAGCGTTTTGGAGATGCGAGATCAAATCAAAGATCCTGGTCATATAATTTAGTTTTACTCTAACAGAGCTTTTTCTCTGGAGAAGACGGTGAGTAGATTGGATACACTTTAAATGTTTTGAAACTAAAACAAATAGTAATTAAACCTCGCACATGAAGTAAGACCCGAGTTAAAGTATCCTGTTTTTGATGTTAAAGTTTGTTTTTTCAGCTCTCTGTCACAGGCTCAGGTGCACACTAGAGATGCACTGCAATAAAGGTGGAAGGGTAGCCATTCTTTTCATTGTAAGTTTCTATTTTTCATTTCCCCCCTGCAATATAACTTCCTGTCCCCCTCTGGGGCATTCATTTGTGACAGCCACCAAAGCATGCACCCCAACACTCACAACTGTAGGTAAATCTGCTATAGTGATACATTTTAATTACAGATGGTTAGTCAAAAGTAATTAAGGTTTTATTGAAAGGATGGTACAGAAATCCAAAAATGTATATGATTTTAGGCTTTGGGGATGCTAAGTTTGTGTCATGTTGCTATGAAAGACAATACTATACCCTTGGTGTTAGATAAATTAATATAAAGACAATGAACTTAATGGAGCTGGAAAAGTGCAAAAAATGTGTGTTCCCCCCCTGTATATCACACAGATGGAATGATCATCCCGGGATTGTGATGGGGGACAGTAATTGCATTTTAATTACATGCTGATAGCTTGTGCTTCCTACCAGATGGAAGGCCCTTCTAAAATAGCAACACAATAGCAACCCTCTGCTTATTTTATCCTCTGATGCTGGCTAACATATACTGACACAGGACAAATGCTATTATGTTATTATGTGATCAGAGAGACTGTCAACGTTCTAATACTTTTTCAGTTTGAAGCAATATATTCTCTACATAGATATTAAGAGGGCATTTCTTCAATGTTCAATTTTTTTTGGAAAAAATATAGAAATAACTGCTTTTATTAGCAACATCTCTAATTATACTGTCTCTGGGTTGGTAATTTTTTAGACTGCAAGATTGATGATGGGGACTAAAGTAGTTTAATGATTCTAGTATACTGAACAAGGTGATTGTACTGACTCAGAATTTTAATAGATATTAAGTTTGCTCATATACCTGTGGTTTTTGGTGTTTTCAGAATAATGTTTTGTTTTTGTTTTTGCATAATAAATGTGAAATTATTTCCAGTTTGTGCACATTCCACATATCTTCATTTAACTAGTTATTTTGATGCAGAAATGCACACTTTTTGAGCAGTCTCACTGAAATATGGGTGGCCTAAAGAAAATATTCATTCAAGTCTCCAAACTGAAAAATGGGAGTAAGAATGACCCTTCTCTCACAGTTGTTATGACAAAAAAGTAGGGATTATGACAATATCTGCACACTTGAAATGCATTTTTATAATTGTAACGTAAAATGTGTTATCATATACATAAACTATATTGAAAAACCTATAAATAAACACTAGGGTTGCCAGGTCAGAAGCATCCCAAACCCTGAGATTTCAGGGGCAGGCCATAGTGATGTCATGGGATGTGCCCTAGTGATGTCATTAAGCATGATACATTAAGCATCAACCACAGTTGCTTGGAGCATGCAATTCAAACAATTTTTTTTCTCTGATTAGAAATTAGAAATCTTAGCTAAAAGATGGAGCCTGGGTAGGGAACATGTAATCTAGCCTACTTGCTTCTGGCAAGAAGGGTTTAAGTGCCCTCAGGCCAGGCCAGTCACCAGAAGGCCAAGGTCGTGGATATGTTAGATAGGAACACTCAGGAGTAAAGATGGATGCTTCTGAAGGCTGCAATTCTAAACACACTTTCTAAGGGACTAAGCCCCACAGAACTCAACAAGACTTACTTCTGAGTAGATATAGTTTGGATTGTGCTGTTGGTAAAGCTTTACTAGGGATCCTCTGCAAAGATATCCATATCCAAGCAGGGTTGGCAATCCCTTGCCTGGAATGCCTTGCCGCTAACTTTTAACATGGCTGCTTCAAACATCTACAGATTTGACCGTTCACTTCAGAAAGAGGTCTGAAAAATGAGTAAGAGTAAGAAGGACCTCTGTGGGCTGCTGTAAACTCATTTTGACAGCCAACCCAATTCCAGTGAGTAATAATTAACAGAGAGAAAACTCGCATGGTTTGGTCTACCTTCACAGGCAGTAGCTTGGGAACAACAATTGCAGCCACACTTCCAAATATGTGAATTCTCATTTACCACTATTGGGCAAGAAACAAACAGTCATAAAACCAACAAGATGCATCATCAGTGGGTAAAAGGGAGTTGAGCTGAGCGCATGGAACCACTGTTGTTAATTCTATGGATGTAAGGGAGTGAGGTTAAAGATAAATGAAATGCAAATAGAAAAGAAAAACAAAATACAGTGATGATTTCCTAAATGCAATACTTTACTAACCACAGCAAGATTCCTATGAGTAAGGCAAAAAACTCAGCATCCCACAACCAGTCAGCATTCCTAACCAAAACTAAAACTAAACAAATCCTGGGAGTCAGTCAGCCAAGGTCACAGAAATCCCCATGCAGCACAACCAGGTCCAAGGGCTGCAGTTAGTGCAGAATGCTGTGAGTGAGACCCTATCAGCACATAATACCTCTGTTCTGAAATCTGCACTGGTTGCTGATTTGTTACCAGGCCAAGTTCAAGGTGTGCTTTCCATGTTACGGGTGCCACATAGTACTTGTTCTGCTCTCGTAAGAAATTGATCCTTTACTAGGGCAGCACCTACGCTTTGGAACTCCTTGCCTATTGACATTAGGCAGACACCTTTTTTGTACTCTTTTCAGCTAAAAACATTTTTGTTTAGGCAAGCCTATCCAGGCATGTAGAAACTATTGTGTTTTTTTTTATCTGTTTTTAACTCATTGTTGGTTTTATTATTTTGAATGTTGTTAAATATCTGTCTTTAACTGATTTTGCCAATAAATTTATTGTTTTAATTCCTTCTGTAAACCGCTTTGAGATTTTTTTACAATAAAGCAGAATATAAATGTTGTAAATAAAATACATAAATAACTTTTGGTGGCTCTTGGGTCTCTTCCTACTTTTAGGAAAAATGAATCTGCCTTACAATGACTCAGGCCATTTGGTACCATCTTGCTCAGTACTGATGACATGGAGTAGCATTGGCTGTCCAGAATTCCAGGCAATAGTTTTTCCCCAAAATTGAATTTTGGACCTTTGCATGCAAAGAATATGCCTTACCACTGAGCTACAACCCATCCCCTGTTTAAAAATGTATTTTTAATTGTTATTTTCAATTCACTAATGAATGCACATCATACCTAGGGCAGATCCACACCCTTCATTTAAAGCACATTCAACACACATTTGAAGCAAATGAATCCCACTAGAGAATCCTGGGAACTGTAGTTTGTTAAGGGTGGGGGGAACTGTAACTGTGAATGGGAAACTACATTTCCCAGGATTCTTTGAGGGAAGTCATGCACTTTAAATACTACTTGGATGTGCTTTAAATGTATTGTGTGGATCTACTTAAACTTTGCCTGGATGTAAATTGTTTTAATTATTTTTTCAAAATGGAAATGGGTTATAAAGTGTACTGAATGACCATAGGCTACTCACCATCTCTCATCCTATCTGTCCCTCAGGATGAGAACAACGGAGGACAACCATGACCACCCAAAGGAAGAATGGCACACTTAAAATGTAGAGGAAATAATAATCTACAACCATAGTGTGAAATCAAATACTTATTGGGACACAGTATTATGAAATATTTACATAAGCATGACTGTCAAGAATGTTTATTATTTACACAACCTGTAAATATATTTATAGTGCAAATGCAATCGTATGTTTGTTTACTCAGAAGCAAGTCCCGATGTATTCAGTGGGGTTTACTCAAACAGGGAAGTGTGTACAGACCCAAAATTCTGAATCATGCCACTTTAAGCTGTTTTGCAACTGTTTATCCTTTTTTTTAATGATTATTGGATTTGAAAAGGATTTATTTCTTATTGTGAGCTGCCTTTGTTTCCAATCACCAACCCTACCTACAGGGTTGTTGGAAAGACTCCATATATATTGCGGTTTAAGAATGTACCTACAGCCCACCATCTGAACTATATCAACTGTCCTAATAATGTTGCTTCCTGCTAAAACAAGATCAGCACAGCACATGTCTTCTTTCTATCATTTGGGCTGGTTGCAGGTGTTGCCACCACTCACCATATGCTCAGAGGCACATGTTATCAAATTCTTCCAAGCTACACAGGAAGTGGACTGTGAAAGACCAACCGAAATGGTGTTTGCGTTTTGACCAATTTGTAGGGCAGTCCAATATCTCAGAGAGGAGTTCAGGTCTCCTGCTCCCCTGGTGCATTCACTATAGCTGCCCAATTTCCCTGCTTTTTAAAGTTTGATAGAAATAGCTGTGGGCTATAGGTACGTTCTTAAACGGCAAGGTTTTTTGCCTATTAGTGAATTTCCCTGCTTTTTAATCTGGGAGGCAAGAGATGGGATCCTGTGCAAGTCAGCACCAGCAGTAACAGAAATAGTTCAGCAGTGTATTTTAAATGTTATATTATCATCAAGAATGCCTTTACTTTTACAAGAGGGTCATGGTTTAGTGGCAGAGAACATGCTTTGCATGCAAAAGTCCCCACATTCAATACCCAGCATCTCCAATTAGCGCTGGGAGAGTTCCTTATCTGAAACCTTGTCAGTCAGTACTGAGCTAGGGACGTCTATTGTTATAGGAGAAGGCATTAAAAAGGATCTTATTCTCAACCCAGCAGCAAAAAAAGGAGGGGCATGGCTGTGACTATCATGAAGAGACCCTGCACTTTTTAATTTGCTACTGCACTACTGGTCACAAACAGAAAAACCACTTGGCCATCTCATTAGTGTAATATGTTATACTAACTGCAAATGTTTGATGCCCCTGCAAATGTTTGATGAAGACCTTCTGTTCTCTGCAAAAGATGAAGAGGAAAATGCCTCTTCCCTATACAGCAAAGGCTTTCACAACAGTGGGAGGTAGTGGCCAACACAGCACTAATTTCAGATGGGGGCTTCAACACAGGACTAATTTCAGATAGTGAGTGAGTGAGTGAGTGAGTGAGTGAGTGAGTGAGTGAGTGAGTGAAAGATATTTAAAGATTAAACAACCAAGAGCTAAATTCAAGATTAAAGTGTTAAAAACAAAGAGTTGCATCAAATCTCAAAATAACTACAGCAATGTTATGAGCACAGGTCAAACAGCCACACACACTTTAAACAAAAAGTATTTGAGCGTTTGTCATTTATAAACCTATTTAAGGATTTATATCACCTGCATCAACCCAAACTCAAGAAGGCTCTATTTTTCTCCCATGAGTGGGAAAGCAACAATCCCTCCACCCATTGCCGCCCTGGGCTCCTTCTGGGAGGAATGTTGGGATATAAATTTAATAAATTAAAGAAATAAATGCTGCTGCTACAGTCAAAAGTCCTTTTCAAAAAAGAAAAAGAAAAAACAAAACCAAGAGACTGAACAACATTGGACTACACTTCAGGGTTGTCATACACAACTCACTCTCAGCCCCCCCCCATATCTGTACAGCCACACTAGGCTACTTTGCAGGGCTGCTGTAACCTGGCTGCTGTATCCGATGCATATATCCATCCCTTCCCACTGCTGCACGATGCATATACTAATGATTGTGTGTGTGAGTGAGTAAGAGAGAGAGAGAGAGATTTAAGAACCAAGAGCTAAATTCAGGATTAAACTGTTACAAAGAGTCTCATACAATCTCAAAATAACTACAACAATGTTATGAGCACAGGTCAAACAGCCACACACACTGCAAACAAAAAGTATTTGAGCTTTTGTCATTTATAAACCCATTTAAGGATAGGGGGTGGGTGTGGCAGGTCAATTGAGCCAGTGGAAAGAGCAGGCTGCGGGAGACAGCAGGGGTGGGAACACACACATCACCGTCACTCACCTCCATTCTGCTGCTGCCTTCTCCGTCATCCTTGCCCTCTGGCTTTCTCCCTCCACCGGCCATTTTTTCCCTCTCTCTCGTGCTTCCTCACACAGAGCACAAGGGAAGAGCAAGCTCAGCAGAAGGCCAGTGTGAGTCACATGTCTGTTGCCCACCAATTATTCTGTACAATAATTATTGTAGTAGTTCTCTTTGTCCCTACATACTAATTGCTGTATTATTGCATTTAGGGTTCTGACCGTGTTTCTGTCTTCTTTTGCTTTTGGTTTCCTTCTCCCTTTAACCATTTTAAGAGTTTCATCAGTCAGCCATTGAGATCTTTCTCTCTTTTTAATTAGAGGTATTGTCTTTTTGCATTTTCCCTTCATAATGTCTCTGACTTCAGCTCGGTTTAAAGCCTCAAATCTGTTCCTTATTTGATCTTTATATGTTTCTGGGATGTTATTTAAATTGTATTTTGGCATTATGGTTGCTTTGTTGTTGTTCTTTAGGTTTACTCTGATTTTCAATGTGACCAGTTCATGACCTGTACTGCATTCTGCTCCTGGTCTTGTTTTCACAGAAAGTACCGTATATTCCGGCGTATAAGACGACTTTTTAACCCAGGAAAATCTTCTCAAAATTTGGGGGTCATCTTATACGCCGGGTGCTGAAAAAGAGCGGGAAAATTAAGTAAAAAAAAAAAGCTGCAGCGGGAGTAGAAGCAGTCGCAGCCGCCGTCCAGAGAGACCGTCGCGGCGAGGAAGGCAACGCAGCGAGGCTCAAGAAGTTACTGCCGTGAGGAGGGAAGCCTCGGCAGAGCCGGAGATGAAATTGACTCGAAACGGCGTTACTGCCGTGAGGAGGGAAGCCTCGGCAGAGCCTGAGACAAATTGACTCGAAACGCCCAGATACAGGAGGGAGAAGCCACAAAAGGCTCCCGGGGAGAACTTGGGCAAACGGGGGGTAACGGCGGGAGCTGCAGCCGTAAGCTCCCGCTGGGAATAGAGAGAACCGCAGCTGCGGTCTCTCTGATGGCTGTTAGAGGAAAAACAGGAAAAATTAGCGACCTGGGTCAGGAAGAATCCCCCCCCCAAGGGAGTTCCCCAGGAATAACAACAACGTTAGAAACAAGACAGAGGGAAGGGAAAAAACTTGGTAAACGCACAAGTAACAAATCCTCCACACCTTGTCAGACAAATACACACAAAATACACACAGAGACTTAGCTAAGCTACGCTATAGGATCTCAATCTTGTTCGTACGAAGGCAAGAATGAACTGGAGAGTGGGAGGGGCCTGACACCCCTAGTCTTGACTTCAAAGACATTCTTGCCTTCGCACGATAGGCTTTGTATACAACAACCAGCCAATCGCCGGTAAGGTACATCGCTTGCATGTCATAAGCAGGGGTAGTCTTATACGGCGAGTATATCCCAAACTCTATATTTTAACTGGAAAAGTTGGGGGTCGTCTTATACGCCCAGTCGTCTTATACGCCGGAATATATGGTATAAACTTTTCCTTCTGCTTCCAATTATATAATCAGTTTCATTCCTATATTGCCGATTTGGTGATGTCCATGTGTACAGTTGCCTTTTTAGTTGCTCAAAAAATGTGTTTGCAAGAAACAAATGGTTGGCTTCACAGAATTCAATAAGTCTCTTGCTTCATTTCTATCTCCTAAGTCCCATTTCCCCACAATTTCTAGTTCTTCTCTGTTCCCTACTTTTGCATCCCAGTCCTCCATGAATATCAGAACATCTTGTTTTGGTGTGTGATCAATTTCTTCCTGTACTTCTCTGTGAAATCTCTCCAATTCTTCTTCTTCTTCTGTGTTTGCCATTGGAGCATAGACTTGGGTGATGGTTAAGTTTTTATTTTATTTATTTATTATTTGATTTATATCCCAGCCTTCCTCCCAGCAGGAGCCCAGGGCGGCAAACAGAAATGCTATAAAAACACTTTAAAACATCATAAAAACCTACCTTAAAATACATTAAAACAAAACAACATTAAAAACATTTTAAAAAGCTTTAAAAACATCTTTTAAAAAAGGGTTAAAAACATATTATTAAAAATGGTTGATAGTTTTCCCATTAAGTCTCATTGATATCACTCAGACCTTGCATTTTAGCTCCTAATTGCTTTTTCTTACTATTAGAACAACCCCGTTTCTTCTTAATTTCTCATTTCCTGCATAAAATATTTTGTAGTTGCCTGATTGAAAGTGTCCCATTCCCATCCATTTTAATTAACTCAAGTATTGTAATATTGACAATTTCTGAGTTTCCTTGGTTCATGCTTCTCACATTCCATGTTCTTATTGTGTACGTAGAGAGGGACGGATTGCAGGGATTCAAAAGGATTTGAGAAAATGTGTCTGTGGATCTCAAACGGAGGAAGACCTTCCACATATATTGCTCCATTGTCCAATTTATCTGCTTCCCAGAATTAGGTTTCTTAAGGGGTGCCTAGCTGACTTTGGGGCGATTCCAGAAGATGACAAAATAATCCTATTAATGTCTGACTCTATTCCAGAGGTGACTTCCAAAGTATCTTTGTTTGTGCTAGCCGCTCGGAAACTTCGAGCTAATTTTATCTCTGTAAATTTTAAGAAATAGATGTTTTCTACATGAATTTATGTGATTTTATTGTCTGGTGTTTTTACTCTGTATTCTTTTTATTTTGTGTTGGCCTTTGGCCCTGCATTTTTAATAAATGGCATTGTGTACATTGTACAACTCCCAACTCTCCTTTTGCATCTGTACACTTCAATCTGTGGGCTTCCTTTTGGCTTTGACCCAGTGGCATCATTAGTCACAGCGCTACTCTTACTTGTCCGTTGTTCTTCCCCAGTAACTCAATGAGTGCCAACTGACCTAGGGGGTCTCATCTTCCAGCACGATCTCGTGTTGCTTGTTGGATAGTCTATAGGGTTTTCATGGTAAGAGGTATTCAGAGGTGGTTTACCATTGCCTTCCTCTGAGTCTGGATGCTTCTTAGTCTGGTGTCTCAGCTTTGACCATTATGCCTTGGGTGACTCTGCTAGGAGTCTAGCTTCTTGGTCTAGACCTGATGGCACTGCTTCAGCTTCTTCGATACTCTCAAACTCCATTACCACGTTAAGGTGTGCATCCTAGATTTTCAGATTAACAGGAAAAACACAATCATTTTATGGCATTGTAATGGGCTCAAGGCACTGCATGGAGGTCAGCAAATCACAACCATGACTTCACTTATTGACTAGAAACCTGGAAGGGTGGGGGTAGAGCAGCCTGCTATGAGCTGATTTAACAAAAGTTGCAGGGGTGGCTGACGTTTTGATGTATATCTCATGAACTAGACCACTTAGAAACTTAATTTTTTTAAAATTAAAGCTGAGAGTCTGGAGATTAAGGTGACTTACCCGGAGAGGACCCCCAAAATCCAGAGTCTCTGGGCAAAAACCAGACACCTGGCAACCTTAATGAGCACAGGGGAAGTTTATTGAAATGCAAGATACCCTTATTTATGTTAACAATTTTTATTCTCTTCAGCGAAAAAAGGTTCCAGGGTAGCTTACAGACCACTTTAAAAAATAAGGTTTCTGCCCTGAGGCTTGTAATTTAATACAACATGACAGAAAAAGAGAATGGATTGGGAGGATGCTTAGCATATGTGCAACCCTTTCTGTTCATTTGATTCCTCTAAGTTTCCTTCCCTATCTTTTTGTTTGCACCTTTCCCATTATTATCCAACTTTTTTTTTTTGCAGAGCAAGCTTAGGTCTGTCTGGTTTTATGAACTTTCCTATAGCACTTAGATGTAGGTGTTCTAGAAATATTATTATTACTATTTTTGCTTACTTGCAAAAAGAACCCTCATTCTGTTCATAGCCTGTTTGTATCCTTCCATTTTAGGATTGTATCAGTGAAGATTCCATGTGGCCAAATATTGATCCAGCAAATAAGGGTTTTTGGGGGGATCTTGGTTTTCATATCTTTAGCAATAATTTATTCCTCAGTCAATTGTGGTAAAATACTTCTAGATATACTATTAAAACTGAATAAATGGCTGGTGTCAATATAGGCCTGTAAGATTGCACTGATGTTTACCTGAAAGCAAGTAGGCACTTGCAAACACTTACAGGGTTTGAAGATAAAGAAACAGAAGGAGGTGGGTAGACCCTCCTTTTGTCTTCTCCAATTCTCTGTTCCCTTTTTTCAGAAGTACCCTCCTATTAGGTAAAGTAAGACTCTTGCTCCAGATGGATCAGAAGAAGCGGCAGATCTGTGCCACTCAGTGTGTTGGCTGCAGTCTCTGGCTACCCACAGAGCCACTCACCACCATTTTGCTCATCACTTGTATTGTGAGTCCCTGGTTGCTACTGCCAACAGCACCACCACCACCACCAAATGCCTTCCCCTCTCAGGTAGGGTTGCCATATTCCAGTTCCACAAATCCGGGCAGGCTAATTTGCATATTATGTAAATTATTTGCATATTAGGCAAATTATTTGCATATTATTTGCATATTAATATTTGGATTGTCCAGTTGTTTTGTTTTTGTGCCTCGGAATTACCACCAAAAACTGGGGAAAGATGTGAGAAATCTTTTTTTAAAAAGCAACATTTTCAGCCTTAAATGCCTAGACTCTAGTTTCCAACACTATGGAGTATTTATTGATTGATTAAGAGGATTTATATCCTGTCCTTCTGCTGTTAAAAACAGAGCTCAGCACAGCTTACAAATATAATAAAAACAATAAAAATACACAATCAATATAAAAACATAATAAAAACACAAAATAGCAACAAACATAAAGTAAGTCAGGGCAGCAGTACGGTTAACCATATACGATATATTTCAAAGATGTGGTGGGTGGAGAAAAACAAGAAGCCAAAATGTTAGGAAAAGGAGTCTTTCACACCACATGCTCAGTTCTAAATACTGTTGCAGCAAGTTTTACAAGTTCCTCCAGTATTCCACTGGTGCAGGCACTCAGACATTCAAAGTATCTGTATGTTTCTTAGGTTTTATAAAAGCAGAGCTTTGTTTAACTCAAAATTTCTTCTCCCTTTGATCAACCACATCTACACAGGTTCCACCTCCATACTCAAAATGAAACTGGGCCTGGAAGTGTGCAACAACCCCACACATACCTTGCTAATTAGATTACCAATGCCAGGATGTCTGTCTTATCGACTACTCTCCTGCTCCCCCCCCCCACCAGGCATCATGAAAGACCCAGTCCTGGGTTCAGAAAGAAAATAAATATCTGGTCCTCTTCAAAGTATTGATAAGCCTCTTGTTTTAATTGAAAAAATAATTATAAATTCTTGTTCTTATCACTAATGGGAGTTAATTATCTTGCATATGCTGCTGTTGCTTCTATGGCTGTAATGGAGTGAGGTTAAAGATAAGTGAAATGCAAATAGGAAAAAACAACACAAAAGGCAGTATCACTTTCCTAAATGTAATACCATACCAACCACAAGATTCCTATGAGTAAGGCAGAAAACTAAGCATCTCACAACCAGTCAGGATTCCTAACCAAAAACCAAAAATATGATAAATGAAGAAATATTTATATAAGCATGACTATCAAATATATTTATTATTTACACAAACTGTAAAGATATTTATAGTGCAATCCTAGGTTTATTTTTTCAGAAGCAAGTCCCAGTGTATTCAGTGGGGCCTACTCAAACAGGGACAGAAATGCAACCTCAAGTGATAAGCAACATATGGGATTAGCATTGCTTTTACAAAAAGCAAGTACTGGGAAGGTTTTCAAAACACTGCGCAAGATCTGACTCCTGCACACAAGAGGAAAAGAAACTGAAATGTATATACTTACCCAATTTATGAGATTTTCAGATAAACAGGAGGGGGGGAACCACCATTTTGTTTTCTAGACACTGCCTCAGGTCAATGAAACTGAAACAATCCTGGCTTCTCTGATTAGCTGCAATGCTGAACGGGCGGGGTTAAAGCTACGAAGTGCTATCGTACTGTATACAGTACTGTTTAAAGAAAGATTTAACAGTCGGGGGGGCTGATGTTTTTCTGTATATCTCCAGAACCGGACCACCTAGAAACTTTTTTTTTTAAAATTAAAGGTGAGAATCCGGGCCACCTAAGGAGCTAGGCGGGTGCCGGGTGGCATGCAAAGAATCCGGGTAAAACCCGGCTAACCGGGCAATATGGCAACCCTACTCTCAGGCCCAGCAAACACTGCTTATATTCCTAGGAGCTCTGCCAACCACTTTAGCAACACTATTGGTACCATTACTAAAGGGCTCTCAGGTTTGACCATGCATCACTCTGAGGAAGTGGCCCTCTGTCAACCACTTAAATGGAGGCAGGTGGCAGAGCAAAAGACTGAATGCTTCCACTAGTCTATTAAAGCTAGGAGTTTCTGGGCTAGCATATCTTTCATTTGTCTTTCATTTGTCTCACCTGTTGTTTCTGTTGTGATGGTAGAAAAATCTTGTCTAGGTCTAGATTACATCTGCATACATTATTACATTTCTTTTGGCCAGTCCCTTAGTACTATTGTCTACGTTCCCCAATAGCACTGAAAATCTTAAGCACTGTTGAGGTTTTTTTCAGAGCCTATTCCCTGAATAGTTCTTTCTTAGCTCAGCCCTTTTTGCCAAACTTTATTGTTTACTTGCTGTTCCTTTGGAGAACCTGTTCAGTTCACTGCCTACTCTGTAGCCTTCCTTCAGCCTTCTTACTTCTGGGTTTCCTGACCATTAGTTCCCCTAACTTTCCAGTCCTGTTTTCAGTCATCAGCATGCCTGATATGAGGGTTTAATACTAGCAAACAATTCGTAAGTGAAGCTAGATTGAAAAACATTTCTGTTTCCTGAACAACTGATCCAAGTGATGGAAACATGCCATCATACTATTTAGCAAATCAGTGTCAGAGGCTTCGCAGCTGCAAATGCAATACTACATAGATTAGGGGTGGGGAGAAGGAGGTATTACATGTGAAAGTTTGGGGTCTAAAACAAGGCCCAGTGGGATGTTGAAGGTAGTATATGATATGACTTTATGTGTGTGCAAGCAAACCAGAAACTGGATATGCACAACTGCTGGCACTCTGCTGAAACAACCACCCAGCTCTTGAAAACAGTGTCCAGGTGGACATACCACTTTTCCAGCCATGCCACTACTGTACAACATCCTTATAAGTCCCAACACTGTACATGCTTAGAGGTCCCAGCTGCAGCAATGATCCTGTGCTTCCTGGATCCCTCTGGGATGATAGGATCATGACCTAAATTTCTGTTGTTATCTAGAAACAGAAGAATATTTTTTCCTGCAATGATCTTTCTCTCAAAATAGATACAGTGGCAAGTACATTATTTGCTTGTTTATTAGATTTGTATATGTTTCAGTAGTGTGATTCACACTGAGTAATGTTATTGACATTAAAAACACTTGTAGATTGAAACAAAATATAGCTAGATTTTCAGTATTAACATAGTACCTGACAAAAAGATAAGGGTTAAGATTATGCTAAGAGGAAATTAACTGAAGACATGGTTCATTCACTGAACAAATGTCTAATCATTCATGTTCAAATTGTTGAAATGTTGAAAGGTACCCTGTTTATTTTATTGAATCTCTATCTTGTTTGTGTAGAAACCATTTATATCTTGTTTCATTGTGAACTAAAAAAAATGATTTAGGATTTATTGATTATTTTTAAAAGTACCAATAAATTTCTAGGTAAATTTAGAGCATTGAGTTTACACAATAAAAATGATAATTATCCTGTTTAAATAGAACTCATCCCTTTTACAGCTTTCTGCAGTAGAAGAAAGCATGCATGGAATGATTATTATACAGCCACTCTTGTGGCTATACTATAGCCAGTGTGGATTTTTCACATTCCACAATGTTAAATTGAAAATACCCCCATGCCATTCTGATGCTTCCCATAAGCTCATTTCAAAATAAAACCTTACCAAACTTACAGTCCTGAACTCAGAAATGCTTGCTTAACAACCCTCTCAATTTTCATGGCGATACACAAAACAGTCAGAGAGAATAGACAGTTCAAAGTCTAAAAAGAGAGGAAAAAACCCAGAGCCCTTTTGGACTTTTTCTCTCAGACAGGGGCGGTTCTAAAGGGCGGCCAGGTGGGGCACTGGCCTGAGGGCCCCTGGAGCTACGAGCCCCCCCTCAGCCTCCCCTCCGCTCCTCTTCTATGATCCGTGGCCCCCCCTACCTGTCTTGTCTTTTACAATTGCCCTTAATGAAGATGGCAGCCGCGGTTTCCCTAAGGTACTGAAGCCCCTGCTGCCATCTTAGTTGATGGCAGAGAAGTGTGCGCATAGCTCACGCGCGTGCCATCAACAAAGATGGTGGTGGAGGCATCGTCCCCTTAGGTAAACCACGGCCGCCATCTTCGTGAAGGGCAATGGTAAAAGACAGGAGACAGGTAGGTGGGGGATGTGGGGGGGCCACGCACACACATGCATGCACACACATGTCAGGGCCCAGGGCAAGTTGATGTCCAAGGGCTCCGACATGCCTGGAGCTGGCCCTGCTCTCAGAGTTCTCATAATCTGTTGAAATTCATTAAAAATCAGCCATGTTCACAGAGTACCTATAATCCTAATACTGACCTTGCTCCATACTTTGACCTTCATCTTCTGCAGTTTAAAAGTTAAAAAAATGCCTGGCTGATTTTTAATTAATTTAAGAACTTTTGGCTTGAAGCCAATGATAACGTGGGGCATGCTCAGTAAGAACCAACTGTCAGTGTTCTAAAAGCCTCACAGCTGCTGGGCTTGGCTAATCGGGGCCACACCCACACCAGACTTGATTTCACATGAGACAGTAATGGCTTCCCTCAAAGAATCCTGGGAAGTGTAGTTTGTGAAGGGTGCTGAGAGGAGACTCCTATTCCACTGAGATAATGTTTTAACAGTCAGCCACTCTGATTGAAAGTCTGTGAGAGGAACAGGGCGTCTCCTAGCAACTCTCAGCACCCTTCACTAACTATACTTCCCAGGATTATTTGAGAGAAGCCATGATTGATTGGCTTTGAGAGAAGCCATGATAAATTGTTTTAAATTGTGTTTTAAATTGTTTTTAAAATATGTGTTTTTAAATTTGTATATTTATTTTTAATGTTTTTAGTTATTGTAAACTGCCCAGAGAGCTTTGGCTATGGGGCTGTATATAAATACAATAAATAAATAAATAATGATTGTCCAAAGTGTAATAGAGGCCTGGTGTGGATGTGGCCAGGGACAGCTTTGTTTTAAATTTGGGTGGGAGGTAGGGCTGCCAGGTTCAGGGCCTGAGACTGATCCTGTATCTTTAGGAGAAGAGAAAGTCAGCCAAGTGACAGCCATTGTAATGGGAAAAACCACAAGGTGGAATTCTCCCTTCCCTCTGCACAACTTTCAAAGATACAGAAGGCCTCTTGGGACCAACCCAAATTGTGTTTGCATCAGAGCTTGGAAGTAACTAGTCACAAGTAACGAATTACTTGTAATTCATTACATTTTTGAGTAACGAGTGGGTAATTCCTTTACATTTTGATTGTAATAGAACTAGGAGTAATTTTACTACTTTTGTGAAGTAATTGTAATGTTTCCAGAATTACTTTTGGGCATTACTTGGGGGGGAGCAGGGGAAGTCTTCTGCTCCTCTGATTTGTGGATGAAAATCATGTGCCTCAAACTGGGCTTCTGTGCAGTGTCGCTCTTTCCTCATGCTCTGTGGATGGGTAGGAGGCGATGAAGGAGGAGGAGCAGAGTGAGATGGGGTGGAGTGGAAAAAACAATGATTTTAAAAAATGGATAGTGGTGGTGAAGAATGGAGTGGAGAGAAAAAGGATCCGGAGGTCAAGAACATGGAGAAGGAGGCAGCAGCAGAATGGAGATAAAGAACTGTGGAGGTAAAAGATGACAACGCGCGCGCGTGCGTGCGAGCGTGCGTGCGTGCGTGTGTGTGTGTGAGTGTGTGTGTGTGTGTGTGTTTGTGTGTGTGTGTGAGAGAGAGAGAGAGAGAGAGAGAGAGAGATGGATTTTAGAATGGATTTCCAATACTGGAAAAAAAATTCTTGGCAAGATTTATTGTATCTAGAACTTGGTCAATTTCTCACCAAGGCATGCTTCTGCCTATATTGAATTTTTAATAAGTGCTGTTCAGGAAAAAATAGCATTTTTAATATGCTAAAAAGTAAAATAATTGGTATTGATTTGCTGCTAGTGCTGGGAGTATGTCAGAAATCAAACTGCAGCATTTCTTTTTTGAAGAGCAGGTAGGACCTAAGGGACATATGCCCCCAGCTTCATTCTTTTCCTGTTTTTGCTCTTCCTCCTCCCCAGACTTCTTTCTTCTCTACAGGACTTATGTCCAGCTTTCCCTGCCCCAGCTTTTTCAGGAGCATTCCATGTTCCTCTGGCTACCTTCCCAGAAGTCCAGCAAGCTGGGAGGCTGTGTCCAGAAAACCTTGCATGGCTGTAAGCCTTGGTACAAGTCTTTTTTTAAAAGGGAGACATGGTGAGAAAAAATGGAGGCTTCCTTCCTCTGGGATTGGATGGCAGAAAATATTTTCTGTCTGTGACAGAAAAAGTAGTTGGCCAATCTTTCTTTGAATTAAAATTATTCACAGTTTCTCATACTGCCATGTAGGAGTTGTATCAAAGGGCATATGGCAGAAAAAATGAATATGAAAATAATGCCTGTGTTATTTAAGAGGAGGATAGTATTTAAACAGTGTAAAGCTGACAGATCCCTTAATAAAAAACAAATTGATTATATTTCTCCTGGAACTGATCATCTAGGACGAATAGACTTTTTTTGTGAATGTTAATTCGTTATCTCCTTTTTTCAAAGCGTACACTGTTCATTTTAGATATATGGGCTGCAATGAATGTTTGGAGAAGTTTCCATAGTATATTGAAAGTGCAATGTGACATATTTTTCTCATTTGAAAAATAAATATTTTAAAGAGAAGGTGTGTCCTTTATTAGCATAACGAGTGTTTCTTTTGTGTGTGTAGTGCCTAATCACCTGAATCATCACTAATAGTTTGTTTAGGCTGCACACACCAACCTGGGAGAAAATCTTAGACTTAGTTCTTAATTCTGAGTAGACATGCATAGGATTACTCTGTTAAGTTCTGTTTGGCTTTGTAGTATACACACATGCATCATGGACAAGAAGATATGTTTAACAGTTCATTGAACTAAAAATTGGTTATTAGAACACCAGTGACAACAAAAATATGTCAAAAGACTGTAGCGGAGAATGAAGGTGGAATTATGTTATTTGTAGGCTTGTTTTTCCAAGTGTAAATATTGCATAATGTAGAGTTTTTAATTACTGGATTTCAATACACTTTTATTTTCTCACCATGTTTCTTTCATTATGGAACCAAGACTAACCTGCCTTCCTCCAACTAGAAAGGTGAAGCGATTTCAAAGACTTATATTCACCAGTAACTCTCACAGCCTCTGCAGATTTTAAAATGTAGAAAATTCATATTTTTGTTTTGTTGGGAAATATCTAGAATTCTACAACACTGTAATTCCATAAAAATCTCTTTAAATTTTCTAAAACAAATGATCATCTGTTGAGTAAGATTTTAAAATAACTCATTTCTGTGCATATTTTTATACTATCTTGCTTTACATCACTTAACAATGAATTACATGCTTTCTCTATTGAATACAATTTGTAAGGATTATTATAATGTTTTCTTCTACATTTCCTTTGTGAAAACTTGAGAGAAGAGGAAACGTCGTTTGAAACAGTAAAGATGCACTTGCAGTGAATATAGTAGTTTGCTTGTAGCAGTTGCTGTGCAAGATGGAAACTAAACAGATTTCCAAGGAGTTAAAAGATTAAAACTGATGTGAATTCTGACATCTCTCTTGTTTTAAAATTTATTGGTGTTTTTGTTTTTTGTGTAAGTAAGCCTCATGTAATACATTAGAAGGAAAGGATATGAATCTAAATAATAAACAAATAATAAAACATATCAATGGGAATGGAAGATAGATTCCTTTATATTGACTATAGACACTTGATATGCTAAAATGATTTTTATTGGGTTGTCTACAAATTTACAGTAATTATTTTTATTAATACTTCCTCTCTTTGACAGTGAGGTACCCTGCTTTTTGTCATCAAAGCACAGCAGTTCACAGATTCACAGGCATCCTGAGTGAAGGAAATATTTTATTATTAGAACACTATATTTTGTTTGAAACTGAGATGCCATGATTCTGGTGATTTAATTAGAACTGTACACTGTGAACACAGTTGGATTACTGTGGGGAGACTAGACTATGCCCAAGATGCATGACCATGACAGTCTGCTGTCAGATTCATCTTAGGACAGAAAATAGTGGTTGGAGACGGCTGTTCGCTGTTAACCAGCTATAACCCACCTAGATGCCCATTTTTTTTACATTTTCATAGTGCTGCATTTTATTTTTATTTATTTATTTATTTTTATTATACTTGTATACCGTCCCATAGCCAAAGCTCTCTGGGCGGTTTACAGTAACTAAAAACAAATACAATTTAAGATACATCTTTTTTTAAAAAATTCTTGCATTCTTAAAAAGCAAATTCTGATAAATAGCATAGCAGCAGAACACCTATGGCCACCACAAGATGAGGCTTCACTGTTCAGCACCTAACTCCATATACAAGAGAATTTATCTCTGATCATATTAGGTCTGTTGAAAGGCTTATTTATATCCTCAAAGGAGCTCAAGGTGGCATACAAAATGGTTCTGCTTCTCCCAATATTATCCTCACAAAAACCCTGTGAGGTAGGTTAGGCTGAGAGACAATGACTGGTCCAAAGTCACCCAGTGAGCTTCATGGCCAAGTTAAATATGTTAAATAAACAAAAAATAAAATAGATGGTTGTATCCAATGTAGCACTAAGTAAGTGTCCCATCAGTGCAAGGATTTGTAACCATCGAAGTCAGCACAAGGATTTCCACTTGCACAATGAGACTTCCCACTCTCCTGTTCCTTCCCCTGCACATGTTCCACACCCTGTGGGACACATCTGCTCCATAGGGTTGGGGAAATTCCTAGAATATATTTAGGGGCATGCTGCGGGAAGAGAGAGTGGAAATCCCATTGCGCAAGCTGAAATCCTTGCACTGAAGGAATGCTTACTTAGTGCTATGTTGGATACAACCCATAGGAAGGCAAACTTTGCCCTACTATTCATAAGTACTGCTAGTGTGCTCAGTGTTCCTTAAGAATTTACTGAAAAGTCTCTTGGAATATCAGTGGCAGAGCTGAAAACTCCCCCTATATTCCTTATTACTCAGTTGGCTAGATCTTAATCACAATCAAGTTCTAGGTTGAGACAATAATGTGCTAAATTGCTAGGAGATTCCTGAAGGAACAACAAAAGTTCTGCTGAACATTTGTTTTCAACGGTTACTTGTTTTCTTGTCACACTATTGATATAATTTCATAAATGACCTATTATAAATTGTTTGTGTGAGCTCATTTGCAATATTAGAACTGAAAATGTATTATGTGACTAGAGAACTAAGTGGCTATGATCTGTTAAATTTCTGATTATGGAATGCTATCATATGTTTGCATGACAATATTGCACCTTCTTTGCAGTACCACTTCAATTTTAGCCATGCCTTTTCTTTTTGAATTTTGTTAACAACAACAACAAGAATAATAATTTGATGCATTTAAACTTTTTAGATGGTTAGAAGCCTGCTCTGAGAATAATCTGTAATATATTTAATTCCGCATTTCTCATAAAATTGTTTACTTAATTCAGTTATAGAATTTCTGTTGCTAGCTATTTCAGCCAGCAAGTGCCCAGATTGTCTTTCAGATGCCATTTTGTGTTTGCCTGGCTGTGAGCTAGAGCAGCCATAATTTTAGTTGTAAAATGGACATATTAGTGCTAAAAAGCATTGAGAGATAATAAACATTAGCTCTATAATTCTGTTTTGCTGTCACATTCTTCAAAATTGGTTATAGTTTGAAAGATGCATAGCAAACTAATATGAATAAATAGTAGATACTAATCATTCATATACAATGCTTCATCTGCTCATATTGGAAATATATTTTAGACAGCTCTTTCCTTCTGTGAACAGAGTGGGTGGAAGAAAGACAAAGTTTTTGTTGCTTCTTGTAGATTTCATAAAATGTCACATTTCAAATATATCAAACTACAAAAAAAAGTCATCAGTACAAATTGAAATAGCTGATTCTAAGGAGTTCCGTATAAATCATAGGACTGGAAGGAATCAGCAGCAATCTGTTCCAGCTAAAGGTGTACCAAAACCTGACTCCAATTTTGTGGGTTTATTCTTTCTGCAAAATGGGGGGGGGTTCTATCAGTTTCATGGAGAGTGGAGAAGTTTCAGTGAAATTTTCATGGGAAAGGACACAGCTTGGAAAAGTTACTTTTTTGAACTACAACTCCCATCAGCCTCAGCCAGCATGGCCACTGAATTGGGCTGATGGGAGTTGTAGTTCAAAAAAGTAACTTTTCCAAGCTCTGGAAAGGATATCACTTTTTTGGCACTTACATTCCATATAAGGTGGTTGAGGGGTTTTATTCTTTATTGCTTTCAAACTTACTCCTCACAGCAGCACAAGGAACTTTGCAGCATTCCCTGAGCAGAGCTAGGGTCATGACATGGGTTAAGCAAGGTCCTGTGTCCAGCTCCTCAGTGGAACATTACATTCCCATTGAGGAGAGTATGCTGTCTGCATAGTAATTTATTTATTATTTATTTATTATTTCAATTTATATACTGCCCTTAGCGAAATAGCTGTCAGGGCGGTGAACAAACAAAATAAAATACAATATATCATAATAAAAATACAAAAACATATCCAAACAAACAACGAAAAGCACAGCAAAAACAAAATAAATACTACAAAAATTAAAATACAGATTAAAAGATTAAAAAAGTTAAGAAGATTAAAATGCCTGGGAGCATAAAAAGGTCTTTACCTGGCGCCGAAAAGATGGAAGTGTAGGCGCCAGGCGTACCTCTTCGGGGAGGCTGTTCCACAACTCAGGGGCCACCACAGAAAAGGCCCTAGATCTCGTAACCACCCTCCGGGCTTCCCGATGGGTTGGTACCCGGAGGAGGGCCTTAGATTCTGAACGAAGTGAACGGGTAGGTTCATAGCGAGAGAGGCGTTCCACAAGGTATTGAGGTCCCACACCGTGTAAGGCTTTATAGGTCAAAACCAGCACCTTGAATCTCGCCCGGAAGCAAATAGGAAGCCAGTGCAGATGCCCATCTCTGTGCCCATCTCTGTCAAATAAAACCTTCTCTTCAGCAGAAATAAATGTGATTAACGTCACATTCCACCAGGGATGGTAGGACACGGGTGTAGTGACAGGAGAGGCAAATGTGGGCATGTCTCCTCAAATGAAAATTCTGGGGGCCCCCCATGAAGTTTTCCTTCAGTCCCCAAATTTCTAGCAATGTAGTAACTTAAAACTTCACTTGAGCTTTTAGAAATACAGTTTAGGCATCCAAAGAGAAGGGCAGGACAAAGTTACCAATGGAATGCAAACACAGGAAATATAAGAGTTACAGGTGGCAATGAAGTGAACACAAATCTTGATGGATTGGGGAGGGAGTTGGCAAGCCTAAGGGTTTACAATTGGAGGAAGGAAAGGCGGGAAGAACAGCACTGCAAAGCATCTCCCCCTCCCCTGTTAATGCTCAGCCAGCCTCTGTAGATTGTAGGTTATTAGTGCATCTGAGGATGTGCCTAGGCTTTGGGGCCTAAACTGTGCAGCAGCTTAGCCTAGTCCAGGACAGGACCTGAGGAGCAGCAAAGAGGTGAACGAGCTGTCTCTCCAAAGTGCAGACAGCCTGATGAGACCTTACTAACTTAGCCCAGGCAGTGGGGAACTGGAAAAGTGTGTGTGTGTGAGAGAGAGCATTTCTTCCCTAAGTTGAAAAAAATCTGTATATCCTTTCAACCATTCAAGGTGGATCCATTTCAAAATGGTTTTGAAGAGTATAATGTGGCTAGAGCCTTAGTTGTAACCGTTTTAGACTTCCACCCAACTGTGCAAATGATCATTATAAATAATTCACCTTATTTAACTTTTCTTATGCAAACTTATATACTATCAAAATAGGGTGTGTGAGATTTGCTGGTAGAGCCATCAGAAGCAGTGTTACCTGGCTGGCCCAGGGGCTTTCAGCAGAACAGGGATTGTGTGCTTGTACAATCAATCCTACCACCTGTAATTCAGAGACACGTATAGTTCTGATGTGACATGCTGTCAAGCATTTCCTTATGAAAAGTAATGTTTATAGTTATTAATTGTTAAAGTGAAATTTCTCTTAATTGCCTTTCTGGCATGGCAAAGGAGGCCAGGATAGTTAGTTCTGGGAAGCAGATGCCTCAGGAGACTGAACTCACAGTTGTGAGGCAGTTGAGGATTAGTAGAAGATAGCCAATATATGCATTGGTCACAAATTCTACCTTTCAGAGTATTTCCTCAGAGGCAGTTTGCTTCATGTGTTGCACTTGCACTGGTAGCAACAGAATACAAGACTGTATGGAATGATTCTGTGGGCTGTTCCTTTTTTCTGAAAAGCAGTAGTTAACAAAATATAGTATAAACTGCATGTATTGGTTCTGCACAGTCATGGGAATTAACTAGTTAATTAATTGGTTTAAAAGGTAAAGAAATAGCTAACTTTTAACTATAACTATTTAAATCTTTCCTTAACTTTCCATGATTGGTTCTGCATATAATATGTGGTGGTTCAGTGTGTGGATCTCTTTCCTTATTAGTGCATGTTAGTTCTGCAGTTCAAGTTTATGTGAACAATATAATAGGTGATGATGTAAAGCACCTTTCACACTGTGAAAGCTATTATTATTGTTGTTGTTATCATCATCATAATCAACAACAACAACTAAAACATTGTACCTGTACAAGGAAGCCTTCCCACGCATGTACACTTTGTATGCTGCAGGACTCATCTTTGATGCATCTACAGCTGTGTGTGAAAATTTATCTCAACTTTGACACATACGCTGACACCATACAGGCTTTCAATGCTTCATTAGTAATATATTTGAAGGAATTTCAAGTGAACAGTTCCTGTACAAGTTTGCAGAGAAATCACGGCACGTTAGACTTTATTAACAGTTCAGATCATTATGGTAGGATGACTTGCACAATATACATTTACTTCCTAGTCACTGTTATTCAGTTTACACAACTAGTATGCAGGTGGAAAATACTGTATTTTAAATCGATTTGCTTTTTTTGTAAACTTTACAAGTCATGGTTCTTAATTAAAATTCATAAATTTGGTTTTATTTTTATCATTACCTATGAACCCCCCCCGAAACCTCTTTTATAGTGACCAAAGCCCCAACCCGTCTGGCCCCCCCAATTTTTGTTTATGCCCACCCAATGAAAATTGTCTCGCAACGCTCCTGGTAGGACATGTAATCTCTGTGCCCTTGGTGGGAATGTGGATCTGCTGATTACCTGTATGTTGATGTATGATCCACAGTCACCATTGGGAGTATAAGAAGGCATAGTTTTGTGTTCTACCTTGTATTTGTTGTATGCAGTTCTGTTTCTGCTGTAGTTCGTCTTTTGCCAAAAAATATTTTGTCTTGTTGTCTGCTGTTACTTAATTACTTATGTAAACTATGTAAATTACATAAGTTATGTCATTACATTATTTCATTCATTTTAATGCAAAGGAAATGTAATACAAATGGGGGAAAGCCAATTATGTATCATTTGTGGACTGAAAGCAACAACAGCAGTGAATATAAATAATTTTGGTTGGATTGATTTTCGTTCTGGACATCCGGCAATTAGGTGAACATTGACAATTTCCACTCTGGTTTCTGGTTTTGTTACAATTTCCTGACATCCCTGGTCACCATAAAAAACAAAAACAAAAGCAGGACATAAAGGGTTCAGTTTGCATGTGATACAGTAACGTGAAACAGACAGTGAGAGGAATGGAGGACAGGACAGCAAGCAGGACAACAGGTTTGGTTGGAGGCAGGATGATCCATAGAATCAAACATCATGGAAAGAAGCTTGTTGCTCAGCTCAGACGAGAAATTCGACCTAAAAGAGACTTCAGAATCAGCAAGAGACAATAATGACAGAGCTCGACAAGGTAGTTAAGAGATCATGTTGTCCACTTTCATTAAAACATAAGAATGTAGGTCTCTGTTAGTAGTTCCTAAGAGTGAGCAAAGAGGGGAAATTAAGAACAGTTATTATACTATGAGAATATGCTCTTTACTGGTTTAACTGAACCATATTAGACTGTTTATCAGTCTCAGCCACAGCTTATTCCTTTAATGCAATAGTATATTGCTATGTCTAATATAATACTGTATTAGAAATGGAATATTTATATCTATTTTTGATATTATTTAAATTCCATCCTTCCTCCCAAATTTCTCCAGATTGTGTCTGTTAATTGTTAATGGGGCAACTCTCCTTAACTCCCTTCAGAATAAACAGCATCCATTCTGTGAGCAAGTTGAAGTAGGTGTGTACTGACAAATTTTGAGACTGAAATAGTCTGGCATGGTAGTTTGGTTTACAACATTTCTGTGCATTACTCTGGAAGCTGGAGAGAGAGTTGCAGGTAAACAAGATGAGGTAACTGGGGCATCGCCAGAAAGGAGAAATCACAGATAAGGGCCCCTATATCTGATAGAATGGGAGAAAAAAATGCAGAGAAGAAACCAGAGAATCTACAACACAGGTGGGGAAGGTAGGGAACCTTTTGACCTCAAAATGTTGCTGAACTACAACTCCCAATAGCCCCAGCAAGCATGGTCAATGGGAGGGATGATGGGAGTTGTTGTTTAGCAACTTTTGCAGGGCCAAAGGTCCCCTATAGCTGATCTGCAGATCTGCAAGATCATTCCACATATATCATTCCCTGACTGTAATTTGTTTTAACTATTTTTAATATTGAATTTTAAATTTTAACCTGCTCTGAAACCTCCTGGTGAAGGGTGGGTAAATAATAATAATAATAGGAGTTGGAATTGATCCTTGTCGTATAAGGGTGGTATCTGCCTATCACATTCAGAGCCTCCTGCTCACTTAGCAGTACTAATGCACTAAGCCTGCCTGGAATATTTGCAAATCTAAATTTTACTTTGCTATTAGGAACTCACATTTATGACCTGGCCACTTAGGAAGTGGAATGGATTCTTGGAGGTAAGGAATAATCCCCTGGGAAGGGCATCAGCGTATCTCTTTGAACCTTGTTGATGCTAAAACCCAAAAGACATGCTCATAGGTGATGTCTGACTCTTGTGCATTGCAAGCCCTCAGTGAAATAAGCCAAGGGAGCACCAAGGTTTTAATTCTGGACTGCATCTGACCATCCTTTATACCAAGGGTAACCAATATGATGCCCTTCATAGATTGTAGACTACAACTCCCAGCTACCCCAACAAGCATGGCCAGTTGTCTGGGATAATGGAAATTTTAGTCCAAATCATCTGAAAGGTGCCACGTTGGCTACCCCTGCTTTATACTGTTATCCTATATGTACATAAGCACAATGAGATACCACTTTCCCCATAATGTATGTTGGCATATTTTTTTAGAAATCCTGATCTAGTGCTTGTATTGACTTCTAAAGGAACAACATGATCACAAGAATGATGTAACAAAATTGAAAGTTTGAACAGTTAGATTATTAAGTAAGGAAATGTAATGTTAAACTGAGAGAGATAAAAGAAAAGGTAGAAGGACAAGTTATAGTAGGATTTTTGAAATAGCATTGAAGGAATTTCTAGAATTAGACTATAGCGGTTCAGAAGAAATTGAAACAATTTATAGGATCAATCTGATATATACAATATGCACACACACCCAACCCCCCCCCCAAACTTCCATGGAACATATTTGTTAAATTCATCAGTTTAAGAGTCAAGGAAGCAGTCCAAAAGAAAAATCGGGCAGGTGCTCCCTTGAGAATTGCTGATAATAAGATTCAGGTTCTCTCTGACCTGCATCTGGAAATGTTAAAGAAAAGCAAAAACCTGTGGTTTTTAACAATCTTTTTTCAAGAAAGGAAAATATATTGCTGAAGTGCACCTTTCAAGAGAGCCAGTGTGGTGTAGTGGTTAAGGTGTTGGACTACGACCTTGGGAGACCAGGATTCGAATTCCCACACAGCCATGAAGCTCACTGGGTGACCTTGGGCCAGTCACTGCCTCTCAGCCTCAGAGGAAGGCAATGGTAAACCCCCTTAAGAACACACCATCTTCCTCTTCTAATCTCTCAGGATCCAAGTGACAAATGTTTTCTCTCCTCCTCCCTCGAATTAACAGGAATACAGCCTTTGGCAAAAGAAATGCAAGCAGACCGTAAGTGATGCAAAAGAAGAATGTGAGGAGCACATAGCTTAAAACATAAAGACCAACAACAAAACATTCATTAAATACATTAGAAGCAGGAGACCATCTAGGGAGGCAGTTGGACACTTGGATGACAAGGGAATGAAAGGTGTGCTAAAGGAGGACAAGAAGATTGCAGAGAAGCTGAATAATTTCTTTGCATCTGTCTTCACAGTGGAAGATATAGGGCAGATCCTGGTGGCTGAACTAACTTTTGCAGGAACGGAGTCTGAGGAACTGAGGTATATAATGGCCTTATTGATAAAAACTGACAAATTGCTGGATTTGGATGGAATCCACCTGAGAGCTCTCAAAGAACTCAAATATGAAATTGCTGATCTGGCAAAATATGCAACTTGTTCCTAAAATCAACCTCCATACTTAAGGACTGGAAAGTGGTCAATGTAACACCAATATTTTTAAAGGGAACTGGGAAGCAGGGGGTCCTGGAAAATACAGGCTGGTTAGCTTAAGATCAGTCCCAGGAGATCGGTCCCGGGAAAACTGGTGGAAAGTATTCTTAAAGATAAAATAACCAAGCATATAGAAGAACAAGCCTTGCTGAAGCAGAACAAGCATGACTCTGCAAAAGTTAGTCCTATCTCATTAAACTATTAGAGTTCTTTGTGAGTGTCAGCAGTCACATGGATAGAGGCGATCCAGTTGGCATAATGTACTTGGATTTTCAAAAAGCTCTTGGCAAAGTACCTTACCAAAGTCTGTTGAGTAGCAGTCATGGAATAAGAGGAGAGGCGTGTCAGACCCCCCACCTGTGGTCTGGTCTCCTAATGGATCTCTCACACTGGCCCCAGCACAGGTCTCTCACAATCCCACTACTAGGTGCCACCACCTGACACTCTGTAATGCAATACTGCCCTGAGACTGTGCCTTAGTCTCCTCCACAAATTGCTGCGTAGTGTCTGGGTGCACGTACAGGCCACGACACCCCTGTATCTTTCTGCCTTTAAAGATTACAGCCCTGGGTTGCTTTGAATACCTGCTGCTGTTACACTATCCCTTCACTGCTGCCAACACTGATACTGTTCCCAGCTTTGGTATATGCTCTGAGCACCCTTCTGGTCTGTAATATTCCAGCCAAGGATCAAGCGTGATGTTAAACTAAAACTATTTATTTAATAACACAAAGAATAAACAAGATTACTTTAAGTTCAGTCAACATGCATGTGGTTACATACAATAGTTCTCTTTATATCTTAGTCTTAAAACCTGCCTCACTACCTGCTTAAACACAAATCCACCCCTCCAAAACCTAGAACCAACAACCAACCAACCAACTGTAATTCTCTCATTTATACCTTCAATCACCCAGACGCTCAGCCAATCACAACTCAGCATTCCTCAACATTCCAACCCATGTACTTTCCCCTCTCACTCACTCTACTTACCACATTTACCCTACAAAACTGACACTTACCATAATTACTGTACAACGTTTACAGGGCATGACAAGGCCTTCTTGTGGATCAGGAAGCAGAGTAGGGATAAATTGACAGTTCTCCAACTGAGGAATGGAGAAAGTGGAGTCCCTTAAGGATCAATATTGGGACCTGAGCTTTTAATTAACACTGTAGAACCCCACACTTATTATTAATAATAATAATTTATTATTATACAAATAAATGTTAAAACTATTAATAATGTTAATAATAATAATAATAATTTGTCGCTTACTACAAAAATGGTCTCAAACCATCTTACAATTAAAAGAGAGCATACATTACCAAGTTTAGTATATCTACTCAGAAAGGAAAGGTAACAAAGATAGGATCTTTCTAACTTGGGTCTTATTTCATATTAAAAATGCGGCATATTATTTTCTTTAAAAAAAATGTAAACATTGCTCTGCTCCTGGCTGTACAGATAAAATCCCTCATTATCATAACTGTATTGCAGGGTGCAGGCCTGTGGCTGAGACAATGGGGTTTACACTAGTCCCAGAAAGTAATCCATTGTTGTTACAGCCATTTTGCTGAGAGGAGAGGACAGTTAGAGCAGTGACAATCCTGAAGTGCAGTCCAGTGTTGTTGGGTTTTCTTAAGTGGTAGGGGGCAGAGTTGTGCAGTTCATTTTGACAGCAATATAATTAATTATTTCACTGGTGGAAGAGAAAGGGAGTCAGGAAAAGGATTGAGGTTTTCAGCAGCAGAAAGATGACTGGATGCCAGACCTACCCAGAAGATGACGGTCAGAGTATGGGGAAAGGTCAATAATAGGATTACAGATACTCTGTGAACATGGCTGATTTTTAATTAATTTCAATAATTAAGACATGACTGACAGTAAAAATCCAACAGGAGCCTGGATTCCCCCCCCTCTAGTTTTACACTTTAAACTCGTGATTCTCTCTGAGTGTCTTGTGAATTGCCATGAAAACTTAGAGGGTTGTTAAGCAAGCCTTTCTGAGTTCAGGACTATAGGTTTTGTAAGGTTTTGTTTTGAAACGAGCTAATAGGAAGCAGCAGAATGGCATGGGGGTATTTTCAATTTAAAATTATGAAATGAGAAAAAACCATGCTGGCTATAGTATACAGCCACTCTCGTGGCCGTATAATGAAGTCATTAAGTCAAAATAAAGCCAGCAATTTGAGTAAAGTCTTAGAAACATGTCATCTTTTCTTTCTTTTGAAAAGTTACACAACTTATCTGTTTAAGCCTCACTTCCTTACTATAAAGCTAGAGAGTGCAGAAAGCTGAAAACAAGCACTTTTGCATTTCCCCCCTAGAGGCAGCAAATTGTTTCTGACATGGAGCTGTCGAGTGATTAGTCGAAGGATCGGGCTGCAGCTGTATCAGAGATGTTCTCCTGTCTTGTTGACACTTACCGTTGCCTCAGGCTGGTGATTCTTTGCAGTTTTTCCATCATCTCCCACACTTCATTTAGGGAGGAAGCACTCAATTATTTCTGGTTTGTGCTTAGCATCTCCAGTCTCTATCTCTATTAACTCCTGGTGACAGCAGGAGCAATTCTAAGCAGTGACTGCATGGTTGGTTGCTGCAGAAGGAGTTGAAAATGTATTTTGCACTACCATGTGGGAACTAAAGAACTACATGCCCACTTGGAAGTTGGAGGTTTGGGGCAGATTAGACATGTATCTTCTCTGGGGTGTCTTCATATTAAGGAAATACTATTGCCAGTGAAATTTAATTTTCACCATTTATGGTATAGCAATTTGTTAACTCATTTAGACTAATTTCACATGCTTGTGTAATTTCATAGAGTTGGAAAGGACCTTACAGGTCAACTAGGGCAACCCCCTTCTTGATACAGAATCTGCCATGTAGGATGCAACTACAGCATCCCTGACAAATGGCCATCCAGCTTCTATGTAAATACCACTAGCAAAGGATAGCCCACCATCTCCTGAGGTAGTCTGCACATTCAGTGACTGGTCTAGGTAAGAAATGGGAGGTTCTGATTCAAGTTCCCTGTCAGTCACAAGCTAATAGGGTAGTTTTGGAAAGGTCACTATCTCTTTTTATTACCATATATAGAGTAGTAAGAATAGGTAGGAAGATAAGCTTGCTGGGCTTAAATTCTAAGGAGTGGAGATCTGTGAAACTGACTGGAAATCTGTGAAGTTGAAAAGAGAGAGCTGTGGTATTAATACTTCCCCAAACATTGGAAGACCACATTGGTAGCAGGGCTGTGGAGACGGAGTCGTGGAGTCTGAGTCGGAGTTGGTAGAAATGTATCGACTCCAACTCCGGCTTCAAAATAAAGTTTGATTGACAATTTTTTTAAAATATGAATTCAAAATGTCAAAGAAGCTTCCCATGAAGTCAGCTGTAGTTGAGCATTTCACCATAACTCAAGATGGAAAACATTTTGTGTGTCAGTGTATGACACAGGACCCAGATGAAGACAAATGCTGTGATGCCAAGATCAGCGCATATTCAGGCAGCGATAAAAATGCTCCTATGAGAGCTTCCAATTTAAAAAGACATTTACAGCCCTTTCCAGGGCTGTGGAGTTGGAAGCAATTTTGGGTGGAGTCAGAGTTGGACAGTAGAAAAATAGAGGAGTCGGAGTCAGATTCGAAGGTTTGGCGTACCGACTCCACAGCCCTGATTGGTAGTTCACTGGAGAAAGGGTTCAGGAGCTGGCCATCCTGGACTGCATTCTCTTTCTTTGTCTCTGACTACTGAGGAAGTCATGGCTTATATTGCAACTGATTCAATTACTTAAACAATATCATTCAAACATCTCACTATAGATTCAGTTCATTCATCCTTGCCCTCATTCCCAGCAGGGTTTAACTCTCTGAATGATCAGACAAATGCTTCATTTGCAGACTGGCACCAGTCCCTATGTAGTTCTTCCTGAGCCCTGTCTCTCATGCAGCAAATATTTAGGCATAGGAGATGCTTGGCCAAGGACACCGTTACCTAACAATGCAATCCTATGCATGACTACTCAGAAAGAAGTCCTGTGATGCTTGGTTGAGCTTACTCCCAAGTGTCTATAGGGTAGAAGCCAAAGCTGATCATCACAACAAACTGAAGAGGAAAAGTTGTCTGTTTCATTTTATGTAATGAGCATGCACGTGCTAGTGAAGTTCAGTTGAGAATGCTGCAGGAAAATGCACAGGTGAGCCTTCAGATAGTTCCAGTGAGAGGACTCAGAATGGAAATAATTAATCTGATTTCATTTCTCAGAGTTTGAAAAAGGATTAAGATGGGCATGTGTGAAATTTTCTGGGGAGATTCTATCTGTAGATAATATATTATGCATGTTCATGGAGTGTGGTTCATGAAAGGAAGCACTGAAAGCATGAAAATTGTGCAGATCACTATTCATAACTGGAGGAACCACAACATTCAACCTGGGTTATTTAAAATGTTGGCAACATTTCTGCTGTTGATTTAAAAACAAATTGCTTCTGTTGTGAAGTCTGACCACAAAGTGCCTTTTTGACCCCAAAGGTCTGTATAAACTTTAATGTGCTTTGACAATGGTGCTACGCTTTAAAGCATTACACACAATCTTGTCAAAAGGAGGAATTCACATATGAGTGTCTTTCAGAACAAAGTGCTATATTCTTAATGCTTTGGATCAGATAAATTTTCTTACACCTTTTCTTTGTATAAATAAAACATTTCAGATGTTCAATTAAGGTAAGTACCCTTGATTTAAAACCTCAGTCAGTTATGTGCTATAATTATTCAGAGCACTGTGTGTGATATCTCTCACAATTACTTTGCTTTTGTGCTCCAAGTGAAATTACTGGTAATTTCTGGTTTCCCATTTATTAAAAGGACAAAAGCATGGTTTTGCAAAGCTGCCTTATAAAGAGACTAATGCTTTTACTTATTAACAGCCACCTCCTGTTGAGTCCTCGGTAGGAGAATTGGAAAAAAGCACAAGACCTGTGTATCGTTCATATGATAAGCAGTACAAATGGGAAATGTTAGTATTTTGGGGGTGCATTTGGCATTAAATCAGACCACTTCACAAATACTGCATTTCCATAAAAGATTTACTGATATTTTCCTTTTTTTAAAAAAGAGAAGAATCTGCCTAAGGTGCTTTATTGATACAATTTCTTTCACTTCTCAATTATATTTGAACTAAACCCCAGCAGATGTTATTGCTGTCCCTTAAATGTTGCTGAAATGCACATTAAAAATCAGGATATATATATTTATAATAAAAGAGGTTGATATCGTAGACCCCATCAAGTCCAAAAATCATCTGAATAGCCATTACAAAGATTGTTTGGATTAAATATGCTGCCTTTTATTTGAGGTAGGGTGGCAAGATATTTTCAGGAGATCCAGCTCCCATAGACAACAGGTGAAGCCAGACTTTTTGAAGAGTTTACTCTGTAATATAAATAAAAATTTAGAGAGAGTTCTGCTCAGACATAAATGACAATACATATGATTGCCAACTGTATTTTTAATTTTTTTGTATGTCTTTCCATTGATATATGCGTATGGTACAGTGGTAGGAAAAGTTTCTAGAACCAAATCAACATTAAATCACAGAAAAACAGTATTCTTGTCAAAAACCTGTCTATTAAAATGAATCCATCACTAGAATGGATTCTACAGCTACCTCCCCCCCCGCCTTGCTGTGCTTTCCCTAAACAGATACGGATGTCCATGACAGTAATGAAATTTCACTGCAGAGTAAACACATTCTAGTTTTCCCAACCGTTTGGAGGCTATAATAATAATAATAATAATAAAATTTTATTTCTGAGTCGCTTATCTGGCCAAAAAACGGCCACTCTAGGCGACAGAATGTGTGGAGAAAAATGGCCGCAAACCAGTGAGGACGCTGAGAAAGCTGCTCTGTTCTTAATAATTAGTAAGTGCGATTGAACTCCTAAATTCCTAAACTACTACGCTTTTATGCTCATTATCCTTGAAAGCTCTATAATGACATATAAAGAAGAAATGTTTTAGATATTATGTCTCCTTCCTTTCATCTTTATCTACTTGGAGATAATCGCGGAGCCACGGAGCTTCAGCTGAAAGCAGACCTCGGCGAATTTATAATTACCAAGAAAATCTGTGAATTGTCTCAGTCCCAAGGACAAATAGTAACTTATTAACATGGTCCTCACTAGACAAAAATGTAAAGACCTAGGAATTGCACTGGATAATGAGGACAGGACAGGGACAATTGGTGGGAAGCAAACCAAAATTACTCACTTTTATCAACCAAATCTGAGTATAATGAAAGCAGAAAAAAATTGGAGCCACAAGAAACTCTGCAGTATGAACCACCTATATTGGACTGGGAAATAAATAATTTACCTCCTTGGTCCCCACAAAATGGAGGGTCTAGCTCCAAGAATATAGCCCAGGAAATTGATGAGGTGGAAGGGAAGACGGGATGTTTAGATATATCTTGGTCAAGAGCTGAGTTCAATATATCATTGTGCAGTAAAGAGAGCTCAATGCCACCGCTCCTATTTCTACTCCTATACGGCAAAAACAGGATACAAGTGTGATTGAACTGACATCTATATCCACAACAAACAAAAGTCCTCCAGCATTAACCCAAACCTCTAATGATTGGGACTTAATATTAAATCCAAAAACTCTGGCCATAAGTAATTATCCAAAATTAAAAGGACATCAATCGCTGATCGACAGAAAGCAACATCTATTAAAGATAATAAAAGAAATATCTCCTGGCGCTATTAGGATGGATGACATCATAGATGTTAAATATCTTTTTTACAATTACATAAACGCAAGAGCCATGATAACCTTCGTGGATGAAGATAGAGCGAATTTTTTCTATAGTAAAAGAGACTTGCTATTAGAATATAATTTACATCTTACTAGGGTGTTTGAAAATCGAGCCCCTTTGCAAAAACTAATGATACATTCTTATAATATTGATAACTCGCCTTCTATATCCCGAAAAGATGTTGAAACGAAAAGGCCTTTGGAGGGTATGAATGAAGCTGAAAAACAACAACAAAAAGAATTAGAACAATTTTTACCTGAAGAGTTAATGCTAATAGATACCTTCACTACATTGCCGACGGAGACAAAAATACAAATTCGGACTAAATTGGGAAAATTAATATCTACATTAGAAAAATTAGAATATGAAGAAATTCAAGACCAAAATACCCTAAATAATATAAAAAAGAGTGACCAACAATCCCCACAGAAGTCTGTAAATGAATATGTCATCAAAAGTGGGAAGGCGGAAGTGCGAACCTCTCCTTTGTACAACCAAACCAAAAACTGACAATACGAATGTCCAAAATTACACAATTTGAAGATTGTATCATGGAATATGGCTGGATGGAGGAATAAAACAATGGACCCAGCTTGTATGAATTTTTTAGGTCAATTTGATATCATATTCATACAAGAAACCTGGGAACTAGAAGAACTATGTCTAAATGGATACTCGATATATCAATTGGAAGCAATGCCTAGCAAGAGAGGAGGACGCCCAAGAGGAGGCCTATGTATTCTCATCTCTACTACAATTAATGTGCCAATTGTTAAATGTGATCCATTACCTGAATTAGCAATTGTGGTACTTTTAAATCTCTCTTGTTATACCCTGATGTTACTCAATGTGTATTTACCACCGAGCAAAAATAACGAAATGGCCAAGAATAATATAGCTAAGTTGGAACGTTATATAATAGAACTAAATAAACTACATCCTGAGGCCCTACTATTAATGGCCGGTGATTTTAACGCAAGAATGGGTCCTTCAGATGAAATATTATTCACAAAATATAAATAAATAAAATAAATAATAAATAAAATTTAATTTATGTGTCGCCTATCTGGCCGATGGCCACTCTAGGCGACGTACATACAATAAATATGGCAAAAAACAATACAAAATACAGTGAAATAATATAAATTATAAGAACAAACAATACATAATAGGAGGCATTTAAACAGAAGAATATTAAGCCTCCCCAAAAATTCCGAAAGCCTGTTGAAAAAGCCAGGTCTTTAAGGCCTTGCGGAACATATTCAGGGAAGAGATGTGCCGAAGATCTTGTGGGAGGGAGTTCCAGAGGGTGGGGGCCGCCACTGAAAAGGCCCTCTCTCTAGTGCCCGCCAACCTAGCTGCTTTGGTTGGCGGGACTGAGAGAAGGCCTTGTGTGGCCAATCTTGTCAGGCGGCATGATTGGTGGCATTGTAGGCGCTCCTTTAGATAAACTGGGCCGAGACCGTGTAGGGATTTAAAGGTTAATACCAACACCTTGAATTGGGCCCGGAAAACAACTGGAAGCCAGTGTAGATCGAACAACACTGGCATGATGTGGTCCCGGCGATGACTGTTTGTGAGTAATCGAGCCGCCGCATTTTGAATAAGTTGTAATATCAAATGACGTGCCCCTACTTGGACGGCCCAAATATTATTCCAACAAGACAGGCAAAAGACAGGGGTGTAAACTATACTGGCTTCTGCCTAATACAACTGATAATTAATTTAAATTTAATTCTTTTAAATGGTTGCACAAAGGGAGATCTAGAAGGGGAATATACGTTCTTATCCAGTAGAGGAACGTCTACAATAGATCTGGGAATAGTGTCACAGGAGTTGTACCAAACTGTTGAGAAATTTAGGATAATGGAGCGACCTGAAAGTGATCACTTACCTATAAATATAGAACTTTCAGGTGGTGAAAGTCAAATTTTTATCGAACCACAATCTTTTCCGAGCACTGTTTACGAGATCCGTCCAAACAGGATACAATGGATACCTAAATTGGAAAAAGAGTTTATAGCAAGGTTAAATACTCATGATTGCCTTGCATTAAAGGAATCTATATTGCTAAATACTCAACAGACTAATCCTTACCATTATTTTCATAAATTGATAAATATTCTCCAAATGACCTTTGTTTCGGATACAAAGACCAAATATAATAATAGGTTGAAACACTCTAAATCCTGGTTTGACCAGGAATGCGTAGATAAAAAGAAATATTTAATAACCAAATTCAAAGCATACAATCAGGATAGATCCCCTGAATTACTGCAGATCTATTGCGAAACAAGAAAACAATATAAACAATTATTAAATAAAAAAAGGAAAACAGAATGCACCTTACTCTGGCAACATATTATAAATGCTTCAAAATTAAAAAAAATCATCCTTGTTTTGGAGCTTAATAAGGACAAACTGGCCAAGGACTCATACCAATATGAACTCTTATATCCCGGCGCAAGTTTGGGAAGACTATTTTTCCAACATATATAGGAACAATATGCCTGAACAAGCTAACATCAAAAGAACTAAGTTGGTGCCACCGGAATGGGACCCCGTTTCTAGGAAAGAAATTCTGGATCTAATAATACATCTGAAACCAAATAAAGCCCCAGGTCCAGATAACATACCTGCGGAAATCTTTAAATCGAATGCAGAATGGTGGGCTCCAATATTGGCGGTCTTATTTACATATATTGACCGTACTATGCAGATACCTAGAGACTGGGGTGGCGCTATAATTATCCCAATATATTAAAAAGGATCAATATCTGATCCGGCCAATTTCAGGCCTATTAGTCTACTAAACATAATTAGTAAACTCTATGCGGCCCATTTACATAATAAATTAAAATTATGGATTGACACTGAACATATTCTAGCGCAGGAACAAGCGGGCTTTAGGACCGGACGCTCCACTATTGATCAATCTCTTATCTCCAACATTTGGTAGATAAATATTCAACTAAAAAGGGAAATATGCTATATACCGCTTTTATTGACCTAAAGTCAGCTTTTGGCTCAATATCTAGATCTAGATTGTGGGAAAAGATTGGCAAAACTAATATAGATCCTCGATTGCTCCTATTAATTAAAGGGATGTACGAGAACACTTATCTTCAAGTGAAATGTAATAATAAAGGACACCTTACAAAGCCAATACCCACATTCAAAGGGGTCAAACAAGGTTGTATCTTGGCTCCACTTCTCTTTAATATCTACATAAATGAGATAGTAGACACTTTAGCACCTGTCATCTCCCATCCTCCAAGGATGGCTGAAATACCAAGAGACTTACTTCTATATGCAGATGATATAATTTTGATCTCGAGAACACCTATTGGCTTAAAACGACTATTGTCGAAGCTGGCGACATTCTGCAAAAATGAACAACTGGAAGTAAATTATGGAAAATCAAAAGTTATGATCTTTAAAAAGAAACAAAATAGATCAAAGCACCGCTGGCAGATAAATGGGCATTTAATAGATCAAGTTACTACCTTTAAATACCTGGGAATAACTTTTCAGGCTTCGAATTCATGGCATATGCATAGGAAGATGACAGTTATGAATGCAAGAAGAACTCTTAAAGCTCTGCTATCTTTCTTTTATAACAAAGGAGGACAAATAATACCATCAATTATAACAGTCTTTAAGACAAAAATAATACCACAATTGATCTATGGCACGCAAGTCACTACAAGTCAGAATTTTACAACCCTGGAGGCGATACAAAACAGCTTCCTTAGATCTTTCTTGGCTGTTTCTTCCTGCATACCGAATTTTATTTTAAGATTGGAAGCAGGATTACAAACAATTGAATCCATTATTTGGGCTCATAGAATTATATGTTGGTTAAAATTACTGTTTAACCCCGAGATATTGGTATCTCATATATTAAAGGATAGCTATCAATCCACCTGGAAACAAATGCTGATAAATAAAATAACATCGTTAGGCTTTTCCATACCATTGATTTTGGACTTGGGATATGTAAAAGCTAAAATAAATATTCTGCAGAGAATCAAAGATATAGATTATCAGCAACATTTGATGTTAGTGCGAAAACATAGGTATAATTCAAAACCTTTGATACTTATGTCTTACTTATCCAATCTTACCATACCAAAATGGAGAAGGGCATTTACTCTGGCAAGATTTAATATCTTGCCATCAGCGCTGTTAGAGGGTAGATACAAGAAAGTACCTTATAATGATAGAAAATGCCCTTGTGGAAATGGAGAAATTGAAACTGTCACTCATGTTCTATTATACTGTTCCTTTTATTCTGAAGTTAGATCCCAACTTATCGCGCCTATCATAAATTCCCTTCCGGGTAGAACTAATTATTTTTATACGGAATATTTACTAGCAGATCGTTTTAATGATTTAACAGAGAGAGTAGCTAAATACTGTGTCATGGCCATTAAACGTAGGAAAGCCTTAATAAAATGATGGCAACATCGTAGCCACAAGGGCTTAAATCAGAATAATTTCCAGGCATAAATCCACGGCAAAATTGACATTTGGGATTTAGATAGAGAAGCTGTCTAGAAAATGTCTAGAAAAGACCTGTAGCCTACGTCTGTTCTCAAATGAAGTTTTAATTATTTTGGCTAACACTGTGATGATTTTAATATATTCTGAATTGGTATATTAATTTTACTATTTTGGTGCATATAGAGTTTTTAATATTTTAACCTTTGTAGGAGATAAAATGTGTATATATGGATATTTATCTGGTCAATGACCGCAATAAACTGACTCTGACTCTAGGCGACATACAATCCATTAATAAAATACAATATAACAATAATTAAACACAATAATTAATAGGTTAAAACCAAGAACTATAATTAACAGCAGCAGCAAAACAAACTTGCCACAGAAATCCCATAGGCCTGCCTGAAGAGCCAGGTCTTTAAGGCCCGGCGGAAAACATTCAGGGAAGAGGCATGACGAAGATCGAACAGGAGGGAGTTCCAGAGAGTGGGGGCCGCCACCGAAAATGCCCTCTCTCTAGTCCTCACCAGCCAAGCTGATTTAGCTGATGGAACTGAGAGAAGGCCCTGTGTGGCTGATCTTGTTTGGCGGCATAATTGGTGATACTGGAGGCGCTCCTTCAGATAAGCTGGGCCGAGACCATATAGGGATTTAAAGGTCATCACCAACACCTTGATTTGGGCCCGGTAAGCAACTGGCAGCCAGTGTAGATCTACCAACACTGGGGTGATGTGATCATAGCGATGGCTGTTCTTAATTAAACGTGCCGCCGCATTCTGTATTAGTTGCAGTTTCCGGACCGTTTTCAAGGGTAACCCCACGTAGAGCGCATTACAGTAATCCAAGCGAGAGGAGACTAAGGCATGTACCACCGGCGGGAGCAGATGAACAGGAAGGTAAGGTCGCAGCCTTCATATAAGATATAATTGATACCAAGCTGTTCGGCTCACCGCAGAAATTTGAGTCTCCATGAACAGCTGGGAGTCAAGAATGACCCCAAGGCTGTGATTATTTTCAGCCTCTGATTATTTTCAGTCTTGATTATTTTCAGCCTCTGTCTTCCTTGATATTTTTGTGTTGATTATAATGGGTTTATTGTTGATATTTTAATTGTATTTTATGGATTGTGTCCTTTTTAACTGATATATATATACTACTTAGAGGTCACTTATGACAAAAGTTTTAAATAAATAAATAAATTTTCCCCCACGTGAGGTGGAACAAGTATCTTAAAATCCCTTGGAATATACAATTTGCTATTGACTGTGACCTTGTCTGCACAATTTTCTGAAGATAAAACTGTTTTTTGCTGTTTCTTCTATGTTAGTTTCTGTTTAAAGTGATGTAAGATTAAATATTAGGCAGGCACCATCTCTACTATCTTTTCGGCGCCTTTTGATGACTTCCCTCTTTCAACAAGCCTTTTAAGTTGAGACCTATCCCAGTCTGAGTCTGTTAGAATTGCTTTTAATATGTTTTCTTTAATAATATGTTTTAACCCTTTTTTGTTCTGTTTTTAAAAATGTTTTTAAGGCTTTTTAAAAATGTTTTTAATGTTGTTTTGTTTTAATGTATTTTAAGGTCTTTTTATGATGTTTTAAAGTGTTTTTAGCTTTTCTGTTTGCCGCCCTGGGCTCCTGCTGGGAGGAAGGGTGGGATATAAATCAAATAATAAATAAATAATAATTTAAAAAGTGATGTAAGATGGTGTAATGTTATAGAAATGGAAATTCACTTAAAACCTTTGTGCCTTCATAGTAATGTTCAACTGTGGTGATATGCAGAAAAGATTCAGTGATCCAGTGTTGAATAATAATACACGAAGACTATACTCTGTATATCTACACAGAGTATGTTACACCTTTCTGGACACCATTAAGTATATTCTACTACAGGAGACTAAATACATGTGGATATACTGTATAATATTGGGGTATATTTAATAGGCAGAAGAGTCTGAAATTGGAGAACTTTTAGATACACAAATAAGATTTTTATTTCATTTTATACCGTCTTTTATCTTATTTATTTATTGCATTTGTATGCTGCCCCATAGGTGAAGCTCTCTGGGCAGTTTACAACTTTTGGCCCAGGCAGGCCCTCAAGGTGGATTTCATATAATATAAAACCAATTAAAAATATTTTAAAATACAACTAATCCCTATTTAAAATTAGAATGAAATCTTCAAAATACTAAATTATACAAACAAACAAAATTGAATACAAGTGGAGAAAAGTCCAACAGTGAAGGAGGCGAAGAAGACATACTTTGCTCCCTCCATTGTATCCTCACTGTGTCAGCCAGTAGAGCTTTTCTGGGTAGTGTGGGATCTTTTACTGTCTGGCCCAAAGGAAGTGGTGGTACCTGTGGTGGCTCGCTTTGCATTGCAAAACACTTTGAGAATAAAATCCTACTTGCTGCCCTGGCTCCTACTGGGAGGAAAGGTGGGATATAAATCTATAATAATAATAATAATAATAATAATAGCTTGCATCTGTCAGGACCTTGACTCTACTGTTAGAACAGATGAATTTCAAGAGATGTCCAGAGTACTGTCTAGTCCCATTGTGTTGGATCAGTTTCAGTTGGTAGGGCCCGAGGACGTGGACAAGGCGCTTGGCTCAGTTCAGGCAACCACTTGTGCTTCTGACCCTTGCCCTTCATGGTGGATAAAAACTAGTAAGGAATGGATGGATGGCTGGATCAGGGAGGTGATTAATGCCTCCTTGCAAGAGGGGATGTCCCCAGCTGCCTAAAAGGGACAGTGGCAAGACTACTCCTTAAGAAACACTCCCTGGATCCAGAAAATCTAAATATTTATATATTTATTATTTGATTTATATCCTCCCCTCCCTCCCAGCAGGAGCTCAGGGTGGCATTACAGGCCAAGCACCAGAGAGCTTCGGCTATGGGACGGTATACAAATGCAATAAATAAATAAATATATAACCATTGATGTCCTTTTCTTGGGCAAGGTTCTGGAGCACGTGGTTGCAAGCCAGATCCAGGCTCTCTTGGATGAAACCAATTTTCTAGATTCATTTCATTTGGGGTTTAGACCTGGATTTGGCATAGAAACTGCCTTGGTTGCCCTTTATGATGCCGGGAGAGAGATGGGGGAGTGTGTCCCTATTAATCCTTCTTTATCTCTCAGCAGCTTTTGGTAGTATCAACCACAACATACTTCTGCGAGTGACTGTTTGAGTTGGGGGTGGTTTGCACTGCTTTACAGTGCTTCTGGTCCTACTTGGATGGTTGTTCTCAGAGGGTGGTGCTTGGGGGGTATTGCTCAGCCACATGGACCCTTCAGTGTGGGGTCCTACAGGGTTTGTTTTTATCCCATGCTATTCAACATCTACATGAAACCACTGAGTGGGATCATACGGAGGTTTGGAGTAAGTTGTCAGCAATATGCTGACAACACAAAACTCTACCTCTACTTTACATCTCCAGGTATGGCAGTGGTTGTGTTAGACCACAGTCTTGCCTCAATAATGGACGGGATGAGAGCCAATAAACTGAAGCTCAATGCAGACAAGACTGAGGCACTGTTAGTGGGTGGTTTCCTAGACTGGATGGAGGGGATGTGGCCTGCTCTTGATGGGGTTACACTCCCTCTGAAGGAGCAGGTGTGTAGCTTGGGGATACTTTTGGATCCATTACTGTCACTTAAGGCTCAAGTGGGTTCAGTGGTGAGAAGTGTTTTCCATCAGCTTTGGGTGGTGGCCCAGTCACAACCCTATTGGGACAGGGATAGCCTGACTTCTATTGTCTATGCTCTTGTAACCTCTAGGCTAGATTGCTGCAATGTATTACATGTAGGGCTGCCTTTGAAGACAGTTCAGAGACTGCAGCTGGTGCAGAATTCAGCAGTCAGAATATTCACTGGGGCAGGAAGGCAATGAGGAGTAGACTGGGGGGAAATGAACCAAGCTTTCCAGAAAAATGCCATGGTTTGGTTGCAGCGAACCTCCAGCCCCACAGCCAGACCTCAGCCTGTGGGTTGATCTTGGCTTGCCAGGGGATCCAAGTTTTATTTATTTATCTATAAACATATTTGTATACTGCTGTTTCATTTTTAAAAGAAGTCAAAGCAGTTTACAACAAGCCAAAACTGTACAGTGAAAACCATTTTAAAATCCAGTAAAAATAAAGGTCAACTCCTGCAAAAGATATCTTCTTAATTGCCTGCATAAGTCTGGTGGAACGGAAAGTTTTTCAGTAGGTGTTTAAAGATTAAAATATATTTATTTATATGTTGGCATGTAAGAGCATTTTCCTCAAGCTACCCACCTGCTGATGTCACTCATGATGTCATCGGATGGGAAGGAGGGTGGGTTTAAATCTGGCATTAGCTGTGCCTGTTCCCAGTAAGTAACAGGGATTTGCAACCAAAGCAGCTTGATTTAGCCCCTATTCATCAGCTGACAAGCAAGGGGGTAAATGCTGCTCAGTTTGGCAGGATTCCTGAATCAGGAATGAGTTTGCATCAGATACCCTGCTAAAAGGAACCTTTTCCCCTCCATTTTAGCAGAGGATTCCAGTGCAACCCTCTTCCTGAAATCCCCCGTCCACCTGTCAAATTTGGCCCATGAAGCGAATCTTGCTAAGGATCCACCCCATGGAGCCAAAAACGTTCCTCACATCTGATTTAAACAAACTATGGCTTAGTATTTCATGTTAATCAGGCTGTAGTATAAAATATCTGCAATGGGAAAGCATGCATACCTAACCTTTCTTAATCAATATAATAATAATAATAATAATAATAATAATAATAATAATAATAATAATAATAATAATAATAATAATAATAAATAATAATAATAATAATAATAAAGGGAGATCTGCAACACAATGTTCCTGTGTTCCCTCATCTCCATGTCTTAAGAATGTAAGAATATAAGAAGAGCCTGCTGGCCCATCTAGTCCAGAATCCTGTTCTCACAGAAGCCAATCAGATGCCTATGGGAAACCTGAAAACAGGACCTGAGCACAAGAGCACTCTGCCCTCTTGCGGTTTCCAGCAACTGATATTCAGAAGCATATTGCCTCCGACTGTCTTATAAGGCTACCTTTCCTTAATAGAGATGGATGTCTTGAGCTGTAGGTGCTGCCACAGAATTTGGGCTGTGGAAAAAACAGATGGTACTTTCCTCCCCTGATGTCAGTGAAGTTAAAACACTAGTAATCTAAGTGCCAATTGAAAGACCTCTACATCCTGGTTGTTTTTTTTTGTACCCCCCCCCAGCATAAACAGTTATTGGGTTGAGTTTGAATAAAAATAATGTCTGAAGCAGTCTTTCAGCATGATAAGGAATTAACACATTCTGGCTTGTCTGAAACATAGAGAACTTTACTGGTTTGACCTGTGCATAGCATGCAAGATGGACACATACAAAAGGAAAAGCTCCATGGTGAGAGAGCTAGATTCAAGTGCTGCAGAGGTCATCCAAAGCTATACTATACAGGCATACCCCGCTTAAGTCGCTTCACTTAACGTCGCCTCGCTATAACGTACATGCTCCATACGCCACCATACCCCGCTTAACGTAAGCGTGCTTCGCAATTACGGACACTTAATGGCATGATGCCGCTGCCATCTAGTGGCAATTGCTGTGCAGTACATGCATAATTGCTTCACTTTAAGTACATTTTCACTTTACATACACGCTCCGGTCCCATTACATATGTTAAAGCGGGGTATGCCTGTAATGACTTTTGTAAGCTTGATTTAAGAGACTTTCACATTGACAAATAGGAAATGTTGGCAAATAGAAGGGACATCTGGTGTTGCAGACTCTGGATTGACAGACAACACTATGATGAAAAATGGTTCTTACTATTCCAGAAGAACCATGAGCTTAAGAAGCAGAACATTTATGAACTTTATGAAGTTTGCAGATCTCATACTATAGCACTTCCTGCATATCCAGCATTAATCATTTCAGCCACAAGTGGAAATGTGATCCAAAAACAGATTGTTGAGAGTCCATGAAGGATGGCTGCCTTTGTATACTTATCTAGGCATTCCTACAAATTGGAAATTTACTGTGTGATCATATGCATGCTTATTAGTCCCATTTATTTTCTTGGAGGTTTCTTCCAATTAAATGCATTTAAGCCTGTAGGATTAGTTAGGATAATTTCCCCAAGTTACCTCTATTTAATGCATTTGGGCGTGTAGTTTATAGCTTCCCAGTCAACTCTGAACCAGCCTACTCCCACCATATAACCATCCTACTCCCAGTATATAATACTACTACTAATAACAAAAAATGTATTAATGTGACACACATACGGAGGATAAGGCTATCAATGGCTATTAGTCATGATGGCTATGTTCTGTTTCCACAGTCAGAAGCATATGCTTCTTAATACCAGTTACTGGGAATCGCAAGTGAGGACAGTGCAATTACACTCACCTTCTGCTTGTGGACTTCACGTTGCCATTTGGTCACAGTGAGAACAGAATGCAGGACTAGGTGGGCCTTTGGCTTGATCCACCAGGACTCTTCTTATGTTCTTATGAAAAACAAATGGGGATATCATAAGAGCTTAGAGTGTCTTGAAACATGCCCAAATGCTATGTTTAAAAATGTCCTCTTTAGAGAGCACTCCCTTTTTCTTTCATAAGTCTGGTCAATAATGAAACTATAAACTATGGGGAGATTATTCTTCTTCAGGTTTGCAGCAGAACATTGTAACATCCATTTCTTAATATAAGAAGTGCAAACTATAAATAGATGAATATTGATTAGGCTTATAGCATCCTAAATACTTTTATGGTATGGAAGATTTTAATAAGGAAGATATTTTTAGAGAAACATAACAAAGCTCGTTTAACAAATTATCCTTGGGAGATTGTTAGAGTTTTAATCGGTTTCTTCTATTTAAACTCATTTTCCCAGCATGATGTACACTATCTGTGAGGGCTTTTTATAAGAAATTCACACTATGATTACAGCACCAGCTATTTCAAGTGAAAACATTGTGAAATGTTACTATTGTTTGGGCAGTTGGAACTGAAATGATTGAGTGAAGGATGATCATTAAGCTGTAGGCTAATTACATGGCTAATGTCTTTGCTTTACATATCAATAGATACTTTCAGAGACAAGCAATATCTGTGGCTCCATTATTAGTCAAATACAATACACTTAAATTAGCTACCATTTAAGAACACTGTTAGAATAAGAGCTGGCTACTACTTAGTGATGGTGTTTTACTTGACATATTTTTTGTTGGTAGTCTATAGATACAGCATATGGAATATGGAACAGTTTTGACATAGAGAGGGAAAATGCTTTAATAATACTTTGTGGTTAGCTCTGTCTTCAGTTTTCTATAATAAAAATAATCATTTCTCAGTGCAAGCAGATGTAAAAAAGTACTGTAGAAATATTCTCTGTCAGGCTTTTGCTAGTCAATTTTTGCATGGCTTGTAAAGTTTTAATACATATATATGGGAGATGCCCAGAGATGTTCACTAGTTATACGTTTACTAGTTATGTATTTTTTGTTTTATCAATGTGAACTCATACTAACACTTATTGACTCAATTAAATATGAATCCACAGCATCTGACTTTTTTCTGTATATATATTAGTGTAAATTATAGTTATTCTAGGATGCTTCTGTTATAAATTCTGTGCAGGAAATAAGAATGAAAAAGGGCAGTACTTAGAGCCTGGTCCTTAAATTGCACTGTCAGCTCCAGTACCATTTCCTTAATGGAGCTGTACTAGTGGGCTGTTATTAACATTGGAAAATTAATTCGTAAAACACAAAAAATGTAAGGTACCTCGATTTCATGTACCAGTTCTCAGGAACTGCAAAATAAATGTCTAGATTATTCTGTCAGAAGAGCAGTGGCCACAGGATACTGTTAACTGTACAATCCTGTGCTCATTTATCTGGGAAAGAGTCTAGTTACACCCAATGGAGCCTACTATTGACCAAGGATGTTGCTAAAGACTCAGAACACAGGCCCACAGTTGCATAAAAGTTGCACATATTCTAGTTTATGCTTATAGATCCAAATTTAGACTAACTTTCAGAGGAGGAAACCCAAATTCTGGTTCTTTCTATCAGGGCTAACTCAGACATATAGGGTGATACAGAATTTTCTGGGGCCCTGCTGTTTGTGGAATGGGCTCTCTGCCACACCAACAATCTATTGGCAATAACTGCTGCTTATGTACATATATAAAAGCTAAAACATCATAAAGAAGATAAGAATAGCCTGACTGGATCAGACCAAAGGCCCGTATAGTCTAGCATCGTATTCTAACAGTGGCCAACCACAAGCTAGACTGGAGTACAAGAGAACTTTCTCCATTTGATTCCCAGCAGTTGGTATATACAAAGGCACATTGCCTTTGACAGTGGAGATAGAACAAAGCCTCATGGCTACTAACCATTGGAAGTCTTATCTGCCATGAATTTGTCCAATCCTTTTTTAAAGCCATTCAAGTTAATGGCCATCACTATGTTTTATGGGAGCAAATTCCATAGTTTAATTATGTAGCTTTGTGAAGAAGTCCTTCCTTTTCTCTGTCCTGAATCTTCCAATGTTCAGCTTCATTGGATGGTATGGTTTCTAATATTATAAAAGAAGGAGAAAAACTTCTCTCTATCTGCTTTCTCTATACTATGCATAATTTTATGCACTTCTATCCTATCCCGCCTGTCATGACCCCCAGACCCTCAAGGTACTGGGTTCATGCATCAGACTCAGACCCCCACCCTTAGGGAAATGAGACTGGAACCAAAAAGCTATTACTTCACCCTTGCCAAGGCTGTGTACGCTCACAACAACCCTGCAAGGTAGAAGGTAGGCTGCCACCACCCCTGTATACTGGTCCGCTCAGAGCCAGGGGATCTCTGAGCCCAGAAGATATATAAAACCAAGGTCCTAAAAGGCAAGAGTCACAGTTACACTCCTTGCCAGGCACCTCTGGTTTAACACTTAAAATCCAAGCCTTTAACTTCTTAACCTTCTTTGGTAGTTAGTGACTGAGATTGGTCAAGGTACTGAATCCCGAACCACTCCTTCTCTCAATTGAACACACCAGGTTAAATAGAAGTAGCTTTATTAAGATATATAAGTGCACATAACAAATAGCAGCAAGTAATCCTTTAAGACCATTCACCCAACAGGGGTTTAGGTTCTTACAAGACAATTCATACACACAACAAGAAAATAACAAACTAACTCACCTAACTACTTACACACAAGGTAGTTGGTTGCGTGGCACCTCTCCTAAGAGAGATGGATATTCAACATAAAGCAATGGAACCAGACATAGGTTGCCTTCCCATAAGCAACCCCTGGAACCATAAGGCAGATAGGTTTGGAACTCTGGTGCCAGTCAGCATAGGCAGAGAACAGAGAACAAAGGCTATGGGTCTCTAGCCCTATACTTAAGGGAAAAGGATCCTAACGGTCCAAAATTAATTGACCAATCAGGAATTGGCTGATGTAACTTTCTTCTCGATGTTTCTCACATTTTCGCGCCTTCAGGCCCCCCTCCCAACTGTGTTTTCCAACTGTACAGGCCAAGGATGACCTTGGGTACCAGGCACTTGCTAATTAGCAAAGATAAACAGGTGCAGCTTGTTAAGGCTTCTCTAACCATCTTCAGCTGGGAAGTGAAACTCAGATTTGCAAATTGGCAAAGGCTTGTCTTTTCTAACGGTAACCGTCTCCCAGAGTCCCTTACTGGAGCCAAAGTATTGCTATTAGATTTTTAATAACTCATGACCATTACAGGTTCATGACACCGCCCTTACCTTTTTCCTAAACTAACAAACTCCAAATATTGTAACTTTATCTCATCAGGAGTTGCTTTAGCCTATTAATCAAATAGTCCTAGAGCCAGAGGAGTGTCTGGTTTCATCTCAAGGGAGTAAATTTCACATATGCCATTTGATTCTGCATCACTAGAACATTAATTTTTTGTATGATACTTTAAAATTTTTGGTAGCTTTTGGTTTGTGTGACGTTACAAATATGGCAGATGATAAATTAAGAAATGAGAAAGCATTTCATTTGTTTTACTGTCCTCATGTATGCTAACTGTTCTGACAAATTGTTTTCACAAAGAAACTTTTTAGCAGCCTAATTGTTCCCACCAATTGGAATTCAGAAAGAGCAAAGGATTACTCAGGATTTTTTTTTTTTAGTATTTATTCTTATTATAAAACTGAAATAAAATCATTTATTAAAAACATATAATATATTGTTTACTATTGTGTAATGTTCCCAACTTCAGAATGGGCATTTTTCCCCAGGAAAGTCTTCTATTTGCTTAATTCCTTGATATATTGTTGTTGTTATGTATTGCATTTATATCCCACCTCCAAGGAACTCCAGGTGACATACAAGATTCTCTCCTTCCTCATTTAATCCCCACAACAACCTTGTGAGGTAGATTAGGCTGAGAGGCAGTCACAAGCCTGAGGTCACACAGCAAGCTTCACGGCTGAGTGGGGATTAAAACCCTGGTCTCCCAGGTCCTAGTCCCTCTAACCACTACACCACACTGGCTCTATAATAATGCATATTTATTTATTTATTTTATTTTTTATTCATTTGTTTCATTTTTAAACCGCCCATAGCAAGTGGCTCTCTGGGCGGTGTACAAAAAGATTAAAATACAGAATATCACAATAGACTCAACCTACCAACAGTAAACATAAGCAGCAAACAAAAATAAAAGATTTAAAATTATAACATTAAACGCTTAAAATGCCTGGGAGCATAGCCAGGTCTTAACCTGGCGCCGAAAAGATAGAAGCGTTGGCGCCAGGCGTACTTCTTCGGGGAGGCTGTTCCACAGTTCGGGGGCCACTACAGAAAAGGCCCTAGATCGAGTAACTGTCCTCCGGGCTTCCCGATGGGTTGGTACCCGGAGGAGGGCCTTAGATGCTGATACAACTAATCTAATCATTTTACCAGACAAAACACGTGGATGATATAAGTGCCTTGACAGTCACAAAACAGAGAGTGGAATAGCTGGACATCTTTTACCTTATGATGAAAGCAGACCTCAGGAAAGATGTACCAATTTCACATGTGTGATCATGACAGTGCCTCAACCCCATCCACTTTGTTACTTCTATGGAGAAAATGCCCACAGATTTCAAGGGCTGCAATGACTAACTTCCTTAAGTTATCTGCTCTGTATTTAGGACATTTTCTTGCTTTCCCATCATGACACAGATTTTGCTGATATGTGGTTGCCAGATTTATTTATTTATTTAACAAAACGTTATACCACTTGATTGTAATAAAACCTTAAAGTGGTTAACAAAGTGGATATCACGTGTAGATGACATCTACTGACTGGCGACAGTAATATGTAAATACATGCAGGAGCTCAATGGAATGGGGAAGGAGAAGTAGAATACTGTGTATAATTCAGATTGCCTCTTAGTCCTAGAGCCAGATGGCTGAAAAGGTGGGGGTCAGTTTCATCTCGAAAGAGCAAATTTCACATATGCCACTTAATTCTTTATCACTAGAGCATTAATTTTTTGTATAATACTTTTTTAAAAAAATTAGCTTTTGGTTTGTGTGATGTCACAAATATGGCAGGAAATTGAGAAATTAGTAAGCATCTCGTTTTACTTTCCTCATGCATGCTAACTGTTCTGACAAATAGTTTTCACATGGAAACTTTTTAACAGCCTAATGGAATTCAGAAAATATTGCACAAATTCCCAAGGTAAGGAGGGAGGGGGAAAGTTTGTTTGTTTTCTCAATATTTTCAAAATATGTCATGAGTATTGTTTCCAATGGGCTTTTTTGCATTCATTTCAAATTTCAGAACTAGGACCTGTTAAAAAGAAAAGGCAACACACTTTAACTGTTACACAACTATTATTACCACCATACAATCCTGGAAAAAGAGTCGGGCCTTCCTCAAAGTACCATGACGATTCCATGTGAAGAGATCATCTTGCACTCTTAAGTCTAAAAACTTGCTGTAGATTTTGATTCATAGCATTGATTCCCCAGCACGAATTCATTCCTAGCTGAACTGGATTCAACATTGATCTCTGGAGAAGCTGTGAAGTCCACCCAACTAGCATAGGGTACCTGCCGACAATCAATTCTCCAGCAACCAGCATGAACACCATACATGAAATGCTCCACCGGTCATTAGCTATCACAGAAAAATTGGAACTGAAATCGATAGCCATTACTGAAGATCAAGCTGTTTATGCAAAAGCACCTGAAATTGTGTGGAAGCACCCTGGACAATTTCAACCAGTAGTTCTAAACCCTGGAGGATTCCATACAATCTGCAACTTCATGGGAATCATTGATAATTCCCTGTGTTGGAAGAAGTTCAAGCTAACATTTCATGGTTGTAGGAGGACATACAAAGAGCTACTACTGAAGACTTTTCACAAATATTGTCTACGCATGCCTTTATTTCTACTTGTGATATGTTTAAAAGATTTTTAGACCACCTCAGGAAAAGTAACGGAGACCTCTCATCCTTTTGGATGTCCTATATTGATATGGTAGACATTTTTCTGATTACAATTCGAGTTACAAGAGAAGGCAACTGACCTCTGTATCTTGCTGGTATACGATAAACAATTCCTTGGTGCTTTGTGTGTGACCATCTCAGCTGTGCATGCTACCTTCCAGTGTATTATGCTGACATGCTGGCACTAGAAAAAAAATCATCTATCAGTGTATGACTCCTTTCAAAAAGGCAGTTTTTTCTGTACAAACTGGGAAAGTGAATCCATTTGTAAAAATCTCTGTTGACCAGGTTATCGAAGAGACTGTAAACAAAGACACACAAAGGCCATCTGGGAAAACCAAATATAGGAAGCATCAAAGTACTATTTGGTATTGGATGTTTGGGCTCAGTTCTTGCGAATGCTTAGAGAAGCAACAGACTCTTCATCAAAAAGTGAAACAATTCGTCCTGACCTATCAGTCCCAAGAATCCAGAAAGATGAAACAGACATCTCATCAATTTATATATATATATATATATATATATATATATATATATATATATATATATATATATATATATACCAATGAACGGACCAACTCTGTCAAGGCAATGGACCTTGTAAACATAACTACTGGAGTAGTAGCTGCTGCAGACATCAGAAATGTTAAACAGCATATGATAATTTCAGAAGTCAACGTCTTCATTAAGGTGTGCAGCCACATGTATTCCATTCCCCTTTATCTAAACCAAGACTGAAGACTTGCACACACTTAAAGAAAAGAAATACCATAAAACTGAAAAACAATCAATTTATTCTAAAGCAAACAGGGGTCTCTTTGCCCAGATGGCTATCATAGCTTAAAAAAGAGATTTAGATATGAGGGAAGTCCTGCCATGGTCTATAGCCATGCCACAGGGAACCATTAGGAAAACTGCAAAGTCAAAGCTAATGGGCAAGCTAAGTAAAAACTGTGCTGCAGAATATATTTTGCAAGAGACTGCAGCATGCATCATTGATGGAAAATGAGTCTGGTGAATAAATTAGTAGAGGTTCCTAAAACATTTGGTCTCCTTGCAGAAAAGCTGTTTTCCATTTTTTTTCATGAATCTGGTGCTTGCCCTCGTGTTGACATTGAGTTCCATACATACTACCCTCTGTATAAAGAATGCTGAAAGAATTTGGAGGTCAACAGAGGACACCCCGCGGATGCAAAGCATCATGCCTGCTCATCCTATGAAAACTGGCGGCAGTTTTTGTGCAACTCCAACAACAAATCTGAGTTTGTCACATTCTGATGGAAAGAATGGCAGCTTCCAAAGTACCCTGGGATGCTAGGTAGCAAAGTTATGTTCATTACATGTGAGTCAGATTGCTATCAAATGTCATCATCATCATTTGTGACAAGTGTTCCGGCTCTACGTACATCTCAGGAAGAAACAGATATACTTATTGTGCTTCATACCTGTAATGCAATCGCATCAGGATATTCCAGTGTGATAATTCAATGTGATGACACGGATGTTACTTATACTGAGTACATTTCCAGCTCTCACCAGGCATGATGGGTGTATCTTCATAAAAAGTAGAACATCCAGTCAACTGCAGTACTATGATATGAACCAGATGTTCAAACCTACATGGTGAAAATGTCTGCAGCTTTACCAGCAATGTATGCTATCACAGGATGTGACACAGTTAGTGCATTTACTAGTAAGGGAAAAGCTATGACTTTTAAACTTATTAAAAAAGAAGAAGAGTTTTCATGTACGCTTATAGACCTTGCAAACAGTTTTGGAGTAAAGACAGAAACAATGGCTGCAGTAAAGAAGTTTGTAAACTGTATGGGCATAAGATGAACAATGTAAATGAATAGCAGTCATTATTCTGTGCAAAAAAGGATTCAGTTGAATACCACCATCTTCCACCTTGCAAGGATGCTCTCCATAAGCATATTCAACAAGCTTACTATCAAGCAACTATTTGGAAACCAAACCAAATATACCAAATCCTGCTGGCCTGTATGTGACTCCAGTGGCACGGAAGTGCTTGACATAGATTGGATAGACTGTCTTCCAGCTCCAGAAGTAATGGAGTTGTAGTCATGCTCTTATCCCAAGAAATGTATGGCTACCACCTGTGCATACATGAAACATGAATTAAAGTGTACTGATATGTGTAAAATTCAGCCGTGCACCAGTTACAGTAATGATATAACAACCATCTAAGTTTTCATGCAGATACACCAAACATTCAGAGAGAATCGAGAGTTCAAAGTGTAAAACAAGAATAAAAAAATCCAGGCCCCTGTTGGACTTTTAATCTGTTAGTGGTGTCATAATTTGTTGAAATTAATTAAAAATCAGCCATGTTCACAGAGTACCTGTAATCCTATTACTGACCTTGCCCTATAATCTGACCTTCATCTTCTTCAGTTTAAAAGAAAAAACAATCCTGGCTGATTTTTAATTAATTTAAGAAACGTAACATTGAAGTCTATTATAACATCGGGCATGCTCAGTAAGAACCAACTGCCAGTGTTCTAAAAGCCAGACTCACAACTGTTTGGCTTGCTTAATCAGGTGGCCACACCCCCACCAGACCTTTCTTTGATTTGAGACAGTCATGGATTCCCCCAAAGAATCCTGGGAAGTGTAGTTTGTGAAGGGTGCTGAGAGTGGTAAAGAGACTCCTATTTCCCTGACAGAGCTCCAGTGGGCAGAGTAGTTTAACAGTCAGCCCCTCTTCTGGGGATTGTATCTCTGTGAGGGGAATAGAACTTCTCCTAGCAACTCTCAGCACCTTTCACAAACTACACTTCCCAGGATTCCTTGGAGGAAGCCATGAATGTCTAAAGTGAAATAAAGGTCTGGTGTGAATGTGGCCAGTGACAGCTTTGATTTAAAATTTGGTGGGAGACTACATGTATCTGCTGTAGAATAAAAAGGTGGGGAAAACCCTAAAAAATGTTTTCCTTTTGAAAAGGAAAGGGGCTTTCCCTCTGCCTAGTGCCCACCCACGTAATCTTCTCCCCTTTCCCCTCCCCGCCACTCCAAGTCTGTTTAACCTATCCTAAACATGATTGTACAGGACTAAATCCCACTGAACTCAAACGTGCAAATGATCAAACCTGCCCTCTGCCTCTACTCTCCCATCTCCTTTTGCCTCTTCCCTCCTAAGGCAGTTGATATAGTTCAGATAGTCACTTGAAATATGTCTGATTTACTTTGCAATTTTAGTGAGGAAATCATTTTCTTTTGCTTTCGTTTCTGTGAATATGTGAAGTACAGCAACAGTTTGCAAAATTTACATTAACAATTGTGGGATAATGGCACTGACTACTCTGCAGAACAGTCTCCACTGGACATGAGGGGTATCTCAGTTTGCACAACACAAAACAGTGGGAGGTGAAATATATTCTAGCAAAATTCTAGGTTTGCTCTATGTTTTTGATTGACCATGCCCACCTTTCCTTACGTGGTTTACGTCCTTATGTGGAGTGGTTTAAGCGTAGTAGGCTGAAAACATGCATCTTGGCCAGGCTAAGTTTGTTTTTTTCCGACAGCTTGATTCATTGCTTAAGTAGCAACATACTGTAATCAGTCTGATTTTACATCAAACTGCAATTTCAGATTCAACTGTTAATGCACAGATTTCTACGATGAATAATGAGAGAAATATAATTTTCTAGGTTAGATTCTCTGTAGAAACAGTAGTAACACAGAAAAGAAGCAAAGTAAGAAAAACACCAACAAACATACCAAAATGTAATTCTCCCTCTTTGGAGATGGTAGGTGTTGCCACCAGTCACCGTATTCTCAGAGGCACATATTACCAAATTCTTCCAAGCTACACAGGGAGTGGATTGGACTGTGAAAGACCAACCCAAATTGTGTTTGCATTTTGGCCAATTTGCAGGGCAGTCCAATATCTCAGACAGAGCTTGGATGTAATTTGTTACTTTTTTGAGGAACAAGTGGGTAATTATTTTACATTTTGATTGTAATAGAACTAAGAGTAATTTTATTACTTTTGAGGAGTAATTGTAATGTTTCCAGCATTATGTTTGGACATTACTGGGGGGAGTGAGCAGGGGAAGTCTTCTGCTCTTCTGATTTGTGGATGAAAATCATGTGCCTCAAACTGGGCTTCTGTGCAGCATCACTCTTCCCTCATGATCTGTGGGTGGGTAGGAGGCAACGAGGGAGGAGGTGGAGAGCGACACGGGGTGCAGTAGAGAAAAAAAATGTTTAAAAAAATGGATGGTGGTGGTGAAGAATGGAGTGGAGGGAAAACGAGCCAGAGGACAAGAACATGGATAAAGGAGGAGAAAGAGGCAGCAGCAGAATGGAGATAAAGATGAAAGATGACGTGTGTGTGTGTGAGAGAATAATGTGTTTGCACTTCACACACAAAGTGGCCTCCACCACCTTCTCTGGCTACTGTACTGAATGTGCAGTATTTTAACTTTTTTGCATCTCGGGAAAATGTTTGCTTGTGTGAGTGTCACTTAGTTGGTGGCAGGGCAGGGTCTGGGAGGTAGTTAAGTGAGAGAGATTATGCTTGCTGGCTGAGTTGTGGTACACTTGGTTTGTTGTGCAAAGATCTGAGTAGCGGCCTCTGCCTCCCTCCACACTAGGGATGCCAGGTTCTTGGCCTGAGACTGATCCTGTATCTTTAGGAGAAGAGAAAGTCACCCAAGTGCAGGTGTTCTTGCAACTCTGTAATGGGAAAAACCACAAGGTGGAATTCTCCCTTCCCCATGCACAACTTTTAAAGATACAGAAGACCTCTTGGTTGCCAGGCCCGGTCTCCAAGAGGTCTTTTGTATCTTTAAAAGTTGTGGAAGGGGGAGGGAGAATTCTACTTTGTGGTTTTTCCCATTACAGAGTTGCAAGAACACCTGCACTTGGCTGACCTTCTCTTCTCCTAAAGATACAGGATCAGTCTCAGGCCAAGAACCTGGCAACCCTGCTCCACACCTCCCTTACCAGCAGAGAGACTGCCATTGCTATCTGATGGATAAAAAGAATTATTCTACTACCCCTGTATTTTTAATGTTGTTTCAGGCTACTTAGATGTGCAGCAGCCAAGGCCAGCACCTTGTAGGCTTTTTTAAAAAAAAGTAACTGAAATGTAATTGTAGTGATTACTTCTGAGAAAAAGTAATCAGTTACTTTCAGAGCAATTGTAATGGTAATTACTACTATTTGGGCCATGCAATTGTAACTGTAATTTATTACTTTTTAAAAGTAATCTTCCAAGCTCTGATCTCAGAGAGGTCAGGTCTCCTGCTCCTCTGGTGCATTCACTATAGCTGGTGAATTTCCCTGCTTTTTAAAGTTTGATAGAAATATCTGTTGGCTATGGGTACATTCTTAAACCACAAGGTTGTTTTTTTTTTTTGCCTATTAGTGAATTTACTTTGCCCCACAGTCCCACCCCCACCTCATGGCCAGGAGCAGTTAGGCTACTGCTTAACTTACACAGGAGATACGTTGGGTATCTGCCTGTTTAGGACTGGTCTGCCCTACCTTATCTGCTGTCGGTTACTCCCAAAGAACTTTCTGTTTTCAGCAGTTCATGCTGCTTTTAGAAGTTGCATTGTCTTCACTTTTGGCAAGTAAGACTTTAATGACAGTAATCTGGGGCTGCAATTTTGGGGCTCTCTCTCCAAAAATACTACTGCAGAAGAACGTGCTGCAGTCATTACACTACCTTTCAGATTTCAGTGTAGCTATTCTTTCTAGTAAGGTAGATTATGCAGTGTGGCTTTCAAAAAGAGCTCTTGTGCATTTAATGAATGAGTAAATTTATAATTACAGAAGTAAAAGAACTCCAAGAGCTTTTGTCAAGAGGTTTGTCTTGATATCAACAGTAGTGGCGAGAAACAGCAACCAATATATGCTTCTCCTTAATATTGCTTCCTCCTATCTGGGCTGTTTGTTTTGTTTATTTTATTGTAGTTCCTCTGTTAAAACTGTAAGGTTCTTAGAGCAGAAACGTTCTTGTATATTTATGTAAAAATCTACCAGGTTTTTTTATTGCAACAACAAATAAAATGTATATGGGCTTTATCACCGGTCAGACTGCTTTGATACATAGTATCTTGTTTTTCAAGCACAACTTAAAATAATTGAGCATGTACCACAGACTATTTGTTATAATTTAAAATGACATGTCTGTCCTTCTTGCCTGTAAAGGCTGTTGCCCCTAGATAATCTGAGGTAGATAAAAATTTCTCCTCACTCTGCTTGTAATGCAATCCTGACCTGATTTCCTCAAAATGCAAGTTTCCCTGATGAGTAATTGTTAGCAGACTGTAGGACTGTTGCAAACATACTTTTGCTCCTAGTCTTGTTTGAGTGTGACAAAGCATTTTCTTCTTTACCCTGTAGCAAGTTTAAATAAGAAAAGGTTGGGATCTTGGTGCAAACAAACTTTTTTTGTCTGATCAATGCCAAAGGTAATTTATTCCTAGCTTTCTGAAGAGGTAGCTTTTATTTTGTGGAAATCCTGAATTACCCATTGAGCTTTCCCACCATATAGGCCAAATTTGAGGGGTTATCTTTAAGTCTAATTTGACTTTATCTTTGTTCACTCAGCCAAATTAACGTCCCCAATGACCCCATGAATTATCAGAATTTGTGTGTTAGTATTTTTGACACAGAATACATGCTGATTTTCTGTTTCACACCTGTTTTTCTTTAACACTGTTATATTTGCTATAACCAGCACCAACATTTTAGAATACAAGCCTGTATCCAAGGTAAATGTCTGGTTTTTATTCTTGGACCACATCTAGTAAATTTAGTCACTTAAGAAATAATGGATGAAGATGTATCTAACTGTATTTTCTGACACCATTGGAAGCAAGTATAGTTCATATTTAAGTTATGGCAGCTTTTTCTGTTGAATTTGGTTGTGAAACTTGCTCAACATATATTTGAGGATCTGAGCATGTGTGGAAAACTTGTTAAAATTTGTTTTTCAGTCTTGCATCAAGATCACAGTATAGTTTTTAGTTTGTACTATCCTGATTTTTCACAGCAATAACCGATATCCATGAATAACAATGATTATGATGAGTTTGCATGCATTTAAAACTCTGGAATAGATGGAGCATTATTATTAGAATTAATTTGCTTGAACAGCTAATAGTAAAGCTTGAAGCATGAAATTTTAGTTCTGGCAAGCTGAAATTATTTGAACATTTTCTATGAGGATTGAGGATGATAAGATGTCTAACAGCAACGTCACTTTCAAGAAGCTCAAAAGGTATGTTCCATTGAAGATAAGTTCAGAAGAGAAGATTGGACAGATCTATTGAAATACCTGCAGGAGAGTGATGATGGCAAATAACAATAATAGTTAATCTTGGGTGGGCCATGGATGCCTTAATTCAACACAATTAGTACCATATTATTTCAGGCTGCTGCCCTTGTTTCGTCCTCTGTATAATACTGATATGTTTTATTGTTTTACTGTTTTTACATTTTATAGTGCTAGTCATTGACCATAATAAATGATGATTGATTGATTGAAATATTTAAAGGAACATCAAGAAGACAGAAGTCTATTGCTCACCATTTCCATACATGATAGGATGCTATATTATGCATTTTAAACTGTCAAAAAATTAAGTTTCGGGCAACATTAGGAGATGCTTTCTTGCTATTAGAAAAATGGAGCAAACTGTCCAGGAAGCTTGTGATTAAAAAAAGAAGATGGATATTCATCTGTCAAGGATAGTTTATCTACAGGGTGCCCTGACTTAAGATTGAGTCCATCTCAAAGAGTATACTTGTTTCTGTGCTGTGCTTTTAATTCAACATTTGCCAGTCTTGGAGCCCTCTAGATGTTTTGGACTGTGCTGGCTGGGACTAATGGGAGATGTAGTCAAAAAAATTTGGAGGGCTCCAGGTTGGTAAAGGCTGCTTTAATGTGTATAGTAAAACCACATGTCAAAAGGAGAAGGTACAATGTGGCTAGGGATTTTTGTCACTGCTTCCCATATGCAGTATACGTATGGAGTTATGTATAATGTTTAATTTTCCACTTCTGTCATATGGAGAAAAGGGGAATTAGGTTAGGTTTAGGATAGGTACCATGTGGCATATAGTTTTTTGTTCTTATGTTTACTGAATTTGGGACACCAATACAGTAAAAATCACTAACTTTCTGACTGAAAGTGATAGAAGCTGCAGTGTGAAAGTCCCCTCTTCCATTACCTGAGTTTAGCAGTTTGTTGACCCCCTTTCTGCATAATTATCTTGTGCCCTCCTGCCAGGATGACACTGCTACAAACTCTTGAGTAATGAAGGTTTGTTATTGTTAAACCAATACACAATTTCCTCTTATTCCAGGGAGGAAAGAGGAAACACTCTGTGGTGACAAATATTTGAGTGCTCTGTACAGCCATCTCTTTTCTTGGAGATTCTGGTATGGTATCCCCAACTCTGTGGACCCCTTTGGCTTATCTGTCTGGAGTGCTTCACATCTGCAGCTTTGCTTGCAATGTCAGAGATGCACTCTGAGTAAAACTCTTGAACCTATACACCATTAGAGATAAGTAAGCTTACCACTACTCAAGTTGACTTGGATGTTGGTCAAGTTATTTCCGAAAACTTAAGAACAACTGGTTATTTTCCAAGTTAAACCAATGTTCAGATTCCCTTAACCTGCTTCCTCTTAAAGATTTACTGCCTTCTTTCAGTGGTGCTGTAGTGGCATGCAGGAAGAAGGAAATTGTGAGGTCTGTCACTTTCCCCTTACCTCTCTGGTGCCCTCGTGTGCTGTGTAGATGGGAGACTACTGAAAAGATATTGTTATTACTAGCTGGTAAGTATTTAATGTAGAGGAGTTTGAGAGACTGGAGACATGTGGGTGATCAGGGAGATTAAGTAGGGAAGTTGAAGGTAAGTGGGAATTATTTAATAGCTTGGATTGTAATCTCCAGAGAAGAATTTTTGGCTCAAAAAGCTCACCTCTTTTTTTAGATGACTTTTATAAGGCCCTCAAAGCTTATATCCAAGCCTGAGGTTGGAGAGCTTCACTGGCATTACTACAAGCCATTCCACTTTAATGTGGCTAACACAGTCACTCTGATAAACAGAGACCTTGTTGTCTCAGCAGGGTTTACTACAGTTTTTACAAAGCAATGGATTTTAAATGAGGTTGAAACCTACATAATTTAATGTGTTTCTAGGATTCTGCTGTTGTCTATGTCCAAATATTCAAGGATAATATCAGTTAGCTTTAGATGGCCTTTAGTAAGAATCACCAGCAACTTAAGTTGATATACTTAAATTCATGTGGTCTTAGTCCTGTTGAGGTTATTAAGGTTTATATTTCTTCAGAGATGTCTAGTTATTGTCTAGTTATTAAGGAACAGCTGGTATAGCACAGTGGGGAGGAGAGCCTGGCTGGGAGTCCAGAGACTGTGAGTTCAAAGCCCTGCTCCTGGGTGTAAAGGGCCAGCTAAAGATCACCTCACAGTGAGTGGCTCAGAGGTTATGTGCCCTGCCACCTGTGCAGCCGTGGGCAAGCTGCATAGTCCCAGGGAGCCCAGTTGCCCCCCAGCTGGCAGTTGCGGACAAGGAGGGGGCTGGCTTGTGCAGCTGTGGGAAGCTGAGCAGGCCCTAGCCAGTTGGGGAGGACTAGCCTCAGAGGGAGGCAATGGTAAACCCCCTCTGAATACTGCTTACCATGAACACCCTATTCACATAGGGTCGCCATAAGTCGGGATCAACTTGAAGGCAGTCCATTTCCATTTTTCAGTTATTAAGGAACGGAAATATGAAGGTATGCTGGACAGTTCAAGCACTTGCAAGATCATTGAAACTAAGAGATGTGCTTTGCAACAAGGAAGCGCTTAGAACAAGACTGCCAAAATTGCTCAGACTAGAAATTGATTATGTTGTATAGGAAAGAGTAGCATGTGTGTTTGTTTTTGAGAAAACTCAGTTTTTCATTTCTAGGATTCAGCTTCTGACTCCACTGAAGTCTCTACAATTATTTCCTCTGAGCAGCTGTCTTGATGATGTAAACAATGGGGAAGTAATGTTTGTTCCCTAAGAACCACAGTTAGACATTCATAATAGTCAACATCAGGGCCTTAATCTTATATTTGAATTGTTGTTATACTCAGGGCTGGTGCCAAAGGGTGGCCAGGTCAGGCCCTGGCTGAGGGCCCCTGTGTCTGCAGGTTGCACGCCTTTATACATTTGAGCTTTTTCTTTAACTCTAATACATCATACCATCACACTCATCTCTCAAATCCATAATGTTTACTAGAAGTGTAGTAAATAATTGTCTCATGACACTTTCTTCTGTTTTCTTGTTCTTGTTCCTTTCCTTTGTCCAACTCTACTTCCAAAGGCTAGATGCAGTTGGGGTTACCCATATATTGGACGTTAGAGACATCCCCAGATGCATAATTTCACAGTTTTGCAGCAACGCTATATATTAGCCTTTCCCAGTCTTTGGGTCCCCAGATGTTTCTGGACTACAACTTCCATCAGCCCCATTATGGGCATTATGGGGACTGTGGTCCAGTGACATCTGGGGACCCAAAGGGTGGGAAAGGCTGCTATATATCATACATTGTGGTACCAGTACTGAGTCGTAGCCCCCATTCAAATCTAAGCCTTGCTGCCATAAAAAGGTGCCCAATTAAGACCTTACTGCACAGGTTCCTGTTGCCCTCCGTAAACAAATTCAACAACAATGCAAATTGCAGGGTCATTATAAGTTATGTGTTAAGGTTGTTCAGGAGGTATAGTTATGCAAAAGAAAAATATGGAAGGCTGACACCAAATAACTGGCTGATTAATCTGAGTCAATATATGAACATCAGTTCTTTCTTTTAATACTCTTTTCCTTAATATTTTCTTTAATACCCCTTTCTTCTTCACCTACCTTTTCCTTAAGTTCCAATTTCTTATTACCTGCTCTGCTCTCCTTGTTCAAGTACCTTTCTTCTAGACATACTTTGTATTCCAACTATTGGACTCTTCTTCCAGTCCTCAACCTGCTCCACAAAACTACTTCTGTTGCTGAGGTCTGTTTGAGTTGTGTTCAACTAAAGCCTACTCACAGCAGACCAATTTAAATTAATGAACCTTAGTCATGTTTAAATTAAATTTAAATTAATGAACCTTAGTCATGTCTATTAATGTCAATGGGTGTACACTGAATAGGACAAGCATTGAATACTAGGGTTTTCAGGTCTCCAGTTTTTGTCCAGAAACTCCAGTTTTTTGGGGTCCTCTCCGGGTGAGTCACCTTAATCTCCATACAAAAAAAAGGTTCTAGGTGGTCTGGTTCAATGGATATAACCCAAAATGTCATTCCCCCCCCAACTTCTGTTAGTACCGACTTGGCAATAAGTGAAGTCAGGATTGTGATTGACAGGATTTGTTTACCCCCAGGCAATAGCTAAATCCCATAAGTTCTGAGAACAGTTTCCTTTTCCTGCTTGTCTCATATTAGGAATTCAGTAAATATATAGCTTTCAGCAGCATAAAGAGTACTTTCTCTGTACAGGATTGGGACTTGCTTCTGAGTAAACATGCATAGGATTGCACTACAACAGAAGATCACAGTAGGATCTTGGTAGGCATAAAAGTGTACATGCAGGTTTTTTAATTTCTTGCAAAAAAGTGGCATATTTATTTTATGCTGTACATGTGTACATGCTGTAGTGTTATACTTGTCTAATTAAGGGGTCAAACAAGTTTAAATTTTACTGGACTGTTGAAGAGGGCAGTTTGTTTATCTTATTCATAACCTGTTTTGAAAACCTTCCCAATATGAAGTTTTTCTGGGAATAAAGCTGCAATGCTAATTCCACATACCTGGGAGTTCACACCATTGAATTCAGTAGGACTTACTTTTGAGTAGACATGGTTAGGACTCTGTTGAAAATCAATGGGACTTCTGAGTAAACAGAAAAAGACTGTGTTGTAAATCTTTATCTTCCTCTTCAATCCTTTTTTTAAGCAGTTAGGCAGTGGTTACTTAGGTATCGCTGCTCTTATTAGGCAGGAAACGAATACTTGTTAAAAAAATGTTCTGCAGTGGCTAACTGGTTTTGACAATAAACTATTATATAGGGTGTATGTATTTTTACATCTCCAGTGTGTGTATATATAGAATATTTCCAACAACCCTGTGAGGTAGGGTTGGAAACCAAGGCAGCTCACAACAAGACTAAAGCCATTTAAAATCCAATAACCATAAAACAAGTATAAAACAGTTGCAGAACAGTTTAAAGTGGCGTGATTCTGAATTTTGGATTGGGTGAGAGAAGTTCCTCATCACTGAATTTCAGTCCTGTGCATACTTCCCTGTCTGAGTAGCCCCACTGAATACATTGGGACGCTTCTGAGTAAACACATATAGAATTGCACTATAAATATCTTTACAGGTTGTGTAAATGATAAACATATTTGACATTCCTCTACATTTTAAGTGTAATCTTCTTCCTTGGGATTGTCATGATCCCACTCTGTTGTTTTCACCCTGAGGGGCAGATTAAGCTGAGAGATGGTGAGTAGCCCATGGTTACCCAGTAGCTTATTTCCATTTTAAAATGTAATTAAAATTATTTATATGCAAGCAAAGTTTATGAAGTAATGCAGATCCACATAATACATTTAAAGCACATCCAACTTGCATTTAAAGTGCATGACTTCCCCAAAGAATCTTGGGAAGTGTAGTTTCCTCCTCACAGTTAAAGTTCCCACCACCCTGAACAAACTACAGTTGCCATGATTCTATGGTGGGATTCATGTGCTTCATATGTATGTTGAATGTGCTTTAAATGCATGGTGTGGATCTGCCCTAGTATGCTGTGCATTCATTAGTCAATTGAAAATAATTTAAAAATATAGTTTTTCAAACAGGGCTGTAGCTCAGTGGTAGGGCACATGCTTTGCATGCAAAGGTCCAAAATTCAATCTCGGGAAAGACTATTGCTTGAAATCCTTGAGAGCCAATGCTAGTCCATGTCATCAGTACTGAGTTAGATGGTAGCAAATGGCCTGACTCAATATAAAAGAGGAAAGAGCCCCAAGGGCCACAGTGACGCCGGAATTAATTTATGTATTTTATTTATAACATTTACAGGAGGGCCCCGCTATACAGCGATTCGCTTTACAGCAATTCGCTAATACAGCGATCTCAGTTAGACACAATTAGACTAAAGCCCCACTCATACAGCGCTTGTTCCACTTTTACAGCAGTTTTCAGGCATCGCACACCATTCTATTCAATGAGTTCCGCTTTACAGCGGTTTTCACTTTACAGTGGGGGTCTGGAACGTAACCCGCCATATGAGTGGGGCCCAACTGTATATACTGCCTTATTGTAAAAACCCTCAAAACGGTTTATAGAAGGAATTAAAACAATAAAATTATTGGCAAAAACAGTTAAAGACAGGTGTTTAAAAACATTCAAAATAATAGAACCAACAATGAGTTAAACACAGATAAAAAAACACAATAGCTTCTACATGCCTGGGTAGGCATGCCTAAAAAAAATTTTTTTTATCAGGTGCCCAAATGAGTACAATGAAGGCGCCTGCCTAATGTTAATAGGCAAGGAGTTTCAAAGTGTAGGTACTGCCACACTACAGGATCAATTTCTTATAAGAGCAGAACAAGTACTATGCGGCATCCATAACATGGAAAGCACAACTTGAACTTGGCCTGGTAGCAAGTTGGCAACCAGTGCAATTTCAGAGCAGAGGCATTATGTGCTGATAGGGTTTCACTCATGTTAGCAATCGTGCCGCAGCATTCTGCACTAACTGCAGCCCCTGGGTCAGGCTGTACTGCATGGGGATTTCTTGTGACCTTGGCTGACTGGCTGCTAGGAGTTTTTTAGTTTTGGTTATGAATCCTGAATGGTTGGAGGTGCTGAGTTTTCTGTCTTACTCATAGGAATCTTGTTGTGGTTGGTATGGTATTGCATTTAGAAAATCTTCACTGTCTTTTCTTTTTCTGTGTGCATTTCATTTACCTCTGACCTTATTCCCTTACATCCATAGAAGCAACAACAGTGGTTCTATGTGGGCAGCTCAACTGCCTTAAATCCACTGATGATGCTCCTTGTTGTTTGCATGATGGTTTCTTCCTTGCCCAGTAGTGGTAAAAGAGAATTCATACACTGGGAAGTGTGGCTGCCATTGCTGTTGTTCCCTGTTGTGAAGGTAGACCAAACCATGTGTGTTTTCTCTCTGTCGGTTATTACTTACTGGAATTGGTTTGGCTGTTCAAGTGAATTTATAGCAGCCCACAGAGTAGGTTCTGACAGTTGGTTCTTACTGAGCATGCCCAACATTATCATTCAGTTCAATGCAAAATTTCTTAAATTAATTAAAAATCAGCCAGACATTTTTTTTTTTAACTTTTAAACTGCAGAAGATGAAGGTCAGGGTATGAGGCAAGGCCAGTAACAGGATTACAGGTATATTTGTTTTAATGTTTTTGATCGCTGTAAACCGCCCAGAGAGCTTCGGCTATGGGGCAGTATACAAGTGCAATCAATCAATCAATCAATCAATCAATCAATACAGGTACTCTGTGAACATGGCTGATTTTTTTTTGTAATAATTTTTATTATTCAAATTTTTATAAAACAGACACAACAAAATCAAACAACATGCTGATTTTTAATGAATTTCAACAGATTATGGGAACTCTGACAGAAAAAAGTCTGGAACTCTGGAACTCTGACAGAAAAAATGGGTCTGGAGTGTTTTCTCTCTGTCTTTAGACTTTGAACTCTCTATTCTCTCTGACATGAAAATTGAGAAGGTTGTTAAGCAAGCATTTATGAGTTCAGGACTATAAGTTTTGTAAGGTTTTGGTTTGAAATGAGCTTATGGGAAGCATCAGAATGGCATGGGGGTATTTTCAATTTAACATTGCAGAATGTGACAAATCCATGCTGGATATAGTATGCAGCCACTGTTGTGGCTGTATAATTCTATGGATAATACACAAAATGCTGGTAGTATCTGTGACAGACAGGGCCAGGTTCCTCCTTTTTCCGTCATTGGCCAATCCTGACATTGGAATGTTGAGATGCAGGAGAGAGTTAAAAAAGACTGTTTTGTCAGTTATGCAGGGGAATTTGAGATTGGGGTTGTGATGAAGTTAGATGGGAGTTAAAATCAGTTTGGGTTGGGATTTAAGGTAGAGAAGGGAATAGGCAGGAATGCAAAGTGTTATGGGCTGCTAGGATAGGGTTAAAATGGAACATTGAGAGATAGGGTTCAGCGAAAGGGTTGAATGTGTAACAGTATAACTATCATGCTTATGTGTCAGTTACACATGCTTGTCCTAAATAAGTCCTTGGTTTAAAATAAACCTTTTCCTCTTTGATTTACCATACTGTCTGGATCTTGTTAATGGTTTTAACAAGTTTTAAAAATAATAGTGGGACCCATATAGATTTGGTCACACATATAAACACATATTGGGACATACACTTCACTCATTTATTTTACAATTCCTATTTTAGGGCCATCACCTCATGAGCTGTCAGTTATGTTAAAGGGTTACAAAAGGCAGGTGAGATGGGGCAGCCAGCTCCAGTGAGGGGAGAATATAACTAGGGGAGTGGACCTGGTTTCCATCATCTGAGGTTTAAAGAGGGCTGTCACAATAGCATCAACTCCACATTATTATTTTTTTATTATTTTTCTGCACATAGAAAACATTTTTTTGGTTTATGTTTTAAATGTTAATTCTTGACATTTTTGGCAGTGGTGAGACCGCTCCTAAAAAAACCCTCCTTGGACCCTGAAAATCTTGACAACTATAGACCGGTAGCAAATGTTCCATTCCTGGACAAGGTTTTAGAGCGTGTGGTCACTCGCCAGCTCCAGGCTCTCTTGGATGAAACTGATTATCTGGATCCATTTCAATCGGGCTTTCGGCCGGGGTTTGGTACAGAAACAGCCTTGGTCGCCCTGTATGATGACCTCTGTCGGGAGAAAGACAGAGAGAGTGTAACTCTGTTGGTTCTCCTTGATCTCTCAGCGGCTTTTGATACCATCAACCATGGTATCCTTCTGGGGCGACTTGCGGATTTGGGAGTCGGAGGCACTGCTTGGCAGTGGCTGTGCTCCTACCTCGAGAATCGTCTCCAGAAGCTGGTGCTTGGGGAGCATTACTCGAATCCCTGGGTACTCCAATATGGGGTCCCGCAGGGTTCGGTTTTGTCCCCCATGCTCTTTAATATCTATATGAAGCCGCTGGGTGAGGTCATAAGGAGATTTGGAGTGCGTTTCCAGCAATATGCTGATGATACGCAGCTCTACTTCTCCTTTTCATCTTCTTCAGGTGAGGCTGTTGATGTACTAAATCACTGCCTGGCCGCAATAATGGACTGGATGAGAGCTAATAAACTGAGACTCAATCCTGACAAGACTGAGATGCTGTTGGTGGGGGAGCTCTCTGCCCAGATGGTAGATGTCTGACCTGCCCTGGATGGGGTTACACTCCCCCTAAAGGGGCAGGTCTGTAGTCTGGGGGTTTTATTAGATCCGCTCCTGTCACTGGAGGCTCAGGTAGCCTCGGTGGCACGGAATGCGTTCTACCAGCTTCGGCTGGTAGCCCAACTACGACCCTATCTGGACAGAGAGAATCTCGCCACAGTTATTCATGCTCTGGTAACCTCTAGATTGGACTACTGTAATGCACTCTACGTAGGGTTACCTTTGAAGACGGTTCGGAAACTTCAGCTGGTGCAGAATGCTGCGGCCAGAGTTCTTACTGGGGCTAAAAAATATGATCATATAACTCCTGTCCTGGCCCAGCTGCACTGGCTACCAATATGTTTCCGGGCCAGATTCAAAGTGTTGGTTCTTACCTATAAAGCCCTTAATGGCATTGGACCGCAATACCTGGCGGAACGCCTCTTCCGCTATGTACCTACCCGTTCGCTGCGCCTGACGTCGAAGGCGCTTTTCTGGGTTCCAACGCACAAGGAGGCCCAGAGAGTAATAACTAGAGCTAGGGCCTTCTCAGTGGTGGCCCCCGAGTTATAGAACGCCCTCCCTGACGAGATACGCCTGGCGCCTTCTTTGTTATCCTTTCGGCGCCAGGTAAAGACCTACCTCTTTGCCCAGGCATTTTAACATTTTAAAATTTTAATTTTAATCTATTTTTGTCTTAATCTTGTTTTATATATCTTTTATAGTCTATTGTACCCATGCTCATTTGTATGTTAACTTGTTTTTATATTGTTGTACACCGCCCTGAGAGCTTGTTGCTATAGGGCGGTTTAGAAATGTAATAAAATAAATAAATAAATAAATAAATATTATGAGCAGCACAGTAGGTTTAGGTTGGTTTGAAGATAAATCATGTAATGAACCCCAAACAAATGGAAAATGGTCATATTTGGCCCCTAAGTAAAAAAAAGATGGAGAGCCACTAGTATACAGAATGCAGTTAGATGATTGCATTTTTGTAGCTGTGGTTTCCATCTGCAGTATATTCAGTTCTAGTGCGGGGTGTATTTTGTAGTAGGTGTTACACTGCAAGTGGAAATATGCAAGGGTTTTAAATATATTTTTAAGATATTTTACTGACAGATTATCTGTATTAATTTTTCCATATAACGTATACATGTTTATTCAGATTAATAAAAAACTCAACAACCTCTTTGAAATGTGGATAAAAAATATTTGTTTTTCTTGCATTATTCCCCTTTCTCCCATCCAGGCGCACAATATTGATGTAGACAGTCTTTATACTGCTTTCTACTATTAAAAATCCCTGAAGAAGACTCATCTATATTTTATGCACAGAAACAGAGAAACAAAGTACTCACAATGAAGCATGAGTCAAAGAAAAACTGTTTCAGAAAATAAGTCAGCCCATAAGGTCCATCCACAGCCTTGACCCTAAGGCAGTCCCAGAGGCAATTGTGGAGGAGCTAACTGCTCTGGAGCCAGTACATATTTTGCTAGAGATGTAGTTTAGAAAGCCTCTAGAGACACAACTACCATTGCTACTAGGGAAATATTTTCCAGGTGTTAATTCTATAAAAGAGAAAAGACCATTAAAACTGTAGTGTTCAATGTGAGAATATGCCACAAAAAGATCTATACTCAATTTGTAGGCTTGTACCAATTTACCTTGTGACTACTGAATGCTATTTTGAAAGGAATTCCAATATATGCACATAGATTTTCTTGAATTCTTGCACTAGTGGGCAGGTGAGTTTTAATGTTGTGCAACAGAGGAATCCAACATAGCATACCTTTTATTTATTTATTATTTATTATTTGATTTATATCTCGCCCTTCCTCCCAACAGTAGCCTAGTGCGGCAAACTTATAGTGTAACTAGAGATGTGGAGACGAAAAAACAAGGAAATATAAACTAAACATACTCAAATGGATAGCAATACAGAATTGGGTTAGGTTATCCAGATATAGAAAATATGGATACCAAAATAAATAAAATAAATATATAAAATGCTCAACTTTAATCTCAAACAATTAGTGTATGTATGTGTCTGTCTGTCTGTCTGTCTATCTATACAATATATATCCTGCAATATAATTTATGTCCTCAAATGCAAAATACCAGCATGTCATATCCAATACGAAGGAAAAACTACAACTGACCTATGCACATGCTTCAGAAACCACAAATCAGCAATCTTGAGAAAAAAAGTGGAGCAACCAGTTGCAAAACATTTCAACACTGAGGGCCACAGCCTGTTGGACTTTTCTATAACAGCTATAGAGATGCCAGCAGTTCCAGCAGCACTGACTGAGAGGGAGAACGTTTGGATGTATTCTCTGTACCAGAGCTTGGAAAAGTTACTTTTTTAAACTACAACTCCCATCAGCCCCAGCCAGCATGGCCACTGGATTGGGCTGATGGGAGTTGTAGTTAAAAAAAGTAACTTTTCCAAGCTCTGCTCTGTACACATTGGCACCACATGGCCTTAACCTGGAGGACAGTACCAGCATTACTTAGCTTATGCAAAGGAAGCCCCTCTGAGCATTCCATCCTCAAAGCTCTGTAACTGCCACCTTGGTGACATCATTTGTGTGTTAGCAGCTGATGAAGGCGCAAGCCGAAACATTTTGGTAGAACAATAAAAACCTCTGTTTTGTTAATCACATTTATGTGTAACTAATATATGATAATGTCAACTAATACAGCCAATAATGTTGTGGCAAACCAAATGTAGCACACATATACTTTGATAGTGGACCAAATGCGTTATGCGTTATACCCATGCAAGAAAGTCTACGTGGGAATGACCACAAGAGCCATCAAAGTTAGGATTTCTGAACATAAAAGTTGCATAAAGAGGAGAAGGACACAAGCTAATGTCGTGGAGGGCAGAGGGAGATATGGAGTGGAGAGGCAATTACATCATCGGGGGAGATGGAAGTGCAATAGGGTGTTGGTTGCCCCCAAACTGTCTCCCCATTCAAATAGTCTGGATAGCCGTGGTGACAGCTCCCCGGGTTGAAAATGCTGCTTGTGAATGCCAGGTCGGTGAATGGAAAAACAATGGCCATTCAGGATTTGATCCTGGATGAGCACGCCGACCTGGCTTGTATCCCGGAGACCTGGTTGGATGAAGCTGGGGGGGTTAATCTCTCCCAGCTCTGCCCACCAGGTTTCTCAGGGACAGGGAGGTGGAGTTGCAGTAGTCTATCGTGATACCATCCCCCTGACCAGGTGCCCTCTCCCACAGTCTTCGGGGTTTGAATGTGTATATTTGAAGTTGGGTGGCCGGGACAGAATAGGGATTCTGTTGGTGTACTGCCCACTGCTCAACAGTCTCCTTTCCTGAGCTAGCCGGGGTAGTCTCAGGGTTGGTGCTGGAGTCACCACAGCTTGTGGTACTGGGTGACTTCAACATCCATGCCAAGACTGCTCTGTCAGGAGTGGCTCAGGATTTCATGGCCTCCATGGCAACCATGGGTCTGTCCCAAGTATTATCTGGCCCCACTCATGTCGCTGGTCACACTTTGGACCTTGTTTTCTGTGTTGGATGGGATGATGGTGATCTTGGTGTGGAGGAACTTTCCGTAGTTCCGTTGTCATGGACAGATCACTACCTGGTGGGGTTTAGACTTAATGGGACTGAGAACCTCTGCAGGGGTGGGGGACCAATTAGGATGGTCCGCGCCAGGAGGCTGATGTATCCGGATGGTTTCCTGATGGCTCTTGGGGATTTTCTTGTCACCTCGGCAGGTGATTCTGTCAAAGCCCTGGTTGACCTCTGGAATACGGAAATGGCCAGGGTGGTGGACACGATCGCTCCTGAGCGTCCCCTCTCATGGAGTGGAGCCAAACTGGCGGCGATGAAACGAATAAGACGGGGACTTGAGCAACGTTGGCGGAAGACTTGGTGTGAGTCTGACCGAACACGGGCTAGAGCCTATCTGAAGGCCTACTCCGTGGCAGTGTGGGCTAAAAAGAAACTTTTCTGACACCATTGCATCTGCTGGGAGCTGTCCAGCGGAGCTGTTTCGAGTGGTCACGGGTCTTTTAAACTCTGGCCCCCGGGAGGGTAATATAGACCACTCAACAGCCTGCTGTCAAGAATTTGCACAGCACTTTACAGATAAAGTCACTCAGATTCGCTCTGACTTGGACGCTAAAATTGATACAGTCTCAGGGGATGTAACTTTGGCTCCTGCTTGTCCAATAATAATGGATTCTTTTCAATTTGTACAGCCAGAGGATGTGGACAAGATCCTTGGAGAGGCGAGAGCCACCACATGTCTGCTAGATCCTTGCCCTTCCTGGCTCATTAAAAGTGCCAGAGGGGTACTGGCCGAGTGGGTGAGGGGAGTGGGTAATGCCTCTTTACAACAAGGCAGAATCCCAATGTGCCTAAAAGAGGCAGTTGTAAGGCCTTTGTTGAAAAAGCCCTCCCTGGATCCCTCTATAATGGGAAATTATCGGCCAGTCTCCAATATTCCATTTTTGGGCAAGGTAATAGAGCATGTGGTGGCTGCCCAGCTCCAGAGATTCTTGGATGAAACGGATTATCTGGATCCATTTCAGTCTGGTTTCAGGCCTGGCTACGGGACAGAGACAGTTTTGGTCGCCTTGGTGGATGACCTATGCAGAGAGCTGGACAGGGGGAGTGTGTTCCTGTTAGTTCTACTGGACCTCTCAGCGGCTTTCGATACCATCAACCATGGTATCCTTTTGGACCACCTTGCTTGGATGGGACTTGGGGGCACTGTGTTACGATGGCTCCATTCCTTTCTGGAGGGATGAACCCAGAAGGTGGTGCTGGAGGATTCCTGTTCAACTCCTTGGCCGTTGACCTATGGGGTCCCTCAGGGTTCAGTTTTGTCCCCCATGTTATTTAACATCTACATGAAACCGCTGGGAGAGGTTGTCCGGGGGTTTGGGGGTCGGTGCCATCAGTATGCGAATGACACCCAACTCTATTTCTCCTTTCCACCTAAAGCCAAGGAAGCTGTCCTGGTCCTGAACCCGTGCCTGGCATCAGTGATGGACTGGATAAGGGTGAACAAATTGAAACTAAATCCAGACAAGATAAAGGTGCTCCTGGTCAGTCAAAGGGCAGATCAGGGAATAGGGATTTAGCCTGTGCTGGATGGGGTTACACTCCCCCTGAAGACACAGGTTCGCAGTTTGGGTGTGCTCCTGGACTCAGCTCTGAACTTGGAGGCCCAGGTCTTGGCGTTGGCCAGGAGTGCTTTTGCCCAGTTAAGACTAGTGCACCAGCTGTGCCCATTCCTGGAAATGCCTGATTTGACTATGGTGATGCATGCCTTAGTTACATCCGTTTAGATGCTCTACATGGGGCTGCTTTTGAAGACTGTTCGGAAACTTAAACTGGTACAAAGAGCTGCAGCCAGAGTGTTAACTGGGGCTGGTTACAGGGACCATACAACTCCCTTGTTACAACAGCTCCACTGGCTGCCAGTCTGTTTCCGATCACAATTCAAAGTGCTGGTTTTGACCTATAAAGCCCTATATGGCCTAGGTCCAGGCTATTTGTCAGACCGTATCTCCCTATATGAGCCTGCCCAGACCCTGAGATCTTCAGGAGAGGCCCTTCTCTCAGTCCCAACATCTTCACAAGCACGATTGGTGGGGATGCGAGATAGGGCCTTCTTGGTGGCTGCTCCTAGGTTCTGGAACTCTCTTCCTAGGGAGGCACGAATGGCCCCCTCCTTGCCATCCTTCTGTCGGCAGGTAAAGACTTTTTTTATTTCGACAGGCTTTTGGGATAGAAGGTGTTTAGGATTGGGCTCTACAAGGTTTGTTTTATTGTTTTATGCTATTATTTGTATTATTTTAAATTGTTTTTTAGTATTTTAAGTGCCTGTTTCATGGTTTTAAGGTTGTGTATAGTTTAATTGTATTTTAATTGTATGTTTTTGTATGCTTTTAACTACATGTAGTTTTATTTGTAAGCTGCCCTGAGTTCCAGTTTGGAAAAAGGGCGGGGTAAAAATAAAGTTTCATTCATTCATTCGTTCAAGCTACCATGGTCCAACACTTTTTAGAACTTGGAGGCTCTACATTTTTTTGCCTGGAAAAGGTAAACGTAAAAAGACAACAGTTACATCAAAAACTTTCCCAGAAAGAACTGTACTGGATATATACATTAAATACAGTGTCACCACATGGACTTAATGAAGAGATCAACTGGACAGTGATGCAATAAATTATTCAGCAACTTCATACTTGATATCTAAGAATATATTGACATGGGATATAATATTTTTTCTTGTCCTATGTAATGAATGAAATATAATTTGCATAGAAGTTATATCATGTTTTATGTATATACATGTAGTATCTGCAGGATTAGGATTGGCTATCTGTTTTTTCAGGGATATAGTCCTTTAAGCATGGCAGGGCAAAATTTAGTTTAACGCCTGGATTGAGCTCTATATTAAGTAAATTTTGAGCCACCTTACATACTGTTTGCTAGCTGATCTGTGAGAGAATTTGGAAAAGGCCCTATAAGTAGAAATGGTGAGTGTCCACTGGTAAGATACTTGGAGGTATCACCTCACATTAAATTTGAACAATTTTGAACCAGCTAATACCTATTTTTCATATTTGGCAAAATGCATGATTAATCCACATCTGTCAAAGGATATAAATATATTCTCAGGAATAGATAGGTGAGTAGATAAAAATAAGTTTGAACAGATTTAGGCCCCCCTCCCAGTTCTGGTGGGTTGATTGATTTGTTTATTTTTTTTCTTTCTATACATCATTATATTCAGAGCTTGGAAGATTACTTTTAAAAAGTAATAAATTACAGTTACAATTACATGGCCCAAATAGTAGTAATTACCGTTACAATTACAATTGGTCTGAAAGTGACTGATTACTTTACTTTTTCTCAAAAGTAATCACTACAATTACATTTCAGTTATTTTTCTTTAAAAATGCCTACAAGGTGCTGGCCTTGGCTGCTGCACATCTAAGTAGCCTAAAACAACATTAAAAATAAACACACGCATACAGAGGTAGTAGAATAATTTTTTTCATCCATAAGATAGCAGTGGTGGTCTCTCCGCTGGTAAGGGAGGTGAGGAGGGAGGCAGAGGCCATTAATCAGATCTTTGCATGTCAAACCAAGTGCACCCCCCCTCAGCCAGCAAGCATCATCTCTCTCCTCCTAGACCCTGCCCTGCCACCAGCCAGAGCTTGGAAGTAACTAGTTACAAGTAACGAATTACTTGTAATTCATTACTTTTTTGAGTAACGAGTGGGTAATTCCTTTACATTTTGATTGCAATAGAACTAGGAGTAATTTTACTACTTTTGTGGAGTAATTGTAACATTTCCAGAATTACTTTTGGGCATTACTTGGGGGGGGGAGCAGGAGAAGTCTTCTGTTCCTCTGATTTGTGGATGAAAATCATGTGCCTCAAACTGGGCTTCTGTGCAGTGTCGCTCTTTCCTCATGCTCTGTGGATGGGTAGGAGGCGATGAAGGAGGAGGCAGAGAGTGAGATGGGGTGGAGTGGAGGAAACAATTATTTTAAAAAACAGATAGTAGTGGTGAAGAATGGAGTGGAGGGGAAACGGATCCAGAGGTCAAGAACATAGATAAAGGAGGAGAAGGAGGCAGCAGCAGAATGGAGATAAAGAACTGTGGAGGTGAAAGATGACAAACCGTGTGTTTGTGTGTGTGTGTGTGTGTGTGTGTGTGTGAATACTGTGTTTGCACTTGGCATACAAAGTGGCCTCCACCACCCTCTCTGGCTACTGTGCTGCATTTGCAGTATTTTAACTTTTTTGCATCTCAGGGGATCCCTCCCCACCACCATGGCTATTTTATGAATTAAAAGAATTATTCTACTACCTCTGTATGTGTTTGTTTATTTTTAATGTTGTTTTAGGCTACTTAGATGTGCAGCAGCCAAGGCCAGCACCTTGTAGGCTTTTTTTAAAAGTAACTGAAATGTAATTGTAGCGATTACTTTGGAGGAAAAGTAAAGTAATCAGTTACTTTCCGAGCAATTGTAATTGTAACGGTAATTACTATTTTTTTGGGCCATGTAACTGTAACTGTAATTTATTACTTTTTAAAAGTAATCTTCCAAGCTCTGCCACCAGCTAAGGGACACTCTTCCAAGCGAACATTTTCCCCTGAGATGCAAAAAAGTTAAAATACTGCAAATTCAGCACAGTAGGCAGAGAGGGTGGTGGAGGCCACTTTGTGTGCCAAGTGCGCACGCGTGCATGCGCGCGCACACACACACACACATCATCTTTCACCTCCACAGTTCTTTATCTCCATTCTGCTGCTGCCTCCTTCTCCTTCTTTATCCATGTTCTTGTCTTCTGTCTCCTTTCCCCTCTACTCCATTCTTTACCACCACCATCCCATTTTTAAGCAATTGTTTTCTCCACCCCATCTTTCTCTCCACCTCCTCCCTCGTCACCACCTACCCACCCACAGAGCATGAGGGAAGAGTGATGTTGCGCAGAAGCCCAGTTTGAGGCACATGATTTTCATCCACAAATCAGAAGAGCAGAAGACTTCCCCTGCTCACCCTCCCAGGTAATGCCCAAAAGTAATACTGAAAACATTGCAATTACTCCTCAAAGGTAGTAAAATTATGCCTAGTTCTATTACAATCAAAATGTAAAGGAATTACCCACTTGTTCCTCAAAAAGTAATGAATTAATAACAAATTACTTCCAAGCTCTGATTATATTATGCCTGGTTACAATAGCAAACTGTGCATGTAGTGACGAAATTGAATTATATATTGTATTGAAATTGACCACTGAAGAAGACCCATTTAAGGTAGAAACACATTTGGTCCACTATCAAAGTATATGTATGCTACTTTTGGTTTGTCACAACATTGTTGGCTGTATTAGTTGACATTATCATATATTAGGTTTTTGGTATTTGATTTTAATTGTTGGCATTTTTTACACACACACACACACATATAAATTGTTTGAGATTAAAGTTGGACATTTTTATATGTTTATTTTATTTACTTTGGTATCCACATTTTCCACATCTGGATAACCTAACCCAATTCTGTATTGCTATCCACTAGAGATGTAAAGGCCTGGAGGAAAAGCCTGGAAAAATAGGGAGGGGGACTTTCCCCCCTAAATTCTTATGGGGTTTTTCCAGAAAAATTGGGGGGGGGAGGGAGAGAAAAAACCAAATTTTTGTGATTCTTTCACAGACCTTAACATTTCTATACATAACAGTTTGTGCAATCTACTATGCAACCAAGTTACCAGCAATCTGCTTATGCATTCTCTTGCACAACAGCATTTTGCTGGAACAAAACAGTTTGCCTTATTGAATGCAACCTTATGTTCAGTGAGCAGCAAAATATAAAGCTTTAATTAGACACTAAATTTCTATACTACTAAATATGTTTCAGCAGTAGATGTATATGCTTATTTTCTCCTTTCCCAATCCATTTTCCTTTTATGTGATGTATTTTCAGATTGTAAGCCTGAGGGAAGGGACTATCTTGTTTGTAGTGATCTGGGAGCCTTTTTTATCTGTAAAGCTGGATAAAAATTGTTTAGATAAACAAATACCATTTAGTAAGGTTTCTGTACTTGATTGGTCATCTGTATTAATACAAATATGGCATGATTATTTATTTATTAAAGGTTAAAGCTTTACCTAGTGATAAGGCTTCCCTAAAATTCCCCGATGATTGGATAGCATCAGTGTTAGTGAGCTGGTGATGTTAAGTCCTCCAATTAGAAAGTTTTATGGCTAGCATCTTTTAAGGAACAGTTTGTTTTTTATGTTTTTTCTCCATGGATTTCAGAATTCCCAATACCAAGTGTTTTATTCTTTGGAACATGTAAATTTGTGCAGTTTTTTTTTTAGTGGTTTTTGTGTTTGGGGTTTTTTTCTTTCACTAAAACATACTGGAATGTCTCTAAGCCTATTACAGTAGGGCCCCACTTTTTGGTGTTCTGCTAATACGGCAGCATTCAATTAGAGTAATTAGACTAAGGCCCCACTCATACGGTGCTTGTTCCACTTTTACAGTGTTTTTCGGGCGTCAGACACCATTTTATTGACTGAATTCCGCTTTTCGTCGGGTTTCACTTTTTGGTGGGGGTCTGGAATTTAACCTGCCGTCTGAGTGGGGCCCTGCTGTAGTTCACAGGCTGTGTGATGAGGATACTGGGTCAGGCATGAGTATCTGTGACACTAACTTATGTGAAAAGTAAACCTGTTTTGCTGGGCATATTCTCCTATTTTCTCACAATTTGCACGTGTGCTCAGCAGAGGCCATATATACACAGAGGCCATATATACACAGAGAGAACAAAATTTGCTAGGGTAAAATTGCTTTTTTTCTTTAAAAAAAAATAAATTAACAATGTACAATTTTTTTCTACAAAAATTATAGAAAAAACAAAATTCTATAGAAATATTGTAAACAAAATAGAAAAAAGAAGCATATCTATTTCAATATATTTTTGAACTTTTTATTCTAATAAAGGATAAAGCAATACTGATCATTAGGAAAATAGCGAATAGTATGCACATTAATTGTAGCTTCGAAACTGACCCCAAGCTGTGCTAGACCTTACTGAGGCTTAGCATCCATTTTAGGCTTATGTTTAGTACAGGGGTGGCTAACCTGTGGCACCCCAGATGTTGCTAAACCATAACTCCCATCAACCCTGCCCATGGGCCATGCTTGCTGGGGATGATGGGAATTGTAGTCCAGCAACATCTGGAGTGCCAAAGGTTCGCCACCCCTGGTTTAGTAGGTTTTGGGGGGAGGGGAGGAATATGTCAATTGCTTTGTGGAATCTAGCATGGTAGGAATGAATAGGACAAGAAAGAATAATCAACTGATGCTGATAAACAGCAGGAAATGAGGCTTAGCAGGCTAAGGACATAGGTGGGTGGTTTGTTGGAGTCAAATGGACACTGAGGATTGTCCCATTGACTTTCCTAGGTGAACTGTTACTCAGATTGAAGAGGAGTAGCAAGCCATAGTGAGTATATTGGAAGTAGAGAGGGGTAGTTGATTCTTCCTGATCACTCTATTCATTGACTTTGAGATTTTACCTAGAGGTGTCTGCCTCTTGGCATGAAGGACCTGCACCTGTTCTCTCCTCTGAACAGCTAACCTGCTAGTGTAGTAAGAAAGGACCCTGTTTCCAGGGTTCCCGTTTTGAGCCACCCCACAGACAATCCAAAGGTCTGGGTCCTTTGAACTATTTATAGACTAGAACTAAGCTCCATCTCAAGTTTCAGATCAGTCAATGTTCCTACACTAGGCATATATATTGACAATATTTAAAACAAACAAGTTTTAATAATCATATTAATTTTTGTATGTTAAATAGCTCTTATTTTGTTTGTCCGATTTGTAACAGAAAAGCAGTTACAATTGTTAATGAGTAACATGAGCCTAGGCTGGTATCAGGAGTATGACATTACTAACTAGTGAAAATGTTTAGAGCATTTAAGAATTTCTCGAATTAGTTCCCAAGTAGCCAATTCCATGGTGAATTAGTTCTGAAATACAGGAAGATAGAGCTTTGCTGTTACCGACACAGTGAAGTGTAATTTTTTTAAAATGTAAATCCTGTGAAGAAGAGTTGAAATATTTCTCTGTAATCCTGAAGAATGTAATTAAAACATTTTGTCACATAAAAAGCCCCAAAGTTTTCAAAACCAATGTCAGTGGCATTTGGTGAAGGGATAATAACCTCCTGTATATGTGTCCATGGTTCATTTCACTAGCATATCATTTGTGAATCACATCCTAAACATTTCATCTTAAAACTAAAATTATGAAAACATCAAATGATAAAGTTCTGTTGAACATCACATGCCATTAATGAAGAATAAGCAGAACAGGAACAATACAATATTTGATAGTGATGGTAAATGTTTTGTCTTGAAGTGTGATTTGTAATGTTTACAAGGGAAGTCTTTGTTTTCCATTCTTTCCTTTGAATGATATTTAGGGTACAAGGAAGCAGTATTTTTCACTCTAGCTCATTTTCGATAGGAAAAACATAAAATATAATTTCTTTTATTACAGACATGATATATCCTACTGCAGATATCCACTGTATCTAACTGTGGATAGACCAGAGTAGGAGAGGTCTCCACTGATGAGTCCCTTAGCCCTTGCAAATTACAATTTGGGTTGGAATTCTCACTGCCTGCTCCAAACCTCCTAAAGTGGTGGAGGCCAAAGACTGTTCATGTGCTAACCTCAAGTTGCCAGTGGTAGCCTTCACAGCATAGAACAGTATATAGGCAGGGACCTTTAGCCAGCTAGACTTGCTGTTTGTTGCCCTTCATCCTGGAGTCTAAAGGGGTGTATGTTGAGGCCTTACAGGCTATGTGCTTTATGGTACAAATTCACCATATCAAATTTCCAAGAACACTTTCAGCATGAAGGGGAGCTGCTTGTACATTTCCCCCATGTAATATTAATGAGTAATTGCTTGTAAAAGTATATTTTCCTGATGATTTTACCTTCATCCATGATATGCAGTATATTTATATGATACTAGTAAATCCTGGCTGGAGAAAATAAGAATGAAAGTAAGATGAATCAGAATACCTGCCAAGTCATATACACCAAACAAAATTGGTATTAGTTGTTTGTTTATATTAAGACACTATTCCCCAAAGGTTCCTGGAGGACAGTCCTTGGACTCGGGATGGTGCCTCCCCCTGGGTGCAGGCAGGGTCTTGTTCTGATGATCTCACTCTGGGGGGAAGGGCCATCTTGCTCTCCAGACCACCCCTGCCTACTGCAATTATCTGTCGGGTCTTGCTGAGCTCCTTAAGAGCTCAGCGGTTTCCTCTATTTTTCATGTCACCTTTTTCTTTTATGATTTCTTTCCCTGTCCCTTCCCTCTCCATCATCCTCAGCCGGGGGGGGGTTCACCTGGATGCCGATGAGGACATGATGAGGTTATTTTTCACAAATCACACCTCTACAAGAGTCATGATCATGCTTCAACACACATGGGCTGCAACCACATTTACTATGTTTTCCCCCACCAGCATCCAGAGCAGCAGGAAGCACTTCACAGCAGCAGTGGAGGACTTAGGCTGCTTTGGTCCGACCTACCCTCACCACAGGATCAGTTGGGGCTGCAATGTGCACACATTCATGTCATGGCCATTAGGGCAGAGTTGCCAGACTTGGGCTGTCTCTCTGAAGAACTGGAGGCCTCCTCACCTAGCAACCAGGAGACAGGGCAGTGACCATATTTGGTGCCAAGCACGAATGAAGACATGATGGCAGGGTGAGTGCAAACTTGAGTAATCCCTTGCCAGGCCAGGAGGAGTTCCCCAAATTGATCCATTGGGTCACGGGATAGTGGCCCAGGAGGTGCAGAATGTGGGATCTTCCACTTCAGTGAGCCTGACTACCACCCCCAGTGCCCCCCCCAGGGAAAAGTAAAAAGAAAGGCAAAACCTCATAAGTCTCCTAGGAAAAAGAAGAGGCTCACTAGGTCACCATCCCCTTGTCTTCCTCCTCCTCCTCCTCCCAATATCTTGCTGTTTCTTACAAGAAGGGCTGTGCTAGGGAGTGCAGACACACATTTAAGGGCAAGTCTGCAACCAAGGGAGCGCATGCACAGGGTAGGAAAAGGAAGCATAGCAGGGTGGTGGCGAATGCCTTGGGTTTTGGGCGGACTCAGTGATCTCCCCTTCCTCAGAGGACAAGGAAGAAGGAGAGCTTTTTGAGGAGGAGCTGGAGGCCCCTCTTCCAAAGAGAAGGCTATTTCAGTCTGAGTTTTTTCCAGCTTTGGTGGCAAAAGCGAGAAGGATCCTGGAGCTTCCAGAAGAGCAAAGCAGGGTCGCTGAAGCCTCTACATCTTCCTCTGCCAAAGGCACCAAGTCATTTTTTCCAGAGCAGCGACTACGAATCACGTTGCTTCCCTTCCCTGACTCCTTTCAGGATCTATGGAAACATGAATGGGCAACACCCACCAAGCATAAGCCTGCACATAAACTGGTTAACAGGCACTATTCCTTTCCTGTGAAGGTGATGGAACAGCTGAGGACTCCAGCAGTAAATCCTCCAGTGTGTGCTCTCTCCTCTTCGGCAGTCATCCTGTCATGGCCCCGTCAGAGGACTCATCAGACGAGGATGACTCGGGAGTAACAGCAGCAGACCCAGAAGGAGAAACGGAGGAAACTCCTGGGAACCCAGCTCCTTCTCCCCCTCAGCTGCAGAGCACCCCAGACACAGCTGAAGCCCTTCAGCCAGACGCAGACAGTGAACAGGATACTCCCCCCTCACCTGCAGAACGTAGACAGCAGAAGGGCAGGCAGAAGAGAGGCAGGCCTGTCTCCTTAAGGCCCAAACGCTGAGGGCTCACACCTGCTGTCCATCCTGCTCTTTATAAGGCACACCTTGGCTGCAGCTTGTTGCTGACTGCAACGTCAGGCGTGGCTTGTGTAGACCTAGTTTCCCTGCAGCATCTCTTTGACTGACCTCCTTGGCAATTGATCCCGGACCTCCACTGACCTCGCTTCTGGACTTCTGACTCGGCAAGTACGCTTCAGATAGGCCTGGCAGATTTACAACCCGACTGCTGGCTAAGGACTTTCCTTCCCTGCCAAAGACCCAGGAATTTCCAGTCCCCCCTGACACTGCTGATGCAGTGTAGAGCTGACAGTTTGCAGTCAGCCCAAACAAAGCAGGCAACAAAGGAGTGGGGGAAGTGTTGACCATGGAGCAACTCCAGCAGGAAAACTTGCTCCTGCGCTCACAAGTAGACCAGCTGCTGTTGGCCGTCCAAGGCTTGCAAACCCAGCTAGCAGCAGCCCCACCCCCTCTCCCTACAGGGAGAGCCAAGTGCCCTGTGACTCTCCCAGAGAAATTTACTGGGGCTTCCGACCAGCTCTCAGCCTTCTTGGCCCAGGCCCAGCTCTTCATGGAGTTACGCCCAGAGGCCTTCCCAGATGATAAGACCCGGGTGGGATTCTTGATTAACCTCTGCACCGGGGCGGCAGCTAGATGGGCCACGCCCCTGCTCCTTGAGCGGAGCCCCGTGCTCAACGACCTAGCCACCTTCACCAGAGAACTGAAGGCTATGTTTGAGGACCCAGTCCAATCTGCCACAGCCAACCGCCAGATACGCAGGCTGCGGCAAGGCCGACGCCCCTTGGGGGAATATGTAACAGACTTTCGTCTATTGCAACAAACCCTGGGCTGGAACGAAGTCGCTCTCATGGACCAGTTTCAGGAGGGGCTGTCGGATGAGCTCCTGGATGAGCTAGCTAGGGTGGAGCGCCCTGGAACCCTGCAAGCCCTCATACGCCTGTGTCTCCAGATTGACTGGAGGCTGGAAAGCAGGCGTGCTGCCAACCGACCCCGGCTAGTCTACAGAGCATCAGCCCCAGTGGCTGGGCCCTTGGAGCCTGTCGGCAAGGACCCTACACCCCCGGCAGAACCAATGCAGCTGGGAGGGGCTCGGCCACGTCTCTCTGCGGCCGAAAAGCTGCGACGCCGGCAACAGGGCCTCTGCCTGTATTGCGGGGCCCCGGGACATTTTGCAGCCCAGTGTTCCGTGACACGACCCACAGCCCCTGCCTTGAGAAACGCCCATGCCCCGGCCTTCACAGGCCCCTGAGCCGGGGCAACCTCATGGGTCAAGGGGCCTGCCACCTCAGTTCCTCACCGCCCAAGCATCTGACCGTGTTGATCACACTGACAGTCCCCGGAAGGGGGACCCTACAAGTACCCACCATGCTGGACTCAGGATCCACCAGCAATTTTATGGACGTGTCCTTTGCCAAGCTCCACCGGGTTCCTAGTCAACCCATTCACCGCTCCTCCTGGTGGAGACTATTGATGGCCGGCTTCTTGCCTCGGGCCCTGTAGTACAGGAGACAGTGCCGCTCGACATGGCCCTGGGGGAGCACGAGGAAAGCCTCCAGTTCTACCTGGCTGCCACACCCCACTTCCCGGTCGTGCTGGGCCTGGCATGGCTCCAGCGGCATGAGCCCATCATCCAGTGGTCCACGGGCCGACTGACCCTCGGATCCCCCTATTGCCAAGCCAACTGCTGGAGGCCGAAGGAGCGCATCCTGATGACCCAGGAGGCAAGCTCCGTGCCCGAGGCCTTACCGGAACAGTACCGGGAGTTTGCGGATGTGTTTGGGAAGCAAGAGGCAGACCAGTTGCCACCCCATCGTCCTTATGACTGTCCCATTGATCTGCTCCCCGGAGCCAAGATTCCCGTAGGCCGGCTTTATTCCCTGTCAGAACCCGAACTGGCAGCCCTCAGAGAGTTCCTCGACAAGAACCTGCGCCGAGGGTTCATTTGCCCTTCCACGTCCCCTGCAGCCGCCCCTGTCCTCTTTGTCAAAAAGAAATGTGGGGAACTCCGGCTGTGCAATGACTACCGCGCCCTCAACCAGATTACAGTTCGGAATCGCTACCCTCTGCCCCTGATCCCAGAACTGTTAGAGCGGCTGCGGGGCGCTCGCATTTTCACCAAACTAGACCTGAGAGGGGCCTACAACCTGGTGAGTATGCGGGAGGGCGATGAGTGGAAGACGGCCTTCCGCACCCGTTATGGGCACTTTGAGTACACCGTGATGCCGTTTGGCTTGTGCAATGCTCCTGCCGTCTTCCAGCACTTCATGAACGACATCTTCCGGGACCTGCTAGACCGCTTCCTGGTGATCTACTTGGATGACATCCTGATCTACTCGCGGAACCCCTCGGAACATAAGGAGCACGTTCCAGCGGTGCTGCAGCGCCTGCGGGAGCACCGCCTCTTCGCCAAGCTCGAAAAATGCACCTTTGACCTCACGACCGTGGATTTCCTAGGACATCGGATCTCGCCCTCGGGTATCCAGATGGACCCCGCCAAAATTGAGACCATCCTCCACTTATTGCAGGTATTGCCACCACTCACCATATGCTCAGAGGCACGTTACCTAATTCTTGCAAGCTACACAGCAAATGGATTGGACTGTGAAAGACCAACCCAAATTGTGTTTGCATTTTTACAAAAATTTGTAGGGCAGAGGAGGTCAGGTCTCCTGCTCCCCTGGTGCATTCACTATAGCTGCCCAATGTCCCTGCTTTTTAATGTTTGATAGAAATATCTGTTGGCTATAGGTACATTCTTAAATCACAAGGTTTTTTTGCCTATTGGGGAATAAGGCTTTAAAGGTCAAAACCAGCACCTGAAATTGGGCCTGGAATCAAATTGGCAGCCAGTATCAGGTCAGAACCAGTGTTATACATTCATGCCTTCTTGTTGTAGTCAACAGTCTAGCCACATGACTATCATGGTGGCCATATTGTATTGTCCTGCCCAAAGTCGAGAGATTCAGACTTGGCTGTGACTTTTTCTCTTTTTATTAAAATAATAGATACATCCAAAGCAGTTTGCCTCATTAACCTAGCTACTCTTTCTAGGAATTCAGTTCTGCTTTAGCTCTAACTAAGCATGACTTCGCGACTCTTAAGACACTGACAGCAACTGGGTTCCCCCCTGAGTCCCCTTAAGTAGGCTTGGATCGTGCGCACAAATGAAGACTCCACCTCAGCTCAGTCTGTTGAACTTCCCACCTCAAGCGCCTCTGAGCATGGGGTGAAGGTGGTTTGATCTCAGCTTTCCCCTCCCTACTGGGAGAAAGGGCGGGATATAAATCTAATAAATAAAATAAAATAAAATTTTCCAGGACCAACAGCCCAGAAAAGATGTGCATTCAGTGTAGTGGGTCCAAGCCTGGGAACTCTCTCCCAGCTGAGATTAAACAGATACCCTCCTTGTTGAACTTCAGGCTCATGACTAAGACTTTCTTCTTCAGCAGGCATGTTAAGGTAGTGTATAGTTTTATCATGACTGTTTTTATTTTTATTTTATTTTATGTATGACTTGTTTTTATGTACACCATTTAGAAATGAGAATGATTAAGTGGTGTGTACATGTTTTACATAAATAAAGAAACCCTCAACACTGTACTCAATATGTCTCTGTCGACTCAGGCAGAGGGACTGTTGGGCACTGAAGACTGATAGAATCTGTAATCTGACCCATTTGCCTTACACCAGGCACAAATACTCCAAACTGGCACTCTGAACAGTAAGCTTGGAGAGGAAGATTTATTTATTTATAAAAAAATATTTGTATACCACTATTTCATTAAAAACATCAAAATGTTTGCAACACATTAGAAGAACCATAGAATAAAGGTAAAGGTGTCTCCGCACTTGTAGTGCGAGTCATTTCCGACTCTTAGGGTGATGTCTTGTGACGTTTACTAGGCAGACTGTATATATGGGGTGGGATTGCCAGTTCCTTCCCCGGCCTTTCTTTACCCCCCAGCATATGCCGGGTACTCATTTTACCGACCACAGATGGATGGAAGGCCGAGTGGACCTCGACCCCTTTTACCGGAGATTCGACTTCCTCCTTCCGTTGGAATAGAACTCCGGCCATGAGCAGAGCTTTCGAATGCGTTACCGCCGCTTACCACTCTGCGCCACGGAGGACCATAGAATAAAAACATTAAAAATAGAATAAAAACAAAGTTCAAGTGTTGCGAAAAAGCATCTTAATCGCCTGTATAAACTTGGTGGAACAGACAGGTTTTCAGCAGGCACTTAAATATTAAAACAGAAGTTTTACAAACTGCATATTTGTAGACAGCAGCAACTCCCCCTCCCCAACTTTCACATCTCTTCTGGTGCGACACCAAAAACCCAGGCATACTGTTCCTCTGCCTAAGTCTTGGTGATATGAGCCAGGTCAGTCTTTCCTTATCCAAGCTTTTATTTAAAGCTGACCCATCATTTAGCAGTAACACCCACAGATCTGAGGACTGGCTGACAGGGCAACTCCTAAACCCATGGTTATGGTAGGGCAGAACACACAATTATGTTGTGCCCCTGTCACCTGGCTTGCCCCTCCCCCAACACTATACTTCTCCCTACCCAGAACCATAGAAATAGGAGTCCCCCTGTTCCCGGTAGCTGACTCCTCCCTCCTCCCTGGAACATGGAGCCCAACTGATTAAGAGATTAAAAGGCTGGGCCTTGTGTACTCCTGAAGTGGCTCTCCCTAAAGGGAAAGCCCCCTCCCCTTTGGTGAAGCTTGGGACCTCCGCTGCAGCAAAACTTCCCCTCCCCAATCAGCAGTGCTTCTCTTTACTGGTAGAGGTCAGCAGAGAGGGGCCTGTGTACCATCTTCTCATCCATGAACACAGGGGATTACTATTTTTCTATATATGTGTAAGTCATAAGTCCGGGTGTCTTGAGAAGTTACCATTATATGACTTTTTTTTTTTTTTTGGTGGAAAGCATAATATGGCCTTTTGCAACACTCAAGCAAATGCTGATTTTAAGTTATTCTTCAGTTATATTTTAATTTTCTTGATACATCTGACAGAGTCAATGACAATGTTGTTTTGCCTTCCTTTGTGCAAAGTGCAACTAATTTCTGTATGAAAACAGCAGATGATAGTTTCATTGCTGAAAAATACAGCATAAAACTTCATAGCTGTTTTCTCTGTGTAAAGTAGCAATTATGACCTCTTTGACTTAGCACTTACTCTACAGAAATAAGCAATTGCCATTTGGCTCTATTCATTTTGTACTTGTTTCACACTTTCATAAGATGTATCAGCAGGCTTTTAATTATCCTCCAAATGATTCTATTAAGCATTCTCCTTGCATATTAAATGCAATAGACATTGTTTTAAGCCTCCATTGCCTCCTGTGAGTATAATGTGTGCCGACACAGAAAAATGAAATTATTTTACTAAATGAAAACAACCTGAGCAGAAGAAATCATTTTGAATAATAACAATTTGGGTGATAGTGTCATAGTTTCCTATCTGTTTGTTCTTCATCATACACTTGATGGAATGTTTTTTAAAATGTGTCTATTAAAAATAAGCAGTGTCAGTCTCTAAGTAAATGAAATAAATCAGGAAGATTTTCAAAGGGAATAAAAAAGTCATTTATGATGGTTACAAGTTATACGCCCACTTTGATTCTTGTATTGGTACATTTATATTCTCCCATGGTTGATAACATTATTACTTGATCTGTCAAAATGGAGTGACAAAATTTCTGAGTGTAGACAGCTTATTTAAGAACAGTAAAATTCTATTGTGTGCTTGCTATCCTGCCTCAAAGTACTATTAGAAAGAAAACAGATGAATAAAACCAATAATTGTCCAGAAAGTTGTTATATAGAACTGAAAACAAGAAGCACAAGCAAAGAAAACTGAAAGTCATCCTGTTACTCACAGGAATTTGCCAGGAAAGCATTTTCATTTGAAGTGATATTATTTCAGTGGCCCATGAGACCTAAATTCTAACACTTTTCCTTTGATTGTAATGAATTTGTTAATACTTGATCAATTTAAAAACAACTATTCACTCTGAATTATGTTGTGCTTATAGTAGTATCATCAATGGAGTGAGTTTAAGGTTGGGTATCTCTTGGTTGGATCCAACCTTGCTCATTTAAAAAAACCCAGAAAATGGAATAAAAAGGGGGATTTCCCCCTCATTTTTCCTGTTGAAGTAACTCTGGGCTATTGTGAGAAAGAAGATGCGGGATGGCCTGCCCTAAAATAATGTTAGACTTTGGAATCTTAGTCTACAATCTTATACAAATTTATTTAAAATTAAGTTCCATTGAATGGGACTTACTTCTAAGTAGACGTGTATAGGATTGTGCTGTTAAAGAATCCCGCTACCTCAGATCCGTAACACAACAGGCATCTCTTAGCTGAATTATTTACACTGTTCCCCTAAGCTACAGTACAATATTCCTAACATCAATAATCTGTATATAGAGCCTCCTATATATAGGTGTGCACCAAACACTAGATTCAGTTTGGACCCCAGTTCGGTGCTTTGGAAAATGGGTTATTTTGGCTTAGACTTCCTTGGGCATGACCCACTTTGGCTCTGATCCAAAGTTTGTCTCACCTTGAAAAATCCAAGACTTAGTATAGTCCATTGACTATAATAGGGATATAAACACATGGATATAACTTTTTAAAACTTTTTGACAGAAATGGATTAAATTTTCAGGCATTGTAGACCTTTCTGAGTGGATGCATTCTGATGGTCATCAGATGATTTTCCAACTATTACTGCTGATACTCCTGTTGAAACCCTAGCTGCGCTCTGGGATGGAAAGAATATTAGGAAGGCTGACATGATTGATTCCTCTTCCACTGAGCACAGCCCATACCTTGGATATACATCTGAGCTCAGGACTATAAGGCAGATGGAGGAAAACTTGTAATGAATCTATTCAAGCAGAAATTAGACCCCATTATTATCCTACACTGTGGAGGAGAGAAAATATCAGCAGAACAGAACAACCCAAAGTCCAAATTGTCTTTAGGGGAAAAAACCAAGAGAAATTGGGATCGAAAATAGCCCATTGAGGACTGAGCATAGGAAGCTGCATTATGCTATTAGTACATCTCAGCGTTATCTGTAGAGACTACCAACAGTTCTCCAGGATTTCAGACAGAAGTCTTTCACAGTCCTATTTAGAGATGCTGGGGATTAAACCTGGGAAGTAGATGCATTCGAAGTAGATGCTGTAGCATTGAGCTCTGGCCCTCCCTAAGTATGCTCAGTAGCCATGATATGGTGACTGACTGTTCTGGGCAAGGTATGGGGAATAGAAACCTTAGAAGAGGAGTATCTTGGAGAAAAACATGTAGCAGGTTGAAAGCCTGAACAGAAACACTCCATTCTGGCGCATTTTGTTACAGGCCCCACATATTAAATATTTGGCTTATTTGGCTTCTGATAATCTCCAGTACTGGAAATGCTAGTTGCTAATCCACAATTTACTTATTCAAGAGGGAGCTAAGAATCTGCATTACTTTATTTAGCCCTTCATATTGGAAACTAGAAAACCTTAATGGAAAATAGTGCTACTTTATCTCTGTATACACTAGTGGCATATCTGTTGGCTGATGTAACAGAAAGACATAAAGTCACATAGACCTTCTGTTATGTTGACTAAATGCTGAAATTGGTCTGACATGTAGCCATGCTGAACAAATTCTCAGAGCCCTCTCAGACAATTTGGTTACAAAGTTAGCTGTACCATGCATCAGGATGAAGCAACCTGTTTCAGGTGGCATAATGGGTGTTGTGTTGAAAAGATAAAGTGTCTCAATTATGCAGCAAGGTCCTAATTGGGGGAGGAGCAGAGAGTGAAATTTAGGCTCTGCTTCTGGCAGCAAAATTGCTTTGGCTGGCACTGGTTAAACTGTATCTATCTCAGGTTGCTTTATCTACATTTGACTGGCATTGGTTTATCTATATCTGTTTCAGGTTGCTTTACAGACTGCAGTAAGGGCAGTAGTAGAGTGGCAAATTCAGAAGTGCAGGATCCCTTCATGTTAGTCACAGCCATGCCCCCCTTTTGCTGTTGGGTTGAGAATGAGATTTTGTTAATGCCTTCTCCCACAGCAACAGTTATCCCTAGGAGCCAATAAGCATGAAAGGGGAGAGTGTAGTTGCTGAGAAGAGTCTTCTCAATGGCTGAATCACCTCCTTTTACTCTGATTGGCTCCAATCACCAGGAAAGGACAAGGAAGCGTGTTGGAAGATTCTTCTCAATGGCTAACACATTCTCCTTTCATGCTGATCGTCTCATAGGATGCTGAAGACATAGGGAACCTGCTAGGACCCTGCTCCCAAAAAAATAAATGGTCTAAGACACCCTGAAACCCTGGATGACTACACCCCTGAGTAAGGGTCATTCTTGTAAAGTTTATGTATGTAGCTTTCCACAGTATGTACTAGAAATATAAACAAATAAACAAATTCATGAGGACAGTATCTTCTAAAACAACCATGTCCTTTTGGTTTGTTGGTATAGTTATTGAAACTTCCACTTTCTGGATTAGTCATCAGGACTAATCTGTGTGCATCATTCAATCACTGTTACCTGAGGAAAAGCGTCAGGCAACCAGTTAAATCCACGATTTTGAAATGACTGCGTGGGATAAGCCAAAAGGTCATAACAGCGAAAAATGTTTTCCTGGGCATTTAGCTTGGCTCTGCTTCTGTTAGAATTCAGAAAGTTAGTATTTTAGCTTTGATGATTAGCTTGTTGTTGGCTATGGGCAACTGCTTGTAGACCTTGCCTTCTTCCCTTGAAATAATGGACCTTCTAGGAAAATGTAAAAAACAAACAAACTCCTGTATCCATAGTGACATTAGCACAGCAGAAACCCTCATTTAGTGAATGCATGGTAAAAGTAAGCCATATCGAACATAGACTTTCTTTTTAAAAGCAGTGCATTCTAAATATAGATTGTAGTAATTTACTTTCAAACAACTCATTTTCAGCATGTGACATGTTCATTAACCCCAGGTAGAAAAATTATTGTGGTGCATTAATTTTTCACCAATGAAGACATTAGTCATATTTGCAAGTATCATTAGTGTCTGCCACTGAGGTGGAAAAGTCTTACTGTCTCGGTCCAAATGGAGGAAACACTTGAATGTTAATGAGAGTCTGTTAAGTTTTGTGGGTTATCAGCTCTTGCACACTTTTATGCTTTGAATCTTAATTAGAGACCTCTAAAGCACATCATTAAAGGTCTTTTAAAGAACAAGGACATATATGTAATCCTTTAGTGAAATAAGGTAAAAAGTTAAAGGATTTGGTGTAGTCGTTCTTCTGTCGTGACTATATTCAAAGTATGGGTATGTAGACTTGTTCATGGAACAAATGATTTTGCAGTTAAGAAAATAATCTCTCAGTTTGGGTAGAGACTTCATCTGCAGCAAGTGATTGAGCAAAGGGCAGAAACATCATATGGCAGTGTTTTGGATTTGTGCTCCAGCCCATTATTTGGAAGAAAGGACCCTAGTGCTTCACTCAAATACTCTATGGCTGATACCATCAGAATGTAAATGCATACAAATGGTCAGATGCCACTTTGTGCTCTCACAACCAATTTAGTAAGACCTCCAGTTGCGGAAATGATTTAGGAAGCTTTTAAAGCCCCTGCAAAATCCAGTAGATCAAGGAGGCAATTTGTTTAAGGAGATTAGGAAATATTTAGCCTCACTACTACAACAAACTTATGCCAAAACATTCCTAGTGTCTAGTAATGTGCTGTGTCCACAATTTTAAAATGTTTTTTCACAAAAGCAAGTAAATAAATACATAAATAATTCATCACAATTGCTTCAAAATGCAAAAAGAGCAGTGTAATAAATTAGATTACACAGAATTATATTCTCCATTATAAATTTTTTTAGCTTTGCACTTAACTGAGCCACACAGTTGTCAGGAAAAGGAGGTTGCTATCAATACCTCTGCTTCGACATATTTTTTCTAAACTAAGAAGCCCCATATTTTGCTTGCCCTTTTCTGAATGTTTTCCACGTGTTCAATATCCTTTTTGAGAAGGGGCGATCAGAACTGTACATGTTATTCCAAATGTGCTTGCACTATAGTTTTGCCTATAGGCATCATGATACAGGTTTTCTTATTTTCAGACATTTTCCTAATAATCTCTAGCATGAGATTTGCCATTCTCACTACTACGGAGGACTGAGTCAAGGTTTTTCACCAGAATAGTAATAAGCATTAATAAATGAAACCTTCAGAGATTTCTGAAGTTCCAGCTGAGTTGTCCAATGCTGTGCCTTTTTCAACTTTGTGGGATCAACTTCAATTTATGAGGCCTGATGACATGGACCCCTTTCAGGGGTGTGTCTGAGTACGTGCCATCTCTATCCCTGCCCATCATGGCTAGTGAAATCGAGTTAGTGAGGGTTGATTGGGTGGGTCAAGAGAAAGGTGAATGCTTCCTTGTGTGAAAGGGGTAGTGTCTGTCGCCTTAAAGGAGGTGGTAGTGTGGCCACTACTGAAAAAGTCCTGGACCCAATAGATTGTAACAGCTATCATCTGGTTGCAAAAATCTTCTTTTGTGGGGAAGGTGACTGAGAGAGTTGTGGCAGAACAACTGCAGACATTCCTGGATGAGACTGACTGTCTGCAACCACGCCAGTCTGGGTTCAGGCCTGGGTGTAGGAGAAAATCAGCTTTGGTTGCCTTGATTGATGACCTTTATAGAGAGGACGGAAGGAGTGCAACCCTGCTCCTGCTCAATCTCTCAGTGGCTTTGAATGCCATTGATCTTGGTATCCTTCTGGATCAACTCTGCAGGATATGTATCAGTGGCACTATGTTGTGGTGGCTCCATTCCTACCTGCACAGTCAGAGAATAGCATTGGAAGAGTGCTCTTCTGCTCCCTGGGGTTTATGCTATGTGGTGCCACAGGGCACTGTTTGGTCCCTAGTGCTGTATGAAGTTATTGGGAGTGGTCATTAGGTGTTTTGAAGCAAGGTGTCATCATTATGCTGATGATACCTAGCTCTGTTTCTCCATTACATCTGAGTCAAGACAGGTTGTGCAAGCCTTGGACCATTACTTGGATGCAGTGGTGGTTAATGGATGAGGGTTAAAAAAAACACTGAGCTTGAATCTTGAAAAGATGGAGGCCTTGTGGGTGGGTGGCTCCAGTCCAGGAGATAGGTCAGTTGCACTCCCTCTGAATGAGCAGATACGCAGTCTGGGAGTACACATTGATGCATCTCTGTCACTAGAGGCTCAAGTGACCTCTGTGGCAAGGAGTGTTTTTTACCAGCTGTAGTTAGTATGCCACTTGTGACCATGGCTGGACAGTGATAGCCTGACCACAGTGATCCATTTATTGGTAACCTCAAGACTTGATTACTGTAATGTTTTATGTGAGGTTGCCCTTACATATGGTCCAGAAACTGCAACTAGTGCAGACTGCAGGGGCCAGACTGCTCATCTCGGCCCATTGTTGGCAACATGTTACTCCACTACTGAGAGAGCTGAACTGGTTGCCAATTTGCTACAGGGCCAGGTGCAAGGTACTTTTGTTAATTCACAAAGCCCTAAACAACTTGGTCCCAAAGTACTGTAAGGACTGCCTGACTCCTATGTTCCATCTTGAACACTGAGATCCTCTGGTGGGGCACTCTTAGTGATTTTCACGCCCCTGAGGTTCGGTTGGATTCCACTGGGGACAAAGCCTTTAGTGTGGTGGGCCCTGCTGTATGGAACTCCCTACCAGTAGAGGTTTGGACCTGCCTTCATTTAGACATAATCTGTAAATGGTATTATTTAGACAATTTATGAATTTCTTTTTAAACCCGTCAGTATCTAATGATGTTTTAATGATGTTTTTAATCATGTTTTCATTTTATGGATACTTTTATTTGTATCTTTTATACTGCCTTGATATATTTTGTGAAAATGCAGATTATAACTGTTCCAATAAATAAACAAACTGGCAATCTGGGAGACTTCAAGACCAGATCTGAGATCATGTCCCTCAGATTAGCTTGGTAGTATGGCAGCTGGTACACTAGCAGAACTCCTAGTCTGCCTTTCATTCCTAATACTAGAAGCATATGCCAAAATTTGTACATAGTTTGCACAGGACAGTGAGGATAGTGACTGAAAGAAAAAAATAGTTTTGCTGAAGTGATGGAACTGGAATTAAAAATAGAATGTTGTTTGTTGGATAGAGGCTTCCCAAAAATGCTGAGGCAGACGTAAGTGTTGAATTAACAGCCCACCATCATGTATGGTGCAATGTTACTTCTAGTTAACTCTTGCCTTGTTTCATTAATTACATACATACGAAAAGATCATAAACACAAATTCTTTATGGCATTTCCATTGTCTTTCAATCCTGAAAACTTTATTTTAAAACATAGTTTCTGTAGATTTTCTACTGTACCAGCCAAGTATTTTTTTAAAGGAAACAAAACCTTAGCTATACGTTTTGAACAATAATATTGTTTAGTAACAAAAATGTTTTACTGGTATTTACACAACATAAAAGTTGTGTATACACTTTCATTTGTTTGTCTTTCAGTTCAGATAAAAAGTTATACTCCTCTCTGGACAGTTCCGTTTTATTATTTAAGCACTTTTTGGTTTTGCTGCAAATTACTTTGGCAGGAAGAAATTTACTGCTTTCACTGTGATCAGGGCCACAGCTCAGTCCGTAGCATTCAGTGCTGACATGCCTATTTCCTACCTGTCAGAATGAAATACTAATGGTAGGTCCTAGCAATTCTGACATTGCCTACTTATTTTTTATATCCAAGGTCACTTGCTTCATGTTTGCATTTGACATGGAAATAGAAATGAAACTATACAAAATGTTAAAGCAATTTTATGCTGATAGTGCCTTATTGCGACAATTGCTATTATTATTATTATTTATTTTATTATTTATTTATTAGACTTTTATACCACCCGACTAGCAATAGCTCTCTGGGCGGTGAACACAAGAAATACAATAAAATCACACAATATAATACAACAAAACATATAAAAATAAAACAATCTAAAATCAGTTACAACAAATTTTAAAAATTAAGTTAACTTAAATTAAAATGCCTCGGAAAAGAGGAAGGTTTTAACTTGGTGCCGAAAAGATTGTAGGCGATTGGATTGTAGGCGATACAACCCTTGGAGAATACAATGGAGCTTTAACTTGTAGAAAAGCAACAAGAAACCTGAAGGATTAAAAACTGGAGGTTATGTTCTATTGCTATTTTGGGCGCATTAACAGTTGAATCTGAAACTGATTTAAAATCAGATGGATTACAATATGTTGCTACTTAAGCAATGACTATAGCTGTTGGAAAAAACAAACTTGGCCGGCCCAAGATGCATGTTTTCAGTCTGCTATGCTTAAACTACTCCACTTAAGGAAAGGTGTGCATGGTCAATTAAAAACATAGCGCACACCTAGAATTTTGCTATAATATATTTCACCTCCCACTGTTTTATCTTGTGCAAACTGAGACACTTCTCATGTCCATTGGAAACTATTCTGCAGAACAGTCAGTGCCATTATTCCACAATTGTTTTTGGAGTTTTTTTTAGTGTTGCAAAGTGTTGCTGTACTTCACATATTCACAGAAACAGAAGCAACAGAGAATGATTTGCTATAGGAAACTTCACTAAAATTTAAAGTGACTATCTGAATGATTTAAAGTGACTATCTGAATGATTTCAACTGTTTTAATATAGTTATTTCCTCCCTGCTAAAACAAGATCAGCACAGCACATGTCTTGTTTCTGTTATTTGGGCTGATTGCAGGTGTTGCCACCACTCACCATATGCTCAGAGGCACATATTACCAAATTCTTCCACGCTACACAGGAAGTGGATTGGACTGTGAAAGACCAACCGAAATTGTGTTTGCATTTTTGCACATTTGTAGAGCAGTCACATATTTCAGAGGGGAGGTCCCTGCTCCCCTGGTGCATTCACTATAGCTGCCCAATTCCCCTGCTTTTTAAAGTTTGAAGTTTGAAATAGGTACATTATTAAACTGAAAGGTTTTTTTTCCTATTAGTGAATTTCCCTGCTTTTTAAGGAGGTGAGAAATGGGATCCTGTGCAAGTTTGCTGAGAATGGATTGATCATTTGCATGCTTATTGCGTTCAGTGGGATTTACTCCCCTGCAATCATGCTTAGGATAGGTGAAACTGACTTCAGGGATGGGGAGGGGAGGAGGGGGAGGGGAACAGGGAGGAGGAGGGTAGGTTTGATCGTTTGCATGTTTGAGTTCAGTGGGATTTACTCCCGCACAATAATGCTTAGGATAGGTAAAACTGACCATGGGGAGGGATACCTGGAGTGGGCAGGGGAGGAGGAAGAAGGAGGAGAGGAGGAAGGGAGGAGGAAGGAAGAGGAGAGGGGAAGGAGGGGAAGGGCAGGTCTGGTCATTTGCATGCTGATTGAGTTCAATGGGATTTACTCCTGTGCAATCATGGCTAGTAAAACTGACCATGGGGGAGGGGAGAGCAGAGGGAGGTAAGAAGGGGCAGAGGAGAGCAGAAGGAGTGGGAGGAGGAAGGAGGGGATTGGAAGGGGAGGGGAGGAGTGAAGGAAGGGGGAGGGAAGGGGCAAAAGGGAGATGATGGGAGGGAGAAGGAGGGGAGGGCAGGTTTGATCATTTTCATACTCGTTGGGTTCAGTGGGATTTACTCCCGTGCAATCTTGCTTGAAAATGAAATGAATTGCCTTCATCTCAATTCTGACTTATGGAGCCCTATGAATAGGGTTTTCATGATAAGCGGTATTCAGAGATGGTTTACCATTGCCTTTCTCTGGGGCTGAGAGGCAGTGACTGGCCCAAGGTCACCCAGTGAGCTTCATGTCTATGTGGGGATTTGAACCCTGGTCTCCCAGGTCATAGTCCTAGGATAGGTAAAACATGGGAGAGAGGGAGGGGAAGAGGAAGAGGAGGTGGAAGGAGGGGATTGGAAAGGGATTGGGGAGAGGAAGGGAGGGGTGAAGGAAGGGAGAGGGAAGGGGCAAGAGGGCAGGGATAGGAGGAGAAGAGGAGGGCAGGTTTGATCATTTTCATGCTTTTTGAATTTCATGGGATTTAGTCCTGTGCAATCATGCTTAGTATAGGTGAAACTGATTTGGGGAGGGGCAGGGGAGATGAGGAGGGGAGGAGATTGGGTGGGTGGGTACTGGGAAGAAGGGAAACGTCTTTTCTTTCCAGAAGGAAAACATTGTGAATAGTATCATTGCTTTTCAGCGTTTCCCCCACCTTTTTATTCTACAGCAGACACATGTACCCTCCCACCCAAATTTAAACCAAAGCTGTCCTTGGCCACTTCCACACCAGATCTTTATTTCACTTTAGGCAGTCATGGCTTCTCCCAAAGAATCCTTGGAAGTGTAGTTAGTGAAAGGTGCTGATAGTCGCTAGGAGATGCTCTGTTCTCCTCACAGAGCTTCAGTTAGAGCAGCTGACTGTTAAAACGCTGTGGCCACTGGAGCTCTGTCAGGGGAATTGGAGTCTTCTCTCAGCACCCTTCACAAACTAGACTTTCCAGGATTCTTTGGAGGAAGCCATGACTGTCTACAGTGAAATGAAGGCGTGGCATGAGTGTGGCCCCCTGATTAGGCAAGCAAGCAGCTGCGAGTCTGGCGTTTAGAACACTGACAGTTTGTTCTTACTGAGCATGACCGACATTATAATTGTGTTCAAGCCAAAATTTCTTAAATTAATTAAAAATTAGCCATGCATTTTTTCAACTTTTAAACTGCAGAAGATGAAGGTCAGAGTAGGGGGCAAGGACAGTAATAGGATTACAGGTACTCTGTGAACATTGCTGATTTTTAATTAATTTCAACAGTTTATGAGAATTCTGACAGAAAAAAGTCCAAGAGGGCTCTGGTTGATTTCTCTCTTTTTACACTTTAAATTCTTGATTTTCTCTGACTGTTTTGTTTATCATCATGAAAATATAGAGGGTTGTTAAGCAAGCGTTTCTGAGTTCAGAACTCTTAAGTTTTGTAAGGTTTTGTTTTGAAATGAGCTTATGGGAAGCATCAAAATGGCAAGGGGAGTATTTTCAATTTAACATTACGGAATGCGAAAAATCCATGCTGACTATGCTGACTATAGTATACAGATATATGAAAGGTTGCAAAGTATTGTGTTTAGGTCATTCAAAACAAATTTCAAATTATGCAGAGATGCCTTCAGATTTCAGAAACCTCAGAAACTTTGCTGTTTAATCATAACTTTTATTATTGTTGTGTATCATGCTGTATTTATTCTACAATTGCCCAAAATCTGGAAGCATGTCTACTCAGATATATCACACAGAAAGCATTCTAACATTACACTATCAGTGACTTCAGTCCTAATTTACAATGCCAGTTTCCCTGGCAGACTGAAAATTGAGTATGGATGCAAGATTAGCCAAATTATATTTGGAAAATGTCTAAAAAGGATTGTTATTCATTAAGTTTGTATTTATTTTTGACATTTATACACTACGCATTAACCACCCTCTCTGAGAAGTTAACAACTGTTTTTAAAAAACAACAAATATAAAGAATCAAAGAAATAAGATATATAAACTATCACCATAAAACCAAAACAAGCAGCATAAAATAATTCTAAAACAGCATGAAAACTCAGCTTAAAATAATTTGTTCTGAGGACTATAAAACACCAATTCTTTATAATTTTAAAAGGCTTGGGATAATTAAAAGGTCTTAATCTGGCACCTAAAAGATCACTGAGGAGGACATTCCACAACCCATATTCCATAAAATGATATTACCAAAAAAGATCTCTCCCTAGACACATATCTCACCTCTTTAGGTAGGGAAACCTGAAACAGGACCTCTGATGAAAATCTTAATCTTGGCAGGTAATATATAGGAGGACATGATTTTTCAGGTAACCTAGCCCAAGCCATTTAGCCTCTTGAAATGGCCCCAGAAATGGACTGAAAACCAGTGCAGATGATGATGGTTGAATCATCATTATGTAACAAGGCTCAATTTTCAGGTGCTTGATAGGTTGAACCAATAGTCCTGTTGGCAGGACTCTGCAAGGTTGCCAAGTCAGAAGCATCCCAAACTATGAGATTTCAGGGGTTGGCCCTAGTGATGTCATTAAGCATGATATATTACGCATCAACCACAATTGCTTGGAGCATACCACTCAAAACAAAAATATTCTCTGATTGGAAATTAAGATAGAAATCCTAACTAAATGAGAGTGTTCCCTGGTCAAACTGAAGTGATGGGATCATTCTTTCCCACCTGCTTAGGCAGCCTGGGTTTTTAAAAATGTTTTTAATGCTGTTTTGTTTTAATGTATTTTAAGATCTGTTTTTATGATGCTTTAAAGTGTTTTAGTGCTTTGTTTGCCACCCTGGGCTCCTGCTGGGAGGAAGGGTGGGATACAAATTAATTAATTAAATAAATAATAAATAAACATTTAATCTAGTCTACTTGCTTCTGGAAATAAGGGTTTAAATGTCCTCAGGCAAGTCACCAGAAGGCCATTGTAGAAAGAAAGCCTAGTGTTGTGAGATGTTAGATGGGGGCACTCATGATTAAAGATGGATGCCTTTGAAGGCTGCAATTCCAAACACACTGACTAAGGGACTAAGCCCCCTAGAACTCAACAGGACTTACTTCTGAGTAGGTATTGTGAGGATTGTGCTGTTGGTAAAGCTTGACTAGGGATCCTCTGCAACAATATCCATATCAAAGCAAGGTTGGCAACTCCCTCCCTAGAATGCTCTGCCTGCATTTTAACATGGTGGCTCCAAACTTCTTTACAGACTACACTCTTCACTGCAGAGAGAGGTTTGAGAAATGAGGAAGAATTAAGAAGATACTCCACTCTTTCCTGCCTACTCTGTGGGCTGCTATAAACTCACTTTGACAGCCAACCCAGTTCCAGTGGGTAGCAATTGACAGAGAGAAAACACACATGGTTTGGTCTACCTTCACAAGCAGCAGCTTGGGAACAAAAATTACAGCTACACTTCCCAGTATGTAAATTCTCTTTTACCACTGTGGGCAAGAAATAAACCATCATGCAAATAACAAGGTGCATCATCAGTGGATTTAAGGGGGTTGAGCTGACAAAATGGAATTGTTGTTGCTTCTATGAATATAAAGGAGTAAGGTCAGAGGTAAAAAGACAGGGATGATTTCCTAAATGCAATACCATACCAACCACATCACGTTTTCTATGAGTAAGACAGAAAACTCATCATTCCATAACCATTCAGGATTCCCAACCAAAACTAAAAAAATCCTGGCAGCCAATCAGCCAAGATCACAGAAATCCCCATGTAGCACAAGCTGACCTGAGGCTTTAGTTAGTGCAGAATCCTGTGGCACAATTGCTGACATGAGTGAGATCCTATCAGCACATAATACTTCTGCTCTGAAATCTGCATTGGTTGCTGATTGCTACCAGGCCAAGTTCAAGGTGTGCTTTCCATATTACGGGTTCCACATAGTACTACTCCTGCTCAGCGCTTGGAAGTTTACTTCTAAAAAGTAATAAATTACAGTTACAATTACATGGCCCAAAAAGTAGTAATTGTCATTACAATTACAATTGCTCTGAAAGTAACTGATTACTTTTTCTCAAAAGTAATCACTACAATTACATTTCAGTTGCTTTTTAAAAAAAATGCCTACAATGTGCTGGCCATGGCTGCTGCACATCTAAGCAGCCTAAAACAACATTAACAATAAACAAACACATACAGAGGTAGTAGAATAATTATTTTTATCCATAAGATAGCAATGGTGGTTTCTCCGCTGGTAAGGGTGGTGGGGAGGGAGGCTGAGGCCACTACTTAGATCTTTCCACGTCAAACCAAGTGCAAACCCCCCACTCAGCCAGCCAGCATAATCTCTCTCACTTAACCACCTCCTGGACCCTGCCCTGCCACCAACTAAGGGACACTCACCTAAGCAAACATTTTCCCCTGAGTAGCACAAAAGTTAAAACACTGCAAATGCACCACAGTGGCCAGAGAGGGTGGTGGAGGCCACTTTGTGTGCCAAGTGCAAACACAGTATACACACACACACACACACACACACACACACACACACACACACACACACACACACACACAGTCATCTTTCACCTCCACAGTTCTTTATCTCCATTCTGCTGCTGCCTCCTCCTTTGGATAATTTTCTTGCCCACTGGCTCCTTTTTCCCTCCTCTCCACCACCATCCATTGTTTTCTCCACACCACCCGTCTCACACTCCACCTCCTCCCTCGTCGCCTCCTACCCACCCACCGAGCATGAGGGAAGAACGACGCTGCACAGAAGCCCAGTTTGAGGCATATGATTTTTATCCACAAATCAGAGGAGCAGAAGACTTCCCCTGCCCCCCCCAAGTAATGCCCATAAATAATGCTGGAAACATTACAGTTACTCCACAAAAGTGATAAAATTATTCCTAGTTATATTACAATCAAAATGTAAAGGAATTACCCACTCATTCCTCAAAAAAGTAATGAATTGCAAGTAATTCATTACTTGTAACTAATTACTTCCAAGCTCTGCTCCTGCTCTTGTAAGAAATTGATGCTATAGTGTGGCAGTACCTATGCTTCGGATCACTCTGCCTATTTATATTAGGCAGATGCTTCATTGTACTGGTTGTGGCTCCTGCTAAAAACATTTTTGTTTAGGTAAGCCTACCCAGGCATGTGGAAGCTATTATGTTTTTTATCTGTTTTGAATTCATTGATGGATTTATTATTTTGAATGTTTTTAAATACCTGTGTTTAACTGTTTTTGCCAATAATTTTGTTTTACTTCCTTCTATAAACCGTTTTGAGATTTTTTACAATAAAGCAGTATATACATTTTATAAATAAAATACATAAGTAATTTTCATATTCACTGTGGCCCTTGGGTCTTTTTCCTCTTTTAGGAACAAAGGAATATGCTTATACTGAGCCAGGCCATTTGATACCATCTAGCTCAGTACTGATGACATGGACTAGCATTGGCTGTCCAGGATTCCAGGCAATAGGCTCTTCCAGAGATTGAATTTTGGACCTTGGCATGCAAAGTATGTGCCCTACCACTGAGCTTACAGCCCTGTTTATAAAAGTATCTTTTAAAATTGTTCTTTTCAATTTATTAATGAATGAACAGCATACTAGGGCAGATCTACACCATGCATTTAAAGCACATTTAACATACATTTGAAGCACATGAATCCCACCACAGAATCTCAGGAACTGTAATTTGTTAAGGGTGGTGGGAACTATATCTGTGAGGGGGAAACTACAATTCCCAGGATTTTTGGGGGGAAGTCATGCACTTTAAATGCGAGTTGGTTGTGCTTCAAATATATTATGTGGATCTGCATTACTTCATAAATTTTGCCTGCATATAAATCATTTTAATTATATTTTAAAGTGGAAATAAGCTGCAAAGTTTACTGGCCACGCACCATCTCTCAGCCTGATCTGCCCCTCAGGGTGAAAACAACAGAGGGGAAACATGACAACCTCAAGGAAGATGGGCACACTTAAAATGTAGAGGAAATAATAATTTGTAAATAATAATTTACAACCTTAGTGTGAAATCAGATACATATCAAGACATAGTACAGTAGGGTTCCACTTTCCGGCGTTCCACTAATGTAGCAGCTTCCAATCGGGAAATTCCCCGTTTTAAAGCCGATTTTGCCATTTTGCGGCATTTTCGTGTGAAGCCACCCATTAAAGTCAATGGGTTCTGCTTTACGGTGATTTCCGCTTTACGGCAGGGGCCTGGTCCCTAACCCGCCGTATAAGCGGGGTCCTACTGTTTGAGTACCCGGCATATGCTGGGGGATAAAGAAAGGCCAGGGAAGGAACTGGCAATCCCACCCCATATATACGGTCTGCCTAGTAAACGTCACAAGACATCACCCTAAGAGTCGGAAACGACTCACACTATAAGTGTGAGGACACCTTCACTGTATGAAGAAATATTTATATAAGAATGAATGTCAAAGATGTTATTTACACAACCTGTAAATACATTTATAGTTCAATCCTATGGATGTTTATTCAGAAGCAAGTCCCAATATATTCAACGGGGCTTACTCAATTGGAAGCATGCACAGGACTGCAATTCAGTGATAAAGAACTTCACGCACCCAATCCAAAATTTAGAAACATGCCACTTTTGCAACTGTTTTATATTTGTTTTATATAAGGGCTTTGTTTCTTGTGAGCTGCCTTGGTTTCCAAGCCTACCTCACATGGTTGTTGGAAATATTCCATACACACACAGTGGAGATATAAAAATAAATACACCTCATATAATAGTTTATTGTCAAAACCAGTTGGCCATTGCAAAACATTTTTAAATTATTAGTTTCCTGCCAAATAAAAGCAGTGACACCTAAGTAACCACTGCCTAACTCCTAACTCCTTAAAAAAAAAAAAGGAACGGGGGGGGACAGAAAGATTTACAACACAGTCCTTTTCTATGTTCACTCAAAAGGCCCATTGATTTTCAGCACACTCCTAACCATGTATACTCAAAAATAAGTCCTACTGAATTCAATGGGATGAACTTCCAGGTATGTGGAATTAGCAATGCAGCATTACTCCCAGAAAAGCTTCATATTGGGAAGGTTTTAAAAAAAGGTTATTAATAGGACAAATAAACTGCCCTCCTCAACAGTCCAGTAAAATTTAAAGTTGTTTGACTCTTAATTAGGAAAGTATAACACTATAACAGTGGTTCCCAACCTTTATGAGCATGGGAGCCCCTTTATAAGCTGAAAAATTTTTGTGACCCCCCTCCCCCCAGGGAGGCAGGCTGGCTGCCAGGAAGGAAGGGGGAAAGCAGCCTTTCTTTGCAGCCTTGCTTCTTTTTGCTTCACAAAAACCCGTCTCCTCTCATTCTAAGTAAGGATGTTCCCAGTAGCGGCAGTGCAAGGAGATGAGAATCAGTGATAGTAATCCCCTCTTCATCCTGGTAGCTCCACCCTCAGCCTCCTTTGGCATCTGCCATGTGTTCTATAGGCAGATGCCTGCCCTTAGTGCACCTGAAAGATGCTCTGGCACTTCAGCAAAAGGCCTCCCCTCTCGTTCGGAGCAAGGGGGAGGTGTCATCTGCAGCGGCAGTGGAAATCAGACAGTGTCGAGGGAGTGAAGACTTCTTTAAAAAATAATAATAAATAATTCATTTCTTTACTGTTCACGGCCCCCTCTGGATTACTCCATGGCCCCCCTGGGGATCCCAGCCCCCAGGTTGGGAACCACTGCCCTACAACATGTACACTTTTTTAAACTTCTGTTTAAAAATTATTTGAAAAATAAGAAGTATAACATGCTATTTTTTCAAGTAATTAAAAAACCCGGCATGCACACTTTTATTATAACTAAAATTGTTTACTGTGTATGCCTACGAAGATCCTGCTGTGATCTTCTGTTGTAGTGCAATCTTATGGATGTTTACTGAGAAGCAAGTCCCAATCCTGTCCAGAGGAAGTACTCTTTATGCTGCTGAAAGCTATATATTTACTGAATTTCCAAGCAGGAAAAGGAAACTGTTCTCAGAACTTGAAATGGGATTTAGCTATTGCCTGGGGGTCAACAAATTATGTCAATCACAACCCTGACTTCACTTATTGCCTAAAAACCTGAAAGGGCAGGGATTAGAGCAGCTGGTACTAATAGAAGTTGCGGGGGCGGGGGCTGACATTTTGGTTTATATCTTTTGAACCAGACCACCTAGAAACTTTTTTTTAAAATGAAAGCTAAGAGTCCGGAGATTTTATTATTTCTATTTATTTATTTATTTATTTATTAAACTTATATACCGCCCGACTAGCCATAGCTCTCTGGGCGGTGAACAACAAAATACAATAAAATGAACAATATAATACAATAACAATAAAGCAATCAAAAATCAATAACAGCAAACATAACAAGAAATAAATTAAATTAAGTTAAAAATGCAAAAAGTTAAAATGCTTTGGGAAAGAGGAAGGTTTTAACTTGGCGCCGAAAGGATAACAATGTCGGCGCCAAGCGAACCTCCTCGGGGAGACTGTTCCACAGTTCGGCAGCCACCACTGAGAAGGCCCTACATCTTGTCACCACCCTCCGGGCCTCTCTATGAGTCGGGACCCGGAGGAGGGCCTTTGTAGCAGAACGTAGTGTACGGGCTGGTTCATAGCGGGAGAGGCGTTCCGACAGGTACTGTGGTCCCGCACCGTATAAGGCTTTATAGGTTAACACCAGCACTTTGAATCTGCCCCGGAAGCAAATTGGTAGCCAGTGCAAGCGGGCCAGAACAGGTGTTATATGCTCGGACCGCTTGGTCCTTGTTAACAATCTGGCCGCCGCATTTTGCACTAGCTGTAGCTTCCGGACTGTCTTCAAAGGCAGCCCCATGTAGAGCGCATTGCAGTAATCCAAACGTGAGGTTACCAGAGCATGTACCACTGATGTAAGGTCCTCCTTACTCAAATAAGGATGTAGTTGGGCTACCAACCGAAGTTGGTAGAACGCATTCCGAGCCACCAAGGCTACTTGAGTCTCGAGTGAAAGGGAAGAGTCTAAAACGACTCCCAGACTACGAACCTGCTCCTTTAGGGGGAGTGTAACCCCATCCAGGATAGGGTATATATCCATCATCCGATCAGAGAAACCATGCACCAATAGCATCTCAGTCTTGTCAGGATTGAGCCTCAGTTTGTTAGCCCTCATCCAGTCCATTGTCGCGGCCAGGCAATGGTTCAGTACATCGACAGCCTCACCTGAAGAAGATGAAAAGGAGAAGTAGAGCTGCGTGTCATCAGCATACTGATGACAACGCACTCCAAAACTCCTGATGACCGCACCCAGCGGCTGCATGTAGATGTTGAAAAGCATGGGGGACAGAACCGACCCCTGCGGGACTCCACATTGTAGAGCCCATGGTGTCGAGCAATGTTCCCCAAGCACTACCTTCTGGAGACGGCCCGCCAAGTAGGAGCGGAACCACTGCCAAGCAGTACCCCCAACTCCCAACTCCGCCAGTCTCTCCAGAAGGATACCATGGTCAATGGTATCAAAAGCCGCTGAGAGATCAAGGAGAATCAACAGAGTTACACTCCCTCTGTCCCTCTCCCAACAGAGGTCATCATACAGGGCAACCAAGGCTGTCTCAGTACCAAAACCGGGCCTGAAACCCGATTGAAATGGATCTAGATAATCGGTTTCATCCAATAGTGCCTGGAGCTGGGCAGCAACCACTCGTTCCACGATCTTGCCCAGGAATGGAACGTTTGCTACTGGTCTGTAGCTGTTGAAATTTTCTGGGTCCAAAGAAGGCTTTTTCAGGAGTGGTCTCACCACCGCCTCTTTCAGGCAGCCGGGGACCACTCCCTCTCGCAAAGAGGAATTTATCACTTCATTGGCCCAGCCAACTGTTCCATCCCTGCTAGCTTTTATAAGCCAAGAGGGGCACGGATCCAGTACCAAAGTGGTTGCACGCACCAGTCCAAGCACCTTGTCCACGTCCTCGAGCTGAACCAACTGGAACTCATCCAATAAAACATGGCAAGACTGTGCTCCGGACACCTCATTATGATCAACTGCTATAAATTGGGAGTCCAAGTCCTGGCGGATGCCTAAGATCTTATGCTGGAAGTGCTCAGCAAACTCATTACAGCGGGCCATAGATGGTTCAACAGTGTCCTGATGGCCTACATGAAGTAGCCCACGGACAACTCTAAAAAGCTCCGCTGGGCGGCAAAGGGATGACTTGATAGTGGCAGCAAAATGTTGTTTTTTTGCCGCCCTCACCGCCCTCACATATAGTTTGGTAGAAGCACTAACCAGCGCATAATTGCATCCGTCAGGAGTTTGCCTCCATCTCCGCTCAAGCCGCCTTCTTTCTTGCTTCATTGCTCTCAGCTCCGGCGTGTACCAAGGGGCTGTATGAGCTCTACATAGGAGAGGGCGCGCAGGAGCGATCATGTCAACGGCCCGGGTCATCTCCACATTCCACATATCGACCAGGGCTTCAACAGGAGCACCAGTCCTATCAGCCGGAAAAACCCCCAGAGCCCTTTGAAAACCCTCAGGATCCATTAGTCTCTGGGGGCGGACCAATTTAATAGGTCCCCCACCCTTGCAGAGGGAGGAGGCTACTGAAAGTCTAAACTTCAGCAAGCAGTGATCTGTCCATGACAAAGGGAGAGATGTAAAACTCCCCACATCCAGATCACTATCCCCATGTCCAGTAGCAAAGACAAGGTCTAGAGTATGCTCTGACATATGCGTTGGGCCAGTAACATATTGGGACAGCCCCATGGTTGTCATGGAAGCCATGAAGTCCTGAGCCGCCCCGGACAAAGTCGCCTCGGCATGGATGTTGACATCCCCCAGTACTAATAGTCTGGGGGATCTCAACAATACCTCCGAGACAACCTCCGTCAGCTCAGCTAGGGAAGCCACTGGGCAGCAAGGTGGGCGGTACACCAAGAGGATTCCCAGCCTGTCCCTCTGGCCCAGCACAAGGTGCAAACACTCCAGACCAGTAACTGTATGGACATGGTGCTTGGTGAGTGAGATGGAACTCTTATAGACCACAGCAACCCCACCTCCCTGACCCTCAGATCTACCATGATGCTGAACCGAGTACCCCGGTGGGCAAAGCTGGGAGAGACCAACTCCTCCCTGCTCACCCACCCATGTCTCGGTTATGCATGCCAGATCGGCATGCAGATTAAGGTGACTCACCCAGAGATCCAGAGAGGACTCCCAAAAGCTGGAGTCTCTGGGCAAAATCTGGACACCTGGAAACCCTAGTCCTATGCCATAAATGTATAATTCAATGTGGTTCCTTTCATAATGGAATAACACTCAGAAGATTAAGCTTGCCAAGTGTTTATATACAGTTGCTAAGGCCAAGATGTTTCATCACATGAGGCATTGTATCTTTGTTTTCTCTTTCTCATGCAAATCCTACCCAACTCAGATAAGGCAGATCATGCTCCAGAAACCCCTTAAAATGCACCCTCACGTCTATGGACAATCCATGATTCTCCCTAATTATTCTCTTAACCATAGCCACTTTCCACTTAATCCTCTCCTCCTTCCTCTCCTCATTTTACGACTGCCAGGAGGTTCCGAGACTGCTCTGATGTTACAGATTAACAGACTAAACTGGATGGGTGTGAAGACTGAGGGCAATACCTGCATAGAGGCATAGACAATATTGCAGTGGATGTGCATGGAATCTGTCCACAGTAGCATGATTTTGTTATGTGCCTTCAGGTGGTGACCCTATGAATTAGTGACCTCCAATAGCATCTGTTATAAACCACCCTGTTCAGATCTTGTAAGTTCAGGTCTATGGCTTCCTTCATGGAATCCATCTCTTGTTTAGCCTTCCTTTATTTCTACTCCTGTTTTTCCCAACATTATTGTCTTTTTTAATGAATCAATTCTTCACATTATGGTTCCAAAGTATGATAACCTCAGTTTCATCATTTTAGCTTCTAGTGATAGATCTGGCTTAATTTGTTCTAACACCCAATTATTTGTCTTTTTCGCGGTGCATGGTATCCACAAAGCTCTCCTCCAACACCACATTTCAAATGAGTTGATCTTTCTCTTATCCACTTTTTTCACTGTCCAACTTTCACATCCATACATAGAGATTGGGAATACCATGGACTGAATGACCTTATTTTATTGTTCAGTGATACATCTTTGCATTTGAGGACCTTTTCTAGTTCTCTCATAGCTGCACTCCCCAGTCCTAGCCTTCTTCTGATATCTTGACTATTGTCTCCATTTTAGTTAATGACTGTGCCGAGGTATTGATAATCCTTGACAAATTCAATCTAAAAGGTAAAGGTAAAGGTGTCCCCATACTTACAGTGCGAGTCATTTCTGACTCTTAGGGTGACGTCTTGCAACGTTTACTAGGCAGACCATATATATGGCGTGGGATTGCCAGTTCCTTACCCGGTCTTTCTTTACCCCCCAGCTGGGTACTCATTTTACCGACCACGGATGGATGGAAGGCTGAGTGGATGTCGACCCCTTTTACCAGAGATTCGACTTCCTCCTTCCGTTGGAATCGAACTCCGGCCGTGAGCAGAGCTTCGGCTACGTTACTGCCACTTACCACTCTGCATCACGGAGTGTCATAATTCAATCTACTCATTGTCATCTTTAAAATTATATAAATCTTCCGTTGTCATTACGTTAGTCTTCTTGACATTCAGCTGTAGTCCTGTTTTGTGCTTTCCTGTTTAACTTTCATCAGCATTTGTTTCAAATCATTACTGGTTTCTGCTAGTAGTATGGTGTCATCTGCATATCTTAAATTATTGACATTTCTCCCTCCAATTTTCACATCTCCTTCATCTTAGTTCAATCCTGCTTTCTTTATTATATGTTCTGCATATAGATTAAACAGATAGGTTGATAAAATATATCCGTGTTTAATACCCTTTCCAGTGGAGAACCAATCATTCTCCATATTCTGTCTGTAAAGTAGCCTCTTATCCAGACTATAGGATGTGCATCAGGACAATCAGATGCTGTGGCACCCCCATTTAAAGCATTCTATAGTTTTTCATGATCTACACAGGCAAAGCTTTGCTGTAAAGCACACAGTGATTTTCTTCTGAAATTCCTTGGTCTGTTCCATTATCCAACTTATGTTTGCAATATGATCTCTGGTGCCTCTTCCCTTTCTAAATCCAGCTTGGGTGTCTGGCATTTCTCACTCCGTATATAGTAAGAGCCTTTGTTGTAGAATCTTGAGGATTACTTGCATGAGGCAATAGTTTGATAAATACTGCATTCTCTTGGATCCCTTTCCTTTGGAATTGGGATGTATAATAATAATAAATTTAATTTTTGTATATTGAACGCTTCCAGTCTGTGAGCTATTGTTTTCCATATATGTCAAAATTCGGACAGATTCAGTCTCAGTCGCTTGTAGCAACTCTGTTGGTATGCCATCTGTTCCTGATGATTTGTTTCTTCCAAGTATTTTAAGAACAGCTTTCACCTCGCATTCTAAAATTTCTGGTTCTTCCTCTTACCGTTCTTCCGTGAATGAATCTGTCATCCTGGCAGCTCTTTTATAGAGTTCTTCAGTGTATTGATTCCATCTTCCTTTTATTTCATCTCAGTCAGTCAGTCTGTTGCTGTCAGCTCTACACTGCATCAGCAGTGTCAGGGGGGGCTGGAGATTCCTGGGTCTTTGGCAGGGAAGGAAAGTCCTTAGCCAGCAGTCGGGTTGTAAATCTGCCAGGCCTATCCGAAGCGTACTTGCCGAGTCAGAAGTCCAGAAGCGAGGTCAGTGGAGGTCCGGGATCAATTGCCAAGGAGGTCAGTCAAAGAGATGCTGCAGGGAAACTAGGTCTACACAAAGCCACGCCTGACGTTGCAGTCAGCAACAAGCTGCAGCCAAGGTGTGCCTTATAAAGAGGACGGGGCCATGACGGGGCCATGACAGTTGCCCTGTTGATTATTCAACATCCCTACTCTTGGTTTAAATTTCCCTTTCATTTCTCTAATCTTTTGGAACAGGGCTCTTGTTCTTCCGTTTTTGTTGTCCTCTTCTATTTCTATACAATAACTATTGTAATATTTCTCTTTGTCCCTGTGTACTAGTTGCTGTATTATTGCATTTAGGATTCTGACCATGTTTCTATCTCCTTTTGCTTTTGCTTTCCTTCTTTCTTTAACCATGTTAAGAGTTTCCTAAGTCATCCATTGAGGTCTTTCTCTCTTTTTAACTAGAGGTATTGTCTTTTTCCTCCCTGATAATGTCTCTGACTTCACTCCATAGTTCTTAAAGCCTCAAATCTGTTCCTTATTTAATCTTTATATTCTTCTGGGATGCTATTTAAATTGTATTTTGGCATTATGATTGCTTTGTTGTTGTTCTTCTTTAGCTTTACTCTGATTTTCGATACGGCCAGTTCATGATCTGTACCACAGTCTGCTCCTGGTCTTGTTTTCGCAGAAAGTATGGAACTTCTCCATCTTCTGCTATCAGTTATATAATCAATTTGATTCTTATATTGACCATTTGGTGATGTCTGTGTGCAGGTGTCTTTTTGGTTGCTCAAAAAAATGTGTTGGCAAGAAACACATAATTCAATAAGTCTTTCTCCTGCTTCATTTCTATCTCCTAAGCCCCATTTTCCACTAATTTCTACTTCTTCTCTTTTCCCTACTTTTGCATCCCAGTCCCCCATGAATATCAGAACATCTTGTTTGGTGTGTGATCAATTTCTTCCTGTACCTCTCTGTGAAATCTCTCCAGTTCCTCTTCTTCTGTGTTTGCCATTGGAGCATAGACTTGGATGATGGCTATGTTAATAGGTTTCTCGTTTAATCTCATTGATATCACTCGCTCAATTCTTGCGTTATAGCTCCTAATTGCTTTTGCTGCATCACTTCTCACTATTAAAGCAACCCCATTTCTTCTTAATTTCTCATTTCCTGCATACAATATTTTGTAGTCTGATTGAAAATGCCCCATTCCTGTCCATTTTAATTCACTCATGCCACCTACTGTAATGTTGATACTTTCTATTTCTTGTGTGACAATTTCTAACTTTCCCTGGTTCATGCTTCTCACATTCCATGTTCCTATTGTGTACCTCGTACAACTCCGGACTATCCTTTCTCATCTGTGCACATCAGCCTCTGGGCTTCCATTTGGCTTTGATTCAGTGGCATCATTAGTCACAGTGCTACTCCTGCTTGTCTGTTGTTCTTCCCCAGTAGCTCGTTGAGTGTCATCTGACCTGGGGGTCCCATCTTCCAGCACTATCTCATGTTGCATTTTGGATACTCTATTCATGGGGTTTTCATGGTAAGAGGTATTCAGAGGTGGTTTACCATTGTCTTCCTCTGTCTGGATGCATCTTAGTCTGGTGTCTCAGCTTTGACCATTCCGCCTTGGGTGACCCTGCTAGGAGTCTAGGCTCTTGGTCTAGACTCCTGACCAGAGCTTGGAAGTAACAAGTTACAAGTAACGAATTACTTGTAATTCATTACCATTTTTGAGTAACGAGTGGGTAATTCCTTTACATTTTGATTGTAATAGAACTAGGAGTAATTTTTACTACTTTTGTGAAGTAATTGTAACATTTCCAGAATTACTTTTGGGCATTACTTGGAGGGGGAGCAGGGGAAGTCTTCTGCTCCTCTGATTTGTGGATAAAAATCATGTGCCTCAAACTGGGCTTCTGTGCAGTGCCTCTCTTTCCTCATGCTCGGTGGATGGGTAGGAGGTGACGACGGAGGAGGCAGAGAGTGAGATGGGGTGGAGTGGAGAAAACAATGATTTAAAAAAATGGATAGTGGTGGTGAAGAATGGAGTGGAGGGGAAAAGGATCCGGAGGTCAAGAACATGGATAAAGGAGAAGGAGGCAGCAGCAGAATGGAGATAAAGAACTGTGGAGGTGAAAGATGACTGTGTGTGTGTGTGTGTGTGTGTGTGTGTGTGTGTGAGAGAGAGAGAGAGAGAGAGAGAGAGAGAGAGAGAGAATACTGTGTTTGCACTTGGCACACAAACTGGCCTCCACCACCCGCTCTGGCTACTGTGCTGCATTTGCAGTATTTTAACTTTTTTTGCATCTCAGGGGAAAATGTGTACTTGGGTGAGTGTTCCTTAGTTGGTGGCAGGACAGGGTCTGGGAGGTGGTTAAGTGAGAGAGATTATGCCTGTTGGCTGAGTGGGGGGGTTGCACTTGGTTTGACGTGCAAAGATCTGAGTAGTGGCCTCAGCCTCCCTCCCCACCACCCTTACCAGCGGAGAGACCACCATTGCTATCTTATGAATAAAAATAATTATTCTACTACCTCTGTATGTGTTTGTTTATTTTTAATGTTGTTTTAGGCTGCTTAGATGTGCAGCAGCCAAGGCCAGCACCTTGTAGGTGTTTTTTTCTAAGTAACTGAAATGTAATTGTAGTGATTACTTTGGAGGAAAAGTAAAGTAATCAGTTACTTTCAGAGCAATTGCAATTGTAACGGTAATTACTACTTTTTTGGGCCATGTAACTGTAACTGTAATTTATTACTTTTTAAAAGTAATCTTCCAAGCTCTGCTCCTGACAGCATTGGTCTCAGCTTCTTCAATGCTCTGAAACCCCCTCACCATGTTAAGGTGTGTATCCTAGAGGAGGGGCATGATTCGAGCGCTTCTAATAATAACCTACAGTTCTGAATCATATTTCTTTAATATAGGTCCTGCTTAAACTCCCTCATATTTTAGCTGTTCATGGTTTTCATTCAGTTGTTATTTTATGACACTAATTTTGAGAATACTCTAATTATAGCTACTATTCTTCTTTCTCTTTTTTCTTTTATAGAAATGCCTAAATACATACTCAAAGGAGCTTTAGAAGTGCACAAATGAGAATTAGTGATGTGATAAGCAGGCATCAAAAGCCTGCTGGGGCTTTTTCACTCACCAAACCTCAAATGATAATTAGAATATTTAGATGCTAAGTACAGACCTGGGAAAGAAAATCAAATGGATAGGGTTTTATATAAATAAAAGATAATAGAGATATTTAGTTGTGTGGATTGATGCACTGTGTCAAATTCTGCCATATTTTGCCTTTGTTTCAGCAGAACTGTGCTTTACTTGGAAACATTGTTTGCATTTTATAGCAGAAGGAGACTGGAAAATGAAAATGAAAGTGCTAAAAATAGAATGTGTAGGAGTTAAATTGGTGGAGGTGCTGTAGAGAAATGGTTTGTTTTAAAACACTCACACACAAACACATAATTTTGACCCTTATGTCCCAGAAAATAGTCATATTGCAAATAAATTACACTAATAATATATTTATTAATTAAAATAGTACAGATTATAGACGCACACAATATATAATAATCTTTTTAAAAGCTCTTTTTAAAAAAGCTTTTCATTCTGTTGTATGCTTTTAGCTGCTGGCTCATATTGTTAATACTATGGGTTTATTGCATTTTTTAAAAAAACACATGTAGATAGAAAAAAATTAGTGGGACAACGATTGCTGAATAATACGTACTTTATGTGAGTGGAACTGTACAAGGTATACCTGTCTAGTTCAAGATGTGATAGCTGTCAGGATCTCGCATAGGGTTGCCAGGTCTTCAGTTTTCACCTGGAGACTCCAGATTTTGAGGGTCCTCTCCGGGTCTCCAGGTGAGTAACTTTAATCTCCAGACTCTCAACTTTCATTTTTTTAAAAAAAGTTTCTAGGTGGTCTGGTTCATGAGATATACACCAAAATGTCACACACGCACACCCATTTCTGTTAAATGAGCTGGTAGCTGGCTGCTCTAACCCTGCCCTTTCAGGTTTGTAGCTAATAAGTGAAGTCAGGGTTTTGATTGACAAAGGATTTGTTGATCTCCAGGCTGTAGGTAGACCCTATTGCAAGAAAACTTGTTTTTTTCCTGCTTATCTGAAAATCTCATAAATTGAGTAAGTGTATAGCTTTCAGTCTTTTTCTCTCTTGTGTGCAGGAGTCAAGCAAGTTTAAATTTTCCTGGGCTATTGAAGAGGACAGTGTTTTGAAAACCTTCACAATATGAAGCTTTAATCCAGTACTCACTTTTCTGGGAGTAAAGCTGCAGTGCTAATCCCACATAGACAGAGTAAATCCCATTGAATTCAATAGGACTTACTTTTGAGTAGACATGGTTAGGATTGTGCTGTAAAGTAATGGGACTTTTGAGTGGACATAGTAAAGAATTGTGTTTGTGTTGTAGAACTTTCTCTCCCCCTCCAATCCTATTTTTAAAACAATTAGGCAAGGCTTACTTAGGTATCACTGCTTTTATTATGTAGGAAACTAATACTGATTTTATTGTATTTTTAAATGTTCTGCAATGACCAACTGCTTTTGATAATAAACTATTATATGGGGTGTATGCATTTTTACATCTCCTGTGTGTGTGTTGTACGTGTGTAGTCTTTCCAACAACCCTGTGAGATAGGGTTGTCAGATGGAAACCAAGGTAGCCTACAGTAAGAAATAAATCCCTTAAAATCCAATAACCATAAAAACAAGTATAAACAGTTGCAAAACTGTTGTGATTCATGTGCTTCAAATGTGTGTTGAATGTGCTTTAAAAGAATGGTGTGGATCTACCCTAGATATGATGTGCACTCGTTCGTGAATTGAAAAGAACAATTTTAAAGATACTTTTTTTAAACAGGGGAATGGTTGTAGCTCAATGGTAGGGCACATGTTTTGCATACAAAAGTCCAAAATTAAATTTCTGGAAAAACACTATTGCTTAGAATCCTGGAGAGCCAAAGCTAGTCCATGTCATCAGTACTGAGCCAGATGGTACCAAATGGCCTGAATCGGTATAAGGCAAATTCCTTTGTTCATAAATGGAAAGAGACCCAAAGAGCCACAGGGACTCATGTATTTTATTTACCACATTTATATCCTGCTTTATTGTAAAAGCTCAAAGTGGTTTACAGAAGGAATTGAAACAACAAAATTATTAGCAAAAACAGTTAAAGAGAGGCATTTCAAAACATTCAAAATAATAAAACCAACGAGTTAAAAACAGATAAAAAACACAATAGCTTCTACATACCCGGGTGGTGTTGCCCAAACAAAAATGTTTTTAGCAGGTGCTGTGGAAAGAGTGCAATGAAGGCTTTTGCCTAATGTCAATAGGCAGGGAGTTCCAAAGCATAGGTGCTGCCACACTAAAGGACTGAATTCTTACAAGAGCAGAACAAGTACTCTGTGGCACCCGTAACATGGAAAGCACATGAACTTGGCCTGGTAGCAAATCAGCATCTAGTACAGATTTCAGAACAGAGGTATTATGTGCTGATAGGTTCTCACTCATGTCAGCAATCGTGCCACAGCATTCTGCACCAACTGCAGCCCCCAGGTCACTTTGTGCTGCATGGGGATTTCTGTGACCTTGGCTGATTGGCTGCCAGGATTTTTTTAGTTTTGGTTTTTGGTTAGTGTCAAGAATGCCTGGTTTTAAAGGTTAAAAACTGAAATGGTTCTGAGGCAAAGAATTGTGGGGCAAAACATCTTGTCTGAAATGGGGCCTCTGAGAAGGCCATGAGATTGCAGTTCTCACAGCTGAAGGTAGTTAATTAAACTATAAACAAGAACACCTGTTTATTAATTGAGACTGGTTCTTCAAGGCCAATCGACCTGCAAAAGTTGGTGAGTGTGTGACCGTTAGGTGCAAAAGCTCCAGAAGATTTCATCATCAGGAAGCCCCCTGGTTGGCTAATTAATTCCTGGCTTTTATGGGGCATTTTCTCATAAAAATAGGATTCAGAACTTAACCTTTGTTCCCCTATGTTTGCTGATGCTACCTATGTGGGGTTCCATCTTCCATCTGCTATCCAGGCTATATATCTCTGGAGAGATGTGGAATCATGAAGTATTTTACTGTTTACCTTTATTGTAAGTGTAGACTAGGCTAGACAGTTTTGTTATTTTTATTTGTGACTGTAACACTCTGGATTTTATCTGACCCTGGGGGTTGTGGGTTTTAAGGAATCATTTTACTGCCATATATTTGTGCATGTATATTTTTATTCCAATAAAGCTACTTCTTATTTACCAGTGTGTGTTCATTGCAGGGGAGATTTGGCTCCAAGTCCAGCATCTTGGCCATTTAGCCATAAACTACTGGATATTTGGTTATTTTGCTTTAAGGTTCCAGGACAAGGAGTGTACCTTTGGCTCTTGTATTTGAAATCCTTGGCAGGTCTTTTTCTGGCACTTTGGGTTTTCCCTTGGGGGGTGGCAGTCTACCTACCTTGCAGGGTTGTTTTTTGTTTACTCAACCCTGGTAAGGGAGGCATGGCTTGTGCCTGGCCAGGATGAATTGCTCTAGGTTTGGGAATTGAGTCCTGAACCGGGGTGGTACATGACAGTTAGGAATCCTGACTGGTTGTAGGATGCTGAATCTTCTGCCTTATGAATCTCATATGAAGTCTGTTGTGGTTGGTATGGTATTGCATTTAAGAAATCATCACTAGACCTTGGCTGACTGGCTGCCAAGATTTTTTTTAGTTTTGCTTATGAATCCTGACTGGTTGTGGGGTGCTGAGTGTTCTGTCTTACTCATAGTGGTTGTGGGGTGCTGAATGTTCTGTCTTACCTCTTGTGTTTGGTATGGTATTGCATTTAGGAAATCATCACTATGTTTTTCTTTTTCTATTTGCATTTCATTTACCTCTGACCTTACTCCCTTACATCCATAGAAGCAACAGCAGTGGTTCCATGCGCTCAGCTCCACCCCTTTAAACCCACTGATGATGCATCTTGCTGTTTGCATGATGTTTTGGTTCTTGCCCAATAGTGGTAAAAGAGAATTCACATATTTGGAAGTGTGGCTGCAACAATTCCCAAGCTACTGCCTGTGAAGGTAGACCAAACCTTCTTTATTTTCTTTTTTAGGTTGCTGACTACTCCTTTTCCTATATTAGCACACCTAATTTCTCTCCCCTTCCACCAGATTCTTCTTTATGTTTGTAATAACTGGTACAGAGAAAACTTTTTTGTTTGTTTGTCTCTAAGTAATCTCTGTGAATTGTGTGGGAAATGGTTATATCATGTATGATCGCACCAACAGGGCTTTTTATCCATATATTTTAGGCCTCACCCCAATTCATTTTTGCTTTGTCTTGAGAATAGCAAGTGGTTGCAGTTCTGTCTGGTGAATTTCTCTTAAACTCAGCTTATTCGAGAAAATTAAAATTGCATACATTCCTTTACAAGTACTAAAGTAGCTATTATGTAGTCAACTCAGTTGACTATCAAGCAAAACATGTAGCACTTGGTTGCTCACGCATAGAAGATCAAATTCTGCAGTACCTCTAATGTGTAGTTTCTTTAACATATATTTCACTAGGACAGTTTGCTTAATATCCCAGCCTTAGGGCTGTGTCTAAGCTGTATTTAAAGTAGATCCACTGACTAACTCAATTACATTGATTTCAATAGGTCTTCCCTGAGGGGCAGAGCAATCCAACTCAGGGGAAGCTGGCAGAGGGGGAGCTGGCGGACAAGGAGCCAGTGGAACTTTGGGCTGGATCGAGACCTGCAAGTGCCCCCCGAGGGGCACTTGGTGCTGTGTTAATCCCTCCCTGTGGTTCCTCCCCTGTCATGCCCCTGAATTGCCCCCATTTTTGGGGCTATCATCGGCTTCTGCCAGCTCACTTTCTGCTGGGCTGGCCATCCCTGGCAGACCCCCAGTGGTACTGGCAGGCTCCTGGCACTGCTGCAGCTCAGCTGGGATGGGGGGCTTCTGCTGTTGGAGCCCGGTGGTGCTGGGAGCCTGCCAGCTAAGCTGGCAGTCCGCCACATCCAACTCCCCCCAGCCTAGTATAAATTCAAGTTGGATTGCTCCTGTAATCATTGGATTCAAGCCTTAGTGTTGACTTAAATATAGATCTTCATGCACAGTTACTGTGAAAATTTTATATCAAGCAATCCATGTGTATCAAAGTAACATTTAAATGCTTCTGATCTGTGCATAGGTTTTAAAGGATGGAACATTAGCTTCACATAGCCCAGGGGGAGCTCATACTGATGTGAAACTGTTCAGATGCTGAACTAGCAGGTGCTAAAGTGGCATTTAAACATTATCCTTGCTGAATGGATTGTTTGGACAGGGAAGAGGTTTTTGGTGGCACTCATAGTGGGAGTAGCATCTGATGTACCTCTTAGTAACACCAAGCAGGCAACGGTCTAATTACAAAATCTTTAGCCGTTCAAACATCTAAAATTCAGTACATTAACCAGCAGGTAATGACAGACTGCTGCAGTAGTCCAAGATGTCCGAGAAGTTCTTGTCCATAATAATGTTTCTGTATAATCATATATCTATAGAATGTTATTTGAAATCAATTTCGTTTTACTCACATGTTTGTTATTGGGTTCATTCCTTGAAAAATATATTTCCTTGTAAGCAGCCAACCTCCTAAAACAGAAGGCTGCAACTTAAAAATAATCATCAGTTGCATGGTGTGGGCAGTCGCTGCTATATATTGTTTTGTTGTTTGCTGTTATGTGCCTTCATGTCGATTGCGATTTATGGTGACCCTAGGAATCGATGGCCTCCAGGAGCATCTGTCGTGAACCACCCTGTTCAGGTCTTGTAAGTTCAGGTCTGTGGCTTCCTTTATGAAATCAATCCGTCTCTCGTTTGGTCTTCCTCTTTTTCTACTCCCTTCTCTTTTTTCCATCATTATGGTATTTTCTAGTGAATCATGTCTTCTCATCATGTGTCCAAAGTATAACTTCAGTTTCATCATTTTAGCTTCTAGTGACAGTTCTGGTTTGATTTGTTCTAACACCCAATTATTTGTCTTTTTCGCAGTCCATGGTATTCACAAAGCTCTCCTCCAACACCACATTTCAAATGAGTGGATTTTTCTCTTACCCACTTTTTTCGCTGTCCAACTTCCACATCCATACATAGAGATTGGGAATACCATGGTCTGAATTATTCTGACTTTAGTGTTCAGTGACACATTGCATTTGAAGTCCTTTTCTAGGTCTGTCATAGCTGCCCTCCCCAGTCCTAGCCTTCTTCTGATTTCTTGACTATTGTCTCCATTTTGGTTATTGACTGTGCCAAGGTATTGATAATCCTTGACAAGTTCAATGTCCTCGTTGCCAGCTTTAAAGTTACATAAAACTTCTGTTATCATTAGTTTAGTCTTCTTCACCATCAGCTGTAGTCCTGCTTTTGTGCTTTCTTCTTTAACCTTCATCAGCATTCGTTTCAAATCATTACTGGTTTCTGCTAGTAGTATGGTATCATCTGCATATCTTAAATTATTGATATTTCTTCCTCCAATTTTCATACCTCCATCTTGATCCAATCCCACTTTCCGTATGAAATGTTCTGCGTATAGGTTAAACAAATAGGGTGATAAAATACACCCAGAGCTTGGAAAAGTTACTTTTTTGAACTACAACTCCCATCAGCCCCAGCCAGCATGTGCTGGCTGGGGCTGATGGGAGTTGTAGTTCAAAAAAGTAACTTTTCCAAGCTCTGAATACACCCCTGTCTCTCACCCTTTCCTATTGGGAACCAATTGGTTTCTCCATATTATATCCTTACAGTAGCCTCTTGTGCAGAGTATAGGTTGCGTATCAGGACAATCAGATGCTGTGCACCCCCATTTCTTTTAAATAATTCAATAGTTTTTCATGATCTACACAATCAAAGGCTTTGCTGTAGTCTATAAAGCACAGGGTGATTTTCTTCTGAAATTCCTTGGTCTGTTCCATTTTCCAGCTTACGTTTGCAATATGATATCTGGTGTCTCTTCCCTTTCTAAATCCAGCTTGGACGTCTGGCATTTCTCGCTCCATATATAGTAAGAGTCTTTGTTGTAGGATCTTGAGCATTACTCTGCTTGCATGGGATATTAAGGCAATCATTCGATAATTACTGCATTCCCTGGGATCCCCTTTCTTTGAAATTGGGATGTATATTGAACACTTCCAGTCTGTGGGCCATTGTTTAGTTTTCCATATTTCTTGACAAATTTTAGTCAAAATTTGGACAGATTCAGTCTCAGTCGCTTGTAGCAACTCTGTTGGTATGCCATCTGTTCCTAGTGCTTTGTTTCTTCCAAGTATTTTAAGAGCAGCTTTCACTTCACCTTCTAAAATTTCTGGTTCTTCCTCATACAGTTCCTCTATGAATGTATCAGTCATCCTTGCATCTCTTTTATAGAGTTCTTCAGTGTATTGATTCTATCTTCCTTTTATTTCATCTCAGTCAGTCAGTGTGCTCCCCTGTTGATTATTCAACATCCCTTCTCTTGGTTTAAATTTCCCTTTCATTTCTCTAATCTTTTGGAATAGGGCTCTTGTTCTTCCCTTTTTGTTGTCCTATTTCTATACAATAACTATTGTAATAGTTCTCTTTGTGTTGACGTGTGTGTGTTGTTGCGTGAAACAGCATACATTACGTTGGAGTTAAGTTGAGCAAGAAACTTCTTCAGAGCATTAGATCATGTTAAGAGTCTTTATTAAGACATTACGGCCAACGGCTTAAGAGTAAATACATGTAGAGTTTCTTCAGTTACCCCCCTTCTGGTACATCTCTCTCCAAAGGTAAACACAGAAGACAACCTCTCAGTTCAGAGGCAATACACACAAGACTCAGCTTAACACAGATAGCTGCTAGAACTTTTCCCAGTCTATCGCAATGGTTACCATAGCAACAGCCTTGGCTGTCCGTTCCCAGACTGGGCAAAGACATAACTCCCCCTAGCTACAGTTTTTCAGACTTGATGGAAAACAAACTCAGTGACAGTGCGGTTCAATGGTCAACAATTTGTCCCTATGTACTAGTTGCTGTATTATTGCATTTAGGGTTCTGACCATGTTTCTGACTTACTATGCTTTTGCTTTCCTTCTCCCTTTAACCATTTTAAGAATTTCCTCAGTCATCCATCTTTCTCTCTTTTTAACTAGAGGTATTTTGCATTCTTCCCTAATAATGTCTCTGACTTCAATCCATAGTTCTTCTGGTTCTCTGTCAACTAAGTTTAAAGCCTCAAATCTGTTCCTTATTTGATCTTTATATTCTTCTGGGATGTTATTTAAATTGTATTTTGGCATTATGATTGCTTTGCTATGCCGTTTTAATATGTAACTTGTTTTAGTTTTAAATTTTGTTGTAATTGTTTCTGATTTCTTGTTTTTACATATGTTTATGCTGTATTTTATTATGAGATTTTGAGGTGTTTTTGTATTTTTATATTTTGTTGTACACCGCCCAGAGAGCTAATGCTAGTCGGGCGGTATAAAAATCTAATAAAATAAAATAAATAAAATAAATTTGTTGTTGTTCTTTACCTTTACTCTGGTTTTCGATACAACCAGTTCATGGTCTGTACCACAGTCTGCTCCTGGTCTTGTTTTTGCAGAAAGTATGGAACTTCTCCATCTTCTGCTACCAATTATATAATTAATTTGATTCCTATATTGACCATTTGGTGGTGTCCGCATGTACAGTCGTGTTTTCAGTTGCTCAGATATTTTAGTGGCTGAGATTATGGATGGTCTTACCAGCCTGTCATAATATATTTTACAAATTAAAAAAAAACCACATATTTCATTCCAGACAGAGATCTCTATTGTTCATACTGTATTTTAAATGTACATGTAGTGTCTCTTCTACTACTTTTTACATTGAGGCCCACATCTAATGCAACAGCTATCGGAGCCAATGACTGTCATCAGTGGCTCATCCAGACTTAAAATAGAAAATGATGTATTAATGGGGAACCAAATATCTACAAAATGTGGTTATTACCTGTTTGCCATTGTTGCCTCTGACTAAAATTCATTTGCTAAAAAGAATTCAACCGTGATATATAGTGATTATATACAACTTAAGTTGGTTTGACTTGAGGAATTCTTTCCCTCTGCCTAGATTGATCTACCATTTTGCCCATTCTAAAGAAAATGGTAAGGATTTGAATATTCTTCTCTTGCATAGGAAATAGAGCCTATATTCATTATGTGAAGGATAAAATTCATCCAGTTATGATTTATGATTAGGTAGCTCAATTTTCCTGTGTGCTATAATAACGTGAAAACTTTGTGCATACTTGAGAACAGTGCCACAGAAATGCATGCTCAGTTAATTTAGAATATGAATAAAAGTAAGCATCATGAGCTAGCAACTGATGGAGGTGAGGAATCATGTTTGGTGGTTGTAAAAGCAACCCCATTTAAGTAGCTGGCATCTTTGTAAGCCAATTAAGGAGCTGGAATTTGAAAAGAGCCTGCCTTTCAAGGGAGAAGGCACACATTCTGGGTCAGTTAAAGGAGGGCATGAGAATTCTCAGGAAGTTGAGTAGCAGAGTAATAAAAGAGTTAGACTATTGTTTAATAGACTTATTTGTTTATTTAGCAGCATCAGGGTGCATGGTGCTTTACAGAGTACAAGAGGATAGATCCCTGCCTCGAGGAGTTTATCATTTAAGCATTTAAACATTTCATGGGGTGACAACAGAGGAAGAAGTTGAGACAGGGCAAACAGGGAAAGAATATGTGATTGTTTCATTTATGTAAGCAGAGCTTGGAAAAGTTACTTTTTAAAACTACAACTCCCATCAGCCCCAGCCAGCCTGGCAACTGGATTAGGCTGATGGGAGTTGTAGTTCAAAAAAGTAACTTGGGAAAAGCTCTGTATATAAGCTTAGCCATAGTTATAGACTAGCAGAGCAAACTTTAGGAAACCAGAGGAACTGACTCTGGATTAAATTAAGCCAGTGTAAGGTATCCTTATTTCAAACTTCATTCAGGAGCCAGGCTATGGCCATCTGAGCTGGCCAAAGCCTCACAGAGAGAAATCAACCCTTTCAAATAGAGTTCAACTTTACACCACTATTTTTGCTGGTATAAGATTTGCTGGGTTGCCATGCCATGTGACTGAGCAAAAAGAGGGTTGGAATAGGTGTCTCTCCTTGGCCCATCCTGCCATTCCCCCAGAGCACCTCTTTTTGGGGACTTTAACTGGTGTAAGTTCTGCCAGCTGAGCCCCAGCTGACCCAGCATAGAGGGAGTTATGCCAGCATAGTCCCAACTGAGTCGGGATGAGATACAGCCCAAGATCCATCTATTCCAAATGTGCTCATCCTGATGAATGTTGGGTTTGGATTGCAGTGTTGGTTACAGTAGGGCATGGAAACTAGGAGGTTGAGCCAAATACCTCACTAGGGGTGTGTGGGAGGTGCTGACCGCACCGGGTGACACTATCCGAGGGGGTGACACCCACAGCAGCCCCACCCCTAGGCACCGGGAAGCGGGGCAGTTGCAGGGACCCAGGGAAGCAGCAGGAGCAACGACAAAGGGCGCGCCAGAGAGGGGGAGAGAGAGAGAGAAGCGACCCCCGCCCCCAGCCAATAAGCCACGAGGGCCCACCCCCAGAGGAGAGGCAGTCTGCGGGGCCAATCGGCTGCGCCCTCCCATTTTACCTTCAGCCTCCCTTCCCTCCCCCTGCGAGGCCAGCGTCCACGCCCCCTCCTGGTTGCCTGGTGAAGCCTGAGGCCTGGCTGGGGCCTGCTCACCACTTGCTGCCTGCTGAGATGCTGCACAGTTTCAAGGCCGGAGACCTCGTCTTCGCCAAGATGAAGGGATACCCGCACTGGCCCGCCCAGGTAGGTCTGTGTGAGAAATATTAAAAGAGTGGGGAGGGAGGGAGAAAGAGCACCCCTTGTCACCTGGCAACCACGCCCCTCCCTCCCTCCCGCACTGGGTGACACCAACCCTAGTGACGCCACTGCTCACAGAACAGGTGGATTTTTAGGTGAGATTTGAAAGGAATAAAAGAGGAAGTAATTTGAGATGAAGGAACAAGTGTTCTGGGGAAGAATTCCAGAGACAGAGGGTAGCAAGGGGGAAACAGCTCATTAGAAGTACCAGAGGGGGACTGGTCGATTGGGTCAGGGGAGTAGTTAATGCCTCTCTACAACAAGGCAGAATTCCATCATGCTTAACGGAGGCAGTTATAAGACCACTGCTGAAAAAGCCCTCCCAGGATCCCTCTTTACTAGGTAACTACCGGCCAGTCTCCAATATTCCATTTTTAAGCAAGATAATAGAGCGTGTGGTGGTCGCCCAACTCCAGAGATTCCTGGATGATACGGATTATCTGGATCCATTTCAGTCTGGTTTCAGGCCTGGCTATGGGACAGAGACGGCTTTGGTCGGCTTGGTGGATGACCTACGCAGAGAACTGGACAGGGGGAGTGTGTCTCTGCTGGTTCTACTGGACCTCTCAGTGGCTTTCGATACCATCGATCATGGTATCCTTCTGGGCCGCCTTGCCGAGATGGGACTTGGGGCCACTGTGTTACGATGGCTCCATTCCTTCCTGGAGGACCGAACCCAGAAGGTGGTACTTGGGGACTCCTGCTTGACCTCTTGGCCATTGACCTATGGGGTCCCTCAGGGTTCCGTTTTGTCCCCCATGTTATTCAACATCTACATGAAACCACTGGGAGAGGTTGTCCGGGGTTTTGGGGTTCGGTGCCATCAGTATGCTGATGACACTCAACTCTATTTCTCTTTTCCACCTTAAGCCAAGGAAGCCGTACAGGGCCTAAACCAGTGTCTGGCATCAGTGATGGACTGGATGAGGGCAAGCAAGTTGAGATTAAATCCTGACAAAACAGAGGTACTCCTGGTCAGTCGGAGGGCAGATCAGGGAATAGGGATTCAACCGGTGCTGGATGGGGTCGCACTCCCCCTGAAGTCTCAGGTTCGCAGTTTGGGTGTACTCCTGGACTCAGCTTTGAATTTGGAGGCCCAGATTGCTGCTGTATCCAGGAGCGCATTTGCCCAATTAAAACTGGTGCGCCAGCTGCGCCCGTTCCTGGAGCTACCTGATCTGACTAGGGTGCATGCCTTGGTTACATCCCGCTTAGACTACCGTAACGCGCTCTACGTGGGGCTGCCTTTGAAGACTGTTTGGAAACTTAAATTGGTACAAAGAGCTGCAGCCAGAGTGCTAACCGGGGCTGGTTACAGGGACCATACAACTCCCCTGTTACAACAGCTCCACTGGCTGCCAATTTGTTTCCGGTCACCATTCAAAATGCTGGTTTTGACCTACAAAGCCCTATATGGCTCAGGTCCAGACTATTTGACAGATCGTATCTCCCTACATGAACCTGTCTGGGATTTGAGATCTTCAGGTGAGGCCCTTCTTGTCTTCCCCACACCTTCGCAAGCACATATGACGCGGACACGAGGTAGGGCCTTTTTCAGTGGCCGCCCCTAGGCTGTGGAACTCCCTTCCGAGCGAGGTGCGATCAGCTCCCTCCTTGCCGTCTTTCTGGTGACAAGTAAAGACTGTTTTATTTCAACGGGCATTTGGGATAGAGAACGACCAGGATTAAGTGTCATAGGTTTGGTGACTACATTATATGATTTTATTATTTTAAATTGTCCACTGTTTTTAACCTATATTTTATGGTTTTAATTTTTCTCATAGTTTAATTCTTTTTTAATAATATACTCTGTATGTTTTAATGGTGTTGTTTTTAGTTGTAAGCCGCTCTGAGTCCTATTGGAAAAAGGGCAGGGTAGAAATAAAGTTTATTATTATTATTATTTATTAAACAGCAGACTCTTTTGAGGAAGGATGGGGTCATGAAGGATGGTGGAACTGGACAGTTATAGGCAAATAAGTATTAGTAATGTAAGAGCAGAGAGATAAAGGAAACAAGATTTTCCCAACAACATGGAGGGCTTTGAAGGTAACATCAAGGAGCTTGTGCTAGACCTAGGAGTGCACAGGAAGCCGGTGTAGAGGTTTTTTTTTTTAATAAGTGTTCTAGTTTTGTTTTGTTTATCTATATAAGCCACCTTGGGACAGCTTTACCCTGATATGTAGCATAGATTTTTTTTAAAAAATAAAAGCTTTACTAAGCTTTCATGAAATGCTCTCTTATGTAAAGATAATACTTTTATAGAAGCTTTTATCCTCCTCTTCCTCCTTCTGTGGGAAGGGATAAAGGGAACAGATGCTTCTTTCCCATATTACTGGACTTAACAAAACTCTGTGTTGATCTCAACACAATAAGAGGCAGGCAGAGCAATCATAAGTATAAGAAACTGGTGGAACCTATGCTGCCTTAAATTAAACTGGAATAAACTACCCCTATTCCAAACTCCACTCAGAAGTGGGGCTACTACCAGGTGAGCTAGTTTGAGCCTGGAAGAGGAAAAACAAGCCTTAAAATAGAGTTTGATTCAGTTCCACTGAATTGCCAGGTCAGGTGACTGAGTGGAAATGTTTGGAATAGGTGTAAGTCTCCCCTTACCCCTGGTTTGGGACTTACACCAGTGTAAATTCTGCTAGCTTAAGTTCCACCAGTTTATTTATTTATTTTTTTATTATAGTTGTATACCGCCCCATAGCCAAAGCTCTCTGGGCGGTTTACAGTAACTAAAAACAAATACAATTTAAAATACATCTTTTAAAAAACAATTTAAAACACAATTTAAAATAAACAATATGAAACACAGTTGAGACATCCCCAGCTGAGCCAGGATGACGATGTTATACCAGCATCGCCCCAGTTCAGTCATGGGTCAGCTGGAACAGCCTAAGATCCACCTGTTCCAAACTCACGCATCCTGGTGGATCCTGGGTTTGGCCTGTGCTGTAAGTCGTTTTCACTCCTCACCACTTTTCTGAAGGGAGGGAAGAACAATAGTAGCTCAGGCTAAAACACCCATCTGCTCGAGAGACAAATTTTAGCTAAGTCTCTAGAATCTCTCATAAACATACAGAAAATATCCACACACAAACATGATACCTTCCTATTAAAACCTATTATATATTTTTAAAAATTAACAAGGTAAATGAAACTGTACTTTTTCCTTGCATACGTTAGCATGTACTAACTGAGCAACTGAAATTCTTGTGACATCCTGTGATTTCCCCTCCATTATGAAAATAATTATTTGTCACCAAACCATAGTTTTAGCTACAAAGCACATTTTCTAGTATCAGAAAAAAGGAGACCAGCAAGATCGGTTTTCTTAGCCACTAAAGTGCTATTCACAATCCATTCAGAAATCACTAATATATTTTCAGAGAGATACAATATATTCTGCAGAAAGGAGAGGGCTGTCCCAATTCACATAGAAACAATTGGTTTCATGAAATCGAAATTATGTGAGTGTGTGGAGGAAGGCATGGATACATACTTTCCGTATCTTATGTCTACTTGTACCAGCATAATCCTTTTTATTTACTGGAGCTGACCTTAAGAAAGTGATCAGTGAATTGTCCAATAAACATTGAAGCCAATTTTTTTCTTCGATTCTTGAATCAAAGAAATAGCTTCCTGCCCAGAAGGCATTCGTAAGATTAATTATGAATGAAAGTAAGATATTAAAATGGCTGTTCTCACACAAGGGACAGGATTTATGCCACTGCTGAATAGTAAATGATAATTATGGACAGACTTCACAACTGAGGTCAAAATCATGAACAATATAATCCTTTTTTTAATCAACTCTGCAAAAAAGTAGATACTACCTTAACAACATTTTCTAAGAAACGTGATGCAACTAACTATTTCTGAGCTATATAAAATGGTAGAAAGAATGCTTGACTAAGAAGAATAAGGATCCCAGATAATTTGAGTTCCCTTTTGCCTAATCAGTTCAGTTTTAGAAGAATCATATCGCAAGGAGAGCAGACAAATTATGATTTGTAGTTTCTGTTTGAAGATATATAGACACTGTTTTTAGTAGTTCACAAGCTTTGTAGAAGATCCTAGGTTCAATCCCTGGATTTGCTTGAGACCTTGGAGAGCTGCTGCCAGTCAGTATAGAGAATGCTGAGTTAGATGGATCAGTGGTCTGTTTCAGTGCAAGTCAGCTTCCTATGTTCCTATGTTACTGTAGTCCCATCTCCATCCATATCTCAACTTCCAAAGGACTTGAACATGTGATCTACACATGTTGCCTTTGTTGCTTACACTTCCGCTCTTTTCTTGGTCCTCTCTGGTCTAATCTAGTCTATTTTTCAACCTTTCCAAATGAAACTGCTTTTTCCAGGTCTCCAGATATCTTCTGAATATTTAACAGTTATCACGGGCAGAGCAATCCATCTAGTTGGAGGCTGGCAGGAGCGGAGCTGGTAGAAGGGGCCACCACATCCAGCTGCCATTCAGGAGCTTCTGGGAGGGGACAATGCTTAATGCACCAGCAGGGTGCAGCAGAAGGAAACAAAATGCATGTTTGCTTCTGCCACCCCTTTTGCTGGTGTATCGGCTGCTGGGACGGAGAGCCACAGGAAGCAGCCGAACAGGACCTGGATGAAACAACCCTCCCCATAGTCCCTCTGCTGGCACATCCCTGGAACACCCCTTCTGCTGGCTCCCCTTTCTCTGGGCTGGGCTTCTCCGGAGGATCTCTGGAGAACCAAGACTCAGCTGGAGATCTGCCATATCTAACACCCCTCAGCCTGGCATAAATAGTGTGTTGGGAGTTTGTGCAGGCCCCACCCCTTACCATAAAGTTATGCAGTTTTTCCAAAAACATTTTAAGATGCTACTCTGTTCCTATGCTCTTTTCTCCAACCATGTGGGCTGATATTCCTGCCCATAGATGCCCATTTAAATAACTGAGACAGCATACATTGGACAACAGCCCCAGGATTGCAGTGGGTGGTCTGGCTGCTCAGGTATGCAACACACACAGCATGATCCCAAAACTCTGGTCTGCAGAATCATGCAGATTTTGCATTCCTGTTTATTAAAAATTGTCCCAGGGCGCCTCTGCCTTTTGCAAGAGAGTCGCTAACCTGTTGATGATGCTTAAGAGTGCCTTCCCCCCACTGCTCCCTAAAAGAACTAAAAACTTTTTTGTTTCAACCAGGCTACCAAGGCATGTAATTTTGAAATGTATAATTGCTTTAAAATTGCTGATATTATTGATATTATGATATAATTTTATGTGAACCTGTTTTTAATGATTGCTTTTATCAGCATTATTTTAATGAAAATCTGTTTTTGTTATTTTAATGAATATTTTATATTGTTCATTGTAAAACCACTTATAACTTTTCTGTTGATGAAGCAATATATAAATGGGCAGAGCAATCCAACTCATGGGAGACCAGTGGAAGTGGAGTCGGCGGAAGGGGCTGCCACATCCAAGTGCCATCTAGTAGCTGCAGGGAGAGAAGGATGCTGGCTGCACCAGCAGGGCGCAGCAGAAGGAAACAAAATTAATGTTTCCTTCCATCACCCTTTTTCCCAGTATAGCTGCTGCCATGCCAGAGAACCACAGGACCAAGCCAAATGGGCATGGGATGTGACATAAGTCCCACTGCCATCGGTTCTGCCCCAACACCCCCCCAGAATGCCCTTTTTGGGGCCTTCCGCCAGCTCCACTTGCACCAGTCCCAGCTGCTTAGGCTGGGTCACAGCTCTGCCTAGATGGCAACGGAGTTTCCTGGCAATGCTGGGGTGGCACCTGGGGGGACTTCTGCCGGCAGAGCCTGGCAAAGCTTTCCTCCTCCACCACAGCTCCACCACATCCAGCTGCCCCTCAGCCCGGTGTAAGTAGCAGTTGGACTGCACCCTTGGTTAAATAAATAAATAAGATGATAAACTGTGTGTAGGCTGCTGCACTTCAGATTGTGGGTGGGAGTGTACTGTGCACATGTTCAGTGCTCCTCATGCAAAAACAATAATGAAATCCTTACACATAGAGAACTAGATTTCAGGGAGAAGGGAAGACTAGAGCCCGTCTTCCTGACATGTTTTCTTCATGCTGAGGTTTTTTTAAATGGTGGAGCGCTCAATCATGGGAGCCTCCACCTGCAGTTTGGGGTAGCACAATTCAGTCACAAGTTTACAAACTCAGTGAAAAATAGGCCTAAATTGAGAAGCTTTCATGGATCTGTGACGTCCTTCCCCACCTGTGACCACTAGTGATGTCTTACCACTGTCAGGCCCACCTTATGATGTGCAGCCCACCTCTGGTCACCCCCAGTCAGGAATGTCAGGTTTATTTTTACCTTTCACCGCACTAGCATAGATCTCAAAAGATCCCCCTGCTAGGCCACACTACCCAACACTCTGTATCCCTTATAGCCTATAGACTGTGCCTTAGTCTCTGCCTGGCTATCTCGATACCTTGTGTCTATGGGTATAGGTAATTCCCAACCCCCCCTGCAGCCTCTTGCACTGAAGCTTACAGCCCTGGGTTTCTCTGTGGTACTGGATACAATATCTTTTCCTCCGCTGCTGCCACCATTCGATACAATTACTGTTCAGCCTTGGTTACTCTGCCATCCCCCCTGGATTGTGTATCCCAGCTGAAGAATCAGGCTTTTAGTAAACCAAGAAATATTTATTAAGCATTAGAAATAACAAGATTACTTAAGACTTTGTTGACAAGTGTATGGTTTCATATATGTTCTCTTATGTACTTTACTTCTTAATAATTGCCTCAGAACTCCTATTTCACTCTCTCAACAGCCACCTTATACTCTCCATACCAACCACTCCAACACACCAACAACACACCACCATCACACCACCACCACACACCACCACCACAACACCACCACCCTGATTCAACTGTTATCCTCTCATTTATACTTCCAGCCATTCAAACACTCAGCCAATCATCCAGCATTCTACAGCTCATGTACTCCCCCTCCTCACTCACTCCACTTACCATATTTCTTATATTATACCAGCACTTACCATATTTACATTACAAATCAGGAACATCACAGGATCACCCTAACCTAATCTTATCTTCCTTTCCATTTCTGAATATCTGAGTTAAGAGTCCCTAGTTTGGCCTTTCCAGCTATTCTGTTGATGATTGCAAGCCCACAGAGCAAGGGAATTTCTGTGTTCTCTATAGAATCCAGGAGCATTCTTGGCACTAAGAATTTTTTGGAGGCAACAGTAATCTGACAGTTAGATTATAATCAAGGTCACTCATAATCTTTGTTTGCATAGTGGCTATACTTAAGTAGTTGTATACACATTATACTTATTTCTTTTTTCAAATGTAAATGTATGAAGATATAAAAAAGATAATATGAACATAAAGATATTAAAATACACGTTGAACAAATATATTGCTTTGTAAAAATATTATAGTGGGTTGTTTTCATAGCACAATATAATATTTGTTGCATCTCCAGATTACCTTACCCCTTAATAATCAATATAGTCATAGACATCTTGGAAAGCTTAACTGCGCATGATAGCTACTAGTACTACACATTGTGGGTAAATCATTAACAAGGAATCAGTCTTGATTTGCATCATTTTAGCTATTTTGGCATGAATTTGCAGATATCACATCCTCAGTAGTGCTTCTGAGTGTAGCTGGGGGGAAAAGCCATATTTTGTCCAGAAACACACTAAAAGCTTTCTACATGAGCAAGAGCAGGCTCAGTCAGATTTGTTACAAGTCCTGCCATTCATTGTAGAATTTAGGATGGAGATTTTCTCCCAAGCAGTGTTACCTATCTCCAACATTTGTAAAAGATCGGTTATGACAATCCTATACATGCATTCTCAGTTTATTGGGAGACTTCTGCCTAGCACTTTCCAGCTTTTTCTCCACAGCAGCGGAAGTGAAGAACTGACATGTGTGCTACGTGATGTACTTTCTCTGCATTGATAAAGTAGTGAGAAATATATGGGAACTTTCTATTTTGCTTAGTTTTGTTGCCTTGATTCATTATTTGAGTGCAGAAGTGGGATTATCATAACCTTGACAGCTGGCATTACACACATACATTATTGTTATATTGTAAGTTAACTCATCAAAAGACTTGGCAATATAAATGGCAGTAAATGCTGTCTGGCACCCCCTGTCCCTGGGCAAGGTATGACTAAAGCCAAACAGATTTTATATATGTAATTTGTAGAAGTTCACCTTGTGGCTTTTTTGTGCTTTATGTGGGCTTCTTGTCTGGTCAGCTGAGCAGGAGAAATACCTGCTGCTGACTAGTATCAAGCAGGCTGTAAGTATGCCTCATGCTTTCAAAAGTGCTTACTAAACATTCAGGTAATGTACCATTAACTCAGGGGCATTACATACACTTTTTAAACTATTTGTAACTCTGATATTACTTTCAGAATTGTGATACTATACTCAAAGGCAACTATGTGACTGCTATTAAAAGAATTTTAATGTACTTCTGTGAATAAGTTCTTGTTTTGTACATAACTGGATATTTCTTTGGCACACTTACATGCCACCCCTCCCCAGAACAAGCTCATGTAGTAGGCTGGGAGACTGTGATTTGCCCAAGGCCAATCAAGGAGCTTTTACTTTGAAGAAAACAAAAAAAGAACTTGGGCCTCCAACATCCAAATCTCCGCACTCTAATCATTATACCACCAAACTAGTTCTAAATATATTCACATGGAGATAGCTAGATATTCCTATACATGTTTACTCCCAATAGGTCTCATTGAGTTTAATGCAGTTTTGTGTTGATAAGTGGGTTTTGCAGGCTCAGCATTGTGCTGCTGGAGATGTATTTTTCTGAGACTCTATTCAAGTATGTCGTTCTGGAGCTACAGTTTTCATGGTAGTTCTGTGAAAAGTAGAAAGGTATTGCTTAAGTGTTTGTCATGTCCTTATTAAAAATACCTTTTTTATATAAAAAAGTTTTCCCACTTGCATACACTATGCAGCACAAATAATCACTTGTAGCAAATGGTTTACTGAATTAAGGATTGTATTCCATGCACTAAACTATGTCAGCACCAGGCGTGACTGACGGCTAGTTCACACAGAGATTTTGTGCTGGTCTGGTGCTGTTCACAGCCCCTTTTAATTTGCATGGTTCACATGATGTGACTGGCAATCAGCAGCTAAAACACAGTTTTCCCCTTTAAATCTGAAGTAAAAACATGCTGTTTTAATCTGAAAAGGGAAGGTAAAAACGTCTCCAGTTCTGTATCTCTAGGGCAGCCTTTCCCAACCAGTGTGCCTCCAGATGATGTTGGACCACAATTCCCATCTTTCCTGACCATTGGCAGTGCTGGCTGAGGCTGATGGGAGTTGTGGTCTAACAACATCTGGAGGCACACTGGTTGGAAAAGGCTGCTCTTGGGGTTTGTAGATGCTTTGATCCGATGCTTCCCCTCTCCACACCCACTCCCTCCTCCTCCTCCCTTTGTTCATGTCACTTCCTGATTGGCTGCTGGCTCCTGTTCTGCAAGCCTGCGTGGTCATTAGGAAGGTGCATGTCTGATCCTTTCCCTTCAGTGTGAATGAAAAGCACTGTGTTTGCAGCTGGCTTTGAGCCCCCTATGTGGATTGTGCAAACAGAAAACGAAGGTAAAAGCAGCATTTTTACTATGATGTTTTGCTCCCATGTGGATAAACCCTGAGCTCTTGGGCACCAGCCTGCCCCAGGCATGCAACACTGTGCTGTACAGCCCAACCCCCTTCCTGATACAGGCAGTGTGGGGCTTAAATAGGACAGCTTGCCCCACCTACCTCTCGCATCAGTGCTCATGCTATGTGTGCTGTTCATGCATGCTTACCATCAACCAAGATGGAAGCAGAGGCATCCACCCCTTTAGGGATGCCCGTGCCACCCTCTTGGGTGACAGTAGGCATGTGTACTCAGCACATGGGGCATACACACTGATGCACTAATGCAACAGGTAGGTGGGCCAGGCGGTCTTAATGAAGCCCACACTGCCTATATGGGTGTGTGTATCTGGGAACTCGTGATCCGTGGCATTGTCAGGAGCCAATACTGCTATGGATCGTGAAGCAACAGCACCACCTTCTCACCCAAAGGATGGGCCCCTCTGGGCTGCAGGGACCCTCAGTCAGGGCTGCACAAAAGATAAGTCCGCAACTACAGTGGAACTTCTCCCTCTCCTCCTCCTGCATGTCCCCCAAAGCTGCTATAGGGATTACTCCAACCCTCCAGAGTGGATACGAGGACAGTATGGAGTGGGAGGAGGAGGAAAATTATGTGGCACTTGTGGAAGTTATTCTGCATACAACAGTGTTTAGTTGGCTACAACCCATTGTTTATACAAGTGGGTCTGGCAACCAGATGTTGCAGTGTGAAAGATTCTAGCCACTCCCCCCCTTGAAGTCAACATTATGTGCCCACTGAGCATGTTCAGTGTTCTCTGAGGATGGGTTATCTTCTTAGATCCCCCCCTAAAGTTTTTTGTACTTCTACAAAATCGGGGTTTCCACAAGCTTGCTGATACCTCCCTCTTGTGAGTGGTGCCAGAGCTACACAGAGAACTGCTGTCTGTATTATACAGGATTATTCCATTTACTTCATATCCCCAACTCTCCATTAAGAACAACTTTTTTTACATGGTAGTACTTAATAGTTTCCAGTGATCAGTGATTCTCTAATGCTAGTCACCAAACAGATTAATAGCTGTTTCTACTGATATGTTTTTGATAAGATTGTATAATCTAGAAAAATTGTATCTGTGGTCAGACAGCTTCACATTTTTAGTAGTAGGAGAAGACCTTAAAGCAGTCTGAAATGGTACTGAAAATCATTTGCTGAGCTATAAGAATTTTTCCTATCCACATACTTTGGAAACTTTCCCAGAGGAATAATAGATAAGTTAACCGAGCACTTTTTTTAATTCTGCAAAGTGCACTCTTCCTTATAATTTACTTAATATAAAATTTTAATGTACTGCAGTTTACTGAACAAATTGCATTTAAAGTATTTTAGAGTTAGCAAAAGAGTTCTGCTTTGGTAGCCAGTTGGACTTTGTGATTTGATTATCCAGATAACAACAAGCAGTAGCAGAGTTCTCTCAGTAAGTTTAGATTTGTAAAGGAACTTCCATATGGCAAAGTCTGAAAAGGATGTTCCATTTGCTGCCTCTTTCCCTATCCTGGGACCAGGTTTGAGGGAGAACCCTTAACTCAGTAGTGGAGCACCTAATTTCCTGCAGAGGGTGATGTTCCAGTTCAGTCCCTGGCATCTGCACCTATCTTGTGAACTGTAAAAAATGTCAAGAGAACTTTAAGAAAACCCTTTGCACACACACAGCCCAATGATCTCTTCCTGCAGACTCCCAGCTTGACACCACTTCCTGGAATGGCCATGACATGTGGTCCCATGGGCATTCCATGAAATGTTGTTACACTGTGAGCCTTTGTAGAGAGAGCTTCAGGCCCTTTGAGTACACAGGGGGCTTTTCTAAAGTTTAAGAGCCATAAAGACCTCTCAGCCACATCATACACTTAATAAGTTAATTAACTTATATTAAATAAGTTAATTAATCTACAGTTAATAAGGCAAGAACAAACACACTCTTCTCAAGGACATCTTCAATTCACCCCCATTCTAGTTCTGATCAAAAGGAAGATGATTGCCTAAGCAAGATGAAAATCTGTAGGCCCTGAGTTTTGGGACTGATAGGAAGATAGGGCAAGGAAAGGTCAGGGTCTTGGACAAGGACCAAACTGCTAATTCAGGACCAAGGTTAGCAGTCCTGCAGCTGAGGCAGAAGATACTTAAATTTTCTTAGCTGTGTCTTGGAGCACCTGGCAGAGCTTTGTAGTCTGGATAGTCAAGATGGAAGGTCCACCCCTGAGTGCTGCATCTGGTCATTTAAAGCATCAATGTCTTTTCTGGCAGGTTTCCCCTCCCCCTCTTTTCTACGCTCTGGAGGGACATAATTAGGGCTTTTCTGATCCTTCAAGGAGTCTATGATCCAGTCATTTTATAATAATAATAGTAGTAGTAGTTGTTGTTGTTATTTTGCACCCCAGTCTTCCTCGCAAAGGAGTTCAGTGGTAGAGGTGTCTCCTTGGAATTCAAAAGACAAGATGCAGGCTGTGGCGCTAGCAGATCAAATTGGAAATAGCAGGGATCTGTCTCCTCCTTAGGGCAACTGTTGTAGGACTCTGTATCTGAGGATTCCGGTTTCAGGACAATGGTAATCCCTCTCAAACGGCTGAAAAAAAAGTTGAAATATTATAGCACTAGTTTCATCCATGATCCTAATATTGGGCTCCAGAGGATGATGCATATGGGGTTGTTGCCTCCTAAACACCCCAGCAGCCATTCATGAGCTTGGCAGTTACTGAGATGACTTAAGCAGACAAATGTCTGTTCCATACGGCGTAATTATCTTGGTGTGGCTAAATGGAGTTCTAATTTTACAGTGGACTGTGGGTTGGCTTTTCTAAAAATTTTCAGCAAGCCTTAACAGTCTCTCTCTGCTACCAGTATAGATTCTTGGAATGCCTGAGCTGATGTGGAATGTGTGTTCCAGAAACAAATATAGCTGTTATGACTCTCTCTGTATAGGCTCCCAGTGATTATGAAATTTTCTGATTCAAATTAGATGCATTTTTTATTTTTCATTGCATGTTGTGCTGAGTGAGCAGTGTGCATTTGATTCTGTTCTATTCTATTTATTTGTCTTGCATTTAGCCAAAGGCCATTGCATTTGATTCCCAGAGGGAGAGTGTATCAGCCTTTACCAAATAAATAGCTGTTTTAGAAACAGTTTTAGCTGTCCTCCAATGAGCAGCAGGATGAATATCACTGAAGTGGGGCAAACTGCTATTCTTAAAGTGACGTTTTTGTCTCTGTTCTGTTCATAAAAATTCAGGGTAGTGTGATGCAATGTTGCTGATATGGTGGTTTGACATCCTGCTGGTTTCATAGAATGCATCATTAATATACATTAAATTCTTCTAAAATGCTTTCTTTTCTACATGCAGCTGCTTACTAACTGTAATGCATATCTTTCTGCCCTTCTCCTCCCTTCCCCAGCCAATATTTTTCTCACTTATCTCCATGGGGAAATTAATATTTCTCAACTTCTGTATATTGAAGTCAGTGCGCTGGGAAAAAAAAGACTTTCAGATATTTAGAAATGTCACCCATTGCAAGAGTCTTTGGAATTAATATCTATGCAAAAGGTGGTGGAATGAAGGGTGAACAGATTGGAGAGATCACAGCCCAGTAAATTCTAAAAACCTGCTTTTTCTTTGTTTTAATGGAAATTTCAAAGACTGGATAGCAGATGAACAGTGAGATAAATGGGAAGTCTGAACTAGTTCAGTCTCTCCCCTCTTCCTTGCTTTCTGCACATCTTCTATATGTTATACAGGCAGGGCCTCTGAGAGGAATTTTATCAGGGGGTACAAAGTTTCTTTTGGGGCCCTTCCCTTCTCCATTAGTCATTGTGTTTTTATCCACTATGGTTTTATGCCATGAGCTGTAGCCTGTAAGGTCAAAAAGGGTATGGAAGACAAGAGAGGGGTGGAGTGGAGCGCTCTGTTAATTTTCTGCATTTCAGGCCTTATGCTCTTATACTCCCTCCACGATAAATATAAATAAAATAAAGAGGATCAGAGATAAGAAAGCACATTTGATTTGAACATCTTTGTTTATGCTACAATACAGATAAAGAGAAAGAATTCACATTGAAACACAGTAGATAAACTTACTATTTACTTTAAAAAAAGAGCTTTCCTGGCCTTTTTTGTGAAAAATTTCAAATCACAGCATGAAAATTAATTGTTCTGGCAATGTTTGATTCAATACTTAGCCTGGCCAAATCCACAAGGCGTTCCTGAGACATTGTAGACCTTAAATAATTCTTAATTAGCTTAAGTTTGCTAAATGACCTCTCTCCAGAAGCTACTGTTCCTGGAATTGTTAATAGTATTCTTAAGCTAACACAAACATTTGGAAACAGGTCACCAAGTCTGTACTCTGTTAACAAGTTCAACAGATCTAATGGCTTTAACTATGCATTTACAAAATTTGCTTTATGTACTGAGGGTAAATGTTCCATTTCTTTTCCAAAATCATCACCATTAAGGTCAGCAGGATATTGCTCTGATAAAGCTTTTCTCTCCACATCACTTTCGGACATGGTGAGATATTTCCACAAGAAATCAAATTTTTCTGCCAACTGCTTAACAGCATTGAAGCAGACAGTTAATCCTGCTATAACATTGTCTACCAAAACGTACAACACACACTTTCTGAAGTAGGCCTCTTCTGGAGTATCATCCGTGTCATTCATTTCTTCCAAGTTAGCATCAGGTGTGCTGTTGTCATGTGGCCTTGCCCTCTTGCGCCTAACTCCATCACATCTATGGGAGAGTTTTATTTCTACATTTAGGTTTGACGCAACCAATTTGGCTTCATTCCACATGCATTTCCAGTTCTTTCGAAGTTTTGTCAGCTCTGTGAGGAGAGTTTCTAAGTTTGCTACTTCAACATCCAGTGTGGCATCTCTAGCTTGGATGACCTTGTTGCACATATCTATGCCAGCTAATATTTTGTACCACATGGCTGACATTAACACACAGGCAAAAGATGTCACATATAATAAAACTCCATGGACTTCATTTCTTGTTTTGGCCGTCAAATTTAGTTCTAGGAAGTCTTCCAGTGCTAATTTAATGCCAGGCAAGTGAGCTGCAAAAGGCTTTACACATTCAACATGATCTGACCATCTTGTTTCAGACATATCATGAAGAGAACAACCAATACAGTTTTGTAGTAATTCCCACCGCTTAGCACTGGAACTGAACAGGTGGTGCACAGTTTGAATTGTTCCGAAAAAGGTTATTGCTTCAGGTATGCATTCAGCAGCAGCATTTCCACATAAGGTGAGTGTGTGACAACCGCAAGGTGAAAAAATTGCTGTTGAGCATTGTTCTTACATTTTTGCTTGTGCGCCGTTGTATTTTCCAGCCATATTTGCCCCATTATCGTAGCCTTGAGCTCTACAATCACTGAGAGGAATAGCATGTTCTTTCAATGTATCAGTTATCAACTGAGCAATTTCTTCCCCTCTTTTGTTGCTACAATCTGCAAACTTGAGAAATCTTTCTTGAATCTCATACTGCGTTTCTTTTAAAAGTACGTATCTCAAAAGAAATGTTGTTTGTTCAATATGGGAAGAATCTGGTGTGGAATCTACTATTATTGCAAAGTACTTTGCAGATTGCCTCTCAAGCAAAATGTGTTATTTCACAAGATTCGAGCATTCTACAATAAATTCATTTTGTGAGTCAGGGGACAAATAATGAACTTGAAGCCGCTCACTCCTTTTCTGTGACTCCTGTACGCTTAGCACATGTTCCTGAAGGATGGGGTCCCACCTGGAGAGCAATTCAATGAGTCCTAAAAAGTTTTCATTGTTTGAATCACCAATTCGATGGGATGAACCAGTAAATGCTAGACCACGTTCTCCCAAGAAGAGTACAACATTGATGATACACTTTAAAAGGTTGTACCATTTCACAGCTTCAGTTTTGATTGACGCTTCTAAGATGATGTCAACTCCTGTCTCAGACAGCAGGCGCCTTTCTAGTTCTCGCCAAGCTAGGTAACATTCTCTGTGACTATTGCCTTTTTCATGTTTTGGGATCCTGTAGGAAAGTTTCCACCACTTCCCATTTGAATCCCAGCCTTCAGCAGATACCAGTGCAGACTTAGACGCAGAAGTGCTAGTCTTGACTGTCTTGTGCCAAAATAATCGACATGGAAAGCAATATAAAGCTTGTTTCTGTTGACTCCAGACAAGCCAGTCTCTTACATGTAGTTCTCCATTAGTGCTTTGAAATTTCAATATGCTTTCTGAGAACACTTGATTGCAGGTGTCTTTTGGGAATGTTTTAGGCAGAGGGATGTGACCATTCGTAACATACTTTTCTATTTCCTTTTGAGATGGAAACTCGGTTGTGATACATCCAATGTCAAGGCCTACATTATGATTACTCCTCTTATCTTCCAAATTCACTTCCACATGCTTCTGTATGTCTGTTTCTTTCTGTTTTCCATTTTCATTTTCTGCATCTGCCCCTTCATCAAAATACTGTGCATGATTACCCAAATCAACTGCTCCTTGTTTGGGGATGAGGTTTCCAACAGTTTCTTCTTGCTCCAATTCTGTAGGTGAGTTCAATGAACATTTTTTTGAAGCCGCACTTAATCCAAATTGAAAGAGCGTTTGTTGACCCCTTTTTTCATTTTCCTCTCGTTCTTTCTTTTCTTTTCTTTTCTTTTCTTTTCTTTTCTGGGCTCCTGATTTGTGAGAATACATTTTGGAGAGATGATTTTCTCATCGTGATAGGGTTTAAAGGTTCACACTGCTTACCTTATATGAGCCCTCAAACTGCATTTTTCCTTTCATACTAAAGGGGAAGGGTTAAACTAGCTTCCTAATGACCACGCCCTCTTAAGGTCAAAGTATCTCTTCCTCTTGTTACCTTGGCCACCGAGCATGCTCAGTTTCTTCCAGAGTAAGTTTCATAAAAAATGAAAAAAATCCTCAAGTTTGATTATTTGTATTTTCAGAATCCAACAGAAATACAAATATTTGTTTGAACAATGTTATGCTTTTCTGCACAAATTAGGGGGGAAAGAAAAAAAAGCACCATTTGTAGCAGGCTTGCAGAATGGGAGCCAGCAGGAAATGACATAACAAAGGGAGGAAAAGGGAGCTCCCCTCCTTTGGCTCCCAGGCCCCCTTTTTGACCCTGGGCCCAGGTAAGATGTACCCCCTGCACCCCCTCTCATGGGCCCTGCCCCCCTCTCATGGGCCCTGTATACAGGTGCTATTGTAGAAAGAAGCCTCTCATCAAATTTATGCTTATAGTTGAAAATGACTCACCTGTCCAGCATCTGTGGTAACAAAGGCCCTCTTCAGTCTCAGCTTTCTTATTCCTCTTTCATTTAAGAAAGAACTCCAGAAAGAATAATAGTTAATAGCAGTTTTAAATTTGTTTTCATTTTTTTAAAAAAATTGTTGCCATTTCTTAGTATTACATCAAAACTTTTAACATAGTAGTATTTCAACATTGCTTAAAGAACCTTGTATTTCTCATCTTATGTGTTACAAAACAGAAGTGTGTTCAGACATGCTCACCAATGCAAACCTAGAGGAGGAAAAAAGCATAGTCCTTATAGGAAGCCATCATAAAAATCCATTAGAAAGTGAATTTCTCTAATCCTTAGTAGGAACTACTTGAGTTGCCACGCCAAACGCAAAATTTCAAGGGAAATTTGTGGATTTCTGCTTGGGTGGCGAAATTCAAGAATAGTAAAGGGTAGATATGTGTGTTTTAAAATAGCTAGTGAACTTTTTGGGGGATTCTGCACATCTCAAGTAGGTACAACCTATCATTGCAATAGCGGTTTCTGGAGAAAATAGGCAGTAAAATACTATTGCACTCATATTGTGCTTCTTGGCTTTCCAGAGGCATCTGGCTGCCACAGTGGGAGTAGAATGATGGACTAGATGGGCCTTTGGGCCTATCCATCTGGATTCTCATTCTTATGAGTCTCCCTCCTGTGAAAGTCAAGAGGCAGTCATAAAAGCAGGTCCTTGTCAAAAACTGTAATTGCCGTGTAGTAGAAGTAGTTGTTTGCAATACACTCTTTGGAGGATTTCTGTTATAAAGCTTAACATTCTTTAGTTCTGTGTAAATTTTCACCAGAAACAACAACAAATTAAATGGTTATTCACTAACAGGCAAAAAACCTTGCCGTTTAAGAATGTACCTATAGCCCACAGTTATTTCTATCAAACTTTAAAAAGCAGGGAAATTGGGCAGCTATAATGAATGCACCAGGGGAGCAGGAGACCTGACCTCCTCTCTGAGATATTGTACTGCCCTACAAATTGGTCAAAATGCAAACACCATTTCGGTTGGTCTTTCACAGTCCAATCCACTTCCTGTGTAGCTTGGAAGAATTTGGTAACATGTGCCTCTTATTTATTTTTTTCTCAAAAATGCACATTCCATGGGTGTATCCCTATTTAGATGACATCCTGTTCAGACTATCTTTGTGCCAGGAATATCTACACAGTAGTCTTGTGCACACTGGGATGTCTAAAGGTTCATGGGGTTGTTCTCAATTGGAAGAGTTCTCTGGACCCTATGCAACACCTAGAACACTTGGGAGTGATATTGGATATGGCTCAATTCATGATGTTTCCCAACAAGAGAGAAGGCAAAAAATCTTACAGCTCACAGGATATGTCCTAACAGTTTCCAAGGTAGACCTGATGACTCTGGCCCATGTATTGGGCATGATAGTGTCATGGAAAAATCTGGTGAATTGGTCTTGTTTTCACTCTTGGCAGCTGCAAAAGACTGTCTTGCCCTTCCAGGACCTGATAGTAGTATGTACACATCAGTCAATCAAGATCACAGACAAGGTCCAAGGAGAAATGAAGTGGTGGCTGGATCCATCAACACTATCAGCAGGAGTAGATCTGGAGATGCCAAACAGGATGACAGTGACTACAGCTGAAACACTATTCTGCTGGGAAGCTCATCTCGGACCCAGTGTGGTTCAAGGGAATTGGTCTAAGACAGAACTGAAGAAGACCATAACTTGGCTGGGGCTGAGGGTCATAAAGTTTGCCCTGAAAGTGTTCCATTATGATGTCTAAATACATCCTGGTGAAGACTAACAATGTTTCAACAAAAGCTTATATTTATAGGCAACGAGGAACCAGATCAAAGGCACTCAACTCAGAGGCCAACAATTTGCTGACCTGGGCAGAGATGTACCTAGTCTCTCTCTGAGTGGAGCACCTGGCTGGAATTCAAATACAGTGGTGGACTGCCTGAGCTGACCACTGATTCAAGAGTCAGAATGAGCCCTCTCCTCAGTAGTGTTCTAACACATATATAACTGTCTAAGTCTGCCAGCATTGGATTTGTTGATGACCCAGGAGAATGCCCTAGTTCCACAATTCTTTTAGAGGTTCCCTTATGTCGTGGAACATGAACAATAAATGCATTGGAGGTTCTGAGGCCACTGAATGATTCCCTCAATCCTCCTCTTGCCATAGGTCATATAGAAGATCAAGATAACAGGTGCAATGGTAATCTTATGAGTCCTCACTCATGGCTTCCAAAACTCAGAAACATGGCAGAGCAAAACTATTGGAGATTACCCTTGCAGAAAGGATCTAGTAACACCGGATGCAGTCCTGCATCCTCACCTGGAACTCTTCTGACTGACAGCCTGGAAGTTGAATGATGATGGTTAGAATAGATGGGCTATTGAGGCTAGCTGCTGTGCATATTTCCATCATTCAGATAAGTGTACTTAGTGACTTGGAAAACATTCCTTTCACAATACAAGGAGCCAGAGCTGCAAAAATCAAGGACATACTAGGTTTCTCACAAACAGGGCTGGACACAGGTCTTAGCATCAACACTATAAAGTACAACTGGCAGTTCTTAATGGCTTCCTAGGGTGTAAGGGTCCTTTCCCTCTCACTTGTTTCTTGAAGAGGGTGGCTCTCTTGAATCAACCTACAATCCACAGGTTTCTCATGTGGAATTTGAATTGGGGGATTACGGTACTTATGGGCAAGTTTATTGAACCTCTGGCCACTTGTTTGTTAAATCTACTCACACTAAAGACATTTTTCTTGGTGGCCATAATCTCCACCATGTGAGTGTTGGAGTTAAGAGCTAGGAGTTAGAGTTAGGAATGCTGTGCTCCAATCTCCAGTTGTGTATTTTTCACTGTGACAAAGTGACTTTCAGGCAGATCTGGCCTTTGTTCAGAAGGTGACTTTGTTCTTCAGTAGTGCTCAGGAAATAATTTTTCCTCATTCAAAGTCATTCATACTCGTTCACAAGAGCACTGCTGACATACCTTAGATGTTTGTAAAGCACTTTGCTTTTATTTGAACAGATCAGCAGTTTGCAGGAAGTCTGAAGCCGATTCATTTCTTTAGATGGCAAATCTATCGGAACGAGTTCTCTTAAAGCTACAATTTCTAGATGGTTAAAGGAGCACATAAGGAAGCAGCTGCCAGGGGAAGATTCAGCCTATCCTCTGAGGGGGGTGGCCATGCCTGCGGCATTCCATGGGATCTACCCTACTGACATTTGCAGGATAGCCATGTTGGTTTCCCTGCATACTTTCCCTAAGCACTGTAGACTAGACAAATAGAGTTGTATTCAGCTAAGTCCTACTCAGAGGACATTGAAATTACTGAATCTAAGTTAATAGCTGTGTCTATTAACTTCAGTGGGTCTACTCTGAGTAGGACTAGCATAGAATACCACCTATACCTTTCAATTGCCACATCCTTTGACAGAAAGGTGCTACAGAGGGTAGTTCCACAGCCCTAAGCTGATTCTGGAAGCCCACTTTTAGCATTACTGCTCTGACATATCCTAAGGTACAGGAATGGCTTCTGGAAGCCTCAGGAGAAAATGGAAATTTCTTTACTGTGAATTTCTGTTCTCTTCGTCTTTTGGAGGATATTCCATTTGCTTGCTCTTGTCACGATGGATTCTTTACAGCTTCTGCCTTCACTGTTCATGCGGGGTGGTAGACAAGGCTTCCTGGGAGATGCTTCTGTTCTATCCCATAACTGATTTTTTTAAAGTTTTCAGTTTTGTTCTTAACATTAGTCCTGCTTGGTGTGGGTGTTAGTTTGTTGCAGGTTCTGTAGGGGTCAACAGGATTTACTCATTTTTCAGTCTGTTTTGGGAGGTGAGACATTCCTTCCTTCCCCCCGCCACCCTGAGCATTACAATGCTACCTCCAGAAGAAGGCACTATCCTGTGTTACAGGAATGCCATCTGGAAGGCTCACAGGACAGAAATTCACAGTAAGAGATTTCCATTTTCTGGAATAACTGGAGTAGCTTTTCTCAGATCCTATTCAAATTTTCTGTTCTGTATTAGCAATAATAATGGTACCCTATCAATAATCACAATGAGAACTCTTTCCTGTGACTTCACTGGCATCAGAAATAGTTTATCACCAATGAGAGGAATTTCTTTGTGTTGTGCACAGCTGTTTAGATTAAGTATAATTTAATTCAAAGGTTTGATGGTTTGTTTTTGGTAGTTGAACACTTTTTCCCCACTGCAGAATTTTGTCAAGGTAATATAAAATCTGTAAGTAAAAATGTTTTTTGTTTGTTTGTCAAATTGCATGTTATGCTTATCTATAATATTTCTTAATAAAAATAATGAAGAAATGCAATTAGCTAAGCTGAGAAAATCCCTTAGGAAAAGGTTGTACACAAGTAATTATGATTTAAGACAAAGCTGACACCCTTAAAAATTCTGTTGTCCTACACTATATTTAAATTTCTACAGGTTTTGAGGTAGGTGTTTCAAACATTATAGCTTAATTAACACGCTTTAGGTGAAGAATAGTACATTTAGTCCCATAAATATAGAGCCTATTTTGATTTGATTTGATACTGTTGATATAAGTCCATTTGTGACCAAAATAACCTTTGATCTGGCGTTACTTTTTTTTTTTTAATTGTAGGCTTACGTTCTTCTAAGACGTTGCTTTGGTCCTTCATGTATCTTGTTCTCCGCTGAATCTCAAAATAATTTCTTGTTTTTAACATACTGACCTGGTTTACATGGTTCACGTGTAATGCAAAGCCAAACTATAGCTTATTGCAAATGAGGAAACAGATGCATTCCCTGAGTGAAGATCACAGCCACAATGCCCCCCTCCCTGGTCCTGCTGCTGCCATGCTATCCAGGTCTAAGCCATGGTTTGGCTTAGTTTTACAACTGAACCCAGGTTCAGCTTGCTCTGGATCCCTGTAAGGATTCTGTTAATCACAAGTGTGTGTGTGTGTGTGTGTGTATGTGTGTGTGTGTGTGTGTGTGTGTGTGTGTGTGTGTGTGTGTGTGTGTGTGTGTGTGTGTGTGTGTGTGTGTAGAAGAGTGGGATAGAAATATTTTAAATAAATAAATAAAAATAACTGGTCAACCTGCTTTGGATGGGTTCGTAATCAGGTTCATAGTCTGAAGGTGCTTCTGGATCCATCTCTGTCACTAGAGATCCAGGTGACCTCAGTGGCTAGGAGTGCCTTTTGCTAGCTTGGGCTGGTAAGAATAGCTATGGATGTTTCTGGACTGGGATAGCTTGACCACTGTTATCTATTCACTTATAACCTCCAGGTTGGATTACTGCATTGTGTTCTCTGTAGGGCGGTCCTTGATGTTGGTCCAGAAGATTCAGTTGGCATAAAATTGTGGCAGCTTACTGGGATAGGATATCACTAATATGTTACCTGCTGCTGTAAGAATAACACTGGCTACCAATTAGCTACCAGGCTGAATTCAAGGTGCTGGTTTTGGTATATAAGCTTGGGACCAGGATACCTGAAAAATCGTCTCACCCCTTATATACCCAGTCAATCACTGCGCTCGGCAGGTGAAGGCCTCCTGCAGATACCATTTTATTAGGAGGTCCATTCCACACAATATAGGAATTCGTCCTCTAGTGCTGTGGCATCTATCCTTTGGAATTCTGTCCCCTTAAATATTAGACAGGCATCACTTCTGTTATCTTTTCAGTGCCTACTGAAGACCTTCCTCTTCCAACAAGCCTTTTAAGTAGAGACTTACTTAAGGAAGACAGGATATAAATTTAAATAATATTAATATAACTGGGCTGGGTACATTTTTACATTGACAGTAGGCTAAACAGATTTAATAATAGTAGCAAACTTCTATCGTCACTACCTCATTCCCTTTTTTTGCATGGGGAAGGATTTTTTGTTCTGTTCAAGTATAGATAGGTGTAAAACTGACTTATGCCAGGGACCAGCAGTCAGATTCCTCTTTGATGAATGATGGATGACTCTGAACCAGAAGGGGAAGCATGCACAGGGCTAGCCGCAGAAGTGCTGCTTTCAGACGAACAAAAGCACTTCTGGTCATGACTGGTTAAAGCTGGATCTAGAAGCATTCCCAAACTATTAACCTTTGATTTCAAGGGGAGTTCTACCCTATTTCTGATTGAATCCCTACTCCTGGGTTAGCTGTTCTATTGATCGGGAGTACCTCAGTCTTACAAGGAGGAAGTTTCAGTTTGTTATGCCTCTACCTATTATTTGCTCAAGACACCAGTTCAGAACTTCAGCAGCTTCCCTGGAATACAAAGGAAAGAAGAGATAGAACTGGATATCATCCACATATTGATGACATCATATTCCATATCCCTAGAAATCTCTGCCAGTGGTTTCAATCAGATGTTGAAAAGCATGAGGAGCAGAATAGAACTTTGTGAAACCCATAGGCCAATACTGAAGACATCCCTCAGAACCACCTTCTGCAACTGTTCCTCCAGGACTAGTACTACTGTACTCAGTGTCTCCAATCCCCACTCCTGCCAGACATTCCAGAAGGATACTATAGTTCATGACATCAAAAGCCATTGAGAAATCCAGCAGAACCAGCAGGGATGCACTCCCCCTATCAAATTATTGGTGAAGATTGTCTAGCAGGGTGAGTTGGTAATGAAGGCTATTTCCATCTATTAACTGGGCCTGAATCCCAATTAAAATGGATCCAGAATATCAGCATCATCCATAGGGCTCTGGAGCTGAGAGGTCACCACATGCTTGAACACCTTGCCTAAACATGGAATCTTAGAGATTAGCTGGAAATTATCCACTATAGTGGGGTCAAGGGAGGACTTTTTCAATAATGGTCTCACTACTGCCTCTTTTAAACTTTCTTCAACTACACCTTGATACAAGGAGAAATTTATCTATCCCATCAGTCACTTGGCTAGGCTGCCTCTGGCAGATTTTGTTAGGCAAAGGATAGACCTTCCCAATCCCACAATTCTGCTCACATCTCAGACTGCACAAGCTGAAATGTATCCAAAGTAACTGGACAAGCAGGTGTCAAAAGTACATCTATATGAGAATGGCTACATAAAATGATCATGAACAATGTACCAATGGGTATGGAATGGGTAATAATATCAGAGGAGCACCAGTCATTTATCCACATAATATAAAAATTGAAATTCAGACCAGCACTTAACATGACTGAAAGTGCTCATGCTTCAGTTATGTACAAAAATACACAACCTTGTTTTTCTTTTTCTTTTTTCGTCTTTTTCCCCACCTTCACCAGCAGACCTCCTTCACCATGGGAAGAGAAGAGACCAGACAGCACAGACAGAAATTTTTACAGAAGATAGACCACCAAATTGATACTCTAGAGGAGCTAACCAAAGTATCTGGCTGTTAGGATGGGCTATGTGCATGGAATGGACATTTGTTTCTAAAGAAACAAAAGAAGGTTGAAGGATAATTCCTTATTTTTGAAGAAAGCACAACTCTGTTGGCCATCTTTTGGCTGAGGATAAGCACAACATTATATATGTTTCTTTTTCCATTTTTGTTTTAATGGTCAAAACTAAAAGCTGCTCCTGTTTATATTCTTCATTTTCCCATATGGTTTTTTTTAAAATGATCATATAATTGAAATTAGACATAAAAGTGTTTATTTGTACAAATCTTCATGGGGCTTATCTGCTTCAATGCCTTCTTCCTCAGGATTCTGCTCATGCTATTCCACATCTGGGCCCTCTTCCAGATCCTCATCTTCCTGCTACATTACAGGTGAGAAGAGAGGCTGGTCAGTTGCAGTGGCAACTCAAATAACAATATCTTGCTACTGTTGCTTCTTGTTAAAAAAATCATCTCAACATTTCAAGGCAACAGGCAAGTTCTCCTAGCACGAAAGAAAGGGCCCAGTTCTGCTAAACATCCTCTCTGAAGAGACTCTTAAGGGCAAACAGAACAAATGGTAAATTTATAAAGAAATGGCCACCTTGAACTACCAGTCATCTGTAATGTTAAGCCAGCTGACTACTGAATTATAATACTCTTAAAATATTTTTACTCCAGCATACACACATATGCCTACAGCTCCATTTCAACCACCTTAAAATTGAACAGTCTGTTATCTTCTGGCTCTGAATCAAAGTATAAAAGAGCAGAGACTTCGAACTGTATCATCCCTGCTCCACTCTTTTCATTTTCATCACTGGACATTATTGTAGAATTGTGCTTTCAAGAGTTCTTTGCAGGAGAGACAATATGGTCCTTCTCCTTCTTGCTTTTCCTCCAACATTTCCAAGTGAGCAGACATCATAGTTTGTCTCTGAAGGACAAGGAACGAGCCAAAGTATGTAGTTGTGCAGTACCTCAGACTCAGTCTGATTTTTTGAAAGTGCTTGTTATTGTTGAACGTGTATTTAAACACTATATTAAGGCCCATATCTTTGTTCTCTACCTCAGGTCTTGCCACACCGTCTCTGTCTTGTGTCCAGCCACTATCAGGAGCAGAGTAATTTCTCCCACTGTTGTGCTCTAGTTCTTGTGGGCTTTTCAGATGGACATAGCAGGCCCCTCAGCACATATGGTGTGAGTACTAGGCTTGAATCCTAAGAGAAGTTAGGTGAAAGATGTTCATGGAATGAAAGCTTTCTGGCTCTTCCCAGCTCAAGCAGACCCCCTCATTCCCAAAAAGCTTCTCTGAAGAGGTGGGAAGGCCTTCCTGAACAATGTTGGATGGGATGCAGGGAGCTGTTGGGGAAAGGGTTGTCATCCAAAATTGGGCATAGATCCTAAAGATAATTAAATAAGTTCATGGAAGGAAAGTCTAAGATTCCATTCTTCCTTAGACAGTCTCCATGACCCACGTGACATTGCTCATGAGTGTCTTCTGACCTTTTCACTTGGTGACAATACAACCTAAATGCATGCTAACAATTGTCAACTATTTCCAAATTATCAAATGGCTGCTCATTTGTTCTGTTAGGTGAGTCCTTGGAAAAGTTGACAAGAGACAGGATGGCTTCTGCATTTGCAAGGCTCAAACAATGATTTGAGGCCCTGTGTATTATCTCTGACATAATTCACTGTTTGTGAGCTGGTCTACGTGTAAGCTGTGATCTGCACCTCATTGTAGAATCTGGTCTTTAAGCTGCTTATGACCTTATCTGCCACCTTGAAAGCCTGAAAAGTTAACACTGAGAAAATGCCTTCAAGGAAGGCAGTTAATAAAAGACAGAAACCTTCTCCCTCAATATACAAACATAGGAGAATATCTACTGCATTTGGACACACAGTGCCTGTCAGTTGGCTCTCATGGGTTTCCAGTCCACCTTTATATTGTACATATCCCACGCTATAAACTTACACATACACACTCCATATGTACAAAACTTTATCTTAGTTATTATATATGTCTTTTTTCCCCTTTCAACATGGCTGAGATTAGTCCTCAGGGTGGCTTTCAACAGCAAATATAAAAACATCAAAACTACTAACAGATAACAGTAAATGTAGTAAAAAGAAGCAATAACACAACTGCAAGGAAGAAAACTACTGAAGGAACATTAACATACATCAGTATACATAACTATGAACAGTTATATGCATACTTCTCAGCAGCTGGTAAATCACCTGGACCAAACAGCTCAAGTAACACTCTCAAAGGTTCCTTGAAAGTCTTTTGGCATCCTCTTTAAAAGAAAACATGGGAGTATTCTGATAAATTCTCTGGGGAAGGAATTCCATAACATGGGTATCATTACTGAGTAAACCCTGCTGTTCAACATCTGATCAGTAAAGGTTTCAGTGCAGTGTCTCTTCTGGTAATAAAAGAGCACAGAGAGGATGTTATGGGTGAAGGCACTCCCAACGGCATGGAGGATCAAGGTTGGTTTAGGACTTTAGTGTAAAAATAAGCACTTCAAATTGTGTTTGGAAAATTATGAGCCAGTGCAGTTTCTTCAGTGCATGTATGATATGCTACAATTAGCCTCCTCCTACTTATATGCAGATGAATGCACTTTCAACTAACTGAAGTTTTCAAGCAGACTTCAAAGGCAGCCTCATGTTATAGTACTCCAGCCTGGATGTTACCAAGACATGAATGCCAGTGACCAGTTTGTCCTTCTCCAGGAATAGCCACAGACACACCACCATATGTTCATGAAAGATGTCACTCAGGTTCCAGAAACAGCTCAATCTAGGAGTACCCCATTACTACACACCTTCTGCAGAACACAAGTCATCTACTGCTCCATTAATTGGACTACCCATCAACATCTCTATCTTGTCTATATTGAGTCCAACTCATCCAACTCCCCATAGTTTCCAAACACCTGTGATTTCAGAGTTACAATATGTATGTAACTATGAAGTTCTGAACAGAATTCCACATGCTCTTAACCCCATAGGAGCATGAAAAAGTATAGATTGTTAAAAAGAGAATTTATTAAATAAGGAGATCTCAACAATCCAAGTTAGACTGTCTAAACCTCTCCTGAGAGCAAGGTGTTGGTGCTCATAGTGCACAACCTTAAAACACATAAGGAGTATCATTGAAAAGAAAGCAGGTACTCCAGCTCAGTGTAAATATTTTACCAGCCACTGTACATATAGGATGCCCTTCTGCACCCAGATATGCTTGCTTAAGGACTATTTAACTGGGTGTACGATTGCAAACCTTAGAATATACCATGATAAACTCAAAATTGTGTGCTTCTGCTGGCTTTCAATAATGGCCTTTATGTGAATCTCAACGAATATTGTGCGTGTACATGTATTGTTTTGTCTCTCTTCAGCTCCCCTTCATTTACCATAATTTTTTTGCAGGCATACTTGCACAGATAAGATCACATTCATTCTCCCTTTCTAAGCATTCTTAAAACAGTACGATTGTTGTCATAGTGATACTGTAATATCATGAGAATGGAGATGAGTCTTTATTGTAGGAGTAGGAAGAAAGGAAGTAACTGAGTTGTATTTAAATGCATACACAAATAGGATTACTGACATTTGTAGACAGTGTAAGATAACTTATGAATGCATTAATGGTAAATTAATGCTTGATTAAATTGTGTTTTAATTTTTTCCCCAGTGAGAAAATTATTCTCTAGATAAAATGACATAAATCCTAATTTCTATGTGCAGACAGTGCAATTCTTTCCAATTAAAAGCATACATGAATTGCAGGCAAATTTGGGAGCCTCCATATTGCCTTGTAACACCTCTTCCACTATGATTGTAGCTGTAATATCAACAGAGATTATGTTTGCAAGGATAAAAGGTAAAGCAGCTAGCTTCTATGTGGTAAATGCCGTCATGACGGATGGGATCCACAGAGGCACACAACTCTTGCTGCCTACAAGCCAGAACTTTCACATTTTTTGACTGTATCAGAGACCATTGTGATCACACACCATGAGCAGCCTTTTGGATCGCAGCCATTAGTAGTAGTAGTAGTAGTAGTAGTAGTAGTTCATTCTCATAATGCATTACATCTGCTGTTAATAAAAAAACTGGGTACAGAATATTTCAGGGGCCACACGTGTAGAGATTTCATAGCTCAAATATTGGATTCATACTGAGCTTTCAATTGTAACAATTACAGTTAGAAATTGGGCTCATTCACACGGCAAATTACTGTGAGATTGGTGCTACGTGCATCCCCGTTTAATCTGCATGGTTCACACGATGTTGCAGGCAAGCAGAACTATGACACAGCCTTCTTTTAATCCATAACCCAATTTGCTGATAATGCGAAAGTGACTTAACCTGCAGCTTAATCAGCTACTTTCACCTTGCTCTGTCCTCCCGCATTGGAGTGCTGTTTGCCTGCTTCACTCACTCCCCCCTCTAATCAGTTTTGTATCAATTGCACCCCCATGCTCTCCAGCTCCAGCTGGGAGAGGCGTGCAGTTGACAAGAAACAATGAAACCGACAAAGAAAAAAAACATTTTTAATACGAAGTTTAGCTCCCGTGTGAATGAACCCATTGTGTAGGCCAGAATAAAATTAAGTGACCTACAGACACTTAGCATATTCTTTTTTAGCCTTCTCACAAACCCGAGACCAAACATCCAAGGGTGCAATCCTAACTCTGCCTGCTGGGGCTTAACATAGCAGTGAAGCCACTTCCACATCGGCAGCTCTATCAAACATGACTGCTGGGGCAGAACGTGGGGAGCAGGCAGATCACTGTACAAACCTGAAGTTGACTTAGCGATTAGGCCTATGTCAGGTCTGATGCATCATGTGATGGCTGTGGGACTGGCTGAGGATCCATGAATCCTGGGCCAACTTAGCCCCTCCTTGCCCAGGGCTTTCCACTGGCAGCTCTCCTGCATATTTGACAGATGGGGGTTCTGTGCCATCAGAGTGATGCTGGTGTAACTCTACAGGCAGAATCCTTTGGAGGCTGGCAGGTTTGGGTGGAGGGAAACCTCTGCCCAATACACCCTCCCCCCAAAAAGGGAGTTGGATTGTTTTGTAAACTATTAACATTATTAATCTATATTTTTCTACTGGCAAATACTCCTCATCTTGGATAACCCAGTACACTTACCAAAATACTTATCTGTTACATGCATATTTTGATTTCTTTTTTCTCACATTCTTAAAAAAAAAATTATTGTTAATGAACATAGGTGTGGAAGTGACCAAACAAGTATATTGTATCACAGATACTGTATTATACAGCCACGAGAGTGGATTTTTTGCATTCCGCAATGTTAAATTGAAAATATCCCCCATGCCATTCTGAGGCTTCCCATAAGCTCATTTCAAAACAAAACCTTACAAAACTTATAGTCCTGAACTCAGAAATGCTTGCTTAACAACCCTCTCAATTTTCATGGTGATACACAAAACAGTCAGAGAGAACAGAGAGTTCAGAGTCTAAAAACAGAGGGGGGGAAACCCAGAGCCCTTTTGGACTTTTTTCTGTCAGAGTTCTCATAATCTGTTGAAATTCATTAAAAATCAGCCATATTCACAAAGGACCTGGAATCCTATTACTGACCTTGCCCTATACTCTGACCTTCATCTTCTGCAGTTTAAAAGTTTAAAAAATGCCTGGCTGATTTTTAATTAATTTAAGAAACTTAACATTGAAGTCTATTATAACATCGGACACGTTCAGTAAGAACCAACTGCCAGTGTTCTAAAAGCCAGACTCACAGCTGTTTGGCTTGCCTAATCAGATGGCCACACCCCCACCAGACCTTTCTTTGACTTGAGACAGTCATGGATTTCCCCAAAGAATCCTGGGAAGTGTAGTTTATGAAGGGTGCTGAGAGTGGTAAAGAGACTCCTGTTTCCCTGACAGAGCTCCAGTGGGCAGAGTGGTTTAACAGTCAGCCCCTCTTCTGGGGGTTGTATCTCTGTGAGGGGAATAGAACCTCTACTAGCAACTCTCAGCACCTTTCACAAGGTACACTTCCCAGGATTCCTTGGAGGAAGCCATGACTGTCCAAAGTGAAATAAAGGTCTGGTGTGGATGTGGCTAGGGATAGCTTTGGCTTAAATTTGGGTGGGAGGCTACATGTGTTTGCTGTAGAATAAAAAGGTGGGGGAAATGCTGAAAAGCAATGTTACTGTTCACAATGTTTTCCTTTCGTAAAGAAAAGGGCTTCCCCTCTGCCTAGTGCCCACCCATCCAATCTCCTCTCCTCCTAGCCTCCCTGCCCCTCGCCTGGCTCAGTGTTGGACTATAAGAACATAAGAACATAAGAAGAGCCTGCTGGATTAGGCCAGTGGCCCATCTAGTCCAGCATCCTGTTCTCACAGTGGCCAACCAGGTGCCTGGGGGAAGCCCGCAAGCAGGACCCGAGTGCAAGAACACTCTCCCCTCCTGAGGCTTCCGGCAACTGGTTTTCAGAAGCATGCTGCCTCTGACTAGGGTGGCAGAGCACAGCCATCATGGCTAGTAGCCATAGATAGCCCTGTCCTCCATGAATTTGTCTAATCTTCTTTTAAAGCCATCCAAGCTGGTGGCCATTACTGCATCTTGTGGGAGCAAATTCCATAGTTTAACTATGCGCTGAGTAAAGAAGTACTTCCTTTTGTCTGTCCTGAATCTTCCAACATTCAGCTTCTTTGAATGTCCATGAGTTCTAGTATTATGAGAGAGGGAGAAAAACTTTTCTCTATCCACTTTCTCAATACCATGCATAATTTTATACACTTCTATCATGTCTCCTCTGACCCACCTTTTCTCTAAACTAAAAAGCCCTAAATGCTGCAACCTTTCCTCGTAAGGGAGTTGCTCCATCCCCTTGATCATTCTGGTTGCCCTCTTCTGAACCTTTTCCAACTCTATAATATCCTTTTTGAGATGAGGCGAACAGAACTGTACACAGCATTCCAAATGCGGCCGCACCATAGATTTATACAACGGCATTATGATATCGGCTATTTTATTTTCAATACCTTTCCTAATTATCTCTAGCATGGAATTTGCCTTTTTCATGACCTGGGAGACCAAGGTTCGAATCCACACACAGCCATGAAGCTCACTGGGTGACCTTGGGCTAGTCACTGCCTCTCAGCCTCAGAGGTAGGCAATGGTAAAACCACCTCTGAATACCATTTACCATGAAAATCCTAATCATAGGGTTGCTATAAGTTGGGATTGACTTGAACGCAGTCCATTTCCATTTTCAAACATGATTGTACAGAAATAAATCCCATTGAACTCAAAGTATGCAACTGATCAAACCCACCCTCCCTTCTCCTCCCTCCTATCCCCTCCGTCTTGCCCCTTCCCTCCCCTTCCTTTCCCCTCCCTCCCCATCCCTATCCCCATCCCCTTCCAATCCCCTCCCCCTCCCCTTCTTCTTCATGGTCAGTTTTACCTATCTTAAGCATGATTACACAGGAGTAAATACCACTGAACTCTATAAGCATGCAAATGATCAAACCTCCAGTCCCCTCCCCCTTCCTTTGCCCCCTCAAATCCACCCCTTCCCCCTCCCCTCCTCCTCCATAGTCCGTTTTACCTATCCTAACCGTGATTGCATAGGAGTAAATCCCATTAAACTCAATAAGCATGCAAATAATCAGACCTGCCTTTCCCCTCCTTCCCCTCTCCTCTCCCTTCCTCCTCCCCTCCCCTCTGCCTTCTTCCTCCTCCCCTGCCCACTCCAGCCCTTCCTATCTCCCCCCAGTCAGTTTTACCTATCCTAAGCATGATTGCACAGGACTAGATCCCACTGAACTCAATAAGCATTTAAATGATCAATCCATTTTCTGCAAACTTGCACAGGATCCCATTTCTTACCTCCCAGATTAAAAAGCAGAGAAATTCACTAATAGGCAAAAAATCTTGTGGTTTAGGAAAGTACCTATAGCCCACAGATATTTCTATCAAACTTTAAAAAGCAGGGAAATTGGGCAGCTATCGTGAATGCACCAGGGGAGCAGGAGACCTGAACTCCTCTCTGAGATATTGAACTGCCCTACAAATTTGTCAAAATGCAAACACCATTTGGGTTGGTCTTTCACAGTCCAATCCACTTCCTGTGTAGCTTGGAAGAATTTGGTAACATGTGTCTCTGAGCATATGGTGAGTGGTGGCAACACCTATTGTCAGCCCAAATAACAGAAACAAGACATGTCCTGTGCTGATCTTGTTTTAGCAGGGAGGAATCAACATTATTGAAACAGTTGATGTAGTTAAGATGGTCACTTTAAATATGTCTGATTTACTTTGCAATTTTAGTGAAGTTTCCTATAGGAAATCATGTTCTATTGTTTATATTTCTGTGAATATGTGACGTATAGCAACACTTTGCAAAATTTACACTAAAAAAACTCCAAACATAATTGTGAAATAACTGCACTGACTATTCTGCAGAATAGTCTTCAGGGGACATGAGGAATGTCTCAGTTGCACAAGATAAAACAGTGGGAGGTGAAATATATTCTAGCAAAATTCTAGGTGTGCTCTATGTTTTTAATTGACTGTGCCACCTTTCCTTAAATGAAGTGGTTTAAACATAGCAGGATGAAAACATGCATCCTCTTTTTCCCAACAGCTAGAGACATTGCTGAAGTAGCAACATATTGGAACCAGTCTGATTTTACATCAAACTGCAGTTTCAGATTCCACTGTTAGAAATAGCACATAACCTCCAGTTTGAAACACAAAAGGCTGTCTTCACCATCATATGACATTAACATTAGCTTTGAAAATAAAAAATAAATTTTATACAGATTTCTAGGATGAATAATGAGGGAAATAAAATTTTCTAGTTTAGATTCTCTGTAGAAACATTAGTAACATAGGAAAGAATTAAAGTAAGAAAAACACCAAGAAACATACAAAATATAATTCCACTCACCATATGCTCAGAGGTACATGTTACCAAATTCTTCCAAGTTACACAGGAAGTGGATTGGACTGTGAAAGACCAACCCAAATTGTGTTTGCATTTTTACACATTTGTAGGGCAGTACAATATCTCAGAGAGGAGGTCAGGTCTCCTGCTCCCCTGGTGCATTCACTAGAGTTGCCCAATTTCCCTGCTTTTTAAAGTTTGATAGAAATATGTCTGGGCTATAGGTACTTTCCTAAACCGCAAGGTTTTTTGCCTATTAGTGAATAGTTGGATAAAGGGGGAGAGGACTTATATGTCCTGGTATTATGTCATTCATTTGATAGTAGCATAGGGTATAGAAAGAAGAAAAAAGGAGCACAGTAGAATTGGTGCAGAGGGTGGCCTACAATGCATCACCCACAATTTTTACATTATGACAATTAGTACATTTTTACCAATGTTCATGTCTTAAGCCACCAAGGGGCAGCATGGTACAGTGAATACTGTGTTTGGGTTGGATGTGAGAAATTTAGGTTCAAATTTACTTGAATATCATGTAGATGAGCTGATTACTTTGGCCACAATCCAGAGAACTGCATTACTAGTTTTGTATCCCCACTAGAGTTTGGGGCTTATGTTTCTCTAAAGCTACATAGCAAACTGTCTTTTTAAAACATGTATGTGCATGTTTGTGAAAAGGAGTTTGTGGTGTGGTGTTCCAAGCATAGGAATGTGAAAAACAGGCCAGAGGTCCTGCTTAAAGTAGGACTTTAACAGTGGTCTATATCTTTCTTTATCCATAGGATTGTTGCAAGGACAAATGAGAGGAGAATTGCAAATCACTTTGTACAGTAGAAAAGGATGTAGAAATGGCACCTCTTGAAAATCTTGTCTGTTGCAGATCCTCATAGTACAGTAACAGTGTAACTACTGCATTTTAACTTAAACACATTCTGTTTTCCTTTATTATACTACAACTAAATAACTGAGGTAGGGCTCATTAGCCATGCTGACTGAGGATGCCTTGCAATTCAGTAGGTGCTAGTATATTTCAACTAACAGCAATTACCCTCCAAGGCTTTTTTTTAAACATGGAATAGTAGGGAGGGAGAAGAGAAGAACGGAGCCAGAAAGCACTTGGTCCATATACACCTCCCCCTGAAACCCAGCAGCTTTTCTGCAAAGGAGAGTCTCCCAGCATTTGTTAACAGTACAGCCTGTTGTGATTGGTCACAACTCTCAGACAGACTTTTTTCCAGTCTTGCTATCTGAGATCATTTGAATCAAGTTTGAACCTGGCTTCTTGTCCATGTGAACAATGTGCTCCACTGAGCTGTGGCTCTTCTTTGGGGAAAAAAATCAATTCCCTGGGCTTATGCTAATTCTTTAAACTGGAAAGATCAGCGATTGAATGTTGGACCTTCTGTATACAAAACATACTCTGTGTCTACCACAGAGCTACAGCACCTTCCAAGCAGCTATGCTTTCATTCCAGTCTACCATTCTGCATATGGAAATGCTATTCCAAAATCCATTGCTTGGGATGGAAATAATTCCCCACAGTAATCACTGGAAGACTTTAATGTTCTGTGCATTGCAGCTTTCCTATATAACTCCATACATTTCACTACTAGACTGTCTTACCCTTAACATTCTACTTCCATGTATATGAAATTATCATTTGCTTTTTAGAAGGGTCACTGTCAAGCAGTTGCAAGCGCACTTGGAAGAAGCGGATTATCTGGATCCATTTCAATCGGGCTTCAGGCCTGGACATGGGACTGAAACAGCCTTGGTCGCCTTGGTAGATGGTATGAGAAGGGCGTGGGATAGGGGCGAATGCACCTTCCTTGTCCTCCTTGATCTCTCAGCGGCTTTCGATACCGTTGACCACGTTATCCTCCTGGACCGCCTGAAGAGGTTAGGCATGGGGGGCACTGTATTGCAGTGGTTCCATTCCTTCCTCTCTGGTAGGTACCAAAGAGTGACATTGGAGGATGAGGTCTCGTATCCTTGGCCTCTCACTTGTGGGGTGCCACAGGGTTCCATCCTCTCCCCGATGCTGTTCAACATCTATATAAAGCCGCTGGGGGCAATCATCAGGAGATTTGGGCTGCAATGTCATCAGTATGCGGATGACACGCAGCTCTATCTCTCATTTAAATCTTCACCGAGGTTGGCTGTAGAAACCCTGTCCAAGTGTCTGGAGTTGGTGAGTGGCTGGATGGGAAGGAATAAGCTGAAACTGAACCCTGACAAAACCGAGGTACTGTTCATGGGAGACAAGGGAAGGTTAGGGGATTTGGACCTGGTGCTCAACGGGGTACAATTGACCCTGAAAGACCAGGTCCGCAGCCTGGGGGTCATTCTTGACTCCCAGCTGTCCATGGAGGCTCAAGTCTCGGCTGTGAGCCGGGCGGCACTGTATCAACTCAATCTGATACGGAGGCTGCGCCCCTACCTTCCCAACCATCTGCTCCCACCGGTGGTACATGCCCTGGTCACCTCTCGCCTAGACTACTGTAATGCGCTCTACGTGGGGTTACCCTTGAAAACGGTCCAGAAGCTGCAACTGGTACAGAATGCGGTGGCTCGTCTGATTAAAGGCAGCCGCTGGCAAGATCACATCACTCCAGTGCTGAAGGAGTTGCACTGGCTACCGGTTGTTTACCGGGCCCAATTCAAGGTGTTGGTTTTGACCTTTAAAACCCTACACGGTTTTAGCCCAGTCTATCTGAATGAGCACCCCCAGCATCGTCAGGGATGCCACTCAACAAGATCAACCTCAGAAGACCTTCTCTCGATCCCACCGGTTACAACAGCTAGACTGATGAGGACTACAGAGAGGGCTTTTTCAATAGTGGCCCCCACCCTGTGGAACTCTCTCCCAAATGACCTCCGCCATGCCCCTTCTATGATGAGCTTCTGCCGGGCTTTGAAGACCTGGCTCTTCAGGCAGGCTTTTGGGGTGGGTTAGGTTTTTACTGTTATGGTTTTAAATTTTAATGTTTTAATGTATTGTTTTTTATCTTGTACGTCGCCCAGAGTGGCTGGACAACCAGCCAGATGGGCGACTAATAAATTTAATAAATAAAATAAATAATAAATAAGTAGCTAACAGTGATAGCTATTAACGTATATATAGGGTATAACATCAGCATATAAGAGGGCAAGATTAACAGCTGGTGCCAGCCTGACACGGGCCCCAGCACCCACATGTAGCCAGGCACACATAGCCAGGCACGCACTCCAGGCATGTGACTTCTGCCTGTTCCACCTACCTCTCTCATGTCTGCTGCTGTGCTCACAAGGCTGCCATCAACCAAGATGGCAGTGGAGGCTTCTCTAAGGGGCTGATACCCCCACTGCCATCTTGATTAATGGCACGCATGTGCTGTATGCTATGCACATGCGCATGCCTCCATCAACCAAGATGGCAGTAGGTGTATCAGCCCCTTAAAGAAGCCTCCACCACCATCTTGGTTGATGGTAGTCCTCCGCGCACAACATGCGCAGCAGCAGCAACAAAGGTAGGTGGAGCGAGTGAACAGACAGGCAGCCTGCAAGCTCCCTCCCTGCCATCCATGGCAGGAACCATGCTGTGGATCGTAGAAGGGGAGCGCTACTCCTCCCCTAATGAGAGCCCTTGGGGGCCGTGGGCCCTCGACCAGGGCCCAACCTGGCCGCGCTTTGGTGCCAGCCCTGGCAAGATTTGCCTAGACAGATTTGTTTGGCATGTAATATGTAGTTTTAGAGGTCTACACCAACCCTGTGCATTCTAAAAAAATCTGACCTGTTTCTGAGTGTCCCTGTGCTCTCTTCACTTGAATCTGAGTTTTGAATTGCAAGATACTTTGTGTAAACTGAAGCTCTGTGTCCCCCATTCACCATAACCGGGAATCTAAAAATGGTCATAACTGTTCCTGTTTGGCCCAACGTGGATGAAATTTACAGGCATAGGAGCCCCTCCAGAGTGGATTAAGTTTATCAAATTGCAGATAAATAGGTCCATGGGTTTTTTGTGGGGGAGTAAAGGGGATTCATATTTCTCTATGATCCATATAAGAACATGTTACAGCAATAGTTTTACTAGGTCAATTAAAATCTTAACTTTTATAATGGGGGAATGGGGGTTTGTCTCTTGTTCTTTCTTCCTTTAATATAATAAAGAGGTGGCTGAGTGTTGTGCATTCTTGCTTATACATTTTTTAACACTTTGGAGCTTCATACCAGCCTTTCTGGTGCTTGTTTACATCCTCTGATGGGCCTCAGAGGCCTCCATTTAGCCTTATGTGAAGCTGCCTGCAGAATTCTGAAGAGTTCTGGGCAGAGCTTGGAAGTAACTAGTTACAAGTAATGAATTACTTGTAATTCATTACTTTTTTGAGTAACGAGTGGGTAATTCCTTTACATTTTGATTGTAATAGAACTAGGAGTAATTTTACTACTTTTGCGGAGTAATTGTAACGTTTCCAGAATTACTTTTGGGCATTACTTGGGGGGGAGCAGGCGAAGTCTTCTGCTCCTCTGATTTGTGGATGAAAATCATGTGCCTCAAACTGGGTTTCTGTGCAGTGTCGCTCTTCCCTCATGCTCTGTGGATGGGTAGGAGTCAACGAGGGAGGACGCGGAGAGTGAGATGGGGTGGAGTGGAGAAAACAATTATTTTAAAAAACAGATAGTGGTGGTGAAGAATGGAGGGGAGGGGGAAATGATCCGGAGGTCAAGAATATGGATAAAGGAAGAGAAGGAGGCAGCAGCAGAATGGAGATAAAGAACTGTGGAGGTGAAAGATGACAATGTGTGTGTGTGTGTGTGTGTGTGTGTGTGTGTGAGTGAGAGAGAGAGAGAGAGAGAGAGAGAGAGAGAGAGAGAGAGAGAGAGAGAGAGAGAGAGAGAATACTGTGTTTGCACTTGGCACACAAAGTGGCCTCCACCAGCCTCTCTGGCTACTGTGCTGCATTTGCAGTGTTTTAACTTTTTTGCATCACAGGGGAAAATGTTTGCTTGAGTGACCGTCCCTTAGTTGGTGGCAGGACAGGGTCTGGGAGGTGGTTAAGTGAGAGAGATTATGCTAGCTGGCTGAGTGGGGGGGGGGGTTGCACTTGGTTTGACGTGCAAAGATCTGAGTAGTGTCCTCAGCCCCTCCCCACCACCCTTACCAGCGGAGAGACCACCATTGCTATCTTATGAATAAAAATAATTATTCTACTACCTCTGTATGTGTTTGTTTATTTTTAATGTTGTTTTAGGCTACTTAGATGTGCAGCAGCCAAGGCCAGCACCTTGTAGGCTTTTTTCTTTAAAGTAACTGAAATGTAATTGTAGCAATTACTTTGGAGGAAAAGTAAAGTAATCAGTTACTTTCAGAGCAGTTGTAATTGTAATGGTAATTACTACTATTTTGGGCCATGTAACTATAACTGTAATTTATTACTTTTTAAAAGTAATCTTCCAAGCTCTGGTTCTGGGTTTTGTTTTGTTGTTGTTATAGCAGAACAGGAATTGTTTTTAAAAAATAAAATAAAATTTAAGTTAAAACTTAAAATCCTCTGCTGTTTAACTACAAAGTAAATAAATAAATTTAGAGCTCTTTGGTGCTCTGTGGGCAACATTTTGGACAGCCTCACCTCTTGCAGAACCCATGGACCTATGGCAACATAGGTATGTATGAAAACATAGATCTACAAGTACAGATACTTTCAGAAACAATAGAGCAACATGAGGATTTGTGGGGGCTCTGATCCCATTCAAGGGATTGGCATTATGCTTCAGTGCAATGAAGGAGGAAAAAACCCCAAATCACCCTGCTTTACCTCATATAGTCCACACACTGAGCTGCTTTACATCTCTATGTAGTTTGTTCTGAAACATTAGGGTAATCCTTCTATTTTTTCCTGGCAAATATTGATGTTGTCTTTTACTCTGTACTGTGTTACAAATACTATACAACTTAATTGGACATTGGCAGAAAGATGGCTCAAAGCATTATATATTGCCAGAAATCAGTAGAAATGTACAGCTTAAGAACAGTGAGAAATAAAAAGGCATGTTTTATGTGAAAATTATATACAAATAAATAAACTATGTGAACATTAGTATAAAAGCAGGGAGCAATATCATTGCTAATAAATCCTGAACATTCTGTCTCTTACAGATGTCGATACAAAGTTATGTGCTACAATAATTGTAGTGTAGGCTCTCTGGTAATTATTGTTGTTCATTTGGCACGTTTGGAAAAAGAAAAAGGAAAGAGTCTTGCAGTCAGCAGCTGCAAATCTCTAAGGAACAAGCAAAAAGATAGCAGAAGGGTGATAGTCATCCATCATCCCTGACAATTTCACAGCCTAGAATAACTTGACAGAGACCCAGAACAAAATGTTATTGAGAATTGAATGCTGCTAAGCTGAGTGAATTGACTTTGTGATGACAAAGTGGGACCTGCTTAAAGTGGCTGATCACATTTTTGTTTTTTGTTTTATTTCCTATGCACTATACCTGTTCCACTGTATTGGACTTGCTGGAATGTCTGTCTTGTCCTAGGTCATACTGGTATGCCACATCAAGCCAAGAAATTACCTTAAAAAAAAAAAAAAACTTTAGAGCTGCCAATTGCTTAAAGAATGCTTAGTTAATTAATCATCTCCTTTTCACCAATTAATCATGCAATTAAATTTAAGTAAATATGTATATTAATGCTATGCTTCCTTTCATTGTTAGAAAGAAAACCCTATACAGTAGGGGCCCACTTTACGGTGCTTCACTTTACAGCGATTTGCTAATACAGCAGTCTCAATTAGATGCAATTAGACTAAAGCCTCACTCATACGGCGCTTGTTCCGCTTTTACAGCGGTTTTCGGGCATCATGCACCATTCTATTCAATGGGTTCTGCTTTACAGCGGGGCTCCGGAACGTAACCCACCGTATGAGTGGGGCCCTACTGTACTGATTTTCTTTTCATTCCTTAATATAACAGGAAACTGAAATAGATTCAAAAACACACAAATGTGCTCAATTCACAGTTTCACTTGTTAAAATTAGCCCCGCAGCTCAATCAACTAAAACTTTAGTTAATTGATTTATGATTAAAACTAAACTATAATGTGTTAGCCATTATTATGACAAAATGGCCTTAATCTAACACAGATGTTAGGAATGCTTAAGCCTGGCTGTTATTTTTTTCCAAAAAACCCCAAAAACAAAACAGACTTTAGCCCAGGGGTGGGGAACCTCTAAACTTTAGCCCAACTATGAATATGCATTTTAGGCTGCAATCCAATACATATGTACTCAGAAATAAGCACCACTGGATTCAATGAGACTTACTCCCAGGGAAGTGTGTATTGGATAGCAGCCTTAGCCTCTTCCCTAGTAAAAAGAAAATAGGGAATCTCAGGAAGATTGTGGTGATTTAAGTGCTATAAGGATTGCAAAATACCCTGTACCTGTGACAGCCACCGCCCAACCATCCTGCATCCCTGTCTGCCTGGAGAAGGGAGACTGATGGGGAAATGTGGAGAACTGTAATCTACATTGGACAAATGAGAGACTGAGAGGAACTGAAATTGACATATTCACCTGTCTCAATTTATTGCAGAGTTGGCCAATTTTCATTTGTTTAACATTCTGGTTTTTTAAACAAAGAAAACCCCACCACAAAAATAAATGACATAACAAACTATAGTGTACTACAGAGTCCATACATTTTAAACCATTCAACAAAAAGTGAGCACTACAGGTAAAAAAGATGTTCTAAAAATTAAGTAGAATGTCCCAAAATAGTTATAACCACAGATATTTGGCGGTTTCCCTCCATGTTGTTCAGCGACTTAATTTGTAAGTGGATGCCACGTAGATATAAAGGTGTCTTTGGGTTGTGACCCTATATAATTTTTTTTTGTAAGTAAGCTTTTCAGTGAGTGCTAATTCCCATATTTTTAACCACCCTTTCTGTACTGTAAAGGAAGAAGTATATCACCAATGTTTTGCCATCTCCAGATGTGCTCCTGCCAACATAAATGCTATTAATACTTTGTTAGCCAACTTTCATTTTCTTGAGGATCACTCTACACCAGGGGCTAGAACAATCCCAGTCCCTCACAGGTAGTCAGGTTTTATTGGCTTGCTTAGTAGTAAGGGCTTTATAGGTATCTGCTCAATAATATGAAGTCACTCAAGAAATAGTGACTGCAAACCAAGGAGTTTCACAAAAGATACTCTCAAAAGGCATAATTGGGCAGTGTCCTTTGCCCTTTCAGAATATGCATGAGATAGAAAAACAATGGGTGGTATCCAGTGTTAGTCATACCCAGAGTAGGCCCATTGAAATGAATGTATTTTATTTATTTAGAAGCATTTATAAATTGCTTAATATTTCAAAAATCTCTAAGTGGTACTTAGTCTATTTATTTTAATGGGTCAACTCTGAGAATGATTTAGTTGGATATACCCAATAACACGAAAAAAATACATCAAGATTCATTGCTTCTTTTTTGTAGACAAAACCCTACATCTCGATTGAAATTTGGTGGTGTTATTTGGAACCAGATAAAGTTGTTTTAGGAGTTAGTCCCAATGTAAGTGTAACCAGCTGGCCATCTCTGGTTTGTTTAATACCAATCAGATGTTAAGATGTTGTACAGGACATAGAAATGTCTGTGCTCTAGCTACAGGGTTCACCATCTAATGCACAGTACAAAGGTACCAGGAAGGAACTGAGCAGTGAACATGTAGAAGGGAGTTGCAGAGTAAGCAGTAGGAGAAAAAGGTTGCATTTGCTTAAAATGATTATAGAAATGCCCAAAGCCATAGAAAGTTAATTGTGCCTAAATCACATTGCCACCAATAGGGCAAGTTAAGTTATGAGTAACTTTACTCCCATTAATTTCAATTGGATGTATGCACACCTAATTTATTTAGAACAGGGTCAAAATATATACAGAGCATGTACAACAGTGGTTAAATCTAAAAGGAAAAACAACAGCAGTGCAAGCTGATATTTTTCCTTGTATACAAAAGTTGTTCGGTATATAAATATTTGAAATATAGCAAAAATCATTATAAAAGATGCTCAGGCCTCAATGCCTTACTGACTGGAATATTCCCTTCCCATCTGTTCCTTCTCTGATGCAATTTGCCCCTCCCAGAGAAGTAACAGTCAGGGCAGCATAACATGTATGGGCACCTGCTGGGAGGAAGGGTGGGATATAAATCAAATAATAAATAAATAAATAAAACATGTAGTTTGCCCCTAACTTATTCAGCATTGTTAGGGTACTTCATTACAATCTACACCTGTGAAATCACTAGAAACCCAAATTACTGGAAAAATCTGAACATTTGTATTTTCCCTTAGAATTGGGAAGTTGCAGTGTATACACAAAAAGAACAATTCCAAGTTATTTATTGAAATTTGGCACAAAAGATTTGTATTTCTACGTCTGAGAACAGGACAATTTTACACTTGTCAAAACTTTGGATATGAAATTTACCTCATAATAGAGGTTAGCATTCTGACACACAACAAGCTAAGCTGCATATGGAATGGAACAGTGGATTGTCTGATTTTTATTGAATTGGATGCAGGAGAGGAAACACTTCCAGCAGTAGTCAAAAGTATAGATCTATGCTTGCAGAATGGAAACTTCAGTTAGTAAATTGGTCTGAGTCAGCAAGGCTCTTACACACTTACACATAGTTGTACATCAGCAAACTGGGTATAACCTAGACCTGTGAAATTTTATCTCAATTAACTAAACTTGCATCTATTAAACATGCTCTTACAAATGACTCTAAAGTGGATTGAACAGCAAAATGCTGACCTTATGTGTACTAGTGATGATTGTATAATGGACATGTTTGTACAATTGGTCTTTCATGAGCTCACTAGAATTCAGGCCACTGTAAAATGTGAGGTCTGAAAAGGGAATTAAACACTTTCCCTTTAACTGGGCATGAATCACTCCTAAGGGCCCTGAAAATAAGTTGTGCCAATAATATGCAAATCTGCTCTGAAAGAAGTAGCAGTAAAAGGGGAAAAACACTTTGGAATATAAATATTTTTGAGATGCGGCTTTATCCTCCCATCTCTTCACGTTTTTGTTCAGAACTGACCTTCATGGATGAATAAAGAACAACTCTTGCATTAACTTATTTCATTTACTGCATGATAAGTCAGAGCTTGGAAGATTACTTTAAAAAAAGAATAAATGTTACATGGCCCCAAAAAGGAATAAATTACCATTACAATTATTCTGAAAGGAATTGATTACTTTCCCATTACTCAAAAGTAATCATTGCAATTATACTTATGTGTGTGCTTTGTGCCTTCAAGTAGATTACAAGTTATGGCGACCCTATAAATCAGCAACTTCCAATAGCATATGTTATAAACAACCCTCTTCAGATCTTGTAAGTTCAGGTCTGTGGCTTCCTTTATGGAATCAATAAATCTCATGTTTGGTCTTCCTCCTTTTCTACTCCCTTCTGTTTTTCCCAGCATTATGGTCTTTTCTAGTGAATCATGTCTTCTCATTATGCGTCCAAAGTATGATAACCTCAGTTTTATCATTTTAGTTTCTAGTGATAGTTCTGGTTTAACTTGTTCTAACACCCAATTATTTGACATTTTCATGGTCCGTGGTACCTGCAGAGCTCTCCTCCAACACCACATTTCAAATGGGTTGATTTTTCTCTTATCAGCTTTTTTCACTGTCCAAATTTCACATCCATACATAGAGATCACGAACACCATCTTCTGAATGATCCTGACTTTGTTGTTTAGTGATACATCTTTGCATTTGAGGACCCTCTCTAGTTCTCTCATAGCTACTCTCCCCAGTCCTAGCCGCCTTCTGATTTCTTAAGTATTGTCTCCATTTTGGTTAATGACTGTTCCAAGATATTGATAGTCCTTGACAAGTTCAATGTTCTCATTGTCAACTTTAAAGTTATATAAATGTTGTCATTACTTTAGTCTTTTTGATGTTCAGCTGTAGTCCTGCTTTTGTGCTTTCCTCTTTAACTTCATCAGCATTTGTTTCAAATCATTACTGGTTTCTGCTAGTAGTATGGTATCGACCGCATATCTTAAATTGTTGATATTTCTCCATCCAATTTTCACACCTTGTTCATCTTGGTCCAATCCTGCTTTCTGTATATGTTCTGCATATAGATTAAACAAATAGGGTGATAAAATACACCCCTGTCTCACTCCCTTTCTGATGGAGAACCAATCAGTTTCTCCATATGTTGTCCTTGAAGTAGCCTCTTGTCCAGAGTATAGGTTGTGCATCAGAACAATCAGTTGCTGTGGCACCCCCATTACACTTAAGTTACTTGAAAAACAACAACAGCTAGAGTGCCTACAAGGTGCTGGCCTTGGCTGCTACACACTAAGTCCCAGGATATGGTACAAAGGCACATGAGGCCAGCACCCTGCTGAAGCTAAGCAGAGTCAGGTCTGGTCAATGCCTGGATGGGAGACCACATGGGAACCATATGTAAGCTACCTTGGGTTTCTATCATGAAAAGAAAGGTGGGGTATAAATGTAATAAATAAATAAACAAATAAAAACATTAAAAATAAGCACACACAGAGGCAGTAAAATAATTCTTTTTATCCATAAGATAGCAGTGGTGGTCTCTCCACTGGTAAGGGAGGTGGGGAGGGAGACAGAGGCCACTACTCAGATCTTTGGATATCAAACCAAGTGCAACACACACACTCTCTCTCTCAGCCAGCAAACATCTCTCTCACTTAACCACCTCCTGGACCCTGCCCTGCCACCAACTAAGGGACACCCATGCAAGCAAATATTTTCCCCTGAGATCCAAAAAAGTTAAAACACTGGAAATTCAGCAAAGTAGCCAGGGAGGACAGCAGAAGCCATTCTGCTTGCCAAGTGCAAACAGTATTCACACACATACATACACACATGTTGTCATCTTTCAGACCATGGTATTCCCGATCTCTGTGTATGGATGTGAAAGTTGAACAGTGCAAAAAGTGGATAAGAAAACCAAGTCATTTGAAATGTGGTGTTGGAGGAGAGCTTTGCACATACCATGGACTGCAAAAAAGACAAATAATTGGGTGTTAGAACAAATTTAACCAGAACTCTCACTAGAAGCTAAAATGATAAAACTGAGGTTATCATACTTTGGACACATAATGGGAAGACATGATTCACTAGAAAAGACCATAAAGCTGGGAAAAACAGAAAGGAGTAGAAAAAGAGGAAGGACAAACAAGAGATTTATTTATTTATTTATTTATTGAATTTCTTAGTCGCCCATCTGGCTGGCTATCCAGCCACTCTGGGCAACGTACAAAATAGGCATACAAATATAATAGACATTAAAAATCTGAAAACAATGACGGTAAAATCTAGCCCACCCCAAAAACTTGCCTGAAGAGCCAGGTCTTCACGGCCCGGCAGAAACTCATTATAGAGGGGGCATGGCGGAGATCATTTGGGAGGGAGTTCCACAGGGTGGGGGCCACAATTGAAAAAGCCCTCTCGCTAGTCCTCACCAGTCTGGCTGTTTTGACTGATGGGATAGAGAGACGGTCTTTTGAGGCTGATCTTGTTGGGCGGCATAGCTGATGATGCTGGAGGCGCTCATTCAGATAGACTGGGCCGAGACCTTATAGGGATTTAAAGGTCAAAACCAACACCGTGAATTGGGCCCGGCAAGCAACTGGTAACCAGTGCAACTCTTTTAGCACTGGAGGTATATGATCTCACTGGCGGCTGCCTTTAATCAGGTGCACCGCCACATTCTGTACCAGTTGCAGCTTCCGGACCATTTTCAAGGGTAGCCCCATGTAGAGCCCACTGCAGTAGTCTAGGTGAGAGGAGACCAGGGCATGTACCACCATTGGGAGCAGATGATTGGGAAAGTAGGGGCGCAGCTTCTGTATCAGATGGAGTTGATACAGTGCTGCCCGGCTCACAGCCGAGACCTGAGCTTCCACAGACAGTTGGGAGTCAAGAATGATCCTGAGGCTGCGGACCTGGTCTTTCAGGGGCAATTGTACCCCGTTGAGCACCAGGTCCAAATCCCCTAACCTTCCCTTGTCTCCCATGAACAGTACCTCGGTTTTGTCAGGGTTCAGTTTCAGCTTATTCCTTCCCATCCAGCCACTCACCAACTCCAGGCACTTGGACAGGGTTTCTACAGCCAACCTCGGTGAAGATTTAAATGAGAGATAGAGCTGTGTGTCATCCGCATATTGGTGACAATGCAGCCCAAATCTCCTAATGATAGCCCCCAGCGGCTTTATGTAGATGTTAAATAGCATTGGGGAGAGGATGGAGCCCTGCGGCACCCCACAGGTGAGAGGGCAAGGATCCGAAACCTCATCCCCCAATGCTACTCTTTGGTGCCTATCAGAGAGGAAGGAACGGAACCACTGCAGTACAGTGCCCTCTATGCCTAATTTCTCCAGGCGGTCCAAAAGGATACAATGGTCAACAGTATCAAAAGCCGCTGAGAGATCCAGGAGAACGAGGAAGGTGCATTTACCCCTATCCAACACTCTCCTCATATCTTCAACCAAGGCAACCAACACTGTTTCACTCCCATGTCCAGCCCTGAAGCCCGACTGAAATGGATCCAGATAATCTGCTTCCTCCAAGTGTGCTTGCAACTGCTTCGCAAGATGGATTGATTCCATAAAGGAAGCCACAGACCTGAACTTACAAGATCTGAACAGGGTGGTTCACAACAGATGCTCTTGGAGGATGCTGATTCATAGGGTCGCCGTAAGTCATAATTGACTTGAAGGCACATAACAACAAACTCTATTCTAAGTACACAGTATTCTTATGACCAACTAACTGAATGGTTGGGGACATTATGCCAAGCACTGCTGTTTCTGAAATAACAGATTTCCATGCATTTATTGCTCAGAAACCTGAAATACTTTTTAAAAAAACTATTGACTATTATGAATATATGGAAAATATAAAATATAATCAGGATGAATTAGAAACTGGTCTTAAATCCAAAGGACCACAGGCAGAGTTCTGCTCATTCAGTGGGCATTTCCTCCCTTTTTCAGCCTCTCATGTCCCCAAAAGCGGGTTGTGGGACTGTTTATAACTGTGTATGATACATTGCAGGAGATTGCAGGTGGTCGTGAACATTGCCAGAAAGTGGCCACACACACGCACACACCCTGCATAAATGGAACTGCCTTCCATTTGACCAAGATGCTCTTTAGATCCAAGCTAAAGAAAGCATTGTGTTTAATATTGTTTATTAATAGGTCTTTATATATTACATCTAACATATAAAGACTAAACTTTGTGTACTGTATCAGAAATGCCCTGGCTTAGCCCCTCTCCCCCTACACACTATTTCTCAGCCTTTAGCAACAGGGGATACATTTTACTCATGTGCTGTACAGCCAAGCAGTGCCTCTGCTTCTTGCTGATCAGGCACTAAGCAAACCACAACCCCCGCTGTGTATCCTTAAAAGACCACCACTATGGGCTGCTCCCTTAACCTGTTACTGTAACTCTCTGAAGTAAACTCTGCTGCCACCATTTGTTACTGTTTCAACCCTTGTTTATATTTTTCTAACACTCATACTCTTCGCAATAGCTGGCCAAGAATCAGACATGTTTTAAAACCAAACAGATTTATTTAACATAAGATATGAACAAACAACAATACGTTTAACTCAGTTCTCAACCGTGTGGTTACAGATTGTTGTTCCTCATTTCTTGTAAGTAAACTCATTAAGTTTCTCAAATACTATATGTAAAATCCTGCCTCTCTACCCATTCTAATCTTTCCAATCTGCTCTCTCCCTGTCTCTCCCTGTAGGGCTTTGTACACCAAAACTAGAACCTTGAACTTAGCCCAGCAGCTAACAGGTAGCCAGTGTAGTTATTTCAGCAGCAGCATGACATGTTGGCAATACCCTGCCCCAGTGAGTAGACTCACCACCGCATTTTCCACCAGCTTCAGCTTCCAGACCAACCTCAAGGGTAGCCCCACATAGAGCATATTACAGTAATCCATCCTGGAGGTTACCAGCACATGGACAACAATGGTCAGGCTATCCCGGTCCAGAAACAGATGAAGCTGGTAAAAGGCACTCCTAGCCACTGAGGTCACCTGGGCCTCTACATACAAAGTTGAATGGAGGAGCTCCTCAAGACTACAGACCTGCTCTTTTAGAGGGAGTACGACCCCATCCAAAGCAGGCAACTGACCAATTTTCCAAACTCTAGGCTTGATTACTGTAGTGCGCTCTATGTTGGGCTGCCCTTGAGGTTGGTCCGGAAGCTGCAGCTGGTGCAAAACACAGTGGCAAGACTGCTCACTGGGGCAGGGTATCGCCAATATGTCACTCCACTGCTGAAAGAACTGCACTGGCTGCCCATTTGCTACCCGGCCAAGTTCCAGGTTCTAGTTTTGGTGTACAAAGCCCTATACAGTGGGGCCCCACCTTACGGCACTTCGCTAATGCGGTGGTCTCAGTTAGACCCAATTAGACTAAAGCCCCACTCATACGGCGCTTGTTCTGCTTTTAGGGTGGTTTTCAGGTGTTGCGTGCCATTCTATTTAATGAGTTCCACTTTTCAATGGTTTTCGCTTTTCGGCAGGGGTCTGGAACGTAACCTGCCGTATGAGTGGGGCCCTACTGTACAGCTTGGGACCAGGATACCTGAAAGACCATCTTTCACTGTGCTCTTAAGGGGAGGGCCTCCTGCAGATACCAACTTTTCAGGAGATCCTTTCTGCACAACATAGGAAACGGACCTTTAGTGTGGCGGCACCTTCCCTGTGGAATTCTCTACCCCCAAATATTAGACAGATGCCATCTCTGTTATCTTTTCGGCGCCTATTGAAGACCTTCATCTTTCAACAAGCCTTTTAAGTTGAGACCATATCCCAGTTTGTGTCTGTGTTGGAACTGCTTTTTAATATGTTTTTTAAACCTTTTTTAAAAAAAAATATGTTTTTAACCTTTTTTAAAAAAAGATGTCTTGAAAGATTTTTAAAAATGTTTTTAAAGATGTTTTGTTTTAATGTATTTTAAAGTCTGTTTTTATGATTTTAAAGTGTTTTTAGTGCTTTTGTTTGCCACCCTGGGGTCCTGCTGGGAGGAAGGTTGGGATATAAAACAAATAATAAATAAATAAACTCGGGAACCACCAACCCACAGTATCTCCATCTTGCTACAATTTAGGCTCAATTTATTGGCTCTCATCCAGCCCACCACCAAGTCCAGGTAGCGGTCCAGGGCTTGTACAGCCTCTTCCAATTCATATGTTACAGAAAAGTATAGCTGGGTATCATCAGCATACTGCTGCCACATCACCACAAATCTTCTGATAACTGCTCTCAAGGGCTTCATACAGATGTTAAACTGCATGGGAGACAAGATGGTACCTTGCGGCACACCACTGCACAATTGCCAGGGGGTCAAAAGACAATCACCCAATGCTATTTTCTGAAAACGACCCTGGAGATAGGATCGGAACCACTGTAAACCAGTGGCTCCAATACCCATCTCACCAAGTCAGCCCAGAAGGATACCATGGTCAATGGTATCAAAAGCCGCTGAGAAATCAAGTAAAAATAACAGGGTCGCACTCCCCCTGTCCTTCTCCCGATAAAGTGCATCCATCAGGACGACCAAGGCTGATTCAGTCCCAAAACCAGGCCTGAAGCCAGACTGGGATGGGTCAAGATAATCTGTTTCATCCAAGATTGCTTGCAATTGCTGTGCCACAACCTCTCAATCACTTTCCCTAAGAATGGGGTATTTGCGACCGGTTGGTAGTTGTCGCAAACCAATAGATCCAGGGTGGGCTTTTTCAGGAGCGGTCAGATCACCACCTCTTTGACGGTGGCTGGAACCACTCCCTCCCACAACAATGCTTTGACTACACCCTGGATCCACTCAGTCAAACCCCCTTGGCAAGCTTTAATCAGCCAAGAAGGGCAGGATAAGTTGCTGGCCGCATCATCACAAGCACCTTGTCCACGTCATCAGGCCACATCAACTGAAACAGTTCCCAAGAAGTTGCAGCAGATGTTGCACTGGACACCTCACTGGGGACTACAGTAGATGTGGATGGGGCATCAAGACTGCTATGGAGGCAAGTAACTTTACCCTCAAAGTGCCTTGTGAACCATTCACAGTGGGCCTCTGAGGGGGCTAAAACGCCATTTCAACCCAGGAGTCTTGATGTCAACAGACCCCTGACAATATGGAAAAACTCCACTGGATGGCTACTTGAGGATGTGATGGTGGCACATGTACATTGAAGCATCACAGCCCTTCAAAGCTATTTGTGTTGTATATATAAAAAAGTTGCTGAAACACATGTGCTTGATAAGTGTCCTGATCCAACTCTAGACATATTTTAAAGACATATTTGTGTATTACTAGTTATACTAGAATGTGGTTGGCTATTAAAACCAGAAGTATACTCAGTTGAATGCAAAGTAGTAAGGATAAATAGCATCCACATTGAGATGAGTTTGCCAATGCACACTTGGACCTAAATCAGATCAACATCCCCAGTTCCTGATCCAGCAAGTGAAAAGCATGTTGATTTCCTTAAGGGGATCAGGGAACAGGGGTATAATTTGCTGGGAACTCCCCCTGTGTAATTCCTGTTGAAAGTTGTGATAAACTGTGCAAGAATGTATCTTGTTCTTCTTGAGAGATGTCCAGAGAGATTGTAGAGTGTGAAAAATGCCCTGAGCCAGCAGAAGTGATCCATACATGTGCTGTCGCCCTAATCTGGCTGCATATATGTTTTTCTGGTGAAATAAGTGGCAATAGTGCTGATGAACTGTTGAAGGGGAGGAGCATGGGGGCAGCCTCTTCCCCTCCCCCTCCACAAAATTTATCTGACTTGGGCTACGTACACACAACTGGCAGCTGGATTGGGCTAGAGAAACTGTGTGAAGCATCTACCTATGGTTCCTTATCCAGCTAAGGATGCACACATGTAAACTTCATTCCACACATATGCACATGTCCCTTGCTGGATCACTGTCAGCTTAAATATTCCCACAAAAGATAATCAACAAACATTTCAAATCCATATTACCATTAAATTGTGATATGACAAAGACTTTTGAACACCATTGCAAAAAGGAAAAAAAGTTTTAACAGCATATTACAACTAAAGGATTATGACACATATTGCTTGCAAATGGTAGTTGTCAGATATCTTGAAGAAAATATAAATAGCCAAGATTAAGTGGTGTTGCTTTCTTGTCAAGATTAAAAATAAGGTTCAAATCTACCACATTTAAATATAATGGCAATTAGTTTAGATATTCTCTGTTTTTGCTTGTATTTTTATGCAAACAAAATACACAAAGAGTTTGGGAAATAAGAATTCTGTTTTTAAAGTTAATTGTAGTAGTGTGTTGTATGGAATGCAACATGATCACAAAAATAAATGTACTTGTTGCTTCTACCCAATTGCTCACCCTGCAGTTATCTGTCCATCCCAGGTTTTTCCTGATGGTCTTCCCTCTGTTTGGGGGTACAGGGGAGAGGGGTTTTGGGGGGATTTCCCTTGTGCAAGCATCATTATGCTGGTGCAGTATTGGATACAGTGCTATATTTGTGAAATGAATAAACTGATTTGAACTATGGTACCATGTGTTAGTCTACGTCAGTACAATGGAATGGCAATGACATCCTCATGGTATTATGCAATATTTTGCATGTAGAGAGTAGGAAACATAAGAATAGGCAAAGAAGCTATTATCCTCAAGCATATATTATATTTGACAAATATGAGTATACATTTTTGTTTTTTAAAATTAAATAAAAAAATAATTCCAAGGCTGATATCTATCAAACACCAACAGAAACAAAGTTCCAAAGGAGCTCTACGTTGCACACACAGTTTTATCATATCAAAGAACAAGGGCAATTCAGTTGTCTTTGCTTCTTTACCCCTTGGGATGACCTTTCACAATAAGAATTTCCAGTGCCTTATTTATAATGGCAGATCTCAAGTTTGATTCTGGCAGGTTTTGATCACTTGATGGCCCAAAAGCTTTCAAACACAGCAGAATCTGATGATTTTTTGGCATCCTGCAGTGTGTTTAAACCTCCAAAGCAACTTTTAGTCCCAGAAGTGAATTACTGAAGTGGTATAAACAAAACACGAACGTCACAAAATGATGAAAATCTCCTACAAAATATCTTTGTCAGATGGATGACAACTCTGCATTGCCTGAAAGGCATCTGTAACAAATGTATATTCTGTAAATAAAATTCTGATTTACAAAGAAAGCTGAAAACCTAGCACAAATATCAATAATTTAAATGATTATTTGTTTATGAAACACAGAAAGCTTCACAAAACATCAAATATCAATTATTTATATCTGCTCATTGTTCTGTGACAGTAGAATTTTAGAAACATACTCCTGGGTCACATTAACATATGCAGTATAACAGGTCACCTAGAATGACAGATTGCTTTCACAACAGTTGTCTGAATTTGTTTTGAATTCCCTACATCTGCATTAAGCTTATTCAAATATTAATATTTTGTTTCTATTTAAAAGGGCTATGTCTGTGATTTGCTAATGTGTGACAGATTATTTACCTGCATATTGCCCAAATATTGTCCTTTTGTATTCCACTGTGTGTAGGGTTGTGCTGAATGTTCTCCAGAAAATATTTTCATTATAAAAGGGGGGTTTCAGGGACCCTGAAAAAAGTTTCTGAGAACTGCTCCCCCCCAAAAGTTAAACCTTTCATGCAGGGCTGGCACCAGATAGTGGCCAGGCTGGGCCCGGAGGGGCCCTTGAGGGACCTCCTTAGGGTGGGAGGGTAGAGCTTCCATTCTGCAATCCACGACAGTGGCAACTCCCGATCCTGCTGTGGAGTGGGAGCTCCCAGGCACCTTCGCCCCAATATAGTTAGTGTGGGCTATTTATGCCCCACTTACCTCTATTGCTTCTGTAAATGATGTGTGTACTGTGCACCCATGCCTGCCATCAACCAAGATGGCTGTGGAGGCTTCCCATAGGAGCTGAAGCCCTCACACCATCTTGATTGATGGCAGGCATGCATGTGCAGCACACACATGCCTACCATCAACTAAGATGGAGGTAGAGGCTTTTCTAAGGGGCCTCCTCCTCCTCCTCTTTCGATTTATATCCCACCCTTTCTCCCAGCAGGATCCCAGGGTGGCATTTACAAGATAAATAGAGGTCGGTGGAATGCCTGGGGGGGTTATTAGCCCTGCGTGTCCTGTATAGAGGGGTTGCGCTCCAGCACTGCAGGCCCAGGGCAGGCTGGACCCCAAGGGCCCCAGTATGCATGGTGCCAGCCCTGCTTTCATACCTATTTACTGGTGTTTGCAGCCCAGACTGACTAGCAGTTCCACCAATTTTGACGTCTATGCTTTTTCCCTTTGCCATTTTTCCTAGTAACTATGAGGTTGTCATGTAGCAATTCATATTTGTTATTCACTAACAGGCAAAAACCCTTGCGGTTTAAGAATGTACCTATAGCCAACAGATATTTCTATCAAACTTTAAAAAGCAGGGAAATTGGACAGCTATAGTGAATGCACCAGGGGAGCAGGAGACGTAACCTCCTCTCTGAGATATTGTACTGTTCTACAATTTTGTAAACACTCAAACTCAGTTTGGGTTGGTCTTTCACAGTCCAATCCACTTGCTGTGTAGCTTGGAATAATTTGGTAACATGCATCTCTGAGCATTTGGTGAGTGGTGGCAGACCCTGTATCTCTACAAAGACTAGTGATCAAATTAAAGAACTATGTCTTCTGAAAGTTACCATTAAGTATCTGAGTTGGCAGGTTTTTCATGTGTCCTTGCCTGCAGTTCCTAATGTTCACTGAAAATGGAAATGGACTGCCTTCAAGTCAATCCTGACTTATGGCTACCCTATGAATAGGGGTTTCATGGTAAGCAGTATTCAGAGGGGGTTTACCATTGCCTCCCTCTGAGGCTAGTCCTCCCCGCTGGCTAGGGCCTGCTCAGCTTGCCACAGCTGCACAAGTCAGCCCCTTCCTTGTCCGCAACTGCCATCTGGGGGGTAACTGAGCTCCTTGGGACTATGCACCTTGCCCATGGCTGCACAGATGGCAGGGCACATAACCCCTGTGGGGGTGATCTTTAGCTGGCCCTTTACATCCAGGAGACATGAGCGGGGATTTGAACTCACAGAATCTGGACAGTTGCAGTTTAATTTTGTCTATTTTGATCATGAAACATTTGTATGCTAGTGTAACTCTCAGGAATCTGGCTTCCTTTTTCTTCTATAAAAGTTTTAAAAGCACACAGCAAAATTATCCCTGCTCATATGTGACTGCCTTATTTTAGTCTCCCCATTAGACAGGAACAGGGGTATAACAGGGTACAAAAATGCCTTCCTGAGAGCAGCATTAAGGTTGGAGATGCTTGGGTACACCAGACTGGCTTCAGTGATGTGTCCACACAACTCTGACCTCACTGCTGCCCTGCCCTATCCCTGTACCATCCTGGTAAGCAGTGCCAATGCTGCTGTCAGGTAGGTGGCTCTGTGCCCTCACCTCACTATGCGAGCCACTCCTGCCATATGGTTTCCACATTGAATAGCTCTGAAGCAGTGCTTCCAGTATTATTTCTTTCAGAAACCGCTAATTCATTTATGTTCCTTTTCATTTATTAAATTGTATTTAAGTTGGGAAGAAATTATGTCAACTACACTACACCAAACAACAATATGGGGGGGGGGTTATTTGGGATTTTCTCACAACTGATATTTGCTGGTCATTGTATTGTGTGTTGAACCATGCAGAATAATACTATGCCAAGATGCAACACATAAATGAATGGTTGACCATGCAGCAACACAATACTTTCCTGACTAGATGATTGTAACTGTCAGCTTTTACAGGGAGATGTCAGCATCGGAGGGATGCAGGCTGGGCTATAAATTTCTTAGTATCTGTCAGGGTTGTAAAGTCTTTAGCCTGCAGCTTGAGTTATAAATCTGCCAGGCTAGAGAGATAAGCAGGGGGAAGGCATGATAAGGTCAGAGGGTTTGTTCCAAGCTCACGTACCAAGTCAGTGTCCAAGAAGCAAAGTCAGTGGGGGATTCCTAGTCCAGTTTTCTGAGAGGTCAGTCTGAAAGTCTGGATTCTTGAAGACAGAATGAACACAGACATTGTAATCAGTAGCCTGCTGCAGTCACAAACTGCCTTTTAAATCCCATTCCCTAAGGCAGGTGCAGGTAATCAGCCTCCCGGCCTCCAAAAGCTTGCTTGTCTTAAACGGCCAGGCCGGCTACACTGCTGCATGACTGTCTGTCGTCTTTGCTCTGCAGGTGGGAGGGGAGTCTCTTGTTCACTGTCTGAATCTGGTTGAAGGGCTTCAGCTGTGTCTTGGACACTCTCCAGCTGAGGGAGAACTGGTGCTGCATTCTCAGGAGTTTTGTCTGTTCTTCCCTCTGGGTCTGCTGCTGTTACTCCCAAGTCATCATCCTCTTCCCCCTCTGAGGACTCCTCCAAAGGGGGCATGACAGTAACCAGGGCCAGCTGCAGCTTTGAGGAAGCCATGGGCGAAGTGTCCTCTGGTGGACCTTTTCATCAATGCAATCCCCTGAGACTTAGGTGGCAGTTGTGATGGCAATAACACTCAAATAGTGGCTGAAAGCTGCCATGTTTATTTCCAGAATGCTCTGGAGCACTCAATGTGGTATCAATTTGCAGCATTGTGGGAAATTTAAATGAATACTCACAGACTCAGTGACCAAGCATGCAGTTCAGCCCCAGAGCTTACCTAAAATACCAGGGGCTGATGTTAGGGCTGACTGTAATCCAGGCTGACTTTTAAGACAGTTCAGAAGTTGCTGCTGATCCAGAATGTGGCTGCCCAGCTGCAGGGAACATATCCATGACACCATTTCTGAGACAATTTCACTGGTTGCAAGTTAATTTTTAGATTCTGATTAAGCTATGTTAAGAATAGAAGAGCCCTGCTGCATCAAACCAAAGGACCATCTGGTCCAGCATTCTGTTCTCACAGTGGCTAACTAGATACCTATGGGAAGCCTGCAAGTAGGACATAAGAGCATCTTCCGTTCATGATCTCTAGTAACAGGCTTTCATAGGCATACTGCTTCTGATACTGGAGGTAGTGCATAGCCATCATGAGTAACAGCCATTGATAGTCTTATTCTCTATTAATGTTTTTCCTCTCCATATGACCCCACTCTTCCCATTAACTGCCTGAGATCATTTGTAGAGGCTTTGATCTGATTCACATGCTAAGAATAGATGTAAAATCATTGGGCACAGGTCTTTGTCACTGTGGGATGCTTTCTTTGTGGAAATCCCTTTGGAAATCCCACCAAATATATCCCTTCAGAATGGTAGGAGGCTGATACCGACTTTCTTGGCTCAGCTGGCTTTGTGGCTTTTACCCACTTTAATGCTTTAAACTATTTTACTGTTTGGTACAGCTAACTTGTCATTTATGATTTTCTTTTTTTCCGTGTTTTATTTTATTTATTGCTGTATTTTATCTACTGTTATACTTTGCATTTTGTTGTTGTTGTGGGTTGCCTTGAGGCCTTTTGGAAGGCCAAATAGTGGGATAAAAATATTTAAAACAATTACTTTAAAAATGAAGCTTAAAGAAGCAAATATCTACAGTTTCCTGACTTTCTTCTGAGCAGATGCATGCTCAAGAGGAAAATTATGCCAAAAAGAAAGACAAAAAGTAGTGACATTATAGTACATAAGAGGTTTTAATTTTAGCACTTAGAAAGAATAAAATTGGCTCAAGGCAGTTAGATTTTCTGTTTGTATAAATCCCGGGGCTGTTCTAAGGTTACAACAGATGCTATAAAGTACTGATTTGATGCCTTAATTATATAATAGACATCATTTATTATTTGGGTGACAGAAAGGAGGGGGACGGAATGGTATGGACAAATTGCATGATGCTATAATATTTTTATAAGGCTATAACTACATTAATATTCAAATACTACTGATGTAATACCATCATTTGGTGTTTAAGAGTTCTGAATATGACTGCTTCACATGCCAGTTTACTTTTCAGGCAAATTAGTAATAATACTGAACATCAGTCAGTGCTATATTGGCAATGTCTTTTTTCATCAAATACATATACAAAACAGGAATTAAGAATAAGCATTGAGAACAGTCAAAAGAGATATGATATGAATCTGGATATGAAGTGTCACAGGAATGAATATAAATTAATGTATGAAGCTTCTCATATTTAGGACTTAATGGACATATTCCTTTTTCTCCTATTTAAATAAAAGATCTAAAAGTGATTATTCTCTTGTTACTTATTAACAGCAATGCTGCCAGGTTTGAGGGTGTCCTGGGCAATATTCCCCGGGGGGGGCACACCACCATACCACTCTCCTGGTTGCTTGCTCACCCACACTCACCCACCCTACTTACCAGGAAGCAAACAGACAGCTCCCATTGGTTCCTTTTCTGTTGCCTAGTAAGTGGGGAGCGGGGGAAGACTATGTTCCTTTTTTCTTGAAAATCAGGAAAAATGCTTGGTCACAGGCAACAAACCAGCCAATTAATACTCCAATTATACAGATAAGAAACACTGAGGCTGGTGTCACCAAGCAACAATATCACCACTTCTTCATTTTTGTCTCCAGTTAACAAAAGCAGATGGAAACATACCTGCTACTATCAGTGGAAACTAGGATTGCAGTGACAGACAGCATGGGAACTGAGTGTCTCTCTCCATGACACCCTTTCTGAGGGTGACTGTGAGTGGATGCAGTGGTGGCAGGGAAAAAAAAACTTTGCTACCATCATTTCCCTAGACTATGCTCTGTGATGAGTTCTAGCCTGTCTTTGACTAGTTTTGTCACAAATCTTCTGCCACTCTCACTCAAGTCATCTTCCCTCCTGTTTCATTTCTGTCAGCTCCTGAGAGCACCAAAGAGCTAACTTAGTTGAGCTCCACTTCCTGGCCATGTCTCCATTCTAAAGGTTGACAGGACTTTGACAGGATTACCAGCTTGTGTAACAGGAAAATACCCAAGAACCATCAGACAACCATTCTGATCCTTCAGGCTTCTGGGAGTGACCATCCTAATAGATCTACAAAGGTTTTGGATGCCGATGATTCTAAACATGACTAGACAATTATCTGTCCATGAAAACAGAAATATCGAAGCCCTCCCACATCTAGATCACTCTAATCTTATCCAGCACAAAAAACCTAGTCCAACATGTGTCCAGATAATTGTGTGAGGCCAGAAATTGTCTGTGTTCTTAGTAAAATAACAGCTATGAAAACTTTTCAAAGATTTTGTTGATTATACACCTGAAACTAATTTTCTGATATTAGGTTAATAATGCTGTACAGCAACAAACATGCCTGGTTCCATTACCAATATCAATGAAATCTGAAATTTGAAATTAAATATTACATTTTGTTACTATTCTGCAACATGGAAGAAGATTAAGAGAGACCTAAGCTTTAATAGCAAAGCCTGTGATTAACCTTGTAATGGCAATAAAAGTCGTTCAAACTACAACAAAATATCACCAATATCACCAAAGGCCTTCCTGTCTAGCACTGAATTAAATCCGATCTGTGTCTAATTATTGGAGAATCTCTTGTTTTTTCTCCCAGAAAGACATGATCCCTGTGATGCTATCAGTAATTTAGCTAATTTGCTTTTCTGAAGACCATCTGTTTTCCCCACATTCAGCAATATAGTGATAATTTTTTGTTCCTTCCTTATGTATCAAGTCATCCTACTTCCTTCCTTCAACATTACACAGTGTATTGCTCAGTTTCTCAACACTCATGCAATGAAGACTCCCTTGGGACTTGAAAAACTAAGATATATATTGTGGCATAAGCTTTTATGAGATAGAGCCTGCAGCATCAGATTTATAAAGTGATGTCATAGTTGGGAGTTACATACACATTGGAACTGAGGAAACACATTTTTTCCCACTAATATTTTCTCTACCTATTTTTCAGCCATTGTATATTTGCCTTCCAAGTTGCATCTTATCCAAGGACATGTTAAAAATTAGACAATGTAGAGAGTTAAAGTTATAACCTGATCTATTATAAAGGCAAAGAGTGGATAACTATTAGTTATTGTCAAGGAAGTTGAATTCCATCAAAGGCTTTTTAAATCAATATTATAACAAGAAAAATTGACCTTGATGCAAATTTCTGTTCTGTACAACAATTAATGCAACTTAAGTTCTGCCACATGGATAGTGAATCATGGAACCCTACCTAGCATTCTGTTTCAGTGGCAGCATTAATACTTTTGAATTAGTGCCATTTTTTTTGTTAAACTTCATCATGTTGCTTCTCACTGAATAATAATACCCTTAAGAATGGAAACTTGAATCAGTCTCAGCTTCTTTCTTTAGAGAATGTAAGATACCAGCAGATTTTGCAAGTAAACTTGTAAAACAGCCAGCTGTTACCACCCACCTGCAGCCATAATATTGATTGCAAAGAACATGGATGCCTAAACATGGAAAGCTTCTCTAATTATGTGGAAATAGAGAAGTTTAATGCTGGATCATACTTGAAATGCCATGTTGCAAAGACAATTACCAAGGTACAGAATGTATCATAAAGAATTAAACATTCAATCAGTTCTTTTAAAAAACATGACTTTTACACCAAGTATCTCACAGTTATTGCCAGAACAAAATAATTGTTTCCATTACTAATCATAAGAACCCACAAAAGACAACCATCTGACTATGTTTTCTTAAAGAAAATACAGCTGTTTTTGCAGTGTTTATGTACAGCAAGTTATAATATATTGGGCCAAATACAGTAGTCTTATTTCTGTTTTGCTCTATGCGCTATTTAGACTTTTTTCTTTCTTTCTTTCTTTTTGCTTCTCTTAAAATATCTTTAATGCTAAGTCCACTAAGTGATGAAAAGCATGCAAATATATAAGCTCTCCTTTTCATTGCCATTTTAAATGAGTTCTGTAGCTGTGTGATGCTTTGACAACTTAAACATAACAAGGCACAGGTGCTCCTGATTAATAAATCAGCTAGGGCTCTGTACAGTTCCCTCCACAGGTGAGAATGAATTTTCTTTCCTTGACAGCAGAGAGGATTTGAATATTTGTTAACTGGTAAGGGAGGATTAAATGCCATACATATTTAAACTAAAAAAAACCCCATGTGTTACATAAAGGGGGAAAATCAATAGGATATTTAAAACAGTAATGCTATTGAAATGAAAACCATAGTGCAAGATGTAATATTTACCTGTGAAGTTTGTACAGGTTTGATTCATTTGCATAGTCACAAGTTGCAACAAAAGGTAATGGTTAATAGCTGTTCTGATTGGATTGCATTATAAATACCATGTAAATTATCTACCTTTGACAAATGTTCATAAAAAACAACACATGACACTATGAAGATTGCAATGAACAATTATACTGGAAGTATAGGGTTTTTATTTAACAAAATTTATATCCCTCTTGATTGTAATAAAACCTCAAAGAAGTTTACAAAAAGTATTAAAATTGTCATTGAAAGTGTTAAAAACAACTAATTAAAAATTTAAAAGATAATTAAAATAACAATAAGCTAAAAAAAAGTTTAAAGCAAGTGAGATGGTGTTCATAGCTCAGTCACAGAGAACCTGTGTTACATGCACAAGATACTAGGCTCAGTCCTCAACATATCCAGGTAGGGCTAGAAAAGGTTCCTGTCTGAAACACTGGAGAACCACTGCCAGTTAGTTTAGAAAAGAAGTGGGGGACCTTGGGCTCTTCACATGTTACTGAATGACAACTCCCATCAGCCCTAGCATGGCAAATGATCCAGTAGGATGGGACCTGTAGTTCAGCAACATATGGAGAGCTAAAGGTTCCCCATACCTGCAGAAGACAGATCAATTACCTACTGCACTTCATGAATTATAGACTAGGATGACCAGCTGCTCTACAATACGAAATCCATAATAACAGAGACAAATTCTTGGAGCTTCTTTATTCCAGTAGCTCCCTCAGAACTGTAACCAAAATTAATACTCAGCCCTTCTCCAAACACTCTAACCCAGTGTTCCCAACCTTTTTTATTTTTTTGTTGCTGGACTACAACTCCCATCAGTCCCAGCCAGCATGGCCAATGGTCAGGAATTATGGGAACTGTAGTCCAGCAACAAAAAAATAAAAAAGGTTTGGGAAACACTGCACCCTATCCTTTCTTTTGTATTACTACCAGATCATTTTTATACCATATCTACATTGAAGTAAGTCCAGTTAAATTTAATGGGGCTTACTCCCAGGTAAATGCAGCTGGCTTGCAGACCAGTAGGATTATCAGTGTAAGCCTTGGTGGATCAGTTGTTTTCGGTTCAGGAAGTATGACAAGATGTGGTTGGGATTGAGTACTTCAATCTTTTTTTTTTTTTTTTAAGAATGATGACCTGGGGGCAAGATCGACTGGGGGAAGGTAATCACTCTCAGTTTAGCAAGTTAAGGGGGGTAGGCAGGAAACAATGGATATTAATGACTCTTATTAACAATTCATTGACACAAACTCAGTGCAGAGAAAGCTACATAAAATTCACTTTTTTAAAAAAAACATGCCACTTAAAGCAGCGAATGGTTGCAAGTAGTCAAAGCTGGTACGAAAGGAAAACAAATTTGCCGATGGTGTCAATTTTTGTTCATTGAAGGCCTCAATCCCCCTGTGAAATGTGAGCCATTGTGTGTGTGTGTGTGCATGTGCACATGTAGGATGACTGGCTGCAGCTTATATTGTTTAGGCTATATTGAAACAGCAGTTTATTCAATATTCCTGATGTTTCCTTATCTGCAAATTGCAGCATTTTATTAGCTCTTTCACATGATGTAAAAACCACTTCTGGAAATCTAGTGGAATATAGTGGATTTTGGTGCTCATTTCTGTGTTAATTGCTTCCAGAAAAAAATCCATTTGCAACTCTAGAAATTCCAGAAAATAATGGAAATACAGTAATGAAATTTGGGGTGGTATACTGGCATACAGTTCTTTCTGGCCATTTTTGTGAGGAAACAGCAAGATACATATGCAGAAGGGGTGGGTGAGTAACAACATGTCCAATAACATTCATTGTTGTGTCACAGTGCACCCACTGTTGTGTATGAAATTTAGCACAACATGGCAGTATAATGGTGAAAAAGCTACAGTTCCATAATACAACAGATACTGCAGTGTGAAAGGAACCTTAGAAATTGTGATACCATTCACATGTGGTACCATAGTCATACCACAACCATTATAATCAGTAAAACTAATGCAATATACCCCATGTCCAAATGCAGCCTTAGGCACTTTCTTTAATGATCATTTGCAATAAAGAACTGGTGTGGGGAAAGTAGTAATGTAGAGTTGCCCAGCATTAATTGAAGAGCAAACACAGCCTGCTGAGTTAACCCAATTAAGGGTTAGTATGCACCTGCAGTTCTGTTTCGTCGTCAAATGAAGTACAAATATGTGTATTTATGTTTTATTTTTTAAATAAACAGTTATGTATAGATGCTGGGCACACCTTGCTCATTGCCAGTTCTGATATTGCCAAATTCCTTTGACAGGTGCAGTTTATTGTGGTAATTGTTATAGTTAACTTAAAGAATCTTATTGAACCATACGCTAGTTTGCTTGGTTGCTGTATTCAGAACCAGTCCAAGGTAAATTTAGCTCAGCATCATTTGGGTTTTTTTAAAAAACCAACAACATCAGTATGTTCTTTTAATCTTCCAAAGACACATGTAGGTGAGAAAAGAATAATTTTAGGTAAATTATTTGGAAAAGATCATACAAGTAGCAGTTGGAAGTCACACTTTCCTATGATGCAGTTTCCTGCTAGATGATCTGTTCAGCATTTGTCCTGATTAGTTTCCACAAAGTTTGTGGGGAAGGTATGCAATATCAGTTGTTCATTGAGCATTCCTTTGATTTCTTTGCAGGAAGGTTATGTGTCATATCAAGCACACTTCCCAAAAGTCCAAACTATTTTGGAAGTAAGTTTGTTGAGCAAGAGCAGTGAATTCACTTTAATTGTGCAACCTGAATTTGCTGATATGTGGTAGATTCCCACCCACAAAATAGAGAAAATCTGGAAGTACCCTTTCAGTCTTCATGAGTCCTGACATAAGAACCATGAAATAGCAGCTGGAGAATGAAGGTGCTTCCTGCATAACCTTTGATATTTCACAGGTGAAATCGTGACATGCCTATGTGTGAATTCCTGGTCAATCCAGGGATGTGTCCTGACAGTAGTGTATTAAAGTGGTGCACATAAAGAGAGCACAAGAGACAGAAACACCCCACCCATTAACCACTTTTATAGAAAAAAATGTATGATGGATAAAGAGTGTAATTAGGTAACTGTTTTGCATTCAGTTTTGAATTGTACAATCTGTGTAGGACTACACCCCATATTTTGGATAATATAGTATAGTTCATCCCTTCCTTCAGTCTTGTAAGTTTATTGATAATGATGTATAAAGCACTTTAAAGTTTGTCACATCACAACTTTAGTGGATGCAGCACTGAACATACCTCTGAACTACATGATTATACTTGCTGACAGGAGGCAGATTGTTTTTGAACATTTTAATGTAACTCTTTGATGTATACTACTGTACAGTACCTTCAAATCCTGACCTAATGAAAAGGTTTATGTTCATAAACTATGCGAGAAAGTGTGCTAACAGAGCAATCCTAACTATAGGATGCCAGTTTAATTTATGCTGGCATAAATTATGCAGATATAAATTACACCTATTTCAACCTCTGTTCAGGAGGAATTTGACTTCCATCACCCTTTTTGCTGGCTTTTTCTGCCTGGTTGCTAAGGGGCATGACTGAACTGAAAGTTTAGAATAGGTGCCTCTCCTTGCCCTGCTCCACCCCTGCCACATCTCTGGAACAGTTCCTTTTGAAGGGCTCACACTGGCATATGTTATGTTGGCATAAGTGCCGGCTGAGCTAGAGTGAGAACTTACGCCAACATATCTCTGGCTCAGCCAGGGTGAGGGACTTATACCTAAGTTCCGCTGAATCTATTCATCTATTCATCCCAGCAGAACTTGGGTTTCAATTGCTCTGTAAGTTATTAATAAAATTCAGAAGTGTGTGTACAGTTATAAACTGGAGGAAGGGCTTTTTAATGTAATAGCTAATTAAAATAATAACATATGTCTAATTCTTAATAAAAAATCAAGAAAGTCCATGACACAATAATGTCTATAAGCAACAGAAGAAAAGGATGGGGAAGATGGGTGAATTTATCAATTTTGGTTTCTCTCAGTTTCTCATTTTTCCAATGTTAAGTTTTTTGGGGGTAGTCTTCATGAATATTCATCACCATTTCAGTGTGAATTTCTCCAAATATACGTCTTTTTGTATGCAATTTTCACTAATATACACATTTTCCCAAAGCAATGTTCCTTAATAAAATGCATTTTCAGAAGCTATTTTCACTAATATATATGCATTTTTGTACACATTAATTGGCTGGAGAACTGCATTGCAAAATTTGGAAAAGTGCAAATTTCAAAGGATGGCTATGTTTTCCATTTGTGTGTTTCAGAAAGAGTGAATTAGGTAGATTTGCCTTTAAATGCAAACTACATCAACTTTCTCCCCATCCTTAAGTTTTATGGATTACAAGGAGCCTGGCTGACTACTAGATGTAAGCAGCTATATTTTAATTTTCTTTCTGTTATATTCAACTGTACTAATACATGAAGGTGGTGACAAGTAGACTGAACCAAATACTTTCTTTGCCCAAACCATTCTCTTTCTTTGCAACTCCAGAAACAAGAGTGAGCCACATACCTGGGAACAAGTCCTATGTATAATTACTTGGAAGTAAGTTCCATAAAATCAGTGGCACTTACTTCTGAGTAATCATATTTAGCATTGGGCTGATAGCTAGCTGGCTGTGATCCTGCCAAGCTTGTTTCTCTGATGAGAGTCACTATTTCTTCTCAATTTGTGAGCATAATAATCTACTTATTTAAATAGATGCTCTACACAGTGTTTGCAAAGACTACAGACAAGAATATTATGAGGCCAATGAAATGAGCATTAGAGAGAAGGAGAAAGGAACATGGCTCCTCAGTTTACAGAAACAGGAAGTAGTAGTTAAATTGCTGTTGTAAAACCTGAATCAAATTTCAAAGTGGTCTCCTCCTGGTGTCCTTTTCTCCAGACCTGTAAACTATAGCTGAAGGTCTGATGATTTTATTTCCACTAATTTATAGTCAGCCATATCTTCTGTCTCATTCTGTGTTCCCACTTCCTTGTTTTCTGACTTTTTCTATCCAGTGCACAGGGGAAAGAAGAGTCAGCATCTAAGTTGTGTTTAGAACTATGACTTTTGAAACTATAAAGGTGAGGGGTCTGCATTTTCGTTTAAAAGAAAACATTTCATGCCATATGGTTTCCTACATTGGTTTCAATGTAAATATATGGTCAGCAATTTGATTGATTGGTTGGTTGAATTTGTATCCCGCCCTTCCTCCTGAAGGACTCCAGTTTTGGGCATCCCTATAATATGAAGTATATACAGTTTAGACAGATTTATAAACCACTTTGGTACACTTATCTTTGTGATTAGTGTTTCCCAAAACTTTACCTAGAGCTAAACCTTCTGTAGGCATGTATGGTGCAAAACCTGACACAAATCCCACTAGCCACCAGGAGCAAAGCACTTTAAAAATATTAATAAAAGTGGTCATATGTTCTACCCAAACTTCACCTATGTCTCATCTCTTTCATGGCTGTGGTCACAATAACAGAATTATTATAGGGCTTTGAAAATAATTGCTGTTCTCTGAGTTAAATCAGGACAGTTGGAGAGTCAGCTTCTTGTTCCTTAGAACAATGTCTATATTGCAGCGGGAAGCCCTGTTACTATGCAAGGAAAGTATTACAGGAGCACAGGAATAAAAAAAACACATTTCTGTTACAATAAGGGGTAATATCCTTCAATCATGAATTAACACAATCACATGAAAGCATATCTGCATACTCACTCAAAAAATAGATGGTTGTCAATGGATGGGGAGTGATGGTGGTGATTATCCTGGAAAACAGGGTAAGCTTTTGTTGTGGGCAGGGTGGCAATTCAGAAAATTTAAGACATGCTGCATTGTAATGGAATTGATAGAAAACTGGTTGTTATGTGCCTTCAAGTCGATTATGACTTTTGGCGACCCTATGAATCAGTGACCTCCAAGAGCATCTGTCATGAATAGGGTTGCCAGGTCCATGGCCTGAGACTGATCCTGTATCTTTAGGAGAAGAGAAAGTCAGCCAAGTGCAGGTGTTCTTGGCCTGGTCACCAAGAGGTCTTCTATATCTTTAAAAGTTGTGCAGGGAGAAGGGAGAATTGCACATTGTGGTTTTTCCCATTACAGAGTTGCAAGAACACCTGCACTTGGCTGACTTTCTTTTCTAAAGATACAGGATCAGTCTCAGGCCAAGAACCTGGAAACTCTAGTCATGAACCACCCTGTTCAGATCTTCTAAGTTCAGGTCTGTGGCTTCTTTTATGGAATCAATCCATCTCTTCTTTGGCCTTCCTCTTTTTCTACTCCCTTCTGTTTTTCCCAGCATTATTGTCTTTTCTAGTGAATCCTCTCTTCTCATTATGTGTCCAAAGTATTATAATCTCAGTTTCATCATTTTAGTTTCTAGTGACAGTTCTGGCTTAATTTATTCTAACACTCAATTATTTGTCTTTTTCACAGTCCATGGTATGTGCAAAGATCTCCTCCAACACCACATTTCAAATGAGCTGATTTTTCTCTTATCCGCTTTTTTCACTCTCCAACTTTCACATCCACACATTGAAATCGGGAATACCATGGTCTGAATGATCCTGACTTTGGTGTTCAGTGATACGTCTTTGCATTTGAGGACCTTTTCTAGTTCTCTCATAGCTGCCCTCCCCAATCCTAGCCTTCTTCTGATTTCTTGACTATTGTCTCCATTTTGGTTAAGGACTGTGCTGAGGTATTGATAATCCTTGACAAGTTCAATGTTATCATTGTCAACTGTAAAGTTACATAAATCTTCTGTTGTCATTACTTTAGTCTTCTTGACGTTCAGCTGTAGTCCTGCTTTTGTGCTTTCCTCTTTAACTTTCATCAGTATTCTTTTCAACTCATTACTGGTATCTGCTAATAGTATGGTATTGTCTGCATATCTTAAATTATTGATATTTCTCCCTCCAATTTTCACACCTTCTTCATCTTGGTCCAGTCCTACTTTCCATATGATATGTTCTGCATACATATTAAACAAATAGGGTGATAAAATACACCCCTGTCTCACTTTCCAATTGGGAACCAATCGATTTCTCCATATTCTGTGCTTACAGTAGCCTCTTGTCCACAGTATAGGTTGCGCATCAGGACAATCAGATGCTGTGGCACCCCCATTTCTTTTAAAGCATTCCATAGTTTTTCATGATCTACACATTCCAAGGCTTTGCTGTAATCTATAAAGCACAGGGTGATTTCCTTCTGAAATTCCTTGGTCCATTCCATTATCCAACGTACGTTTGCATTATGATCTCTGGTGCCTCTTCCCTTTCTAAATCCAGCTTGGACATCTGGCATTTCTCTCTCCATATATGGTAAGAGCCTTTGTTGTAGAATCTTGAGCATTACTTTACTTGCATGGGATATTAAGGCAATAGTTTGACAATTACTGCATTCCCTGGGATCCCCTTTCTTTGGAATTGGGATATATATTGAACGCTTCCAGTCTGTGGGCCATTGTTTAGTTTTCCATATTTGTTGACAAATTTTTGTCAAAATTTGGACAGATTCAGTCTCAGTAGCTTGTAGCAACTCTATTGGTATGCCAGCTGTTCCTGGTGATTTGTTTCTTCCAAGTATTTTAAGAGCAGCTTTTACCTCGCTTTCTAAAATTTCTGGTTCTTCATCATATGGTTCCTCTGTGAATGAATCTGTTATCCTTGCATCTCTTTTATAGAGTTTTTCAATGTATTGCTTCCATCTTCCTTTTATTTCATCTTGGTCAGTCAGTATGTTCCCCTGTTGATTATTCAACATCCCTACTCTTGGTTTAAATTTCCCTTTCATTTCTCTAATCTTTTGGAATACGGCTCTTGTTCTTCCCTTTCTGTTGTCCTCTTCTATTTCTATACAATAACTATTGTAATAGTTTTCTTTGTCTCTATGTACTAGTCACTGTATTGTTGTATTTAGGGTTCTGACCGTGTTTCTCTCTCCTTTTGCTTTTGCTTTTGCTTTCCTTCTCTCTTTAACCATGTTAAGAGTTTCTTCAGTCATCCATGGAGGTCTTTCTCTCTTTTTAACTAGAGGTATTGTCTTTTTGCATTCTTCCCTGATCATGTCTCTGACTTCAGTCCATAGTTCTTCAGGTTCTCTGTCAACTAAGTTTAAAGCATCAAATCTGTTCCTTATTTTACCTTTATGTTTTTCTGAGATGTTAAATTGTATTTTGGCAATATGATTGCTTTGTTGTTGTTCTTTAGCTTTACTCTGATTTTCGATACAACCAGTTCATGATCTGTACTGCAGTCTTCTCCTGGTCTTGTTTTTGCAGAAAGTATGGAACTTCTCCATCTTCTGTTGCCAATTACATAATCAATTTGTTTCCTATATTGACCATTTCGTGATGACCACGTGTACAGTCATCTTTTCGGTTGCTCAAAAACTGTGTTTGCAAGAAACAAATTATTGGCTTCACAGAATTCAATAAGTCTTTCTCCTGCTTCATTTCTGTCTCCTAAGCCCCATTTCCCCACAATTCCTAGTTCTTCTCTGTTCCCTACTTTTGCATTCCAGTCCCCCATGATTATCATCATATCTTGTTCTGGTGTGTGATCAATTTCCTCCTGTACTTCTGCGTAAAATATCTCCAATTCTTCTTTTTCTGCATTTGACGTTGGAGCGTAGACTTGGATGATGGTTATGTTAATAGGTTTCCTATTTAATCTCATTGATATCACTCACTCAGACCTTGCGTTGTAGCTCCTAATTGGTTTTGCTACTTCACTTCTCACTATTAAAGCAACCCCGTTTCTTCTTAATTTCTCATTTCCTGCATAAAATATTTTGTAGTTGCCTGATTGAATATGTTCCATTCCTGTCCATTTTAATTCACTCATGCCACCTATTGTAATGTTGATACGTTCCATTTCTTGCTTGACAATTTCTAACTTTCCCTGGTTCATGCTTCTCACATTCCATGTTCCTATTGTGTGCGTCATACATCTCCAGACTCTCCTTTTTCATCTGTGCGCATCTGCATCAGCCTCTGGGCTTCCTTTCGGCTTTGACCCAGCTGCGTCATTACTCACAGCACTACTCGTACTTGTCCTTTGTTCTTCCCCAGTAGTTCGGTGAGTGCCTTCTGACCTGGGGGTCTCATCTTCCAGCACATCTCGTGTTGCATTTTGGATACTCTGTTCATAGGGTTTTCATGGTAAGAGATACTCAGAGGTGGTTTACCATTGCCTTTCTCTGAGTTTGGGTGCATCTTAGTCTGGTGTCTCAGCTTTGACCATTCCACCTTGGGTGCCCCTGCTAGGAATCTAGCCTTTTGGTCTAGACTCCTGACGGCATTGCTCTCAGCTTCTTCAACACTCTCAAACCCCCTCACCACATTAAGGTGTGCATCCTAAAGGGAGAAAAATCTGGTTAGTATCACCAATATGATACAAGTATTGTACTGTAGAAATAAATACCACCTTTGTGTTCCATGATTTAGTAACAATGTCACAAATAAACATTTTTTTAAAAAAATAATAATGAAACAAAAAGAACTCCAGTAAAGCCAGCAGGAATATTTAAATTACCCGGGTGGAGAGGGGGGAAACAAATCCAGCAGCTGTCTATTTTATTTGATCAGTAAATGTTTGCTTACTGTATCACAAACTTTTATTATACTATTTTACTTTAAGATATGTTTGTGTACTTTAGTGAGCAAGCTGCATATTTTTCTGTTTAAGGTGTGTACTGAAGTTATTACATTTTTACACAATTTGCTGGGTGGGCTACCTAGCAGATTTTATACATGCACTGATAATATTCCATAGCTTCATATTTTATCACCTTGAGTTTCTATGCTCCATTAATCCAGTGGCATTGTTTGATAAAGTTAATCACTGCTATGAAAGGGTTTTAGATAGCATAGCTTACTGAAAGGACTGCAGGTGCTTGCTAACTGCGCTTTGAGAGCAAGTGGTTGAAACCTTTTGGAGCATATTGCTTCAAATATGTATAAATTCACTGCTTAACCTAGTTCAGTGTTACCCAACCCTTTTCAACCCAATGCCCCATTGCAAAAGCTTTTTGTGCCCAACGCCCCCCTCAGATTAAGTATATGCCAATGCTTCCTATTCTTCCCTTAAAATATGAGTAATGCATAAAAGGTATTTTCAATTATTATTACTGATTGTTTTTATCATGCCTTTTTATTGCACTTAGATTACACATTGAATTCTTAGTATAATTCTTAGTATAAATCTATAAAATACGCCCAAGAAACAAATTGCAGACATAGGAGTTGTTTCTTATTTCACAAATCCTAAAAACATAAGCAAAAACTAAGTAAGTCCACACAGTATGAACCAATAGAATACACTGTGTTACTTAACAACAAACTCATTCAGTTTACCGGCATTGTTTCATTAAACAAGTTCATTTAAACATCACGGAAACAACGGGTCACGAGTGTATCCCATTCCTGAAGAAAACCAGCGAATAACTGACTGTCTGCGTCACCCGTTTGCACACAGCACTCATCCGTTGGAAGAATGCGCCCTCCACCAATACACCCAGCTTATCAAACACTCTCTCATGATATGTTCCAACATCTCTCAAGACAGCATCAGAACATTACCTAGTGCCGGGGCGTGGCTAATATCTCCATTCCTTGATATGACACTGGCCGCTATTCAGAATTTCTTTACTAAAGAGCACACACTATTTATAGGGTTATTTCCATGAATTGAGACTATTAAATACATTCTAATGGGGAACAAAACAGTTTAAAAATTAATCATTTATGTATTAAATAAAATTAAACTTAAATGCTTCAACTGTCGCATCAGACCACCAAATGTCAACGCCCCCTAATGAACCCAAATGCCCCCCTAAAATTTGTAGTCACACCAATGCCCCCCTGAAAGGCTGTAACGCCCCCCTAGGGGGGCGCTACTGCCCACGTTGGGAATCACTGACCTAGTTAGCTGCATTTACCCAACATGACCTGGTGGGTGGGTGGGGACACTGATTGGGATGAGACCACTGTCAGTCTCTGCTACCTGTTCTTTGTTTGTCGCTACCCACTTAGTAGAATTAGCAAATTCCTTAATCCTGCCTCAGCATAATTCTATTCAGAGAATAGAGGCACTTCATTCATTTTGCTTATTCACTGAGTACATCAGGATTAATTAACCAATTTGCCACAACTTAATTTGGTTTTACAAATGTAAGCCAAATTAAACAACATCCCCCCTTCCTGCAAATGCTTCTGTTTTACCATTTAGAATGAACACACTTTTACTATTAAATATTGATATCACATACTGCCATACTGCTAGTTTTTAGTGTAAATGGCAGAAACACAGCAATTGTATAATATGGGCAACCTGCCCATTAACAAGTCAGCTTAAATATATCAAATTGAAAAGCATAATTAAATTTAGTTCATACATTGGGGATGGGGAACCTGTGGCCCTGCAGATGTTGTTGGACTCCAGCTGTTAGTACCCTTGATGATTTGCCACACTGGATGATACCCAGGGGTGTAGTAGACCCCTTACTTTTTTGGGAGCAGGGTCCCAGCAGGGTCTATATGTCTCCAACATCTTATGAGGCAATCAGTACAAACGTTAGCCACTGAGAAGAGTCTTCTAACATGCTTGGAGACAGTCAAGAGTAAAAGCAGGTGAGTCAGCCTCTGAGAATACTGAAAACTAACTCTCACCTCTTTCATGCTTATTGGCTGCTAGGGACATATATAGTTGTGAGAGAAGGCATTAACAAGGATCTCGTTCTCAACCAAGCAGCAAAAAAGGGTGGTGGCGGCTGTGACTCTCATGAAGGGACGCAGCACTTCTGAATTTTCCACTACTCTCCTGATGATACTTATGGGAGTCCAACAAATTTTGGGTGTACACTGGCTCCTCTCATCGACAGTAAACAAAGCTGCCCTCTTGGGAAGGAGGAGTAAGAAGTCCAGATATATGTGAATGTCTAACTCTGCACCTAAGCTATTTGACGACTGCCAACATGAAAGCATACTTCCGGTTGGTCATTAATTGGCCCTGGAGAGACAAAAAAACCCTTCCAATTGGCATTGCTCATTGGTAATCCTAATTTTACAGTAAAGTTCCTCCACCTCCATTCTACACATGGGGCAACCTTGGCACTGAAATCCAAATATGGTACGGACTTGGGATATAGTGTCCTGATTGGCTCATGATCTTTACCTTTCTCCCTATGACTCTCCAGTCATCTTCTGATGGGGAAGCTATATTGTCCTTTTTCTAGCTAATTAACATAAACCTTTTGTCTTAAAAAATCCTGGCCTTTCTGTAGCCTCAGCCTTAGTCTAATCACCTTTTGTCTCAGGTGACCACTCCTCTCAAGATGTCAAGTCCTTAACTGTTTGTTCCCAAGAGACCACATTATTCAGCTTGCTCTGCTTGTTTCCCTATCTACACAGGGCACCGGGATGAGTTACTCCAACCCCAACTTGCTCCCTGTCCTGCCTCATGTATCCTATTCCCTAGTCTCTTTCTGCATTTGTTATTTACTTCAGGTTAGTCAGCAACTTTAAGGGGACACAAGCCTTGCATTGTCCCTTGAGAATAATATATTTGAAACCATATCAGAAAGATTCTAAGGATGCAATTCATTAATATTGGTGAAATATTGGTTGATGCACGGTCGACCATGGTCTGCAAACCTTGAGAGGCAGACTGTGATTTACATCCAAACACATGTGCTCATCCATTTCAAGAATCTTGTTTAAACAGCTGCAACCGCAAACCACACGGTCATAGTAAAACTCAAGGAAACCCACTCATTTCCTTCTCTCCTTGGAAAAGATAATTATTGCCATTTAATTCTTTCAATTCCTCTCTGTTTCCTTCATTTTCTGCCCAAACTTGGGCCATTTGCAATCAAGCATTCACCTGGTGTGTTTAGGCTGCCATTTCAGCTTGCTGCATCTCTAGCGCCACTCCCCATTCCTGGTATGGTAACTGTGGAATAGGATTTGGATAGCCAGTATACACATTTTCACTATCCATTTTATTTTTCTGTAGTTCAAATCACAAAGCCATTTTACACATTAATGACATTTTGACACATATAACAATAAACATATTTTTATTTGGACCCAAATTAGGACTCAGTGGTTTTTGCTGAGGTTCTTGTTAGTTCCCCAAGTAAGGAATTAAAAAGGGCACAATACAACCTCCTGATGTCATGCTATGACACTGGCTAAAAGATCTCAAAATATCACACCTTTGTGGTTAGATATGTAGATATGCATGTTAGCATGTGATTAGGAACACATGTAGACTTGGTAGCAGCTCATCTTCATCTTCTCTTTCTGAACCATACTTCCTGTATACTGGCCTCTTTCAGATGTCTTGACAATCTCTCTCCTTCTAGCCAAGACTTTTCTTCCTCTATAACTGTTATGGGACCGCATCTGTTTTTCCCAACCGGTAAACCTAATATTTTCCCATCACAGTTCTCTGTGGCAGCCCCTAAGTTGAGGAATTCCCTCCCCACCAAGGTGCGTCTGGCAACCTCACTGTATAGTTTTAGGAAAATGCTAAAGATGCACCTCTTTAGCCTGGCCTTTGACACCTGAGACGTAGATTTTAGGACCCACCCTATTTTGTGATTTTGGTTGTTTTTAACACTGCATTTTAACATTGTTGGAACAAGCCCTGGGACCTCTGATGAAGGGTGGGCAATACATACTGCTGCTAATAATAACAACAATAAGAATAACATGACCAGTGTGCATATTAATTCTGCTAATATGGCAGTGGGTGTGATCCTGCTCTCTCCTTAAGTCTCCATTGAACATATAAGTCTTTTTTTAAAGTTATAAATAGCTGGTTCTTGCTATGCTTTGAAACCCCAACAATCAGCTGATAGTTGGGGCTTCAAAGCACCTTGCAAAGGGCTTTGCAAACCTCTTTTTGGCCCAGCCTACTTTATCTGTTCCACTGACATCATATATGTCATCGGTCATAGATATAGAGCAATAGCTTGTCCAAAATGGCCTGGTGGGCCTAATTAAGCACATGGGCTGGAGATTCCCTATCCCTGATGTAAGGAGATTCTTTTGAACGCCTCCTAAATTAGGGCCTCATTGGGTGACTTAGAGTGCACGGTGATATGTATATATAATTTACCACATATTAGAAATTAAGAAATCACTTGCATTTTAAAATGAGAAACTATTTCTACTAATTACTACTTCCTCAAATACATTAACTGGCTCTTAATCTACTTCATGTGTTCACCAATTATGCTGCTTAATTGGGATATCACACTGTTTTTGTCATAGCCTGTGGGGTCTTATCAGGTAGGAAAGGCTCTCACCCAGCAGGTGTCTTGTTTTTGTAGTAGACTCGGAACATACTCCCATGAGTTTTCATTCGTATCTTGCTTCTCGCAAGGAATGCACAAGAGGCCTAGTGATGGCTAGAGGGAGATATGGCATTGTGAGGAGGACTTGCCAGGTAAGGGGAACGCGGCCCAGACAGTTAACGACTGTGCCTTGTTCCGGTCCTCCCCACGCCCGCAGGTTTGTTGGTTGCCCTATTAGCCAGCTCTCAGACCTCCAGATGCTGCTCCTAAACGCCAGATCGGTGCATAATAAGATCTTCCTCATTCATGTTTAATTGTGGATGAGGCAGCCGTTCTGGCATGTATAACCGAGACCTGGGTGGGTGAGCAGGGAAGAGTCAGTCTCTCCCAGCTATGCCCACCAGGGTACCTGGTTCAGCATCAGGGTAGACCTGATGATCGGGGAGGGGGGTTGCTGTGGTCTATAGGAGCTCCATCTCCCTCTGCAAGCACCCTGTCCATGTGACTACTGGTCTGGAGTGTTTGCACCTTATGTTGGGTCAGCAGGACAGACTGGGGATTCTGTTGGTGTACTGCCCACCCCGCTGCCCAACAGACTCCCTAGCTGAGCTGACAGAGGTGGTCTGGGGTGTACTGTTGAGATCCCCCAGTGTTGGTTCTGGGGGATGTCAACATCAATTCCAAGGCCACCTTATCCGGGGCGGCTCAGGATTTCATGGTTTCCATGACAATCATGGGACTTTCCCAATATGCCATTGGCCCAACACATGTAGCAGGGCATACTCTAGACTTGGGTTTTGCAACTGGACATGGAGATGGTGATCTGAATGTGGGGTGCCTTACATCAGTCCATCTGTCATGGACAGATCACTGCTTGCTGAAGTTTAGACTTACAGCAGCCTTTCCCCTCTGCAAGGGTGGGGGACCTATTAAGTTGGTCCGCCCCAGAGACTAATCTGGATGGTTTCCAAAGGGCTCTGGGGAATCTTCCAGCTGATAGGGCTGGCGCTGCTGTCGAAATCCTGGTTGAACTGTGGAATACAGAAATGACCCGGGCAGTTGACATGATTCCTCCTGAGCGCCCTCTCCTGTGTAGAGCTTGTACGGCTCCATGGTATACCCCAGAGCTGAGAGCGATGAAACAATATGGGAGATGAGTGCAGATGGAGATGAACTCCTGGTGGATGCAATTACACACCGGTAAGTGCCTATGGTAAGCTGTATTTAGGGGCAGTGAGGGCAGCAAAAAACCAGTATTTTTCTGCCACTATCAAATCATCAATCTGCTGCCCAGCGGAGCTCTTCAGAATTGTCCAGGAGCTATTACACGCTGGCCCCAAGGACATGGTAGAACCATCTGAGGCCCACTGTAATTAATTTGCAAGGCACTTCCAAGATAAAATCTTTAGCATCCACCAGGACTTAGACTCCAGTATTATAGCAGGTGAATCAAGCGGGGAATCCAGAGCACAGCCTTGTCCCAATTTCATGGATGAGTTTCAGTTGGTACAGCTTGAGGACTTTGACAAGGTGCTTGGACAGGTTCGTGCAGCCACTCCTCTGCTGGGTCCCTGCTCTTCTTAGCATATAAAAGCTAGCAGGGATGGAATAGCTGGCTGGGCCAGGGAAGTGATTAATGCCTCTCTGTGAGAGGGGGTGGTCCCTGGCTCCCTGAAAGAGGCGGTAGTGAGACCACTCCTGAAGAGGCCCTCCCTGGACCCAGAAAATCTTAATAACTATAGGCCGGTAGCAAATGTTCCATTCCTGGGCAAGGTCCTTGAATGAGTGGTGGCAAGCCAGCTCCAGACGCTCTTGGATGAAACCGATTATCTGGATCCATTTCAGTCGGGTTTCAGGCCTGGTTTTGGCATGGAGCAGCCTTGGTCACCCTGTATGATGTCCTCTGTTGGGAGAGAGTTGGGGAGTGTGACTCTGTTGATTCTCCTTGATCTCTCACCAGCTTTCGATACCATTGACCATGGTATCCTTCTGGGGAGACTGGCTGAGTCAGGAGTGGGAGGGACTGCATGGCGGTGGTTCTGCCCCTACTTGGTGGCTTGCCTCCAGAGGCGGTGCTTGGGGAACATTGCTCGGCACCCTGGACTCTCCAGTATGGGGTTCTGCAGGGTTCAGTTCTGTCCCCCATGCTGTTCAACATCTACATGAAACCGTTGGGTGAGGTCATCCGGAGTATGTTTCCATCAGTGTGCTGATGACACGCAGCTGTATTTCTCCTTTTCATCTTCTTCAGGTGAGGCTGTCAATGTGCTGAACCAGTGCCTGGCTGCGACAGTGGACTGGATGAGGGCTAATAAACTGAGGCTCAATCTAGACAAGACTGAGATGCTGCTAGTGGGTGGTTCTTCTAACCAGATGGTGGATGTCCAACCTGTCCTGGATGGGGTTGCACTCCCCCTGAAGGAGCAGGTTCGTAGCTTGGGGGTTCTCCTAGAACCATCTCTGTCACTTGAGGCTCAGATAGCCTCGGTGGCATGGAGGCCTTCTACCAACTTCGGTTGGTGGCCCAGCTACGCCCCTATCTGCCCATTTGCTACCGGCCCAAGTTCAAGGTTCTAGTTTTGGTGTACAAAGCCCTATACAGCTCGGGACCAGGATACCTGAAAGACTGTCTTACCCCTTATATACCCAGTTGATCACTGCACTCTGCAAGTGAGGGCCTCCTGCAGATACCATCTTATCAGGAGGTTCATTCTGCACAATATAGGAAACGGATCTCTAGTGTGGCAGCACCTACCCTATGGAATTCCCTCCCTTTGAATATTAGACAGGTGCCATCTCTGCTATCTTTTCATCGCCTTTTGAAGACTTTCCTCTTTCAACAAGACTTTTAGGTTGAGACCTATCCCAGTCTGCGTCTGTGTTAGAATTGTTTAATATGTTTTTCAATAGTGTTTTTAACCCTTTTTAAAAGTTTTTTTCAAAATGTTTTTAACGCTGATTTGTTTTAATGTATTTTAAGATCTGTTTTTATGATGTTTTAAAGTGTTTTTAGTGCTTTGTTTGCCACCCTGGGCTCCTGCTGGGAGGAGGGGCGGGATACAAATTAAATAATAAATAAATAAATAAATAACCTGGCTTCAGTTGTCCATGCTCTGGCAACCTCCAAGTTAGATTACTGCAATGCACTGTACATGGGACTGCCTTTGAAGGCGGTTCGGAAGCTGCAGCTTGTGCAAAATGCAGCGGCCAGATTGGTAACAGGGACCAGACGGTTTGAACATATAAAACCGATTCTGGCCCGCTTGCATTGGCTGCCTGTATGTTTCTGAGCTCGATTCAAGGTGCTGGTTTTAACCTATAAAGCCTTACAGAAAGCTTTGGACCATAATACGTGATGGAACGCCTCTCCCGACACAAACCCACCCGTACACTACACTCAACATCAAAGGCCCTCCTCCGGGTGCCTACTCTGAGGGAAGCTTGGAGTCTGGCAACAAGGGAGAGGGCCTTCTCAGTAGTGGCCCCCAAATTATGGAATGATCTTCCTGACGAGATGTGCCTGACGCCAACACTGTTATCTTTTCAGCGCCAGGTCAAGACTTTCCTCTTCTCTCAGGCATTTTAGCATATGTTTTTAAATTGCTTTTTTAAAAATGTGTTTTTAAATTTGTATATTTGTTTTTAATGTTTTTAATTGTTGTAAACCCCCCAGAGAGCTTTGGCTATGGGACGGTATACAAATGTAATAAATAAATAAATAAATAATAGTAATAATAAATATTCTATTTTTAGCAAGTTTGCCCATATCCCCTTTCTCCTTATCTCTCAAGTTCCTTCTCTTTTTTTCTTTCCTATTCCCAATGGAAGAATTGCCAGTAGAATACAATCAGCAACCTTCCAGTGTCGACTGGGGCAGAAATTTGCTTATGTGTGGATTAAGTCACACAAGGCAGAACCTCCAAATCTTCCAAGACAGAACTATATTGTAATCCTAAATCATTGTACATCCATTGAGAAATTTCTTTCAAGTCTATTGTATATAGATCTCAGTTAGAAGCAGCCTCTCATGCAATGCAGGGAGAATGCTGTAAAGTTTAACTATATCAGCAAAAGCATTTTGCATGTCCCTAAACGTTTCTTATAAAGTGGTTCTCTAGTTTATATTTCAAATTTGGCATCATTGAATTATACAGGGTGGTATTCAATGCTAATCCTACTCAGAGTAAGTCCACTGAAGTTAATAGGTATGATTAATTTAGGTGCATAAATTTCAATAGGTCTGTTCTGAGTAGGACGTAGCTGAATACATCCCATAGCTGCAGTGTTGGATGTCTGTGTGAAATATATTTTATAATACAATTGATATTCCTTCCCCACTCCCATGTGTCTTTCAGAGGGTCATTTTCAACATTGTCAACTTCAGTAAAACAAAAAGCCTCTATCGGGATGGAATGTCTCCAACGGTAAAATCAACAAGCAGGCCTAAATGGTAAGTTAATGTTGTGTTTGTGGAGAAAGGTTTGGCCCCGATATATTTTGCAACTGATGTTCTCTGTTTAATTTGGTTAAACTTGGTTAATCTTTGCACTTTTTGCATGTACTTCAGCTATTAACCCCTCCGGAAGTGAGTTCTTTTTCTAATATTCTGGCTCAGTCTTGTGAATGGCACGGTTTTGGGATATGAGGACAGTAATACAGCTACAGCAGAGTCAGAGATGGGTGATTTGCCTTTGTACTTTTCACAGTAGTTTATTTGACAATTTACTCAATTGAATGCTTTGCTGATGAAGGTTGATGCAAACTAGTGTTGGCCATCTCCTATAGTAAGATATGTGTATGCAGTTTGCCTGAGAAGTGTGGTGGAGCCGTTTGGTCTTTTAGGTACAGCAGAGCAAATCAGAACAGCTAGATGAGATCAGGTTGCCTGCTTGTTTTTGTTTTACTTTATGCACCCCCCCATTCTTTCAATGGGAGGTGGAAAAAAGAAGAAAGAAGACCTCCTTAACTGTGCTTTTAGATGTTGTTAGCAAAGCTGTCCTTTGTACATTGCCCTCTTATTACTATAATGCCACTAATTTTGGACAGAGTAACGCCAATAAACTACTACATTTGCAGGTATATGCATTATTATTTTCTCTTCCATTTCTGTTTGAAACAGCCAAATTAACAAGTATACTAAGCAGATCTGTATCACCTTCTGAACCTTTCTGTTCTCGGAGTAAGTCCTAATTTTTCCTTCTAATTATTTTAGAGTGCCACTGTTTTCCTCTTTGTTATTCCCTTGGTATGGTTTCACATTGAAACACAAATTTGTATAAAGCAATGTAAAATAGGCCTAATAGAGAATGCAGACTTTTCCAGTATTTTTTAATGATATTCCTCCACATTTTCTTGAATAACTTAAGTATAACAGTGTTTCAAGTTGTTGTGCATATATACATTAAAACAGAGATTACTATGCTCCTGAGAATGAGAGGAAATGATGGCTGAGCCTGGAGACAAATATCACTTTTTTCATAGGCACTTTCCCCCCTCCTTCAGGCAACTTCACCAATACATGCAAACAAGCAGATTCATTCAGATAAGTTACAATTGTATCAAACAGTGGCAAATATCAAATACTGCAAAGGGAAATAAAAACAAATGGTAAAGGGGTACCCCCACACACGTACAAATAAATAAAACTGCTTCTGCATACAATAGAGCAGCTATGAGGCAAGTTGACACCTATCTGTAGGTACCAAATTTATATTTTAACTTTCCACAGAGTTAGAGGGAGACATTGTACTAGCAATTTTTATACCCCACTGAAATTATCTGTACCACTTCATGGATGCATGCATGTATTGTATGTGTTAACACTTGTACTACACACTTTCTTCAACAAGCTCAGAATCACCTACGTATGGATGTATTTTTCGCTATCAAAAATCTGATAAAAATTTCCTCCTGTTTAATGAAAAGGGCATTTTCTTGGATTGTAAGGCTATAAGTGTAATAGTTATATTTAATATATGCTGAGAGATGTTTAGATCTAACGAGTTTTGTGCATCTTGGTTTCTCATTATTCCTTCCATCATGGAGCTTAAATCAGTGTACATGGGGTTCACAGGTGGCTTTCCACCCAGGCACTTATTAGAATGGCATTTTGAAAAACAACTAATATTGTCGTTTCAACTAAAAATCAAGTTCACTTGACTTCTTTTGGTTTAGACAAAACATTTTACTGGTATTTGAGCCCAGTCTTCTTTTACTGAAAATTAATACCAGTGCTAGGCATTATGACATATCAACAAATAGGAAGTACACCCTATATGTTGTTAATCTGATTGTATTCTAGCAGATTTTTTAGATGCCCTCACAATTATCATTATAGCTATTTCCGTGGTATTCTTCTGAAATGTGTAAAGAACAATTATTTCCATGTTTTCTTTTTACTGTAAAAAGATTTGCCAATTCATGTTGCCGTCAGTGGATGCTCAATAAAATTGGGATGGTCCGTGACAATTATGTTAATACTGATGTAGTAGAGTTAGGTTGAAGAAGTAATAAGTGAGCTGCACAACGAACAAATATAGGACTTACAATAGAATAAGGGGTTATACCCTGTGCATGGTTGAGGGCACAATCCTCCTGGTAGTTATGCTGGGCTGAGGAGCTCCAGGATACAGTGTAGCTGCGAAGGAGGAGGAAGAGTGTCAGCACTGCTGGGATCTGCCAGCAGAAGTCCCCTCCTGGGTGCAACTGCCACACAGCTGGGGAACTCCACTACCACCTGGGCCCAGCAGGGTCAGCCAACACTGGAGCCGGTGGAAGTCCTGAAAAAGGGGTATTTGGGGGGGTGCCAAGGTCAGAACCAAGGGGAGGGAGACTTAAGCACATCTTGACTCCATTCAGCTCATTTCTACAGCCAGGAAAAGGGGAGGGGAGAAAACATGCATTTTGTTTTTTTCCTCTGAGCCCTGCTGGCACAGCCATCCTCCTCCCCTCCCAGAGGTTCCTACATGGAGGTTGGGTGTGGCAGCCCCTTCTCCTGACTGTGCTTCCTCCAGCCTCCAATGAGTTGGATGGCATTCTGATATATTTTCCCTTTATTCTGAAACAATACAAATGGCACAACAGAAGACACAGTTGATAGCCATACTTGCGAATAGGAGTTCCATTGTTTTGTTGTTCAGTAACTCTTCATGAGCCACACCAGGATACCTCTAGGCCAGTCTTTCCCAACTAGTGGGCCACCAGATGTTGTTGGACCCCAATTCTCATCTTTCCTGACCATTGGCAATGCTGGCTGAGGCTGATGGGAGTTGTGGTCCAGCAACACCTGGTGGCCCACTAGTTGGGAAAGGCTGCTCTAGGCAAAGTGGGCATATGTTAATTATCTGTATTGTAAATCTTTCCAAAATTAGTAACTTGCAAAAAACCAAAACCATGTCAGTACATCCTTGCAACAAACACCACACAGTGGTTCTGGTCCTACCTACAGGACCAAGTCCACCGATTTTCTAGATCTGTTTCAATTGTGTTTAGACCTGGTTTTGGCACAGAACCTGCATTGGTTGCCCTGTGCCCTTATGCTGGGAGAGAGATGGGCAGAATGTTTGCCTATTAATCCTCCTCGATTTCTCAGCCGGTTTTGATACCATCAACCATGGTATTCTTTTGGAATGGCTGTCTAAATGGGTGGATGGCATTGCTTTACAGTGGTTCCTAGTTGAATGGTCACTCAGAGGATGGTGCTTGGGGAGTATTATTCGGATCTGTGGAGCTTTCAATGTGGGGTTCCACCAGGGTTCAGTTTTGTCCCCCATGCTATTTAACGCTCAATTTGCTTGCAGGCCCATCTTACCCCATATGTGCCCACTTGACCGCTTTGATCTGTGAAACTGGCATTGTTACAGGTGCCACATAATACTCATTCTGCACTTGTAAGCAATCATTATTTTAGTGTAGCAGCACCTACACTTTGGAACTGTCTGCCTATAGACATCAGGCAGGTGCCTTCAGTGCATACTTTTCGGTCCCTGCTTAAAACATTTCTGTTTAAGCAAGCCAATCCAGACACATAGATGCTGATGTGTTTTAATCTCTTTTTAGTTTACTACTGTATTAATTGTTTTATAAATGTTTTAATCACTTATTTTAACTGTCTTTATTGATAATTTTAATGTTTCTTGTAAACCACCTAAAGTTCTTTTTTAAAACCAAGCAGTATATAAATTATGTTAACTATGTAAAAAATAAATGCGCACTTAAAATTTATTCTTATGTTTCATTGGAGCCATAAAGAAGGGGTCAAAATGGGTGATGGTGGCAACTTTGCTGCGGCAACCAATGTCACAATTACAGTTCTGTGCTAATATAGCAAGGACATTTGGGATATAATTTTGGCAGTGCAGCAATGTAGCTTTGCACTCTTAGTGATGGGGCAAATCTGGAATTAGAAGAGTACAAAATACAAACTTTCTCAGTTTGGAAAGCCATTTTTAGCCCTCTCTGCCAGTCCTCCCATCCTTTGCAAGCAAAAATTAGTGTTTAATAATGAGAGACATTTGGCGGTGGTCTTGTGATCGAGCAATTATGCTCCTGTGCATGGTCAGGAGAGGCTGGGGAAGGCTTCTCTTACTCCTGGTGAGGATTCCTTGCTGGTTCTTCCCTCTTCTCAAAGGTAGTATATTAGTTTGTTTTACTCTTTGTATGGAAAGGTGTATGGATACTACCAGGGAAGACTAGGCACACATTTTTACTTGTTTCACTGGGAATGTTTTGAACATTATGAATGCCCACTTGAACAGCCATGAAATGAATGAAACCTTTTAGAACAAGGTTTACCTAATCTACTACTGTGCTATTAAAATAGAGATGAGGGGAATATATCAAAACAAGAAACTACTTTGTCTCCTTTATTCTGTAAAATAAAATTATTTTGAGGATTTGCTGAAGTTTAAAATTGGTAAAATGATGCTAAATGTGCAAGCCTAACACTTCTTTTGTACTGGTCTACAGCTGAAACAGATATTTGCACTTTTTTGAGATGTGCCGACATTTCAATTTTTGCTGTTCAAATTTCAAAGCTATATTTGCAATTTAACTGTGAAACTCTACCTAAAAACTCTAAATTCAAGTGCTTTACAGAGTAACCATATCTGTGAGTTACACCATTAGAAGGGAACAGGATTGTTCCAACATCCTCTATGCTGGCTGAGCATGGAGATACACTACCACAACAAACATTCTACGAGTTCAGATGCTCTTTCACCAGTTGGAAGCTAGTACCAGTAGATCTCCTAATTACGGACACTGCCAGCATATAATGGGGAGGGGATAGAAGGGCCAGAACTGGGGTGTTCTCAGAGCTTGGAAAAGTTACTTTTTTGAACTACAACTCCCATCAGCCCCAGCCAGCGTGGCCACTGGATTGGGCTGATGGGAGTTGTAGTTCAAAAAAGTAACTTTTCCAAGCTCTGGGTGTTCTTGGTGAAAAAGTAAAACACGCTTTGCCCCTTTCTTGGCAATAAAATACAAAAATAAATTAAAATCTGACCATTTGCTGTTCTTTTGTGACACCAAATATTAGCAGTTGACTCATTCTGCCTAATGGTAGGGCCAGCTTTACAAGCATCTCCATCAAAATTATTGTGGCCATCAAGATCCCTAAAGTGTGGGCTTTGCTTTGTGGAGGGCAGAAGTGTGTCACCATGGCATAGTATTCAAACCTATATGTCATATTGTATTGTTCAGTAGGAAAGGACAATGGACAGCTTGTGGTTTCCTGCACTAAGCTTCATGGTGTAGCTTTTGTTCTTCCATGTGAAGGTGTTCTGCCTTCCCTGCAAAATGCTCTCTTCTTCACTGAACTAACAATACAGATGTGTTGCATGAAATGTTATGAGAACTGTCTGCCTGTTGGCTTTGCTCCCACAATACGACATAAGTTGTTCCCCTGAAAATGTTTTGGATTTGCCATTTGGGCATTCTAGATGCAGTACCATTTGCATCTATCTTGTTCTATTAAGACTTGGGACCACAGAGGAAAGTTGAATTCCAGAGCCTCTTCCAGGTCAGAATCAGCTCCCAGTGGGGTCTCCTAACTGAGTTTGGGACGATGTTGCCTCAGCAAAGGCATAGAGTCATCTTCAGCCTTTAAAAGGCTGGTAGAGCTTGACCTTCCTATGACTCCATCCCACTGGAAGAGCTCTTTGCAATATTTAAAGAGCTTGTAGCCTGTTCTACAGTTCCATACTGGTATGTGATTGTGGAGCAAAAAGGGCATAGTGGAATCATGGAAGAGCCATGTCCTTGGGCCAGGGCAGTGTGGAAGGGAGTGCTGCTAGGGACGGTCAAATCTGTCAAATTTGCTTTCTCTCAGTTTCTCATTTCTCCAGTTTTAAGTTCAGTTCTTCACATTTCCACATCAGTTTGTGAGTTGTTTTTAAGTCCTCATGAAAATTCATTAGCATTTTAGTGCATTGTTCTCCTAATATTCACATATTTGCAACACAATTTCCCCTAATTCAATGCATTTTATATGTTATTTTCATTAATGCATGCATTTTTATGCACACTTGATCCTAGTTTATGCACTTTTGTACATGTTATTTGGCCGGACGATCACACTGCCAAATTCAGAGGAATGTGAATTTTGATGGATGGCTGTGTTTCAGTTCATGTATTGTTTCAGAAAATATGAATCAGGTAGGATGGCCTTTAAATGAGAACTGAATAAAAATTCTCTCCATCCCTACTAAGGGCTCCCCCTTGAATGGGGTGACTGATGTATCATCTAAATCAGAATCCTCCTCAAGCCAACACTGGAAATGTGATTCAGAGAACATGATACCATTGGAATCTGTAGTGGTCTTCTTGTGGCTGCTCCCATTGCGTGTGTGGTGGAGATTGTGTACACAGAAGAACAAGCTGTTTGACTTGTTGGCACCTATTGTTGGGAAAATATCAAAGATGATACCTTGCAAGCTGTTAAGTGACAAATACTAAATATCATTGCATGTTATCAAATGCTGTAAATGTTATCATATATACTAGAAAAACCATTGTTACTGCAGTCAGATCTCATGGCACTAAAACACAGCTTCTGAGAAGTAACTCAGTACTGTCATATCAAGCTATATTGGTTGCATATCATGCCAGATAAGACACAATGAAACAGGAAAGATGCTAATTTAAACCAATGAGATATGATGTGACTTGTCAGGTAAAATTGACCAGAATGACTTGCTTGTTCATAACTGTTAGTATGAGATTGCAAAATCTCAAGGTTTTTTTTCATAGTGATTGCTATTACAACATAGGAACATAGGAAACTGCCTTATACAGAGTCAGACCATTGGTCCATCTAGCTCAGTATTGTCTACACTGATTGGCAGCAGCTTGCCAGGGTTTCAGGCAGGGCTCTGTCCCAGCCCTACCTGAAGATGGCAGGGATTGAATCTGGGACCTTCTGCATGCAAAGCAGATGCTCTACCTGACATACAGCCCTTCCCCAAATTGTAAATACCCCCTTATTTTATTTTTATTTTATTAAATTACGGTTGGATTTTTTTCCAAAATGTGCTAATGCTTTTGTGGATCTATTTAATGATGTGATACAATAGACCTACATATACTACCCTTAACCGATTAGTGATGGGTGTGTTCACTCGAGCTTACCTGGGAACGTATTCTTTCTCAGAAAAAAACATTAGGGCCTTGCACTTTCCCCAAAAACAGTTCAATAAAAACAGAAATTGTGAGATCACCCCTAGTCCTCTCTGCCAGTCCCACTCTTCCCAAGCAAACTTGCCTTTGCAAATCAGTGGAGAACTGGGAGTGGAGAGGATTTGCTGAAGATAGGAAAGGTAGTTCATAACTAGCCAGGTTGCTCCTGAGCATGCTTAGGGCCATCATTTCCTATGAGGTTGCATGCAACATGTCATTTTGTATGCTTCCTGATTTTATGAATTGGGCAGAAGGATATTCTGAGCCCACAGTGCTCACATTTTCTGCAACCACTAGCTTTTCCTGATTCACCTCATAATTAGTTTGGTTTGCCTGAACTTTCTCAAGAGAACTTTCTGAAGTTGGGGGCTCTCAGACAGCTCCTTGACCCAGAGCTTGGAAGTAACTTACAAGTAACGAATTACTTGTAATTCATTACTTTTTTGAGGAACAAGTGGGTAATTCCTTTACATTCCTTTACACACACATGTGCACACGCGCGCACGCACACACATGCACACACGCACACACACGTTGTCATCTTTCACCTCCACAGTTCTTTATCTCCATTCTGCTGCTGCCTCCTTCTCCTCCTTTATACATGTTCTTGACCGCCTGATCCTTTTCCCCTCCACTCCATTCTTCACCACCACTATCTGTTTTTTAAAATAATTGTTTTCTCCACTCCACCCTGTCTCACTCTTCGCCTCCTCCCTTGTCGCCTCCTGCCCATCCGCAGAGCATGAGGAAAGAGCAACACTGCACAGAAGCCCAGTTTGAGGCACATGATTTTCATCCACAAATCAGAGGAGCAGAAGACTTCCACTGTTCCCCCCCCAAGTAATGTCCAAAAGTAATTCTGGAAACGTTACAATTACTCCACAAAAGTAGTAAAATTACTCCTAGTTCTATTACAATCAAAATGTAAAGGAATTACCCACTTGTTACCCAAAAAAGTAATGAATTACAAGTAATTCGTTACTTGCAACTAGTTACTTCCAAGCTCTGGGATGATGGTAGAGAGAAACCACAGACAACAGTATGAAATTAGAGTCAAGGGACAAAGCCAATAGTCAGGACCAAAAAGTAAGCAGGATTAAGGAGGCAGTCAGAGGCCAGGACCAAAGGACATATCAGGAGGCAGGATCAAAGGATACAGGAAGACAGTGTTGCTCAGGCATGACTCAATTATAACAGGAAGTCCTCTTATTCTCCTTCCTATCTAGGACGATGCAGTGGTCAGCCTAGGTGGATAGAGCCAGTTCATGTTCTGAGGACATTTTGTTGCCTTGGTAAATGCTGTAACCTGCATAATGGTTTATCTCTTTGGGCAGCTGCACACTGATTGTGCTTGAGTCCCAGCAGGAGGGTTAGCCAATAGATGGATAATTAGGTATTTCTGAGCATGTTCAGGAGCATTCTTTGGCACCCATGTTGCATGGGACTGGAAGTTGCCATATCTCCAATACCTTCCAGCCCAATTCATTTAACTAGCATGTATTGGAAAAATGCAACTCCCATGCAACCTGTTCACAAAGGATGCTCCTAAGCATGTTCAGGAAACACAAGACTTAAGAATAAGCCTGGAATAACTTTTCTGCCACAAGATAGCCTTATCCACTGCCAGTCTCCCCTCTTGAACAGGTACATTTGTTTGGGAAGGAAGAACTTCAGAAATGCTGACTGGCAGTGAGCTCATTATAATTTAGGCTTGAACTTTGGAGGAAGTTTGGGCTTAGGTCATAATGACACTGAGATTTCTGAATAGTGGAACTCTTTTCCAAACTCCAGCAATTGCTTTCAGTGTCTTATCCCATATGTTATCCCATGTTCCCTCCCTTGTTATCATTGGTTCAACCCTCCTTTGTTTTCTATGGTTCATTTTACTGATTGTTGTTGCTCCTTAATTTCATATACTAGTCACTGTTCTTCCAAAAGATTAGTTTTACTGCAAAGACTCAAATATATTAATTTGTATGCACTGCACGCACATGCATTGCCATTCCCATGATTCCATGAGGTTTTGCAACTTTTTAAAAATGAAACAGAAAAGTGACTTGTTCAGTAGGCAGCAGATTTTCTAAATGACGACAGGAGAAAACACTCTCTTTGGGTAGACTAGCTACAACTCTTGATTATTCAGCAAGAGCATTGCCTCATTGGGGACATTAGTTTTCAAATTGTGCTAATCTTTTTTAAAGTAACAACTGGCCACTCATCACCTTAGGTATTCCAGCAAAGATCTTGTGCAAAACTCTAATTAGTATTTTTAGAACAGCAGTTCATCCCTGTAGAATAATAACTGTAGCTGGCAAATATCTGTCTGACACCTGTTAAGTCTTCAAGCATTCTGCATTTTAAATGAGGAGAGTGTGGTAGGTGAAGGCGAGATAATTCAGAGGTAAGTTATAACAAATAACCTGTTTCAGGAGTGGATGATCAGCAAGGGTGATGGTTATTCTCTGTGTGTGATGTAATATATAATCTTGTATCAAGCCTACTATTAGCAATTGACATAGTTGGGCATCTGCTGAGGCCCATTGACCAGCAGGGCTCCCACAACCAATCGGAGGTGCCAGAATTCAAATATGCTGCCACATTCTATGTATTGCGTGGCCAGCATAGGCTTTCTATGCACTTCAGAAGTGGTGTGTGAAAATTACTTCTCAAGCAGCTGTTATGTACCCAAACTACTGGGAGATGGGAGATCATTCCAGAGGCAACTGCAAGGATGCTCAGTGCTGTATGAATATTATTGTGATGGAGTTGCACTTAACTGAATCTTGGCGCACTTTCCAAAAGAGAACAAGAGATTTTCCTAGTGGTACTCATAATGACATAAGGGCCACTGGAGCAACATCCACTTTTCTGTTGGGACAGGTGTCCAGCTTTACTATGGACTGCAAGTGCCTGGCTGGGTTTCCTCTTGGGGAAGGAGGCAGTGACTGAAGCCACCTCTGTAGCTTTGCTTTGAGTAGGGAGGTGGAGAAGGGTTCTGTAGGCCTCTTGCCCAGGGCCTTCAACTCCTGGAGAAGCTTCCCATGTACTGATTTGTCAGTAGTGATACCAGTCAACATATAATATGACCTTAACTGCATGAAGAATTTACAAGTCTGTATTCATACTTTTTATAAATAATGTCAGGTTCCAGGCCTCTGGCCTTGGCAAAACTGTCACTAGTGTTCCTTTTATTTATATTTCATTTGTCAAAATGGCTACTAAACAAAGACTTGTCTTTCTAGTCAAGCAGTGCTTTGACATCTATTACATCTGCTGCAAAATTCTTCGACTCTGCTGTAGTATTTATCCCTTGGTGGTCTGGGTGCTAGAGACTCCTATGGAGTACCTTAAATGTTAATTTATATAGATGTCAGTAAACTTGTTTTCCTTTCACATCAGGAGGTTTACTGTTTGCATTTTATTTGACAGATTTATAGAAAAGCAATGCAAATATAAAAAGATGTATTTCATGTTTTATTGATCAGGAGAGGGCAGAGCTGTTTTGACAGCATTTGAATTTTGATTAGCTATAACTTGTCTGTTTCAAAGTTTATTTGAACAGAGTGAGCGAACAGGGAAAGCTAACAAGAGTTTGGCAGCAGAGATATAGTGAGGAAGAAGTATAGTAGGAGAGGAGACAAAGGCAAACAGGTGAGTGACCTGGAGTAACCCCAGGAGGCTGTCTGTTCTGATTCACCGTGTACTGACTGTGCTCATCAAGTGCTGTTCTGAGCCACTGTGTGCTCAGCTGGGCAGGTAGAAAGGCTTAAGGGCTCCATAGCAGCATGAATGGAAGGGGTGTATCCTGATAGCTGTTGATTGAAGGGATGTGGTCTGATAAATGCTGAGTGCATCTGTCAGAAGCTATGTGTGCTGGGAGTTTCATTTTGTTTCCTGACCCCTAACTGAGTGGAGCAGAGGAAATTGACTCAGCTGGTCTACAAGTGAGCCAGCTTTCAGAGAGTTAGTGAACAGGGCAAGTGAACAGGGAGAGCTAACAGGAGTTTGGCAGTAGAGTTCAAGAGGGAGGTCCCTAACAAAAAAAATGTTCTTGTAGCATGCATCATATACTAGTGCGAGTCTATACTAGAATTGCATCCTAGTAATGAAGTAACTGGCTGAAGAACCCTCAGAACCACTGTCTATTATGTTTGCAAAATCATGGAGGATGAGTGAGGTGTGGGATGATTGGAGGAGGGCTAATGTTGTCCCTATCTTCAAAAAGGGCAAAAGGGGGGAACCTGGGAACTACATCAGTCCCTGGGAAAATTCTTGAGCAGATTGTAAAGCAGTTAGTCTGTAAGCACCTTGAAAACAATGCAGTGATTACTAGAAGCTAACATGGGTTTGTCAAGAACAAATCCCTCCAGACTAAACTTACCTCATTTTTTGATTGGGCAACCTCCCTGGTAGACTGTAGGAATGCTGTGGACATAATATATCAGCAAAGCATTTGACAAAGTGCCCCATAATATCCTGATTAGCAAGCTAGCTAAATGTGGGCTGGATGGGACAACTATCAGGTAGATCCACAACTGACTACAGAATCATACTCCAAGAGGGCTTATCAATGGTTCCTTCTCAAACTGTTAGAGGGGCAATGAGTGGGGTACCACAGGGCTCAGTCCTGGGCCCAGTGTTCTTCAACATTTGGTTAATGACTTGGATGAGGAAGTGCAGGGAATGCTTATCAAATTTGCTGATGATACACAATTGGGAGGAATAGCTAATACTCTGGAGGACAGAAACAAAATTCAGAGTGATCTTGATGGGCTGAATGAACAGGATGAAATTTAACAGGGCTAAGTGTAAAGTTCAGCACCTAGGGAAAAGAAACCAAGTGCACAGTTATAAGATGGGGGATACTAGGATCAGCAATACTACATGAGAGAAGGATCTTGGAATTGTTGTTGATCACAAGTTGAATATGAGCCAACAGAGTGATGTGGCTGCAAAAAAGAGGAATTCTACTTTAGGCTGCATTAACAGAAGTATAGTTTCCAAATCACACGAAGTACTAGTTCCCCTCTACTTGGTATTGGTTAGGCCTCATCTTGAGTATTGCGTCCATTTCTGGACACTGCACTTTAAGAAGGATGCAGACAAGGTAGAATGGGTTCAAAGGAAAGCAACAAGGATGATCAGGAGACTGGAAACAAAGCCCTATGAGGAGAGACTGAAATAAATTGGCATGTTTAGCCTTGAGAAGAGAAGACTGAGAGGAGATATGATAGTACTCTTCAAGTACTTGAAAGATTGTCACATAGAGGAGGGCCAGGATCTCTTCTTGATCATCCCAGAGTGCAGGACACAGAATAATAGGCTCAAATTACAGGAAGCCAGATTGTGGTTGAGCATCAGGAAAAAACTTCCTAACTGTTAGAGAGGTATGACAATGGAGCCAATTATCTAAGGAGGTGGTGGACTCTCCAACACCGGAGGCATTCAAGGGGCAGCTGGACAGCCACCTGTTGACTGTGCTTTAAGTTGGATTCCTGCATCTAGCAGGGAGTTGGACTCGATGGCCTTATAGGCCCCTTCCAACCCTACTATTTTATGAGTCTTGATTTTTGTCTATAGATTGCAGTTACCTCCTATTGACTGTCATGCATACCTTTACTACTTGCACCCTGTAGAAAAAAAGGTTATTAGAGGTCTGGTATAAGTAATTGTTGCACATGGGAAAGTGAGAAGAAAGGTAGTAGTAACAGCCATGATGTTAAAAAAGAAGTTGTCTGAACTATGCTTGTTTTTCTCCTCCAGGTTATCCCTGGCAGTTGGTAATCACTAACGTTCATATTCCAACATTAAGAATTGAAGTGGGGGGAAAGGAAGCTGTGAAGAATGAATAGCTGGACCATGGCATGGGTGGGGAGATATTTAGCTTATGTGCCACTACTGAGCTCTATATACCCCCCCCCCAAATAAAGTTATATCTTGAATAATCAGATAATATGGTAAGGCCTGATCACTATTAGGAATGCATGATCATTTCAGTGCTTGCTCTGAAAAAGGTAGACTCTTTGCAAATGTTCTATCCAATGCTGGTCCTACCATAAGTCAGAGTGAGGCAGCCACGTCAGTTGGCAGATCCTTGACGATTTATCCTGAACGCTCCCCTGACAATTCACGTTCTCCTGAGCTGATATCTCAGCAGCGATGCTTGCTTGTTGCTATCTCATCTCATTGCCTTCTCTCGCCAACAACATCCCTGGGAAAAGCCCCTGACTCAGCAAACAGGAAGAGAGGCAGCAAACTCTGGCAACACAATCCAGTAGTCATCATGCATGCATATGTGTTGCTGTGCTCACATGATGCACACTGAAGCCTCTGCTGCTGCATTACAGGATTTTTTTTAGCAAGAAGGCACCAGGCAGAATGATGGCAAGGTGTTGGAGAACAGAACTGTGTTTGCCATGCCTGGGTGTCCCATGTTGCCCAAGTTAGCCTGCTGCCCTCAGGTTTGGTGGAGGATGCTGTCTTGTCAACAGTGCTGTGAGCCTGGTTGGCTTCTGTACTTGGAATGGAGCAGAGCTTGGAAAAGTTACTTTTTTGAACTACAACTCCCATCAGCCCAATCCAGTGCCCATGCTGGCTGGGGCTGATGGGGAGTTGTAGTTCAAAAAAGTAACTTTTCCAAGCTCTGGAATGGAGGAACTTTTTGGCACTTTAAAAAAAAATCAGGTAAAACAATGAATCAGTTAAAATCTGAGAATGTAGTAGTGGATTTCATGAAGAATTAGGCTAGCGTTCTCAGCACTTGTATTATTAAATTAGTAACTACAAATAATAGATTATTCACAGAAAATTAGTTGTGAAGCTGAAATACACTATAATAGGAACTTTGATATAATTTAAACACATCCCATTGAAAATCATGTACATTAAACTTTACATTTATTAGACACAGAATTTTCAGACTCCTTAAGAAAGTCCTTAGTGAGACATCTAACCAAGCCAGACATTGTGTCACAGAGAAATCTACCTGATCTACCTATATTTTACATGCAGTTCATGTTATAAGATGCAACAGTCTTTTTCTAGAGTTTGTTTAATTAGTACGCATTTTGTCTGTGTTCCCAAGGGTATCTGAGTGTGTAACTGTACATAAAAATAACCAGCTAAAATCAGTAAAAAAACCTGCTGGATCACCTGATCTGCCTTAATGAGGAAGGAGGAGATTCTTTATCCTCTGTTGGCCCTTCTCTCATTGACTTCCCAAGAGAGTTAACTTGTTTTTGTCATTTTAATATCCTCTCTGGACTCTTACCTCTTACTCTTTGGAACTCATTGAAACAATATAATTGTGACAACTAGTTATTTGTATAATTAGCATTTGGTAACATAAGGGATTTTCCTCTAATCATTATGGAAGAATTCATAAAAGAATCCCTGCCAAATTTCTGGGATGACTGATATATCTTGGCAAAAGTTACTTCCTCTAATAGCGAAGTGGAAGAAGATAATAGGAAGCTTTTAAATGTAGCAATCTTTTATTATATTTTGACATGTTGTGGGACACAAACCCATGAAAGTTAAGCACTTTTAAGCATGGACTTCATGGGAAAGATTTAATCACTTAATTGAGGTGCTTAACTTTTTGTTGGATCACACCCATATATTCTACTTTAAGAGAATTATAAATAATTGTATCTGGGGAAACAGACAACATTATGATTACTTCCTCTGCTGGTTTCTGGAAATGGAAAAGTGGATGAATGCAACAGATTGGTATGGTGAACACAGTTTATTTAATCCAGTGATCCTTCAGCATTTTTGTATGGATGTTTTGCTTTTGGGAGGCACAGATTACCACATTTCCTTAGTCCATACTCACCCAACAGGACAACAGGTAAAATGCATTGAAATAGAAGTCATTCTTTAAATTTTGTCTGGGAAAACTACACATATAACAAAGAGAAGGAGGTGTTCTTTGACATTTCCCCTGCATTTCCTTGTGTTGCTGAGAATAAACCTGGTTTGCAATCGTAAGATTAAACATTTACATTTAAACCTCTTCACTATGTGATTGATGCAAACTTCAAAGGAATGTTCAGGACTTCTTTTCATGGGTGTCTTAGGAACTAACTGGTAGCACATAACAGTAATAGGGCTATTGCTGGCTGGGAAGCGAATACCGTCTTTAGCCTCCCCAGCCCTTCTTCACTTCACCTGCTCCTGCACCTGAAGAACTGCAGCCTGTTGAGGAGCTAGAAGGCTGAGCTAGCTATCCCTGCCCTGGAGAGCAGCTATGAGAGCTTTGCCACAGCTGTAGCTGCTTCTAGGGAGAAGCATATGGCAGCTACATTTGTGGTAAGAGCACAAGTGCAACTCATGAATGTAGAAACTGATTTATGGTGTGCCTGGAGTTTTGTTATTTTATATTTTTACTGATTTATTGTATATATAAAAGTATATAAATACTTTTAAAGTTGTATTTACTGTAATATTATATTTCCTTCTGTATTATTCTATTCATGGCTTTGGGTGCCTTAGCCAAACACCAGTATGCAAATAAACTGGTGAGGAGGAGGAGGATGAACTAACTGGAAGTGCACCAGGGGCTACTGGTAGCCTCTGAGTCACAATTTCAGAACTACTGGTCAGTCCAGCCCTAAGAATCCAATGTGTTGTCTGAGAACCTTAAAGGAAGATGATTCCACAATCACCACCTATGCTGGCTGTTGAACTCCTCTTATTATGGCCAGAATCCACATATATACCAATAGCAATCTCAATTCTCTGAGTGCTGGTATTCAAAATGGCATCATACTTGCACAAGAGGGAGATATCGGCAAGAGTAGAAACCTGAAGTTTGCATAAGTACAAAAAATTCTTAGGCAGTCCCCCCCCCCGCAAAAAAACAAACAAACAAAAAACTACTAATGGGGCAATCTTCATCCCCCAGAAACAGTCCAGTGAGACTGAGCATACTGAGTGGTCATGCAGACTGACTGTTGGCAGAAAATACAGTAATGGAAAGCTGAGAGGGAGGGGAAGTGAAATGGAGCATCCTTGAGGAGAGCATGGCTGGCTGGCTAGAACAACGAACAAGAGCACTCCCATACTGCAACAATTTGTTGCAGACCCCAGTTGTATTTATAACTTGTATCTGCTTTAACATAATTTAAACCCATTGCTTCATGCCATCTTATCTTCAGTGGATATGGTGAAAAAATAAGAAATCCTCAAAGGAAGAAATACGACCTCAGAGTGAAATCTCTGACTAAATTCTATGAAACCTGGTGATATTAAAAATATAATACAAAATAATTTCCATACTGCCTTCACTATTCCCTTGTGCATTCACAACACTATGCCAGTTTTGATTTCTACTCTATCAACTAAGGAAAAATGTAACTGAACTCAAGCACTGGATGGTGTATTTGAGCATGGCTTAAGCATTTTCCTTGCTCACCATTATTATTGTTGTTGATATTGTTTTATTTTATTTGTATGCTGCTTTTCTGCACAAATGTGGCTCACAACACAAAATAAAAAGTGCATGTCCATATAACATTACAATAACAGTCCAATGTCAATTCAAATGCAATATAACAATCCAAATAAAATTTATTTTAATAATATAAATGTACATTTAAAATGCAATATAAAATAAGCTAGCAGAACATATGAAGCAGAGTGAGACATGAAAAAAAAACATTTCCTGTACAGTGAAATATCAACACAAATATAAGCAGCAACCAGTTCTTCAAAAATGTCAAATGCTGGACACAGCAAGGAGATTTCTTCAGGTCTGAAGCAAAATGTTTTGTCTCCTCCCTCTGTGTAAAGGCCAGTGTTATCAAGCAGGGATGCAGGACTTCAGGAGAGCAACAGTGTGCAGACATGGCTGGGAGAACAGCTCAACTTCCCAGCTGAGTGGTTCCATCTGCTCTTTCAACAAGCCTCTTAACCCCTTAAGAATAAGCCAAGGGTTATAGTTCATGGTTAACAAGAAGAGAGCTTAACCAGAAGCCTGGGTCTGGATGACACACACAGCCAATCCTCAGCTTAGCTCAATGCAGTGCGGTAAGAAAGAAAGCTAGGGAGAAGCCAAGGAGCGGCAAGTTTTTCTCTAGGAGCCGGTATGTGCACAAAGTCTTGGTAAGCCATAGTTTGGCTTACAGTGATGTGTGGTAATAGGTTGTGAAGTGGTTTGTACAATATGTGTATATGAGATGCAATTATCATGTGTGAATATAGATGTGAAAATAGTGTGTGTGTGACAGAATGAGGAATATGAATGGTGTATATGCATGAGAGAAATGTGCAAGTACTGTGCACAGGGCCATCCCCAGGCATGCTGGGGCCCTTGGGCCTCAGCTTCCCCCAGGCCCTGGTGTGTGTGTGTGTGTGTGCACATGTACACATGTGCATGTATGCGCTTGGGCTCCCCATGCCCCTCACCTACCTGTTGCCTGTCTTCTAGCATTGCCATTAACCAAGATGGCGGCCACGTTTCCCTAAGTGGATGAAGCCTCCGCCGCCATCTTGTTTGATGGCACATGTGCATGCTACACATGTGCATCTCTGCCATCAACCAAGATGGAGGCAGGGGCTTCAGCACCTTAGGGAAACCTCTGCTGCCATCTTCATTAAGGGCAATGCTAAAAGGCAGGAGACAGGTAGGTTGGGCAAGAGAATGACAGGCAGGTCACGCTTTAGAACCAGCCCTGACTGTGCATGTATGTATTTGAATGTTTGTGTGTGTGTGTTATGTGCCTTCAGGTTGATTATGACTTATGGCAACCCTATGAATCAGCGTCCTCCAGTAGCATACAGACTACATATTACAAACAAAAAATTTCCAAAGCCCTCTTTGTTCAAAATATTTTGCATCTCTTAAGGTGCACAAAGCATGGTAATAATAAATATAAGCTGGGATATAAAATTATGGTTTTCATGCCTCCTTTTCCTCCCAAATATGATTTGTACCTTCCAAATAGACATGAATAAATTGCTGAATTTAGAAAATTTATGAGTAGGTTAAGCATATTATTATGGTTGGTAATTGCAGTTGGTTACAGCGAGTGCAGAGCCAATGCCCATGAATATAAAAATGAGAGATCATGTATGTTCAATAAAATATTGCCTACCCAACCCTTCCATTAACTTCCCAAGTAGAGCAGAAAACAAGGATGTTATCTGCAGTAATGTTACAGCACATCCCTAGTTAACATGGACATTTTTTTTAAGATTACAAAAATGCACATTGAGATTGGAAAAGCCTCAGCATAAGTGAAGGCAAGATACATGGTTTTCACAAATATCACTTGCACATTCTGTCTTGTGGCATGAATTACACACTTGAGAAACTTCTAAAACCTGTTTTTTGTCTTTGTCATTTTCTTAAGCATCTGTTCTTCTAAGTAACACTTAAATATGATTGTTTTGGTGCTTCCCTCAGTTCGTTGTTATATTCAAACCATATTGAAACCAACATATTTCTGCAGGGATTCAAGAATTTGACAATACTCTATTTTATTTCTGCTGTTCACTTAACAGCCTTATTCTTGGGCCACAATCCTCCTTTCTGAGCATGGGTCCTCCTGGTGTTGAGTGATCACTTCTATGTTCATTGTGCCAGGATTCCATCACTGACTAGTGTTAGTCACTAGGTTAGACTGGGGAGTCTGTTGTGACAGAAAGAATACAAAACCTGTCTCAAAGTAGCTCTCAAAAGCACCATGGCTGTGAACTCATGACACTGGGTCTGCTTAATTCTTGAGGTTACTGTAAGATGACCTAACTACCCTCTTCTGTCTACCTACAGCCTCCATGGCTGCAGGGGTCTAACAATACTTGGGGCAAATGGGCTGCTGCTATGCAGACCCCCTGTGTATTCCATGCCATATATCCCTACTTTACAGTCCTCTATTTGAAGAGCTGTTTGGTCCATGGTTGTTTTAAAGAACCATAAAAAGGGGGAGAGTAGAGGCTTTGAAGTTACCTATCAACAGCACTTGGACCGGACTCCTGCTCACAGTCTTGTGAGGGCAACCTTGATTGCATTGTAACACAATGGAAGGCAGGGGAGACTCTGCTTTTGCGCTGCACACCGGGACTAGATTGGGGTTAATGTCAGATAATATGTTACGATTTTATGCACAGAGTGCCTCTTCATCTTCTGTGTGACACTGGCAGTGGCAGTATCATGCCACTTATATATATAGCTGGTTATTTCCATTTTTGAATATGAAATTATGGTATCAAATGCACATTATAAATTGCAGCCTTGCACACAAGATATAAAAGAAATTCAACACAGGTTGTCAAATAAGTATCCAACACAGAGAATGTTTAATTTATAACATGTTTATATTATTTACATTGGTGTTTTCCTGCAGTCCTTTCTCTCTGACTAGTTGTTATATGCCTATGGCTACCCTATGAATCAGCGACCTCCAATAGCATCTGTGATGAACCACCCTGTTCAGATCTTGTAAATTCAGGTCTGTGGCTTCCTTTATAGAATCAATTCATCTCTTGTTTGGTCTTCCTCTTTTCCTACTCCCTTCTTTTTTCCCCAGCATTATTCTTTTCTAGTGAAACATGTCTTCTGGTTATGTGTCCAAAGTATGATAACCTCAGTTTCTTCATTTTAGCTTCTAGTGATAGTTCTGGTTTAATTTGTTGTAACACGCAATTATTTGTCTTTTTTGCAGTCCATGGTATGTATTGTTATCTAATGTTTGTTAGTTTATTATTTGATTTATATCCCACCCTTCCTCCCAGTAGAAGCCCAGGGCGGCAAACAAAAGCACTAAAAACACTTTAAAACATCATAAAACAGACTTTAAAATACATTAAAACAAAACAACTTTAAACACATATTTTAAAAAGCTTTGAAGATATCTTAAATAAAGGTTAAAACAATGTTTTTTTTAAAAAGGTTTAAAAACATATTAAAAAGTAATTCCAACATAATGTTGTCATCGTCATCATCATCATCATGATCAATTATGGATAAATAACTGGAATAAATAAATATTTTGAATCACAAGGTGATTATGGTTGGCATCCTGGAATCCTGCCCCCTGCACATATTTGTCCGGCATCTTCTTTTTATTTAGATGCCAAATGACATCTCTTCTGTTTTCACAAGCCTTTGCTGGTATAGAATATAGAACTATTCTGTTATTTTTATTGTTCACTGCTTATTTTGCTGTTGCTCTGCTTGTTTTGTTTTATTTTTTTTCTTTCTGTTTTTGAATTGTTTGTTTTATTTTGATACAGTTTTACTAGTTGCTTGTTAACAGCCTTGGAGGCCAGTTGGTGGGAAAGCAGGGTATAATTTTCAAAACAAAGAACCCACACCAAAGGCAGGAATAATCAAGATGAAGCAGCAGCACAGACTAAAGCATATATATAAGTGACTGAAAAATTTAGTGAATTTTAGCAAAAACCCATTATCAGGAGCGAGCAGAATATAATCTCTTATACAGATTTTTTTCTTATTTTTTATTATGGATTTAACATTTTAATTCCACATGCATTCTTCTATGAGAGATATTCCAATGACCCTTGTAGAGAAAACCTTAGATCAGTGTAGTTCAGGTGTGGTGGACAGAGCACTAAGTATGTTGCTCTCAGTGGACGATATTGTAGAAATATGGGACTGCTGTACACTGATTTTTTTTCCAATTAAGGCCTTTGAAATGTGGATTTTAAACTTTACAACAGGAGAATCTGATCCATTGTTCATTCAATCCCCAAGGCCGCTATTTCTCAAAACTGCCTGAGTACGTTTTACTTCTTCAACAGCAATAAAAATTTTATATAATTACCTAGTGTATGAGTGAGGCTGGCTCAGAAAATCAAGCAACATGGGACCTACTTTATGCAAACACTGCATATTAATCATCTTAATATTTATAAGCAATTTAATTTGATATAAAATTGGAATTGTGATATATTCTGTATACAAACAAATGAGTCATTTCTCATTGCTCAAGTGAAGAGCTATAGGCTTTGCATATTAGAGAACAGCCACAGTGTGTAGGGAAACAATGACTTACTTGAGAGAGTAAAACGAAATGCATAATTCTGTGCTAAAGCATTGACAAAAAGTGGGGAAAGAAAAACTAGGAGGAAATGAAATGCTAAACTGGTTGAGGAAAATATATTAATTAATTACAAGCTGCTACCATCACCCTGAATAATACCATCATTTATCTAGTGTACATGTCATTTGCTTCAAAGCTATCACTCCATGTGACAGAAGTTACTGGATGGATGGTCAGATATTTCTGTGAAGTAGCTCATGACTTGAATAGGGAGATTTTCTACAACATGGTATTGCTCTCTTGTCTGCTTCAAGGGAAAAATGCAGTAGGATGTAGAGAAAATCACTTGATTCTGTTGATGAGCCATTGTACATTAGGACAGTAGACATGTAACATAATCTCCGCAACATGTGCTAGCCCTTTCACCACTTGAAATTATTTAGAAATAATTGTGTGATAGTGGTTGCCACTTGGTGAGCTATTCCTGTATAGTATCTCTCCATTTGAACTGGGAGACATTTTTAAAATAAAAAAGGTGTAGTCAATATAAAGAGGTAGCTCAGAGTGAATAGACATGGATGGATGGATGGATGGATTAGATGTAATCTAATGCCGAAGAAGAGGAATTGGAGAGATGTGACACAGAAGTACAGGAAGAAATTGATCACACACCAAAACATGTACTGATAATCATGGGAGAATGGAATGCAAAAGTAGGGAACCAAGAAGAACAAGGAATTATGGGGAAATGGGGCTTAGGAGATAGAAATGAAGCAGGAGAGAGACTTATCAAATTCTGTGAAGCCAATAATTTGTTTCTTGCAAACACATTTTTTGAGGAACCAAAAAGACAACTGTACATGTGGATATCACCAAATGGTCAATATAGGAATCAAATTGATTATGTAATTGCTGGCAGAAGATGGAGAAGATCCATACGTTCTGCGAAAACAAGACCAGGAGCAGACAGTGGTGCAGATAATGAACTGGTCATATTGAAAATCAGAGTAAGCTTAAGAAGAAGAACAAAGCAATCATAATGCCAAAATACAATTTAAATAACATCTCAGAAGAATATAAAGATCAAATAAGGAACAGATATGAGGCTTTAAACTTAGTTGACAGAGAACCAAAAGAACTATGGATTGAAGTCAGAGATGATATCAGGGAAGAATGCAAAAAGACAATACCTCTAGTTAAAAAGAAAGACCTCAATGGATGACTGAAGAAACTCTATTCCAAAAGATTAGGTAAATTAAAGGGAAATTTAAACCAAGAGTAAGGATGTTAAATAATCAACAGGGGAAAACACTGACTGACCGAGATGAAATAAAAGGAAGACGGAAGCAATGCACTGAAGAACTCTATAAAAGAGATGCAAGGATGACAGATTCATTCACGGAGAAACCGTATTATGAAGAACCAGAAATTTCAGAATGTGAGGTGAAAGGTGCTCTTAAAATACTTGGAAGAAACAAATCACCAGGAACAGATGGCATACCAACAGAGTTGCTACAAGCTACTGAGACTGAATCTGTCAAAATTTTGAGAAAATTTTGTCAAGAAATATGGAAAACTAAACAATGGCCCACAGACTGGAAGCGTTCAATATATATCCCAATTCCAAAGAAAGAGGATTCCAGGGAATGCAGTAATTATCGAACTATTGCCTTAATATCCCATGCAAGTAAAGTAATGCTCAAGATTCTACAACAAAGGCTCTTACCATATATGGAGCAAGAAATGCCAGACGTCCAAGCTGGATTTAGAAAGGGAAGAGACACCAGAGATCATATTGCAAACATATGTTAGATAATGGAACAGACCAAGGAATTTCAGAAGAAAATCACCCTGTGCTTTATAGATTACAGCAAAGCCTTTGACTGTGTAGATCATGAAAAACTATGGAATGCTTTAAAAGAAATGGGGGTGCCACAGTATCTGACTGTTCTGATTATTATTATTATTTATTTATTTATTCAATTTATTAGTTGCCCATCTGGCTGGAATACTCAGCCACTCTGAGCAATGTACAAGGCAAAAACATATAAAACATCAGAGCATCAAAAACAACAAGAGCATCAGAACATCAAAGCTAAACAGTAAAGACTAAACAATAAGGTAGAGGCTACTCGATTTCACTAATAAGGCTTCTCGCCTGTATAGTCCAAAAGATGTAATTTCAAATGGAAGCTCCTGATATGTCTTCCCAAAGGCTCCATCTCCTCTTGATCTTAGCGTCCGGCAGCTCCCACAGGGAGAAGGGCAGGGTAAACAGACCCCTCAAAAATGAAACTAACAGGGAAGTTCTCAAAGAAGCTGAGGTGAAAGAGCCAAGATGTAAGCACAACCGATATCAAGGCAGAGTGGACGAAAGCCAGATGGTAAGACGGCAACAACTGCTGGGGTGCTTCCCGGCTCTCAGAAGACGCCAAAAGATCTTCACAGCAAAAATGGCATCTTCCAAGGACAGGCCAAAGCATCAGGCCTGCCAAGAAGCCACAGTCCCTCTCTGGCTCCAGCCCGGCTCGGCGCCCTCCACTGCGAGAGGCGGCAGCGGCCTGGCATAGATGGAATATCAAGTTGTGTCCCTGGGTCATACCGATAGCTAGCGTCTGAGTCCAGGTCAAATAATGAGGGAGGCAGCATAGAAGGAAGGGAGGGCGGCTCCCCCGTATTTTACGAGCATTCTCATGCATTGTAGCCTCCAGAATTACCTCGTAAAAGCCAATGGTGGTGAGGCTCCATTGCCCGTAGCTGTTGCCTCTACCGCCATCTTGATGTGCAACCTATATTCTGCACAAGAGGCTACTGTAAGGACATAATATGGAGAAACCAATTGGTTCCCCATAGGAAAGGGTGTGAGACAAGAGTGTATTTTATCACCCTGTTTGTTTAATCTGTATGTAGAGCATATCATATGGAAAGCAGGATTGGACCAAGATGGAGGTGTGAAAATTGGAGGAATATCCATTATTTAAGATATGCAGACGATACCATACTACTAGCAGAAACCAGTAATGATTTGAACCGAATACTGATGAAAGTTAAAGAAGAAAGCACAAAAGCAGGACTATAGCTGAACGTCAAAAAGACTAAAGTAATGACAACAGATGATTTATGTAACTTTAAAGTTGACAATGAGGATATTGAACTTGTCAAGGATTATCAATACCTTGGCACAGTCCTTAACCAAAATGGAGAATGTGATGCCCCTATATTTGTAATGCTGTCAATATGGTAAGTGTGGATTTATTAGAGTATATATGGTAAGTAGACTGAGTGAGAGGGGGGAGTACATGGGCTGGAATGCTGGAGAATGTTGTATTATGATTGGCTGAGTGTTTGAGTGTCTGAAGGTATAAATGAGAGGATGAGAGTTGAGAGAGGAGGGCTGTTGATTGAGAGGGTTGGTTGATGATTAGTTGGTTGTGGGTTGGTTTGAATTAGACGGGTAGTGAGGCAGGTTATTGACGGCTAGAAAAATAAAGAGTAACACAACTTATGAAAACATACGCTTGTTGACAATACTTTTAAGTAATCTTGTTATTCCCTGTGTATATAAATAAATATTTCTTGGTTTACCAGAATGCCTGATCCTTGGCTGGGTTACAAAGACCAGAAGGGTGGGCAGGGCATATACCAAGGTTGGGAAACTGTATCAGTGGTGGCAGCGGTGAAGAGATAGTGTAACATCATCAGGTATCCAGGGCTGTATGCTTTATAGGCACAAAGATACAGGGGGGTTGTGGCCTGCAAGTGCACCCAGACACAAAGTATCAATATGCCTGGAGGAGACTAAGGCAAAGTCTCAAGGCAATATTGAATTACTGGGATTGACTGGTGGTGCTGCTTAGCAGTGGGATCTTTAGAGATCTTTGCTAGAGCCGGTGAGAGAACCATTTTGAGAGCAGGACCCTGAGGTGGGACCGTGACAAAGCGGTAGCCACAGGCGGGATCCTAGCAGGTGGTGGCCTGAGGTGGGATCCTGACGGGAAGGGGCCTGACAAAGTGGTGAAAGCAGGGGCGAGCCTGACAGAGACAACAGTCAAGAAATCAGAAGAAGGCTAGGACTGGGGAGGGCAGCTATGAGAGAACTAGAAAAGGTCCTCAAATGCAAAGATGTATCACTGAACACTAAAGTTGGGATCATTCAGACCATGGTATTCCCGATCTCTATGTATAGTTGTGAAAGTTGGACAGTGAAAAAAGCGGATAAGAGAAAAATCCACACATTTGAAATGTGGTATTGGAGGAGAGCTTTGCACATACAATGGACCGCGAAAAAGACAAATAATTGGGTATTAGAAAAAATTAAACCAGAACTATCACTAGAAGCTAACATGATGAAACTGAGATTATCATACTTTGGACACATAGAAGACATGATTAGCTAGAAAAGACAATCATGCCGGGAAAAACAGAAAGGAGTAGAAAAAGAGGAAGGCCAAACAAGGGATGGATTGATTCCATAAAGGAAGCCACAGACCTGAATTTACAAGATCGGAACAGATACTTTTGGAGGTCGCTGATTCATATGGTCACCATAAGTCATAATCAACTTGAAGGCACATAACAACAAATCTATGTGATTTATTTTTAGTAAAAACTGCATGTCTGCACACCACTTGAGATGTGGGCAACTGACATTGCTTGCTGCCCCATCCTTGTGGCAAGTAAGGATGGTAGCAGCTAGAATAAAGGCTTTTATGGCAGTGACTCCTAAACCTTGAAACCTTCCACCCAACTAACTAAATCAATATCCCTGCTGGAATTCAGAAGGAACTGTGAGACTTTTCCAGCAAGCTTTTGTTTCTGTGGCTACTGTATTGTTTTCTTTGTAGTGCAGCTGTCTGTTTTCTTCTCTTTGGCTAAGAACAGTTTCAGGAAGGGGGCAATGTACACTGAGAAATCTGTGGGAGGAAGAATTTAACCCTACCTCAAATCCTTTCACCCTCAACCCCCTGCACATGACAGTGATCCATATCCTCCCTTGGAGTTGCTTTTAAGAAAAAGAAGTACTGTGATATGCATGCATTGATCTCCTGTGTTGCTGGAAGTTTGTCCCCAAGTTAACAGATGCCACACTTTTTAGGAGATGTCAGACCTTTAAGAAGTCATGAATGCCCTACCTTCAGAGCACCATTTAGGGAAGATGGAATATATTCAGTGCCCCTGTGTTTGAGGCCATGTATGATTATTTCTCCAAGCACCCAAATCTTTAGTTGGCTTATTGGCTTTCCATACTGCATGTGACAAACAAATCTGGTGTTATGTAGTTATACATGCCAAAAGTACAAATCCCTTTATTTATTTATTTTTTAAAAGAAGGGAAGGTCCTTTTGCTCTGGGATGAAAACACTGTTTCTGAAGAAACAATTTAACTTTTCATCCTCTGTGTTGCCTCTGCTTTATGAGATGACTGTGGCCTATTGCCTCTATCCTTCAATTTCTCTCTTATATGCATTAAATGTTAAGGCTGCAGTCATAGTTAGATAATTATTTCTAATTTTAAATTTTTATATGGTTTTATGTTGTATTTATGTGTTGTAAACTGCTTTGATTTTTTTATAAATAGCAGTATATAAATAATTGTTATAAACACAAAATAAATGCATGAGGCTCAAACTGAGGCTCAGTCCAGACAAGACTGAGATGCTGTTGGTGGGGGGTTTCTCTGATCAGATGGTGGATATTCACCCTGTTCTGGACGGGGTTACACTCCCCCTGAAGGAGCGGGTTCGTAGTTTGGGAGTATTTTTAGATCCTTCCCTGTCACTCGAGGCTCAAGTAGCCTCGGTGGCACGGAATGCGTTCTACCAACTTCGATTGGTAGCCCAGCTACGTCCATATCTGGACAGGGAGGACCTCACCTCAGTTATCCATGCTCTGGTAACCTCTCGACTGGATTACTGCAATGCGCTCTACGTAGGGCTGCCTTTAAAGACGGTTCGGAAGCTACAGCTTGTGCAGAATGCGATGGCCAGACTGATTACGAGGACCAGGCGGTCTGAACATATAACACCTGTTCTGGCCCGCTTGCACTGGCTACCAATATGTTTCCAGGCCAAATTTAAAGTGCTGGTTTTAACCTATAAAGCCTTATACGGTGCAGGACCATAATACCTGCTGGAACGCCTCTCCCGATATGAACCTGCCCGTACACTACGATCAACATCGAAGGCCCTCCTCCAAGTTCCGACTCATAGGGAAGCTCGGAGGATGGTAACAAGAACTAGGGCCTTCTCAGTGGTGGCCCCTGAACTGTGGAATAGTCTTCCCGATGAGGTGCGCTTGGCGCCGACGTTGTTATCTTTTTGGCACCAAGTTAAAACCTTCCTCTTTTCTCAGGCATTTTAATCTTTTAAGTATGTTTTAATTTATTTTAGATCTGTGGATTTTTACTTAATGTGTTCCTCGCACTGAATCATAGGATTTTATTGTATATATTTATATTTTTTCTGTTGTACACCGCCCAGAGAGCTATGCTAGTCGGGCAGTATAGAAATTCAACAAATAAATAATAAATAAATATGAGATTAGTATGGGGTATAACACTTCCTGGGAAGCACTACTGTTCTCTCTTCCCCTGGGCATAAGGAAAAATAACCACAAGTAAAGACTGCTTGCCTGATCAATTTATACTTGAAAATAAATTAGGCCAGTAATTTGACACTAGTGCATGTACTGCAAATGTCATTTAAATTTGTTTCTGAGACTTTGTGCTTTGCTCTTTTATCAATTTTGAAAGCAAAGAACTTCATTTGTGTATCGATTCAGATACACAGAAACTTTCTTACATAATTTAAGGAACCTCTTTATGTCTTTCCCTACATATCAGCATCATCCACCGGTAATCACTAGACCCTGAAGGTGGGAGCACCTAGATCAGGGCATCTGTTGATTATTTTAGTTTTACAATGTTACACTTCTTTTTTTCTACTCTCACAGATGTACCATAAATTTGCTTCTCCCTGGATGACTGGGACTGGTTGTTGCCATTCCTTTAATGTATTCGGAGCTTGGAAGATTACTTTTAAAAAGTAATGAATTACAGTTACAATTACATGGCCCAAAAAAGTAGTAATTACCATTACAATTGCAATTGCTCTGAAAGGAACTGATTACTTTACTTTTTCTCAAAAGTAGTCACTACAATTACATTTTAGTTACTTTTTTTAAAAAAACACCTACAAGGTGCTGGCCTTGGCTGCTGCACATCTAAGTAGCCTAAAACAACATTAAAAATAAACACACACACACAGGTAGTACAGTAGGGCCCCACTCATACGGCAGGTTCCATTCCAGGCCCCTGCCGAAAAGTGAAAACCACCAGAAAGTGGGGCCCTACTCAGCTGGAGCATGTGAGCTCCCCGCCCTACAACTGATGGTGCAGTCACTTGTAGCGCAGGAAGCTTCAGCCACCGCGCTCCAACTGACAGCGATCAGCTGGAGTACACAAGCTTGTCAGGATCCCTCCTGCTGCCACCACCTGTCAGGTCCCACCTTGTATGCCCCAGCTCTGGTCACCACCAGTCAGGATCCTGTTTTTTATTTGTTCTCTCACCGGCTCTAGCACCGATCTCGCAAGATCCCACTGCTAGGCAGCACCACCAGCCACTCCCTATTTCACAATATTGCCTTGAGACTTTGCCTTAGTCTCCTGCTGGTTTATTGTTACTTTGTGTCTGGGTGCACTTGTAGGCCACAACCCCCCTGTATCTTTGTGTCTATAAAGCATACAGCCCTGGGTTGCTCTGGATACTTGATGATGTTACACTATCTCTTCACCGCTGCCACCATTTGATACTGTTTCTCCACCTTGGTAAATACCCTGCCCACCCTTCTAGTCTGTGAAAGCCCCAGCCAAGGATCAGGCTTTTGGTAAACCAAGAAAATATTTATTTATAAACACCAGGAAATAACAAGATTACTGAAGGTATATTTAACAAGCATATGGTTTCATATATTGCGTTACTCTTTATGTTTCTAGTCATATATAATCTGCCTCAATACCAGCCTAATGCAATCCAACCCACAACTCCCTGAACTCCTCACAACCCAAAACAACCACCCCTCTCTCAACTGTCATCCTCTCATTTATACCTTCAGCCACTCAAACGCTCAGCCAATCATCATACAGCATTCTCCAGCATTCTAGCCCATGTACTCCCCCCTCTCAGTCCACTTACCATATATACTTTAATAAACCTGCACTTACCATATTTACAGTAATATCTATATACAGGGACATCACAGAGCTCCCTGCGCTCTAGCTGATCGTGCACTCCAGCTGATCAGCAGGAGCATGGGGAGCTCGTGCGCTCCAGCTGATCCCTGTCAGCTGGAGCGCTCGATCAGCTGGAGCGCAAGGAGCTCACACGCTCCAACTGATCGCTGTCAGCTACAGCGCAGTGGCTGGAGCTTCCCGCACTACAGCTGATTGCCCCGCTGGCGCTGCCGTATTAGCAGAATGCCAAAAAGTGGGATGCCGAGAAGCGGGGCCCTACTGTAGCATAATTCTTTTTACCCATGAGATAGCAATGGTGGTCTCTCAGCTGGTAAAGGAGGTGGGGAGGGAGGCAGAGGCCACTACTCAGATCTTTGCACGTCAGACCAAGTGCAATCCCCCGCCCACTCAGCCAGCAAGCATAATCTCTCTCACTTAACCACCTCCCGGACCCTGCCCTGCCACCAACTAAGGGACACTCACCCAAGCAAACATTTTCCCCTGAGATGCAAAAAAGTTAAAATACTGCAAATGCAGCACAGTAGCCAGAGAGGGTGGTGGAGGCCAGTTTGTGTGCCAAGTGCAAACACAGTATTCTCTCTCTCTCTCTCTCTCTCTCTCTCTCTCTCTCTGTGTGTGTGTGTGTGTGTCATCTTTCACCTCCACAGTTCTTTATCTCCATTCCGCTGATGCCTCCTCCTCCTTTATCCATGTTCTTGTCCTCTGGCTCCTTTTTCCCTCCACTCCATTCTTCTCCACCACTGTCCATTTTTTAAACAATTGTTTTCTCCACTCCACCCCATCTCACTCTCCACCTCCTCCCTCGTTGCCTCCTACCCACCCACAGACCATGAGGGAAGAGCAACACTGCGCAGAAGCCCAATTTGAGGCATATGATCTTCATCCACAAATCAGAGGAGCTGAAGACTTCCCCTGCTCCCCCTCCCAAGTAATGCCCAAAAGTAATGCTGAAAACATTACAATTTCTCCACTAAAGTAATAAAATTACTCTTCGTTCTATTACAATCAAAATGTAAAGGAATTACCCACTTGTTCCTCAAAAAAGTAATGAATTGCAAGCTCTGGGTGAATTGTTGCTGGTAGAACAGCTCTGCAAGTTGAACGTCTTTCTATAATTCCTCATAAAAGCTATTATCATTTAAAAGCACAAAACATGAGGTGTTGACCTTGATTTTGGTATGCTTGTGCAGTTTCTTTTTATCTCCAATGTATTATGGTGAAACTTACTTGTATTTGTAATATTATTACTGTGATTTTCTGCATACACAACCAATAAATAAAATCAGAGTAAATTAACACTTTTAAACAAACCAGAGCATGCAAAAACAGATAGGCCTTGAACGTGGATGCTTCATTAGAACTTTATAGTGTCTAAAGCTGCAGTCCTAACCCCAGTTTACCTGGGAGTAAGACATTAAATTAATTAGGACTTATAAGTAGACTTTTCCCATCAAATCAGTCCCCTAGGCAAATATTTCTCATTGCTTTTCTTAGGGCCTTATTTTGAAGACGTGCAGCCTGTAAAGCTACTACTGTGGGTGAAACACACTCTTGCTTCAAAGGGTCCCCCACGGAAGGTGAGTTTCCATATTCCCATCTGACAGCAGTTTCACTAGGGACACCTCTTCAGTGCAGGACTTAAACCAGTAGTCTCCTTTGGCTCCGATTTTAAACTGAGCCATAGAAGAACTGGATGGCTTCTAATGCTTGTCTCTGCTTTGATTTAAATATTACTGACCCCCCCCAACACCTCTTTGGGTCCTGAACCCAGTGACCTTCACCAACATCTCTAATTTGCATGAATGTGAGCAAGAACGTCTATATGTGTCACTATGTATTCAACAAAGTTTAAAAATCAATATATTGGAGGGGAAAATGACAGACCCTACTGGAAAGGAGCATTCAGACAGTACTTAGCCTTGAGAATCCACTAGGGATGCAATTTACTTTAACTAGAGAGAAATGTTCCTCATCTGTTGTTTGCCAATTCAGCAAAGTCTCCTAATTAAGGGCATCTATGTTTTGTTCCAAGTGTAAGGTACGATGATAATTATTTGGTTTGACCTAGTAAAGTACTTAATAAAGAATAGCCATGAGCTCAGATTTTATTCACTAGTCCAGGTGCAGCATACAGAAAAAATAGGTTAATTGTTTACCTCTGAGTGTAACTGTATACAGCAATCTGCCACAATTGAACAATGAACAAGAGATGTAGGATGGCTGAAAGTAAGCAAGAAAAATGGGATGGGGAAAGGTTTTTAACACTTTGTATTTCACCATTTTGTGTGTTTGACTCTGTTTTTGAATTCATTGTAGGAAACTCAGGGCTTCTTAGACTGGATGGGCTAAAATCCAAAACAATTTGTGCCGTTCTGTGGGGTCATAATAAACTTACTAGGCAGTCTAAGTAGAATTCTTTCCTTTAGTTCTGGAGGCTTCTACTTTTATCTTTAGGATTGTACAGATTTCGTGTGAGCAGAAATTAGAGAAAATGATATCTTATTGCAGAAAACTGATGCTGTACTAAGGCTGGTAACTATTTTATGAGGCAAATTTTCTATATGTAAAAGTGGAAAAACACATACTTCCATTAAAATGCACTTCAAGCTGAGAGGAGTACTACAAAGATTTGGCTATAAAATTATCAGTTCTGCTCAAGATACTATTCAAAAGCGTTAATAGTATAGGAGAACTGTAATTGGTTGAGGGTAGCTCTGAGAGAAGCACAAGGTTTTCCAGGGAATTAAGCTAGACAGAATTCATTCACACACTCACCAATTCGGTTTCCATCATCTCTTTGTTGATCTAGATTTCAAAGGTGTTATCACATTATACAAAGTGTTAATTACCACAGAATCATGAATGGGCTACCAAACCAAATGTGAGGTTTTTTTCCTGAGGTGCTCTCTATGGTTCTTTCACAGTGCTTGGCTTATTCCACCCATTTTGTAGTGTGTGAAGGTAGATAATTAATTCATATTTAAACTTCTAAAGTAATTTGGCACCAGTAGGTGTTCAATTTTAGTTTAAAACAGATAATCAAGATCATAAAATGCAAACACGATTCAAGTAAAAACAATTCATTCTGAAACCAAAATGAAAAAAATGGACTGCCTTCAAGTCGATCCTGACTTATGGTGACCCTATGAATAGAGTTTTCATGGTAAGCGGTATTCAGAGGTGGTTTACCATTGCTTTGAGGCTGAGAGGCAGTGAGTAGCCCAAGGTCACCCAGTGAGCTTCATGGCTGTGTGGGGATTCAAACCCTGGTCTCCCAGGTCATAGTCCAACACTCTAACCACTAAACCGCACTGGCTCTCATTTCAATTTTTTTTCTTATCTTTTTTCATATCTTCTATTCTATACCCACTAAATATTGGGACAAGGAGAAATTTTGTCATTGCAAGAGTTTGTGGGATGTTATACACTATTGTAGTCTTTTCTGCAAACCATGAACCATAAAACCTATCCTGTCCTTTGTTTTGCCTTGATTTGTATGTAATGCTAAGCCAAAACCAGATGTAGGTATCTTTTATAAATAGGATTCCACTCTTGGAAGCTGCCTCCAATCAGTTGTGGTGATCATCTCCTTTCTTCTTAGTTCTTCTGTGATATAGTTCACCCCTTTCAGGAGAGTCACCTGACTTTCAGGAAAGGCTTCAGGGGATAAGAAGGAGATTAATCACCTTCCACCAGCCCCCTTCCATGATTGCGTCTCAGAAGCCAAGTGTATATGAAATTTAGAATTGTCTCTAAGCAGTCATAATATAATGTATTTTCACAATCTTGCTCTGATCTAAACGTCCTGTGCACACTGATATGCATATAGTGTTCTTGCATGCATCAGCTTCTCTCTACTTCAAGATAACTCTAGGTTCCTTCTGGTCTATGAGGCAGAAAACCCAAATTGCACCTCCTTACACTCATTCATAATACTGGCTATTAACATTCTCTTGTGCGGCTTCTCTTCATTTTGTTAGATCTTACACAGGGGATCTTCTTGCTGGATTCTACCTCATGGGTCAGATTTGTTTGACTTCTGGTGGTACTGAAAATTTGCCATCTGAGTGCATAGCAGTCTCGCCTTGCATCGTAGTAGGGTCTTCAAGTATGCACAATTATTTGTGTGTGGCAGAATACTTTATGTTCATTAAAATTTCCATGGCCATACGAGGTTGCTAGATTGGGTCATATATGTTGCCAAAATACATGTTGTACAGAAAATATATATTTTCCAAATGTTGTACATATATACACTATTAACTATATTTTCATAAGCATGGGGAAGATCTATATTTATTGCGCAGGAGCAGGCCTTCTGTTCATGATTTGCGAGAACTTTAAAATGATTAATGCAACTTAAAGTAGTTAGGTGACAGACATTTTCTTATATGGATCTAATAAGCCCTCTCGGGGATGCAGGTGCTGACGATGTATAGGGAAATCGAGCTAGCTATTAAACTATGCTTACTTTAAAAGGTTACTTTAATTCATCCCAGTCCAGAGATAAACCTGCACAACAGTGGGCTGTCTACAGTCTGTTGTGACCTTGTAAATGTGTCATCATCACTGGCGATCACTCATGGCCGAGTAAGATTGTCTTCCAAGAACTGGAAGATGCCTGTGTGTGAAATTGTTTTATGTGGGGAGATCGGCACACAATGATCAACCCACAATCTTGACATGAAAAGGCTTTGATCCAATGGCATGGATACCATGATGACTGGAAGTCTTTTATCTGCTGCAGCCTTCATCCACTTTCACAGCCATTGTAATGTACACATTGTTATCCTCCGCCTGTTCTGCCGTTGAGGACTTTCTTGGATCGTTCTTTGTCTGGTTCCTCTCCCTTGACCTTACCACCATGGGTGACCCTGCTGGGAGTACATGACTCCCAATGGCATCACTCAAAGGGTTCATTGGAACACGCAAGCCCACTCACCACTACAAGGTGACGATCCAGCATGACAATCCAAAATGGTGTACTTGGCCACCAACCTAAGGCAAGTTACCTTTTGGAAGGGTGGAGAGTCTGAATCCAATCTCTACTCCATCCATCCCTTTTATTGAGAAAATGAAGAGTTTAGGGTTCAGTTCCAACACTGTTCTGCATACAGATTACCGTATATTATAATATATTGTCACAGTCAAAGTTGACAGTATCTGCCATGACTTTGAAGTTGCATGTTTGTTTCCTTATGTAGTATCAGGATCTGCTTGTTTAATGCCAATTATAAGATGGTTAGATCTAGTCTGGAAATCACCCATACAATTGTTCCTGATCCAGTAGCAATTTGCCCTGGCTTATTTATTTTCTTCTTTTAAAATCTGACACAAACTTAGCCATCATCATCTTGATGACTTAGCTATGGAGATTTGGCCATAGTTGATTTAGGACTGACGCTACTGCTTTAGGGACCTATATCTTGTCCAGGATATCTTGGTTCTAAAAAACACCTCCATTCTAAGAAGGGTAGAGTCCATTTCATATGACTGGTCATGCCAACAGTTGTTTCATTCTTAAAATGAACAAAACAACTGGCTGCAAGCTGTAACATCATGAATTTAATATTCTGTAACTGCCAAAGACTGAGAAATTAAATATCCTAATGTATCTGCTTGCTATTACAAACTGAGTGGTTCTTCCTACTGTGGAGAATCATAGAATAGTAGAGTTGGAAGGGGCCAACAAGGCCATCAAGTCCAACCCTCTGCTCAATGCAGGAATCCAAATCAAAGCATTCCTGACAGATGGCTGTCCAGCTGCCTCTTGAATGCCTCCAGTGTCGGAGAGCCCACTACCTCTCTAGGTAATTGATTCCATTGTCGTATGGCTCTAACAGTTAGGAAGTTTTTTCTGATGTCCTGTCGAAATCTTGCTTCCTGCAACTTGAGCCCATTATTCCATGTCCTGCACTCTGGGACAATTGAGAAGAGATCCCGGCCCTCCTCTATATGACAACCTTTCATGTACTTGAAGAGTGCTATCATATCTCCCCTCAGTCTTCTCTTCTCAAGGCTAAACATGCCCAGTTCTTTCAGTCTCTCCTCATAGGGCTTTGTTTACAGTCACCTGATGATCCTGTTGCCCTCCTCTGAACCTGTTCCAGCTTGTCTGCATCCTTCGTGAAGTGCGGAGACCAGAACTGGACGCAGTACTCAAGATGAGGCCTAACCCATGCTGAATAGAGGGGAACTAATACTTCACGCAATTTGGAAACTATACTTCTGTTAATGCAGCCTAATATAGCATTTGCCTTTTTTGCAGCCACATCACACTGTTGGCTCATATTCAGCTTGTGATCAACAATTCCAAGATCTTTCTCACATGTCGTATTGCTGAGCCAAGTATCCCCCATCTTATAACTGTGCATTTGGTTTCTTTTTCCTAAGTGTAGAACTTTGCATTTATCCCTGTTGAATTTCATTCTGTTATTTTCAGCCTCATGCTCCAGCCTATCAAGGTCCCTTTGAATTTTGTTTCTGTCTTCCAATGTATTAGCTATGCCCCCCAATTTTGTATCATCTGCAAATTTGATAAGCATGCTCTGTACCTCCTCATCCAAGTCGTTAATAAAAATGTTGAAGAGCACTAGAGGAAGATTTAATATGGATGCTGTACAACTGAGGAGTCCAAGATAAATATTAATTTCTGTTCAGGTATCTTAAATATGTTACTATAATAATTTAGACCACTTGGTGAACATAAGAAGAGTCTGCTGGATTGGGCCAATGGCCCATCTAGTCCAGCATCCAGTTCTCACTCTCATTTCTTCTTGCAGGTTTCCTATAGGCAGCTGGGTGTGAGAACTCTCCTCTCCCGAAGTTTGCAACTGGTATTTGGAAGCATACTGCCTCCTCCTAGAGAGCCAGTGTGGCATAGTGGTTAGAGTGTTGGACTATGACCTGGGAGACCAGGGTTCGAATCCCCACACAGCCATGAAGCTCACTGGGTGACCTTGGGCCACTCACTGCCTTTCAGCCTCAGAGGAAGGCAATGGTAAAACCACCACTGAATACCGCTTACCATGAAAACCGAGCACAGTCATCATGCCTCGTAGCTATTGATAGTCTTTCCCTCATGAATTTGTCTAATCCTATTTTAAATCCATCCAGGTTAGTGGCCATCACTGGCTCTTGTGGGAGCAAATTCCGCAATTTATCTATGCACTGTGTGAAGAAATACTTTTCTTTCGTCTGTCTCGAATCTTCCAACATTCAGCTTCATTGGATCTCCATGAATTCTAGTATTATGAGAAAGGGAGAAAAGCTTTTCTCTATCCACTTTTCCCATGCAATGCATAATTTTATATACTTCTATCTTGTCTCCTCTTACTCACCTTTTCTCTAATCGAAAAAGACCCCAATGCTGCAATCTTTCCTTATAGGGGAGTCACTCCATCCCCTTGATCATTTTGGTGGCCCTTTTCTGAATCTTTCCAGCATTACAATATCCTTTTTTGAGGCGAGGCAATCAGAACTGTACACAGTATTCCAAATATGGCTGCACCATACATTTATGTAACAGCATTATGGTATCGGCAGTTTTATTTTCAATACCTTTGCTAATAATCCCTAGAATGGAATCTGCCTTTTTCACAGCTGCCACAAGTTGGAATGACATCATCATCAAGTTATCCACTACAACCCCAAAGTCTTGTTTCTGGTCAGTCACTGCCAGTTCAGACCACATGAGTGTTATATGAAATTCAGATATATTTTTTTGCTCCAATATGCATAACTTTATACTTGTTTAAATTGAATTGCATTTGCCATTTTACCACCCATTCATTCAGTTTAGAGAGGTCCTTTTGGAGCTCCTCACAATCCCTTTTTGTTTTAACAACTCTGAACAATCATCAGCAAACTTGGCCATCTCACTGCTAACCCCTAACTCTAGATCATTTACGGACAAGTTAAAAAGCACAGGTCCCAATACCAATCCTTGGGGAACTCTACTTTCTACAGCCCTCCATTTGGGAGAACTGTCCATTTATTCCTACTCTCCGCTTCCTGCTTATTTAACCAATTCCTGATACACAAGAGGACTTCTCCTAGGTAATTCCATGACTATAAAGCTTATGCAGGAGTCTTTGGTGAGGTACTTTGTCAAAAGCTTTTTGAAAGTCCAAGTACACTGTGTCTACTAGATCACCTCTTTCTATATGTTTTTTGACACTCTCAAAGAACTCTAATAGATTAGTGAAACAGGCCTTACCCTTGCAAAAGCCATGTGAGTTCTGCTTCAACAAGGCTCACTCTTCTATATGCTTAGTTATTTTATTTTTAACAATACTTTCTACCAGTTTTTCTGGGACAGACATTAAGCTAACCAACCTGTAATTTCCGGGATCCCACTGGATCCATTGGTGAAAAAGCAGGCTAAATATTTTTGCCTTTTTGCTACACATTTTCTTAAGATCTAAAATGCATAAGATCCAAAATATGCAAACCATTTCATTTTAAAGTTGAGGCATCATAAAGGTAATTAAAAAAAGTTTGCATAAGATTTTTGAAAATCAGTCACCTTGCATCTTTTGGAAACTTAGAGCAATAAGCAAAAATCTTTAACCTGCTTTTTCTCCAGGTGGTGTGGATTACTATAGTAACGCAGAAATTATTATTTTTATCTCTGACTCTTCCATTGTACAGTTAAATCTGCTCAGCCTAAATCTTCCCCGCAGTCGGGAAAACTCAGTTTGTAATAAGTTTAAACTGATATGTTGAGGACACATATGAACCAATCTTATTTTACTGCCATAGCTTCAAATATAGAGTTTATATGTAATTATGAAAAATCAGATAGTATTGTCACATTTGATTGGTTTTCTGTGAAGATTTATTTTTATCCCAGCAAAGGAAAGATTTCTATTAAAACAAGTAGGGGAAAAAGACTTACAATGAATAACTGTTATGGCTCCATTTGGTCTAGAACAATGAGTGACTAATTCAAACTAGCAAGGAATGAGTGTTAACATTTTCAAAAGCACTTTAGTGACTTTGAAGTGTAAGTTCCATTGAAGTTCTGGCTTTCTGTCACATGCTGAAAGCACTTTTGTTCTCTCAGTGTTTACGTGGGGTCAGGAGAGGAAAAATAAGCAAAGCTTTTAATGCTTCAAAGTGAAAATGCCTCAATGCTTTTAAGAAAGAAAGGGATAGACTGGTAAAGTGGTGGTATTCTTATTGAGTCCGATTACATAGGGCTATTCAATGTTCACTGTGGTTGTAAATGAGTAACTTACATACTACTGTAGCTTTCAGCATTGTTCATAGTGTGTACCCTTCTGTGCTCACTACCCTTTTCAATACAGCTGTGACATGCAGCTGGTACTAGAAAAATGATGACAGCTGTGTAGGCAGATGTTGGGATATGAAGGCGGTATCATATATTCTTCAGGGCTCTTTCTAGACAGAATTCATATCTTTAGAGAAGACACATCAGAAGAGAGTGTGATTATTTAAAATCTGGAAAATTTGCTGTTTTAAAATTCGGTATTGATGTTAATTATGGTTTCCAAATAAACAGTTGCCATATTTGCGCATAGGAAGGCTTTTTCTTATAACTAGCAACCTTTTAAAAGAGCTGTTGGCCTTTTGCAGTATGCAATGTGACTTCCATTCTCTTGAACATTCTTGTTTGCTTTAATCTCCTTTCTGGAGTACCGTATTCACTCTTTGCTATCTCCTGGAGACACATCAAGCCCTATCACACATTAACCTCCACACAGATTATATAATGTGAAAAGACTTTGCCTTCAGGCAATGATCCCTTCTAGCCCTTTGATTTTTAAATATTTAAATAAAATAAAATAATTTATTAAATTTGTATTTCATTTCCTGCTCCCATCTGATGATTGAAAGCAGTTAACACATCATACAAACATGTGAAATAACCATAAAACCAATAAGAGAGAATTATATAAATGAAAATCAGCAAGTAGGGCCTAGGTAAAATCCAGTATGCATAAAGGTTTGTTGAAAAAGGAAGGTTTCCACCCTTGTTCCAAGTCTACTTCTCATCTAGATAGAATGTGTAAGAGCAGAGCTTTACCTGATGATTTCAGAGCACAAGGAGTTTCATGCAGGATGAGTTATGTGTAAAAGTAGATCTGTGAGGGGTTTTGTGAGGTGGAGTGGTTGATATTGTTGATGTATGTAAAAGATGAGGCACATAAAACACATAACATATTCTTTGGATAATTTGGTGCCCACATTAATCAGGTCCTCCATGGAGTAGAACCTAGCCAGGATATCAACAGTGGTATCTCACAGTCCCAAGATGATCCCATAAGGCTCATTGTTACATGTGAACTAGCCATATGAGTCTGTAGTGACATCTGTGGTCTTGGTAGCTTGTCAGCCTAATAAAGCTCATTACAGCTTTCTCTGTTTTCCAATTATTGTTTTAATTTTCTTTTTGTATTTATTGCTTTAACACAACAGGGGATTTTTTCTCTCTCTCCTCATCTTTCTCCCAGCAGATTTGATAATATAAAACACAGAAAAACAACCTCTTGTATGCTTTGTGTAAGGAAAATAAAAATGTAGAGAAAGAAGAAGAAAGGTTAGGTCCTATTAAATACATTTGTTTAGATTTTGGGGTATAATTTTAGATATTACATTAATAGGCAAAAAACCTTGCAGTTTAAGAACGTACCTATAGCCCACAGATGCAAGGCAAATACAATTTGGGTTGATCTTTCACAGTCCAATCCACTTCCTATGTAACTTGGAAGAATTTGGTAACATGCCTCTGAGCGTACGCATCTTTACAAATTTGTAGGGCAGTACAATATCTCAGAGAGGAGGCCAGGTCTCCTGCTCCCCTAGTGCATTCACTATAGCTGCCCAAGTCCCCTGCTTTTTAAAGTTTGATAGAAATATCTGTGGGCTATAGGTATGTTCTTAAACTGCAAGGGTTTTTTTTGCCTATTAGTGAATTTCTCTGCTTTTTAATTCGGGAGGTAAGAAATGGGTTCCTGTGCAAGTTTGCTGAGAATGAATTGATCATTTGCATGTTTATTGAGTTCTGTGGGATTTACTCCCGTGCAGTCATGCTTAGGATAGATGAAACTGACTGGGGGGGATGGAGGGAGGGCTGGAGTGGGCAGGGGAGGAGGGAGAGGAGAGGGGAAGGAGGGGAAAGGCAGGTCTGATTATTTATTTATTTATTTATTGCATTTGTATACCGCCCCATAGCCGAAGCTCTCTGGGCAGTTTACAACAATTAAAAACATTAAAAACAAATATAGAAATTTTAAAAACACATTTTTAAAAAGCAATTTAAAAACACATGCTAAAATGCCTGGAAGAAGAGGGAATGCCTATTGAGGTCAATGGAATTTACTCCCATGCAAACATGGTTAGGATAGGTAAAACTGACCATGGAGGAGGAAGAGGGGGAGGGGAGAGCAGAGGGAAGGAGAAAGGGAGGGTGAGGGGAGCAGAAGTAGGGCAAGGGGGAAGGGGAAGATTGGAAGGGGATGGGCAAAGGAAGGGGGGAAAGGGCAAAATGGAGGTGATGGAAGGAAGGAGGAGGGGAGGGCAGGTTTGATCATTTGCATACTTATTCAGTGGGATTTATTCCCCTGCCATCATGCTTAGGATAGGTGAAACTGACCAGAGGGGAGGGGAGGGGAACACGTTTGATCATTTGCATGTTTATTGAGTTCAGTGGGATTTACTCTTACACAATCAGGATAGGTGAAACTGGCCATGGGGAGGTAGGCCTGGAGTGGGCAGGGGATGAGGAAGAAGGAAGAGAGGAGGAGAGGAAGAGGGGAGGAGGAAGGGAGAGGAGAGGAGAGGGGAAGGAGGGGAAAGGCAGGTCTGATCATTTGCATTCTTATTGAGTTCAGTGGGATTTACTCCCATGCAATCATACTTATGGTAGGTAAAACTGATCATGGAGGAGGGGAAGGGAAGGAGGAGATTGGAAGGGGATGGGGTGGGGAAGGGAAGGGTGAATGAAGGGGTAGGGAATGGACAAGTGGGAGGGGATGGGAGGGAGGAGGAGGGGAGGGCAGGTTTGATCATTTGCATGCTTTTTGACTTCAGTGGGATTTACTGCTGTGCAGTCATGCTTTGGATAGGTGAAATGGACCTGGGGGAGGGGAGGGAGAGAAGGGGGAGGGAAGGAAATTGGATGTGTGGGCACTGGGCAGAGGAGAAGCTTCTTTCCTTTCCAAAAGTAAAACATTGTTGACAGTATCATTCTTTGTCAGGGTTTCCCCCACCTTTTTATTCTACAGCAGGTACATGTAGCCTCCCACCCAAATTTAATCCTGGCCACATCCATACCAGACCTTTATTTCACTTAAGACAGTAATAGCTTCTCCCAAAGAATCCTCGGAAGTGTAGTTAGTGAAGGGTGCTGAGATTTGCTAGAAGATGCCCTGTTCCCCTCGCAGAGTTTCAGTCACAGCGGCTGACTGTTAAACCACTCTGGCTACTGGAGCTCTGTCAGTGGAATAAGAGTCTCCTCTCAGCACCTGTCACAAACTACACTTCCTATTTAAGGCAGCGCCCCCCTGATTGGGGTGCTGAGTCAACTTATTCCACACACTGCAGAGCATGCCTAGGTAGCTCAGATAGAGACATTAGTGAGTTAGCATAAACAGGTCTATGAAGCACACTGCTTTTGATGTAACCGTTACTCTAATATAACAAGAATTAATTCCAGCCTCGCCTCTGTCCCGTGATTCGCACTCTGGGCAGGACAGGTGCCTACCAGCAACACTCAAATGATTTTGTAGTTCTATATCCAAATTCACTGTTGGATGGTGGTTTTTCCTCTAGCATATCTAAGAGCGAGAAGAGCACAAGGGGTAAATCCCAGATTTTGCAATTTCTCAAACAGTGAGCTTTTCCATCTTGATTTATGTGCATCAATTAGTGTCAAAGGGGCCAAACCCACAGAGAAAAAAATCAGCTTCAACCAATAATGAAGCCTAAGCATCAAAGCATGAGCTTCAATAGAGATTATCCCCACTTCTAAATGAAGCAACACATTAGGCACACAGCTTGGAACTCCCAGCATGGCTCTCGGAAACTTAGTCTGTGCGACTTCAAAAGGGGCAAAGTTACCATATGCACATAATTGGGTGTCATATAACATCTTTGTAACAGCCTTTGCTACAAACACCTGGAAGGCTGAAGGCACAGATATGTAAAAGAACCGGAACAAGGCTTTTAATACTCCTCTGAGCATTCCCAGTAGCATATTTTGATTGTGCTCTCTAGGAGCCTGATGCATGGAAAGTTACTCCCAGATAGACATAAATTGCAACCTGTTCAATGGGATGATTACTGATCTGCCATTTATGCTTTGTCCTCTTCCTGGAGAAGACTAATACTTTGGACTTATCGTAATTAATTGTCAGGCCTTCCTTATTACAATGGGAGTCCAGGGCTTTTAAAAGGCATCTCAGACCTATATTTGTATGGGAGAGAAGCACTGCATTATCACTATACAAAAGGATTGACAGAGCTCTATTAGCCAATCTTGGTGGATGCGAGAACTTCCACTAAACTCTTAACTAGGGAGTTAATATAAAAATTAAATACAGTTGGGGCAAGTATGCATCCTTGTTTAACACCATTAAAAGTTAGAATGGGATCAGATAATTGGCCAGCATGATTGCAACTAATCCTCATACAGGTGTTTTCATATAGTTTACAAATAAGAGTTAACAAGCGTCTGTCAGTGTTGGTAGCCTCAAATTTTCCCCACAGTCTATCCCTCTGAATCAAGTCGAAGGCTGATTTGAAATCAATAAAGGCTGTATAGAGAGCTCCCTCTCTGGCTGATGCGTATTTTTCAACAAGATGTTGGAGGACTAGGACCTGGTCTATAGTAGATCGCCCTGACCTGAAACCAGCTTGTTCATCTTCTAATATGTTCTCTTGTTCTAGCCAATTTAGTAGTTTCTCATATAAATTGCTGGCATATAATTTACTAATAGTACTTAACAGGCTGATAGGTCTATGATTTGCAGGGTTTGATCTTTTTCCTTTTTTACATATAGGGACAATAACAGCAAGTCCCCAGTCCTCTGGGATACATGCTGTGTGATCAATACAGGTGAACAAGGTTGCTAGAACTGGAGCCCACCACTCTGTATTGGCTTTAAGCAACTCATGTGGGATATTATCCCCTCCAGGGGCTTTGCAAGGTTTAAGACTAAAAATAAGGTTAGTGACTTCAGATATGGAAACTGGGGGCCACTCTGGCAAACTGTTATGAATAGTCAGCGATGTTTGTTGGCTGGCCTGACCATTCGCATACATAGCACAGAAGCGTGACTCCCAAGTGTTAACAGGGATGTGGAACTCCAAATCAACTATTGTATTTTGCCAGCTCTTGAAATCACTTTCCAGAACCTTGCTGAATTATTTGCCCGAGATGCCTCTAATAAACATAACCATGATTCTCTTTGAGCTTGTTCCTTTTTTTCTTTAATCAAGGCTTTGTACCTTCTTTTTTGCACAAACCACTCCATGGGGAGAGCTGTTAAATTCATTTCTCTATAGAGCCTATACTTTTCAACTAGGGAATTTTTCATCATTATACATTTTTGGTCAAACCAGCTTTAAGACTTACTTCACGAGGAACGTTGTCCTGCAGTTTGTTTGTGTTTCAAGTTATTTTGAAAGGAAAGAATCAGTTCTTGAAATAAGGTAACAACTGTTTTAGGGGAATCCGCTGTTACCATGGCATCGTGGAGGCAAATACTCCTTTTGGTGTACAACATCTCAGCTAAGGCATTGTCCCTTTGAGTAGACCTCCTAATACGTGCAGCTCTCACTTCAGCATCTGAATTCAACATAGATTTATTGTTAGCATACAAAATCTGCTTGCTGAAGTTTAAAGATAAAGTCAGAGAAAGATAGTCACTCTCAAAGCGGTTACCCACTTTACAGCTATTTACAGAATTTAGCAGATTATAATAAACCATAAAGTAATTGATAAAAAAGTGAATTCTCCATTCTTATCTCCCTCAACTCCCCCATTCAAAATTACTAAGTCAAGTCTGTTTATCATTTTCATAAGACATAGGCCTGCATAATTGCATCCCTTGTCCTTGGATTGCCTATCAGGTATTGGATGAGCTTTTTCTAATTCAGGCAGATACTCAATAAAATGGGTGTACAAAGCTTCATCACTCTGACCAATTCACACATTAAAATCACCAGCTAGAATCACTGAGGCTTCTGGGTACAAGACAGTTTGTTAATATACTGTTCCAACTTCAGCCAATTCTTTTTAACCAGGCATTTTTGTCTTAATGGTGGTAGATAAACATTAACATTAATAAATAGCATCCTCTAAATTTAATGATTGCCACGGTAGCCAAGTGAGTCAAAGGCTTTAATTTAAAGAGGGAAGCCCAGATATTGGTGGAAATTAAAATACTCAGACCACCTCTAGAGCGACCTCCCCTAATACTTGGAGACGCAGCCAGTGAATGGGAGTCAAAATCATTTAGAAACAAATCCTCACTGGTCCAAGTCTCTTGCAACAGTAAGATATCAAAATTATTAATAAAATCTACGAAGAGGGGATCTGCAGTTTTACTTAGCCATCCTGCAATGTTCCAGGAAAGAAGGGTTACCTGCGATTTATATTGGCCCATATTCTGTCAGTCCTGATAACACAAGATCTCCCCTTGGTGGGTGTTCTGGGCTCTTTTGTTCATTCTGGAGGGAGTAGTTAGAATTGTACTCACATGCATTGTATGTTGTTCCATTTCCCCTATATCTTCAGTCACTTCTAATTGTGGGCTCATCCTACTAACATTTGATATCACAGGGCCTACCACCTTTGTTGGGTGGCTAACAAATTCAGCAGGCCTCTCTGGTGAACCCAGTTCCTCTTCTTCCAGATACCTCATCTCATCCCAAGTATAAGGGTTATAGTTCTTAATCTTAGCTTTTGAGTCAGTGGGCACTATACTCCTTCTGTTACCACTCTGCTCAGACTTATATGCTGATACATTTTCCTCTATAGCACTCAGGTCACTCTGAGCACCCTTTTCCCTCTCGGCAGCCACGCTTCCTTCTCCCGTCCTACGGGTGATTTTCCTGATATACCAGATCCTGGTTCTCAGGATTCCTGCAAGTTCCCATTTTATCCATAGAATCACCCTACCCTGTCTGCATAGTTATCAGATGGTCTCTTAACGTCCCCAGTCTTTCTTTTTGTGCTTCTGCAGTCAGAGCGCAAAAGGAGTTCAGGAGAGTTTTGTCCTCCTTGTCATGAAGACCCTCTGTTATATGCTGCATTCGCCCTTGTTCATTAATCCAAGTCGGCTTTTCCCATAACTGTTCTGAGGTGAGTTGGGATTTATGTGAGGGAATACGTTCATAAGTCATATCTGGTTCCGTTAGCTGAATTAAATTGATTGAAGTATCGGCCTTCTCTCTTAAACAACCTTTTGTGGATTTTGAGGCATATCCTCTTAGGTCCCATAGGGGCATTTGATTCTCAAAGAACCTTGAAACAATTATGCCACTTTGTATAAGATCTCTCCTACTATCAAGAACAATTCTGGCTAAACCCCACTCTTTAAAGGCAATCACCACACGGGCACAAGTATCGTTATAATGCAAATATTCCACATGACTTATGTCTGTTACAGCAAAACGAGAACTCAGGAGGACCTTGCTTAATATTTGCAACAGGTGCATTTTCCGTTCATTTTGATTTAAAAACCCATTGGGTTTTGGATAGTTAGAAAGAACCAACCTGTGACGGATCAAAACAAGGTTCCAGCTGTTATCATTAACTGAGTTCTTCTGACAGGATTTTGATCCAGGTGTTGTCATAGTCTGTAGATCCTGATTATCAGGATCCTGAACCTTATCCCTTGGATGTGGCAATAGAAAGCATGCTGAACCATCTATACTCTCAAACTCATTATCTGTGCATTTCATTTCTTTGATTATTACTGTCTTCTTAAACTTTTGATCAGATTTCTGGACAGATTTTGGATTAAGATCATCATATAATAGTTCAAAAAGCTTCTTAAACTCCATTTTCTTAAATGGTATGCATTTTGAGTTTTTCACATTCTTGTTCTTTTTTGAATTATTAACACTTTTCTTCCTTGTCACCTTCTTAGGAGCCTTATTGTTCTTCACAGCTAGCTTATTTAGTTCGTTTGTTTGTAACTTGCATTTATTTGGTTCCTTATCCACACCATCACTTTCAAACCCTGAGCCTTTTTAAGCACTTTCACAAGTGTATGTTTTCAGTATCTTTCTTCAGCAAAAAAAAGCCATCCTTCTATTGGCATACTGAACTCCTGAGTTATCTCGTGCTGAGTGGGGGACTGCTCCTTATTTACTTCTCCCACACTACAAGCCAACTCAATATCTTGTCTTAACATACGTTCATTTAGCTGTTTATGCTTATCAGGTGATTGTACCTTCTCCTGAGTCGCCATGGTTTCAGCATGGGCCAGCTCTACTGCCAAGTTTGCAGTGGATAAATCCTCTTTAATCATCTTGCATTTCACATTTCAAACAAGAGATGGATTGATTCCTTAAAGGAAGCCACAGACCTGAACTTACAAGTTCTGAACAGGGTGGTTCATCACAGATGCTACTGGAGGTTACTGATTCATATGGTTGCCATAAGTCATAATCGACTTGAAGGCACATAACAACAATAACAACAACTCTATCACTCTCTTGCCAATGATTTGCTGCAGACTCTGCTTTTAAATGTAAATGCTACTTTAAAAAAAATCCTTTGATGCAGTCCATCACATTTTAAAATTATATTTTGCTTTCCCATTGGCACACAGCAACAGAAGTATGTTTACTATATATGCATACATACACACACCCTTCAACAGAGGAGGCAAGAAAGTGTCTCTTGTCTCTCCATAGACAACAAGGCATTAGTTAAGATGTTTCCTATTTTCACTGCAATGGAAACTAAAAGTTGGGCCTACAGCAGTAGTTGGCCACTACAAAAGCAGCTGTTTTCATTATACATTTGACTCCCCAGGGTCATATGCCTCTCAAGAGTGCATGAGAGACAGCTGCAAAACAAATACGGCTGTACCTGACATGGAAATACAGTAATAGGGAAAACTGCACTTGTTGCTTCTCTGTGTATCATGCAGCTTTCAAATGCACTAGGGTACTATGGGAACAACAGAGCTGACTGTCCCATTCCTCTCTGGTGCTTGATGCTATCATTAAGTCCACTGACGCTGTTCAATAAATGTTTTAACTGTTCCAGCTGTGTGTCTCTTGTGATGGTTACTGGATGTCCCCTGCCCTTTACTCAGCTGTCTTCCTAATGAGGGTTTAGATTGGTGGGGAGCTCTGTCTTTGTATCTCCCAGGGCAAAAGGTCTGCAACTGCATTGAGCAGGGGGTTGGACTTGATGGCCTTATAGGCCCCTTTCAACTACTATTCTACGATTCTATGATTCTATGAACTCTGCTTGAGCTCTGCTACTGGACTACTAGAACATAACAACATAAGAAGAGCCTGCTGGATCAGGCCTGTGGCCCATCTAGTCCAGCATCCTGTTCTCACAGTGGCCAACCAGGTGCCTGGGGGAAGCCCGCAAGCAGGACCCGAGTGCAAGAACACTCTCCCCTCCTGAGGCTTCTGGCAACTGGTTTTCAGAAGCATGCTGCCTCTGACTAGGCTGGCAGAGCACAGCCATCATAGCTAGTAGCCATTGATAGCCCTGTCCTCCATGAATTTGTCTAATCTTCTTTTAAAGCCATCCAAGCTGGTGGCCATTACTGCATCTTGTGGGAGCAAATTCCATAGTTTGACTATGCGCTGAGTAAAGAAGTACTTCCTTTTGTCTGTCCTGAATCTTCCAACATTCAGCTTCTTTGAATGTCCACGAGTTCTAGTATTATGAGAGAGGGAGAAGAACTTTTCTCTATCCACTTTCTCAATGCCATGCATAATTTTATACACTTCTATCATGTCTCCTCTGACCCGCCTTGTCTCTAAACTAAAAAGCCCCAAATGCTACAACCTTTCCTCGTAAGGGAGTCGCTCCATCCCCTTGATCATTCTGGTTGCCCTCTTCTGAATCTTTTCCAACTCTATAATATCCTTTTTGAGATGAGGCAACCAGAACTGTACACAGTATTCCAAATGCGGCCGCACCATAGATTTATACAACGGCATTATGATATCAGCTGTTTTATTTTCAATACCTTTCCTAATTATCGCTAGCATGGAATTGGCCTTTTTCACAGCTGCCGCACACTGGGTCGACATTTTCATCGTGCTGTCCACTACAACCCCAAGGTCTCTCTCCTGGTCGGTCACCGCCAGTTCAGACCCCATGAGCGTATATGTGAAATTCAGATTTTTTGCTCCGATATGCATAATTTTACACTTGTTTATATTGAATTGCATTTGCCATTTTTCCGCCCATTCACTCAGTTTGGAGAGGTCTTTTTGGAGCTCTTCGCAATCCCTTTTTGTTTTAACAACCCTGAACAATTTAGTGTCATCAGCAAACTTGGCCACTTCACTGCTCACTCCTAACTCTAGGTCATTAATGAACAAGTTGAAAAGTACAGGTCCCAATACCGATCCTTGACGGACTCCACTTTCTACAGCCCTCCATTGGGAGAACTGTCCATTTATTCCTACTTTCTGCTTCTTAACCAATTCCTTATCCACAAGAGGACCTCTCCTCTTATTCCATGACTGCTAAGCTTCCTCAGAAGTCTTTGGTGGGGTACCTTGTCAAACGCTTTTTGAAAGTCTAAGTACACTATGTCCACTGGATCACCTCTATCTATATGCTTGTTGACACTCTCAAAGAATTCTAATAGGTTACTGAGACAGGACTTTCCCTTGCAGAAGCCATGCTGGCTCTGCTTCATCAAAGCTTGTTCTTCTATGTGCTTAGTTAATCTAGCTTTAATAATACTTTCTACCAGTTTTCCAGGGACAGAAGTTAAGCTAACTGGCCTGTAATTCCCGGGATCCCCTCTGGATCCCTTTTTGAAGATTGGCGTTACATTTGCCACTTTCCAGTCCTCAGGCACGGAGGAGGACCCGAGGGACAAGTTACATATTTTAGTTAGCAGATCAGCAATTTCACATTTGAGTTCTTTGAGAACTCTCGGGTGGATGCCATCCGGGCCCGGTGATTTGTCAGTTTTTATATTGTCCATTAAGCCTAGAACTTCCTCTCTCGTTACCACTATTTGTCTCAGTTCCTCAGAATCCCTTCCTGCAAATGTTAGTTCAGGTTCAGGGATCTGCCCTATATCTTCCACTGTGAAGAGAGATGCAAAGAATTCATTTAGCTTCTCTGTAATCTCCTTATCGTTCTTTAGTACACCTTTGACTCCCTTATCATCCAAGGGTCCAATCGCCTCCCTAGATGGTCTCCTGCTTTGAATGTATTTATAGAATTTTTTGTTGTTGGTTTTTATGTTCTTAGCAATGTGCTCCTCAAATTCTTTTTTAGCATCCCTTATTGTCTTCTTGCATTTCTTTTGCCAGAGTTTGTGTTCTTTTTTATTTTCTTCATTCGGACAAGACTTCCATTTTCTGAAGGAAGACTTTTTGCCTCTAAGAGCTTCCTTGACTTTGCTCGTTAACCATGCTGGCATCTTCTTGGCCCTGGTGGTACCTTTTCTGATCTGCGGTATGCACTCTAGTTGAGCTTCTAATATAGTGTTTTTAAACAACTTCCAAGCATTTTTGAGTGATGTGACCCTCTGGACTTTGTTTTTCAGCTTTCTTTTTACCAATCCCCTCATTTTTGTGAAGTTTCCTCTTTTGAAGTCAAATGTGACCGTGTTGGATTTTCTTGGCAATTGGCCATTTACATGCATGTTTAATTTAATAGCACTATGGTCACTGCTCCCAATCGGTTTGACAACACTTACATCTCGCACCATGTCCCGGTCCCCACTGAGGACTAAGTCCAGGGTTGCCGTCCCTCTGGTCGGTTCGATGACCAACTGGTCTAGGGAATAGTTATTTAGAATATCTAGAAATTAGCTAGGATGATAGGGTAGTCTTATAGTCCTCCTGTTTACTATTGGTGTAATAACAAGCCAAGTACTGGAGGTGGGTTGGGGGTGAGTGGACAAAATAATAATACTGGTGAAAAAATAACCCCAGTCAGCCAAAATGAGGTGTGGTGAGATGGGATGATGGGGCTGGGCAATGTGACAGGCAATTACCTGAATGGAGTTGATAGTGTATGCACTGTCTCAGGTGAATCTTTGTGGTTCCTCCTAGCCTTTTCTCTTTGGATAATTTGTTTAGGGATCTTAGTCTACATGCAATGCAGGGTCAGTCCTACCATTAGGCAAAATGAGACAACCACATCAGGTGGCAGATCCTGGGAGCAGCAGCAGCCTCCACCTGTTTCTGTTGATCCTCCCATCCATTCTGCTCTGTTGCTACCTGGCTTATCCTGAGCCTGCTGCCTCAGGTGCAGAGAAAAATATCCCATCACCAGTGTTGTAGAAAGATTCAATCGACTGTCCAGTTGGCTTCAGGCAGCAAAATGTACTGGGCGAGTTCTGATGCAATGTGAGGATCTGCCTACGTAAACCAACTGAAGCCTGCCTTAAATTTTCAGTGTCTTTACAGGCTTGTCAACAGCCTCAAAGAAACAAAAACTAGGAAGTCACAGGAATATATCCTCCCTGTCATTAGGACATGCCCTGACCCTTCTATTTCAAACAGTAACTGGGTTTACTTGAAAAGTATCCAAGCACTCAACTTCTAGCTAGAATGGTCCTTCTGTGGCAGGAGGGCTTTGTAGCAGCTTAGCTTAGCAGGACACCTGCTTGAGGCTCTGTAGCTTCCCTTCTTTGGAGCTTGTAAGATGTAAATGTGACTCAGGGTCTTTTTCTTCTTCTATTTTACTTTCAGCTACTCTCCTTTACTCCAGTTTTTCTCCTTATGTAACTTGTCTCCTTTCTACTCTGCCTCAGTATTGCTTACAAGTGGGTAAAAGTGGCCAACAGTAGATCTGCTAGGTCCTAATGAAAAGCAGAACCAAAAAAAGGAAATTTGGTTTTGACCCGGCTGCTGATATCTGTCAACAGTGTCTGGGTAAGTGATTGAGAAGCTTTCCTTGACTTTCTATAATAATAATAATAATAAATTTATTACGGCCAAAGACCAGCGTTTAAATACACAACATTAGGACAATAGGGTATAATTAAAATTCAAACATCCACAAAACTATACAGATTCTAATAAAAAGGCAGTTATAAAACCTATGTGTGATGTTGATTTAAAAAGCCAGTTATAAAACCTATGTGTGATGTTGATTTAACATTGCTGTCCAGCCTATAATGGCCGCTGCACAAAAACTGGCCACTTTAACTGTGACCTGAGGATCTTCCTTGTCCCCAAGGTTTCCCAACCATTTCCCCCTCTGTCCTGAGTATGAATGACACTATTACAGTCTATTCACTCAAACAGAGATCACCTTTCAGGGCTACAGGTTTTTCTGCTCTTTTATCTCTTCAATCTCACAATGTATCCTCCTTCAAGCCCACTTCTACCTCCGCTGGCTCACCCCCAACACAATCAGGAATTTCACATCATGCTGGAGTCCTGACTATCTATTAATCCTGCATCCTCCAGCACTCCCCACAAAACAAACAAACAAAAAACAACTGCCACCCCAGTTTGCTCACTCAGTGAGTGAATTGCTTCTATGGTGGAAGAAAGATTGTAGTTCCCTTCTTATTGAGGTTGTAAAGGGAAGTGTCTGCAACTATATCCATTTCCTGCCAAAGAGCAGCAATTTTTCCATACAGCTTTCATATGGGTAGGGTTGACAGGATGGAACCCTTGATTGCTGAGTTAATATGTCCAGATGTTTTGAGAACTGCACACTTTGTATAGCATTAGGAGAATATGTTAAAATGCAAATTGTACACTGTCTTTGAAATGTATTTGAGATTATGCATGAGTCATTTTCCCAAGTTTTAAAAATAAAAACAGGAATAAATTATAACAGCATATGGTGTAAATAGATTTTGCATAGTCCACAAGGAAAAGCTCAAGATCACGATGAAGGAAAACAATAACATTCAAAGTATATCGTTAAAAAAAATGACAGCAAGTTAAACATAATTTTTCACTATGCATATGAGCACCATACAAGCAGAATCTTGCATGCTGTTTCTTACCTTACCTGTCTTATGGCTAAAGAAAGCAATGGGGGGGGGACTTAATTCCCTCATAGTTGTGTCCTATCTTCCAAGAAACAAAATGTGGCATGAACGAGTATCCTGCCATTTTACCTAGTGCTTTATTGCTCAGTTTTTCCTTTACATTTGATAGGTTGGCTTTGAATTCTTTCTGATTTACTTTCCCATTTGTTGAAGGTACCTGATAAATTGTTAAATTGCAGTGGAACACTTTGTCTGCATTTTATAAATTCACAGCCACTCTACTTAAATACAGCTTTCACCCACACAGTTTCATTTGCACAAAAGTCATAATGGCAGAATATCAGCAGTTCCTACATAACTGACAATCCAAACTTTTAGTTCATAACTGGTGGCATTTCCTGAGGGAATGTCAGAAATGACATACATATCTTATAATCTCCTCACCCCCCCATTTTTTTTAACCTCTTGCTACAGATGATTGGTTGTAGGGCTGTAATAACTAGTTATAGCGGGGGGGGTCCCTTCTGGAAGACAGAGACATTGAGCTAGAGGAATATGATAGAAATTAAACTGCAAATTTAACTAGTCCTTGTAGGAATGCAGCAGGTAATAACAAATCCTCAGTGAAAACACCTGAAGAATACATAATTAAAAACAGGGCTATTAACACTGAAAATTCAAGTGAACCTCCTTGGTGAAATGGTGGTAATAACTTCAAAGCTATTTCATTTTTTCCATTGCTACTGTGGCCTGGAATATCATTGGATTTTTAACTTATGCAAAGACATATGTAATTGCTTATTTGCTTAGCACTGATGTTTTTACACTTCAGAAAAGACAGATTTTTATAGCAATGCTGTTAGTCTCTGGATAAGTTTGGGTGACAGCTAACGCTCTTTTGAATGAAGACTCTTTTAGGAGAAAATCCAAACAAATCTTGGCCTAGTTTGTACATAACCCTAAGCTAAACACATGGCTGAGCATGAATGAGCTAACAAGCAGGTTTGCAGAGCAAAGATGGTAGCTGCAGTGGTTTCCCCTAGATCCTGCTGCTGCTGCTGGGCTGGTAGGGCTACTCATGGTTTGGCTTAGTGTTACATTTGAACCTGGACTCTTGGTTTGACTTGCTCCAGACAACCATGAGCTAACCAAGGTTAATTCTTGGGGATACAAACAATGAGCCCACATTTGGGTATAAAACTAAGCCAAACCATGGCTTAGCCCAGCTAATGCAGGAGCAAGAGGATCAGGGCTGGAGCAGAGTGGCTTAGTATTATGTGCAAGTCAGGTTTCTATGGTACTTGTTTGTGGCTGTGACTATTTTCCCATCTGCCATACCATTTAAGGGTAAAAGCTGACCTCTGCAGGTTACCATACAGAGTATTTTTCACCCTCCATTTTGTTATTTATTTATTTATTATATTTATATACCGCCCCATAGCCGAAGCTCTCTGGGAGGTTTACAACAATTAAAAACATTAAAAACAAATATACAAGTTTAAAAACACATTTTTTAAAAAACAATTTTAAAACACATGTTAAAATGCCTGGAGAAGAGGAAATTCTTGACCTGGCACCGAAAAGGTAACAGTGTTGGCGCCAGGCGCACCTCGTCACATAACTCATTCCATAATTTGGGGACCACCAGTGAGAAGGCCCTCTCCCTTGTTGCCAGCCTCCCAGCTTCCCTTAGAGTAGGCACCTGGAGGAGGGCCTTTGATGTTGAGCGTAGTGTACGGGTGGGTTTGTGTCGGGAGAGGCGTTCCATCGGGTATTGTGATCCCAAGCCATGTAAGGCTTTATAGGTTAAAACCAGCACCTTGAATCGAGCTCGGAAACATACAGGCAGCCAATGCAAGCGGGCCAGAATTGGTTTTATATGTTCGAACTGTCTGGTCCCTGTTACCAATCTGGCTGCTGTATTTTGCACAAGCTGCAGTTTCTGAACCGTCTTCAAAGGCAGCCCCACGTGGAGCGCATTGCAGTAATCTAACTTGGAGGTTACCAGAGCATGGACAACTGAAGCAAGGTTACCCCTGTCCAGATAGGGGCATAGCTGGGCCACCAACTGAAGTTGGTAGAAGGCACTCTGTGCCACTGAGGCTACCTGAGCCTCAAGTGACAGAGATGGTTCTAGGAGAACCCCCAAGCTACAAACCTACTCCTTCAGGGGGAGTGCAACCCCATCCAGGACAGGTTGGACATCCACCATCTGGTTAGAAGAACCACCCACTAGCAGCATCTCAGTCTTGTCTGGTGTGAGCCTCAATTTACTAGCCCTCATCCAGTCCATTGTCGTAGTGAGGCACCAGTTCAGCACATTGACAGCCTCACCTGAAGAAGATGAAAAGGAGAAATAGAACTGTGTGTCATCAGGATACTGATGGCAATGCACTCCAAAGCTCCGGATGACCGGACCCAACGGTTTCATGTAGATGTTGAACAGCATGGAGGACAGAACTGACCCCTGCGGAACCCCATACTGGAGAGTCCAGGGTGCCGATCAATGTTCCCCAAGCACCACCTTCTGGAGGCGACCGGCCAAGTAGGACCAGAACCACTGCAATGCAGTACCTCCCACTCCCGACTCAGCCAGTCTCCTCAGAAGGATACCATGGTCGATGGTATCAAAAGCCACTGAGAGATCAAGGAGAATCAACAGAGACACACTCCTCCTGTCTCTCTCCTGACAAAGGTCATCACACAGGGCAACCAAGGCTGTTTCCGTGCCAAAACCAGGCCTGAAACCCAACTGAAATGCATCCAGATAATCGGTCTCATCCAAGAGTGTCTGGAGCTGGCCCGCAACCAGTCGTTCAAGGACCTTGCCCAGGAATGGAACATCTGCTACCGGCCTATAGTTATTAAGATTTTCTGGGTCCAGGGATGGTTTCTTCAGGAGTGGTCTCACTACCGCCTCTTTCAGGCAGCCAGGGACCACCCCCTCTCACAGAGAGGCATTAATCACTTCCCTGGCCCAGCCGGCTGTTCCATCCCTCCTAGCTTTTATTAGCCAAGAAGGGCAAGGATCCAGCACAGAAGTGGTTGCACGAACCTGTCCAAGCAACTTTTCAACGTCCTTTGTTACGCAAAATAAATTGACCTTATGCTAAGCTTTTTCAGTAGCTACCTTCAAAATAATCCAGGAAGTATCAGCCATAAATTATGGTGCTCTTAAGAAGGCATTTAAGATCTCCACAGTGGCATTCTGTATGTACCAGTGATGCTATGCAGAAAATATGATTAAAAATCCTAAAATATTATCTTACTTAGCATGCTTGAGGTAGATTTCTTTCAATCTATTGTAAGAAAACCTCTAAGCAGTTTACCAAAGATATTATTCTGCAATTATTATTTAAATGTTTTGTGATTTTATTTTGTGAACTATGAATGCTACAGTATTTATATCGAGAGCAAGTATCATTATTTCAGCATACTCCTGTGCATTCTTATCACAAAGCAAGTCCCACTCACAAGCAAATATGGATAGGACTGAAGCCCTAGGGCTGAAACGAACATCACACTGAATATTTGTGATCAGAACTCCCAACAACAGTTTTTAAAACTTAAATTAAAGCAGCCATGAAAAACTCTCATTTTGATCACACCAGACATACTGAGAGTGAAGGTATTTAAGCCTGCCTTACCCACCATTCTCCTGATCTAAATTGGCCTCCTGACCCTGCTATTAGTCCCACTTATCAGGAACTGCCTAGGCTTGCTTAAATTAGGAGCCATTGGGTTTCTATATGATTGCCCCATGTGATGACCCACTGTGTGTTTTAGCATCTGCCTAGCCAGTTAAGTATCCTCAACCTTGGACTGACCCTACACACCCAAGCTGGCTATTGGTTCCTCCTACACAGAGAAGACAATAAGAAAGCTTCCTGTTCTACTTAAACCATGTTCAAGCACCAAAGTCTTCCTTAGCTGACATGTTTCTATGCCTTTCATTGTCCTTTGGTCCAGATGTTTTGCTTGCTTCTCAGTCTTACCTCCTGGTTGGTCCTTTGGCTTGCTCTTTGACTTTCTCTTTGGTCCTGACTACTGGCTTCATTCCATAGCTCCTGAGTCATCTCAAACTGCTGCTCACAATCCAGCCCTTAATCACTGAAAATAAATATGCATACTGTACATATAAGGACTGTAAGGCTCCAGTCCTTGCATACTAATTTGGAGAGATATCAACGCTGCAGAAATCAAGGTTATCACAGACTTTTGCCTTAACAACTGGGCCAACCCCTCCAACACCATTTTTCAGGTAGTGGCTTCTGTGGCAAGGCCACCTGTCTTTGCCATCTTTTTCTGAGATATTGTCAAGTCATGCTTTGTCTATGCCCTTATAAGAATCTAATTACCTTGATGTAATTCACACTGAAAAAGCTGGGGCTAAGTCTAGAATGTAAGAAGGGTGAAGGCAAGGTGGTGCAGTCTTTAGTCTGCATTCACTGAGGGACCACTGATCCCACACCTTCATGCTAGAGGTAAGAGCAAGCAATATTGGAGGTTCTTGGATAAGAATATAAGAACCACCTTGATGAGTCAGTCCAAAATCAGTCTAATCCAGGGATGGAGAACGTGTAGCCTTCCAGATGTTGTCCGTCTGCAACTCCCATAATCCTTGATAATTGGCCATGTTGACTGGGGCTGATGGAAGTTGATCCAGCAATACCTGGAGGGCCATAGGTTCCCACCCGGATCTAATCCAATGTTCTGTCTCCAACTCCCAAACGTAGCATCATAGAGATAGATATCCCATATTTTTTCCCTCTAGCAGCTGGCAACCAGAGGTATCCTACTCTGAACATAGAAGTTCTATTTAGTTACAGTATCATAACTGTTCATATAGTATATATTTGTTTTATCCCTTTTTGATATGTTAAGGGGTCCTTGAAACAATAACTTAGTCAGATGACAACTACATGTTTATTACAATAGAATTGTCACACCCACCAGGAGAAGGATTGCTGATTCAATCGGAAAAACCCTTAAAATCAGCCTCTCTCCACAAAGTTGGGTTATATAAATCTTATTACAGTTGTGCAGAAGTGACTTAAGGAAAAGAAACACCCCACCCCATTTATGGACTAAAGAAGTGGTGACTCATGGTAATAGGATTGGTGGGCTAAGAAAGAGATGAATAGTTGGGTGGAGGCAAGAGTTTGTGGAAGGTGTGCTGGACACTGGGAAGAGCTAAATAATATGTAAATCAGGAGCAGGGAACTTGTGGCCTTCCATTTCTGGTCATTGGCCATGACAGCTGGGGCTGACAGGAGTCCAGCAACATCTGGAGGGCCAGAGCTTTCCCAACCCAATATAAGTGATTGAAGCTGTCTTTGGCAGATGACCTGTGTGATGTTTTTAAAGTATGTGGATGAATATATATCCTGAGCAGTTCTTAATGAATAATTTGGAATCCTACCTATTATATTTTGAGTATCCTTGCTACTTTAAGTATGGTATATATTATCACATATGGGATAATACAACAAATATTGTTAACCACCTAAAAAATAAAATAGATCAGTTATATTTTAAAATCAAATATTATTTGAATATTGGTTGTGTACATTTAGCAGCATTTATTTTCAGGATGTTGCTAGGTATATATCTTAATATAATTACATGCACTGTCTGAGTTGAACTAAACCCATTTCTCAAGACCTTTGCAAGGCTATGAGATTCATCTTAAATTAAGGCAACAACACACCAGTAAACAAGCATGTAAAAAGCTTTATTTTAATCAGGTTTAGTCCTTCATAATAGGTTTATATAAATTATGGGTACCAGAGTTTTATTAATAGGACTTTTAATTATCTAGTAGTATACTGAAGACTGATGTAAAATATCTAACAGTTCTCCTAATTAAAATGGGGATTCTCTTATTGTTAATTAAGGGCAAATGGTAACACAATCCAGTTTTGACTGATGAATAAAAATCAAAGCCAATAGCTTATTTCAAAACTAACGTGACTGATAAAAATAGTCATCTCAGAGCACAAGTTTGTTTCAGCAGTAAAGAAAGGGCTGATGTCAGGTTCTAGCCAGGGGAGTCCTCATCAGAGGAAGACCAAGAGGCTCCAGTCTTGGACGCAGCCCTGGCTAATGCTCCATCTGAGGGTGAGGGGCCAGGGTCCTATGATGAGGTCCAGGACAGGCTGTCTGCACTGGGGGCAAGTTTGGCCTCTAATATCGAGGCTGAACAATCCCCAAGACCAAGGGAGAGTCATCACCTCCAACACCAGATGGAGACCTGGCCCCTCTGAAGGAGTGTCCAGCTACAGGCCTTGACTACTCAGGAGTAAAGGTTTTGCTGCAAGTGACCAATGGAAGTCAGCTGAGGTTTGGGATGTGGTCCAGCAGCTCTAGCATAAAACCCCCAGTGCTAGGCTGGAGGGGCTGCTGGAACAACATCTATACTCCAGCTCTATACCTGACCTATCTGTGGACCCTGGACCTGTCCCGTGCCTTGCCCCTTGCATGTGTTGCTTACAGATTGCTTGGCTTTTGACCCTGGTTTGCTGTGACCCTGATTCTTGTCTGATCCCTTTGTCTTTAAGGTAGACTCTCGACTCTGACTCTGAATGCTGTCCTTGTATTGCCCTCACTTGTGTTTATGCTGGGGAGTCTCTCGGTTCCTTAGAGAGCCTGGTGAGAGCAGGACACCTTGCCTGTAGGTCTTGAAGCAATGTGCAGGAAAATTACAGTATAGTAAACCCTTTTAAACACGAAGTTTGGCAATAGTAGGTCTTACCAACATTACTGAAGTGTGTTTAAATCTTACTAATATGATCTGAAAGGTACTTTTTTTCAACACAGTCATCTTCTTCTTCTTTGATATATTAGACACTTAAACCTTATTTTAAGGTTTTAATGGAACCTACAGCTGACTATGTCAAGAAGGAAATTGTGTCACAGCACAATATTTTCATGTATTCCCAGAAGTAAATCTGAGTTCAGCAGAGCTTACTCCTAGGTAAGTGGGTATAGGATTTCACTCCATGTACCTGAGGGTAAACCCCACTGACTTCAATAGGACTTATCTTTGAGTAGACATGTATAGGACCCTGCTGTTAATTTTATTCTGAGGTTCTGTGTAACCATGGCACAATAATTTTGTAGTCCTACTAGATTGGTGCATTGGATGAATGCTATGTTTGTATTTTATGTTATTGAAAACTATTTTTTTAACTGTACACCTTGAGTGGCTCATAAATTTTCTAAATAAATGGCTACAAAAGTGTACATTCATTGAGATATTATCTACAAAAGTAGAAATGTGCTGTCAGCATGATAAAAAATATGTTGGTGTCTGTAAGGGAAGGACCAACCTACATGCCCTGGCTTGTATGACACACTAAGCCAAACCTTAGCTGAGTGAGACCGTGTGAACATGCGGGCTTCCAGATATGAGCTTGCAGTAGTTTTGTTCTTCCCTGGTCCTTTTTGCTATTATGCTTCACTGAGCTAAATCAAGTCCAAACTGGGACTTATTGTTAAAGATTATCCTCACTAACCATGTGCTGTACTGAAGATGTGTCTTTCAGTTACAGTTCATGGTTAGTGAGGAGAGAGCTTAATCATGAAGCCCAGTTCAGATGACTTGCTAACCCAAACCTTGGCTTAGCTAAGCATGATGTGGCAAAAAAGGAACAGGAAGGAGTAAGCATCATATGCATTCTGCTTCAAGAGTCTGTATATTCATGCAGTCTTTCTAAACCAAAATTTGCTTATGTGTGTCACATGAAACAACACAGCAGTGTTTCTTCATATATGCTTTAACCATGTCCATTCATAACATAAAAGCATCTGGGTGGTGGTAGTGTTTTGAATCCTTTCCCCCATGCTGTGTTCTCACCTAAAATCACTCCCTTGAAGATGTTGCTCCTGAAGATGTTGTTTGCAGCACATTTTGGGAATTTTTGGTGGCAAAATAGCATGGGAGGAAGGGGATAGCCTCCATACTGTAGTCCTGATCTGGATTACACCCCTCCCCCCAAAACCCCATAATAATTCGTTTTGCTCTAAGACAAAACAATGGTGGTGATTGTCTAATTTGTTCTAAATATAGGTACAGCTTGACTAAAAATATCTCTTTCTTGTTTCAAAGAATCATACCAGTATGCACATCTCTCAACCAATTTCATTATCAGGCTTAATTCATAAAAAGAAAAGGCAGCTCACTGTTCATAACATAATCCATTAGATAGGTATTGAACAATTTATTTCCATAAATGTTTAACTTTTTAAAATTATTGCCAATACAGAATAGTACATATATGAAAGATTATATTCAGAATCACATTTTCTTTAATTAATTTCCATGAATGAGTCCCTATTAGATATTCATTCTTACAATGTCGTATTGTGTTGTGATGCACTTTGGTGAAATTAACTTGAAGAACTGCTCTTTGCAATTTTAATACTCCACTGGGTTTTCCATTCTAGAAAAACTCATTATTATACATGTATAAAGCTGAAAAGAAACAAGAGAGAGGCATATTGTGTGAATAACAGTCAAGGAAAAGAGACAGCTGGCATGATAATTTTCTAATAAAGCTTAGAAAAGGCTGCTGTGTCTTGAAAAAAATGAAAGCTTTAATTTGAGCATGCTCTTTGTTTGGATTTGCTTTGTACTAAAAAGTTCAGAATCTTATTCACACCTTTTATGAATACTAACATAAAAACAAATATACCTTGTCAAAACTTTCCAGCAGTCACGTGTACACAAAAAAGGGGAGGAAAGAAAATGTGTATGTGTGTGAGAGAGAGACTGTGGAGCCTTTCTTGTACTGTTTCACTGTTTAAAGGAATAGATCCTCTGCAACTCATGTCTGCAATATAAAAGCCCCATGTAGACATTCAAAAAGGTAGAAATATGCATGAAATGGGATTGTGATTGTGTGAACTGGAACTTAACTGCATGCAAAGAGACTTATGTGGAGATATCCCATCTGTAGGGGCTACATTGGCTACTCCTGCTGTAATATGAGGAGATATATCATCCTGGCTCAATGTACTGGATCACAACTTGATGATACATTCCTTTTGTTATTTGCTTACCTTAAATATAAGCTGAGGGGGCACCTGGCTGCTCTACTCCACCCCTGCTGGCTAGCAATTGATGGACTAAAGCCTGGAGATGTGAAGTCTGCTTCATAACAGCAGCTAACACTCCAGCAGAAAGCAAGCCAGGGGACATGTGAGAGTTTATTTCGCGTTTTCAAAATCACAGCTGCAATCATAAAATTTGTAAATGAAAACTGGGTTTCTCTGGATTTCATAATCCTGCATGCAGTCCATGGCCGCACTGCTCACTGAATCTATTCATTATTTAGTCTAAAACCAGCAAAAATAATTTAATTAACGCTTGTGAATGCATCCCTGGTTTATGTACAGTATCCAGTAGTGTGTGTGTGTATAAAACCACAAGGAATGCACCTTTTGTCATCCAAGGTTGTGCCAACACTTTGCAATGTACTTTTATACCTTCTGTTTATAGAGCTGTTCTATATAGAATTCTTCAATATCAAAAGAGTTAAATGAAAAGTTTTGATCCCTGATCAAAAATTATTATGGTTATTTCCCAATGATAGCATAATGCTAATTATTGTGCAGTTGAGAATATAGGGTAACAATCCATGCCCAATGTTCACTTCGTCATAGATAATAAATTGTAGCATATGAACCACAAACTATTAGTAGATTCAGTAGATGGTAAAGTACAATTTATAACCTTGTTTTTACAAAACAATGGTACTTTCTATGGCCCTTTTTAACATGGTAACTTTGTAAAGAACATCTGAATCCCAGAAACTGCATTAAAGGATGCAACCATCTGTGGAAGAAACCAGGACACTCAACTGAGGAGACAAATTAACCCATTAGTTCTAGTTTGATTTCCTGGAGTGTATTTGAGCAAAAAAATAGCAGAACTGACATTATCTCTGAGCCATCTCCTAGTGATGAATCTAATGAACCGTCTTACACAGGAAGCCAAAATACACAGTTGGTATCTTATTGTCTTCTGTGACATCTAAAGTTTGAGTCATTTTTGTTATTGTAACTGTTTTCCTGAATTTCCTGAAATAATGGAACATGGATGTGAGATCGAGTCATTTATCTGAAATATGGGGGCTTCTAGCCTAAGGGATTCTGAATTCAGAAATATCTTTGACAAACTGCAAGTGTTCATCTGTCTTAAGGATTCTACTTCAACAGAGGTGCATTGGCCTGGGCTGAGAAAGGCAAGTGATGTTCAGACATGAAATTGGTTTTGACATTTCACAGAACTTCTACTTGGAATAATAGCACCAATTCTTTCCCTGTGCCTTTACTTTTTACGTTTCCCCTAAAATTGAACAAGAAGTTACTTGTTACTGTGTTGTATACAGTTAAATCAGTACTATATATTTTTGCATCCAGTTTTAAACTCTGACTTTGAATTACTCTTTATGTTCAAGGCACAATCAAGTGAAAACATTGCACTGATAGACACCACTACCAGTTGCAATGATTTACTTACTGGTAACTGGACTAAAAAGCCGAGCTGTCTAAGTCATTGTGTAGGAAAGCCAGGTGGCTTTTTTCCTCTCAGGAACACTCTCTGAATCATAGGTGAATTTTGCAACTTTTTTTTTAGTAACAGTTGAATGCCTACTCAGGCAATATGAAAATTACAGCTTCTGTTCAAGGAGTGATCCCAGGCTACCTGAAGAAGGTGGTAGTAAGACCACTCCAGAAGAAGCCTTCCCTAGACCTGGAAGATCCTAATAATTTTAGACCAATTACAAATGTAACATTTCTGGGGCAAGGTTCTTGAAAGCATGGTTGCCAACCAGATCCAGATACTCTTGGAGGAGACAGATTTTCTAGTTCCATTTCAACTGGGATTCAGGCCTGGTTTTTTTTAATGGAAACTGCCTTAGTCACCTTGTACAATGATCTGTGTCAGGGAGATATGGGGCAGTGTGACTTTGTTGAACCTCTTTGATCTTTCAACAGCTTTCAGTACCATTAGCCATGGCATCCTTCTGCTGTGACTGTCTGAGTTGGGTGTTTTGAGGGGGCACTATATTGCAGTGGTTCTGGTCCTACTTGGATGGTTGGTTCCAAAAAGTGTTTCTTGTGCAGCATTGCTCAGCTCCATGGGTTCTTCAGTTTGTGGTCCTGCAGAGGTCAGTACCGTCTCCCATGTTGTTTAATATCTACATGAAACCACTGAGTGCAGTCATACAGTTTTGGAGTGCATTGTCATCAATATGCTGATGACATGCAGCTCTATTTCCCCTTTTCATTTCTGCAGATGAGGCAGTGGATGTGCTGAATCAGTGTTTGGTTGTGATGATGGACTGGATGAGGATCAATAAATTGAAGCTTAATCCAGACAAGACTTAGATTCTGTTGGTGGGTGGTTCCTCTAGCTGAGTGGTGTGTGGCTTGCTCTAGATGGGGTGACACTTCCTCTGAAGGAGCAGTTTCATAGTTTCAGGTTTCTCCTTGACCCATTGCTGTTGCTTGAGACATAAGTGGTCTCAGTGGTGCAGAGTGCCTTCCATCAGCTTAGACTGTGACCCTATCTGGACAGGAATAACCTGGCTACAGGAACTTTTGCTCTGGTAAGCTTAAGGTTGGATTACTACAATGAACTTTATTTGGGGCTGTGTTTGAAAACAGTTCAGAAGCTTCAATTAGTGCTGAATGCCACTGCCCGATTGTTGATGGGTTCTAGGTAAACAGATCATATAACACCAATCCTGTTCCAGTTACATTGGTTTCTGTATGCTTCCGGGCCCAGATCTGTGGAATGCACTCCCCAGTGAGGTCCACCTGGTGCTTAAATTGACATCTTTTTGGGTGCCAGGTAAAGACTTACTTTTTCCCCAGACATTTGATAGACTGAGATGATGTTTTGTATTAGTGTGCTACCAGAGCTTTCTGTGGCTGTATGGGGGTGGTTGTTATTGTTGTATTATTTGTTTTTATTGTATAGTATATTTACTTTTGTTTTTAACAGTGTTGCAAGTCACGTGGAGACCTTTGGGTAACATCTAATAATAATAATAATAATAATAATAATAATAATAATAATAATAATAATAATAATAATACAGAAGAATGAGAGAATGTTAGGATAACTGAG